>NC_071571.1:49994012-50594012 GCF_024509145.1 Vidua macroura | reverse complement strand
TGGTTTGATGAAAATTTTCAAATCCTGTTAGAGGCCAATGTGTGAAGACTGTCTTATTGCAAAGCTGCATTATCACTGTGTTTGTGGTGATTGAAAATGCAGTGCATTTAAACTTTCCTGCACACTTTTGAAAATGCAGACATGAAGAGACTTTCATCAAAGCAGTATGATTTATGTTGTTGCTGCCGATGCATGTAAGAGATGTAGAATAGCAATTTAAGAGATGTAGAATAGCATGTGAATTCAGGGTGGTTACCATGTTCTCTATGAAAAGCTCACATCACAAGTTGCTTAACATAGAAGTGAGTAGCAAATCCTCCAATTCTGCCATTGGTTTCAGGCATTAGTGCCCGATATTGGATTTGCAGCTCAAGCTGAAATTTAAAGAACTGCTACCTACAACAGGCAAGTAAAAAGAGTTCCCTGTGAGGTCTTTCCCCTCCTGACATACAGCTATTTAGGCAGCTCTTCTGTGGTCATTAGAGGGCAAACTGAGCTAAACTTAGACCTTGTCAGTGTTTTTTGTTTACTGAAAGGACAGCATAATTGGATTCCTTTGGTATCACTTCCCTATTTATTTCATAGAGGAGGAATGTTGTCTGGATCATAGAATGGTATGGGTTGAAAGGGACTTTCACAATCACCTAGTCCCTACCTCCCTTCAACAGGCAGGGACATCTTCCACTAGGATCTCATGTTTCCTTTCATGAGTCTGTGATCCCAAGAGTCTGTGTCAGGGAGAGATGAAATCCTGACCTTCATAGATTTGTTCTGGATGTGAATATTGTGCTAAGGACAGGCTGTTACAACTTGAAGTAGAAAGCTTCAAATTTAACTTTGCAGAATTCATCTTACAAATTAATTTAGTGTACTTTAGTTCTCCTCAAATAGATCTGTAAAAACCCCAATGTTTAATGCTTTTACACTGCATTTAGTCAATACCATTGGTGTGAATGTCTGTGGTGTCTCTGACAAGCAGTGCAGTCAGCTCTCTGATATCTGATTAGCAGCTTGGTGGTTGACCCTGGCCAGCTGCCAGGCATACCCACCCTTCTGGGGAGAAAATAAGAAGATGGTTGTGGGTCAAAATAAACACAGAGAGATCACTTGCCAACAACCTCATGGGCAAAACATATTTGACTTAGGAAAAAAGTTTATTGCCAGTTAAAATAGAAGTGGATGCTGCAAAGAAATGAAACCCAACAACATAAAATGCCTTCCCACTTACCTCAGTCCCTCTTTTTTTTCCAATCTTAACTTCACTCTTTCTCTCCTGACTCTTTTACCTCTTGACTGAGCAGCAGAGGGGGATGGCAAATGGTGGGGTCATTGTCTTCTCTGCTGCACCTGGTCTCTCTGTTTCCCTGCTCTAGTGTGGGCTCCTCTCCATGGGACTGGGACCCTCCAGAGGAATCTGACAGCCAGAATCTTCGTGTCCCTCTTCCTGTACTCCCCATGGAGCTCACAAGGGGAGCTCACTCTTTTTTACCTCACTTCTGGCCAGTGTTTTGATGACCACAGAATCAGCAGACCCCTGCCAAGACCTGGGCAACTCCAGTTGGTATGACTGAAAAGTCCTACAGGTGATCCTGCCTTGCAGTATTTGTGTATGTATACAGACTTTCCAATGTATTTGCAGAAGGCATCCTTCACTTTGAACATAATGGGAGTCCATGACCCAGACAAAGATAATAAACTGTAATGTTAGGAACTTAATATTCAGATATCTGATTAAAATTGGAGAGAATGGGTTATAATTATTAGGCACCTTCATTTTTCACATATGCTAATTTAACTGTGCTGTGTTCCTTTGTTGACATGTTAAACATGTAGTAATAGTAAGGTTGTACCAAGCATAATTATCACATTCTCTTGGCTTTAAAAATGCCTCAGCTGTAACTGAGCATGATAATGAAGATACAATAATAGATGCTGCTGCTGTCAATATTGTTTGCATTTGATAATTAGAAAAACCTAACAACTTATATATAAAGAATGTTGTGTGAACAGCAGGATAAGCTGGGTAACTAATGCTATTTTAAAACATTTTGGATTGGATTTCCACAGAACACTAAAGTAAGGTAGGTGTGGTTATTTAAATCAGGAAGAGGAATGTAGCGACACACTGTACCTAAAAATCTCTCCTATAAAACCCATATATATGACATCTTTCTAGCCAGCTTTTAAGATGAATTACATTACAATTCTCTTTAATAAGTGTTTCTTAATTCAGGCATTTCTGATAAGACAAAAAAGTACATGGGGAAAACTTGAGGGCTTTAAAAAAAAAAAAAAAAGAGCACATGAAGCTACCTGGAATTGTAGTACTTTCAAAATGAAAGGGAATTTTGGTATATAAACCCTACTCTTGATTAAGCCCTTTTAAAATTGTTTTTTATGTGCAGAATGTTCAGAACTGGTTTTCCTACTTTGTTTCCATCCAAAGCTTTCTTCCTTTTGTCCCAGTAAAGCACCAGACAAGCATGAGGAAGGCATAAGCTCTCTTTTTCTATGGATGGAATATTTTTTTTTTTTTTTTGAGGATGCTTAATTACCAAAGACAGGTGAATTTTGCCTGGGGTGATGTACAGACTGGATGTAGGAGACATGTAGCATCATCCTTCCACCATTTCTTTTCAATCTTTTCTAGTATGACAGAACCATTAAGATCTGAATCATCAACACTGATCAGTACAGGCAGCCCCTGTCCTTTGACTTGAACTTTATAGTCCAGGTAGAAAGTTTATTTTCAGTTAAGTAGTTCTCTGGAAATGTTCACGTTGTTTGTTTATTTTGTTCAGAGCAATACATATGCATTTTTGCTTTTTTGAGGGAGGAGGCTGGAAAGAAGCAAAATTCATTTAACCACAAGGTACTTTATATAATTTAGGAATCTGTTATGTTGTACATTTCCTGTGGTGTTCTTAGGGCAGAGAAGCTTAAGACATAATCCTTTTCTTTCAGTAGTAGCAGCGCTTCAAGAAAGGAGCCAGAAAATTTAAACTGAGTGTAGATCTCAAAATATGGATGTCTTCTGTATATCTTGTATTTGCATCTCACTGTTTTATTTAACCCCATGACTTGCTCAATTATTCTGGGAAATATCAAATGTTGTTGTGACTTTTTGATTGAATATCACCCTATTACCAAAACAAAACCCAGAAACCACTACACAATGATCAATGATTGATTGTTATCTATTCCTCTCTTCTACCCCTTTCAAGCCAAATGATAAAAATTGTTCATGAATGTTAGACCTTTCAGTTTTGATTCCCTGAAAATGAAAGGAAAAGTACAAAATAAGAAGCAGATCACATGGTAACTTGTTTTGTAAAATTGTATCTACAACTGGAAGTCGATGTTGTGGTTTGATATAGAAGTGAATTTTCTTAAGAAGTTGGGTCAAACTAATCAGTAGTCAAGTTTAGATATTGGTACTTAGAGTGACTACTGAAAGTACAGACACGCCTCTGAGAACACAGGGGGTTAAAAGCAAGAACTCCCAGGGGAACTGTCACCTTTAGTTCCCATCAGAGTGCAGTGCAAACATCCCCTGCCCTGCCACAGGCTGGGTGGGGGAGGGGAAGCCATGCGGCCTGGGAAGGTAGGCCGAGGGGGCTGAAAGAGTAGAAGGAGCCAGCTCCTGCAGACAGAAGGGTGGAGAGAAGCGGAGATGCCTTTGTTCTTCTCCCTCTCCTAGAGGGAAAGAGACAGAGCTTGACGGCACCTGGAAATTTGCTAGCAGAGGAGAAAGAGAAGTGGGGGGAGATGCCCAGTGGGGGAGTTAGAGTTAGTTCTAAATAGAAATTTCAGCCGTCCTAGGAGTCTGAACTTTTAACCCTTTCCTGAGAAATGAAAGCTTTATAAAATATTACTCTTCCTCGATTTATAGTAGAAGAGAGACAGTCTGAAACCTGAGATGTTAGAAGAAATTTTTAAGTAAGAAGAGATGATGGAGTAGCTTTTAGCTAAACCTTTCTCGTTAGCCATAGACTAAACCAAATTCTCCTGCAATAGAGACTGCATTTTAGGGGGATGCAGTGGTGACCCAAGGAGACCTGCTTCAGCAACCACCAGCACAAGAATGGCAAGAACAGAAAAAAGCTGAGGAGGGAATGGTGATGCCCTCTGTCTTCAGGAAGAAGATGATCTCTGTTCTTAGACCCTTGGCCCCAGGGGAAAATGGGGGGACTGTAGTCCCAAAATGAGAAACTGAACTGCTGTCTCTTTTAGTCTGTAGTAAAGCATCCTTAAAGGAGCCCTATGGGTAGTCTGTCCAAACACAGTAGTGAGAGCACTGTGACATAGAAAAGAGAGTGTCACACTAGCAAATTTTCTCTGGGCGGTTGCCATGTGTGACATGGAAACACAGGAAGTGGCAACTGTTTCCTGGGGGGTCTGTGGTGCAAGAGAGATTCTTCTCTCCCTAGATGGACTGAGTATTGATTATCTGAAAAGTAGCAACTTAATTAGGAAGCCTGGGTGATGTTTCATAGTAGTTGTTTCAGAAATTAGGTTGAAGGAGGAGTGTTTTGGAGGGTCTTCATCCTAGATTTAATGTGTGTGTCTTCTGTAGTAGCAGTAGTTTAATAAAGTTTTTTTTTCCTTTGTTATTGAGCTTAAGCCTGCTCTGCTCTGTTCCTGATAACATCTCACAGAATTTATGTTAGAAAAGTGTATTTTCATAGGTGCTAGCATTGCACCAGTATCAAACCGTAACAGTCACACATGTCATTTACTAATGACGTATTTTGAAAAAATCTGAGCTACTCTAAAATTTGGATATGTATTTTCCTGATAAGTTCCATGGTTTATGCACTTGAATCTCACTTAAAGTTGCTTGAATTCTGCATCTGATTTTGCAATGTTTTGATATCGCATCCTGTGCTCCTGTTAAGGATTAATAACAGCTGACCCTGGCTTTCTTTGCATTGGAATTTAATTCCTTTTTAAAAAGAACACAGAAGGACCTGAAACACTCCAAATCTGTATCTCCTCCCACTAATAATAAAACCATCATAGACCCTTACAAGATTTTATTGTGTCCCATGAATATAGAACAGCTAGAGTTTGGGCACACCACGTTTTCTGGAAATAAAAACTGTTGTGTCATCTCAAAACTGGAGATTGCACTTTTGACTGATAGTTCTCACTTTAGCTATCCTATGTTAGAAAAAAAAATTGACCTATCATTCATAGATATTTTTTTCAAATATTTGCAATTTTCTTTTGCTAGCATTAAGTCACTTAGTTTAAATGTTGACTTTAATCCCAAATTTTACTCCTTCTAGAAAATCATTAATCCAAGCAGATGGATAAGGAGTTTGCTTGTGATGCTAGTTGCCCTGACCTGTGTCAGAAACAGGAATCCTATAAATACACCTGGTAATCAAACATTCTCATCCATCCAACTTGTTAGTCTATCAGAAAGAAAAATGTTCTATTCAGTTTCAGATATACACATTTATGCAAATCTTCATATCTTCTTGTCATAATGGTGGGATTTTTTTTTTTTTTAGTCTCTAGGGAAATAAATAGTTATTCTACCTTTAATTATTAAATGCTAGGTGCTTTTAAACTGTGGGGAATATGGTAAAACACATCCACAAAATGTGTGCTATGAAGCTACTGTCCTGAACTGATTTGTACCTTGTGCTGTTGCTTGTGTGCTTAAGGATGCTGAACACATTGGAATCTACTTGCAGATTTTTTTACCAGCATATGAAAACATTTGTTAGCCTACTCTGATTTACATATCTCTTTTCTTCAAGGTATTAATGTAAGAAATTTGGGCCTCTAGTGTCAAAAGTCACAGCCATATAGTTCTATAACTGGTTTGAGTTTCCCAGTATGTATAACAAGCCTCAGAGAATGTTGTGTCTCACAGGCTGGCTGTACTGCAGCTTGCTCTCTCCAGTCTAAAATACAGAGAGTTCAGAAATCTAAAATATGGTCACATTTTTCTATTATCAAATGGTCCTCAATTTCTTTTGTTGTTCTTACTTTTCTAGCCACAGTTCTAGCCAGGATTTTGGGCCTAAAAAACCCACAAAAGATATCAGCATGGTTTGGAAGCTTATCTTCTGGTTTTGTGAAATCATATCATGACCAACATGATTTAAACATATGCCATATATAACATATGCATTACATTAATGCAAGAGTAAGGAAAAAGATCAAAAGTATTTCTTCTTTCACCTGCAAAAACACCTTTTCAGAATACTTTGTTGATGCTTTGGTGAAATCAATGCATTATGACAATTTAATTTCTTTGGTCACTTGATACTTCCTCAGAAATGTGGGAAAGAGTGCTTTTTAACAAAAGAGTTTGCAAAATGCAATCGGAGTTAATCCTTCCATACACCAGTGACAGGAACTGAGAAAACACATATTTTAGTCTAGGTTGGAGGTGAAAATCTTCAAAGAGGCAGGAAACAAAAGTTAGACCTTATTTGTCTTTTGCACAGAGGAAAAGAATAATCTGTCAGTATAACATGGTTACATTCATGTATCACACGCTTTTTGGCTTTTGCTTCTCTCAGCACTTCTAACATCAGACAACTGATAAATAGTGGACTAACAGCTGTTACTATAAATATAACATAAATATTTTCTCTAAAGGGGATATGAAGGTAAACATCAATAGACAAACACAGAATTAATAATCCTTTTGAATAAAACCCTAATTTAAACTTAAGTGATGTTTGCTTTCTGCTGTGCAAATTGAGAGGCAATTCTCTGCTGTGTTCTGCCTAACCTGCTAATTTCTATTTTGTTCCTCATCTAAACAAAGGCAGAATGTACTTTGCATGCTTAATGGTATTAAATATTTTGTCTGCCTGGTAGGAACAGAGTTTACTCCCTAGCTATTACAGGGAAAGTGTAAGGCCTTCTGGTAAGGCCTTCAGACAGGAATCTGCAGCTTTTGCTCTGAGTTAACTTTCTCACAAGCCTTTTGTTAAGCATCTTAACCAATATGTGGGTAGGTAGATAGCCTCATTACAGATAATAAAATGTTCTGAGCATGACTTTTTTGAAATTAATTCATATACATTGTATACACTAAAACATCTATTTTTCTGTACCTATGATACATTGGTTTGAGAATTAATGTTTGACTTTCTGTGGGAGTGCTTTTATTGTTGGTGTCCAGCAATTTTAAATTCACTGTTTGCTTTTATCTTGCGTAAATTAGATAAAGCGTAGAACAACATCTCTAAATTCAGATAAATTATGTTGATAAAAAGCTGCTAAAAGTAAAGAGACCATCATAAGTAAGGTTGAGGGAAAAAAGAGCATATTTTGTTTTTGCTAGAGATGAAAGCTTAATTTTAGAGATGGAAACCTGCTAAAGCAATGATGAAAAGTAAAGCTGTTTGAAAAAAAAATATTTAGAAAATTAGCTGTTACCCACTAGTGTCTTATCTCTAAGTTCTGAAAAACAAACAAATCAAATAAGGAACAAAAAAAAAAAAACCAAAACACCCACAAAAACAACTCCCCCCAAAAAAACCCAAACAAACAAACTCAGCTTCCATCCCCACCCATAAACAAAAGACACTAGTTGATATAAAATTTACTGAGGAGGAACATAGCCTAGGTAATTAATGAAATTATTCTAATTTAAATGAGAATTAATGAAATAAATTGTGATGATTTTATTCTTTTTCTTTTTCTTAATCTTTTTCCTTATCACTGTGGGTCCTTCCACCTGCTACTCTAAAACTTCGCATGACCTGACTCCAGATTTCTTCATACTTAACTCAGGTATCGGTCTGTGAAAAATCACTTGTACCTGTAAAGGCACCTAAGCTGGAACTTTGTTTACTGTAAAAATACTTCAAAATGCTCAGGTATTTTCAGTAGTGAAAAGGTGAAGAACTATATTTGTATGCCAGAAGGTTAATAACTGAAGAGGCATCTGAGGGTTGTGTATGCAAAAAATATGGAAATATTAATGAGTTTTACTTTGCATAGAGTTGATAGTCTACTATTGCTTATGCACTAAAGGCAATTTAATGACAGCCCAAGCATACAGCCAGACTGACAGACTTTCAATTATTCCAGGTGCCACTGACCTTAATAGTGGAGATTTTTTAAATGAGCAAAAAAGATGCAGGTTTCTTGTAAAACTCTGAGTTTCACAGGGTACAAAACAGTTTACAAATGTGTTCATAAAAGACACAAGGGGGGGAACATTTGATGAATTCACAAAGGACTCTAAAGTAGGCCAGAGACAATCCAGATGTGCTGTTGCTTTAGAGTGATGTAAAAACTTCTGCTGTCCAATCTCTTCCAACAATAAAAAAACCCAACCCCAAATCAAACCACAACCTGCAGCCAGAACCAGTTGCCTAAGTAGTCTTACTGTAGGTAAGAAAGAACATACTTTCCTAAAGTAATTTGAAACTGAATTTTACTAAATGATAAAATAATACATACATTTAACTTTGATGTGCCATGTTCTTTCTGAATGTAAAATACTAAATGAAATATGCATTTTGGTAAATGAACACTTTAAAACTATATTTTTCTGAAAAATTGAATTTGGCAAGTTTTTGATACAGTTTTCTATTTTTCATTTGTGAGAAGTTGAAATTTTTATAAATTTTAATTTCAGAAGGCAGCTTTGTATACATTTATACTTACAATTATTCCATACTGAATAATTTAATTAAACCATAAATCCTAATATCTCTGGGTAAGTTGTAAGTCACAGTAATTAATGATGTTAGCTTTAACCCTTTTCTCATTTTCAGTGGTTAAAGACAGAAGCTTGGAGGGTACTGTGGTTTATTTTGTATACCACTTGATGATAGCAATGCTTCCAGAAATGTCTCATAATAGTCATACAGTACATTGCATATTGATACAATTCTTATGATATTTTCATTTCCAATATTTCCCAGGGATATTTAAAAATGTTTATTTAAAATTCCTCAAACATAGAAAGTTTTGTTACTTATTAATAGCCTGGGCCTTGTGGTGGAATAGGATAGTAGTTTGTAGTAATCAAAACTTGTAGCCATACCATGAATTTTCAGATTAATAAGTTATTGGCTACTCTAAAAACTGGTCAATAGGTATCAGAAATGAAGTTCAGGTAAAAAGATACTTTGGAAGATCTTGTAAAGTTCTGTCCGTCTGTGGGCATTCACATGTAGTTTTAGAAATGGCCCTGGTGATGTATCCAGTATTGCTCAAAGACAAATTCCTGATTCAGAACCAGAACAAAGAAGCAGATCTCACTCCCTGTCCACTGCTCTGAGCAAAGTAAGCACCATAAAAAAAAAGCTTTACCTGTTCCTTTCCTTACAGAGCTCTAAAGAAAGGCTTGATATAAACTTCAAAACATGTAACCTTAATGCTTAAGGTTTGTGTGAAGACCACCAAATTAACATAATTTGTGACTTCACCTTGGAGGAGGAAAAAGAGCTACTGCATTTTCTTCCTTTTCAGCAGCAGCTAACCTTTTGAGCAACAATGGGTTATCTCTATTGATGGTATGCAACTTGAAGTGGAATATGAAACATGCCAAGCAATCAATATGCGCTGCTCTTATCTTTTAGATTACAGCTGAGCTCAACCAATACTTGCAGAAAAGCATCAGTGACGCTTGGGCTCATTTGCTCATGAAGTTGAATGTGAATTTGACTCCCAAACAGTCAGTCAAGGGTCTTATGTGAAATGTCAGTCATGTGGAGAATCTGCCAGTTTCTGCAAAATGGAAAATAGTTGGGACAGAAGAGGGTAAAAAATTAAGCTTCTACTCTAACAACTATTTAGCATCTATATAAAAAGGCCCAAGAAACTTGGAGAGGAGTAAAGTTAGCTTGTTATCCTATACAAGAGAAAAAAAAGTAGCAGTATGTGGTGGGGTTTCTTTAAACTTTATTTCAAGCCAAGAAAACACAATAAAACATGCAAAAGGCAGAAAGTTTTTTGTTTGAACAACCCCACATGTATCAAAGGCTGGTATGTTTGGGAAATACACCTGAAAGGCTT
The DNA here is from genome assembly GCF_024509145.1 of Vidua macroura. Lineage (NCBI taxonomy): Eukaryota > Metazoa > Chordata > Aves > Passeriformes > Viduidae > Vidua > Vidua macroura. The sequence continues at coordinate 50,584,007 of NC_071571.1, read as the reverse complement.
TCCCCATGAGAGAAGGTTGTCTTTCATAAACTCTTCACTGATTTCTTTCTGACTTAATCACTTGAGAGCATGAGGTATACCCTACCTGGCTTTTTTCAGCCATCACCTGCGTTCCTGTCACACATGATCTGAAGTTTGGATAGACACATATTATACCGGGCAGCAGGGTTGTGACATAGGGTGAAGGTTGAAATTAAACTTGTGACGGCCTGTGCTCAATAACACTTGCTTCTAAGTTTGGTTTTTAAAGGGGTTGCCATTTATGATGGGCTGCTTTGAAGTACCTCCTGCTTTTTGGCTTGAATCACTTTAAAAGTTCATTTGAAACAGTGCATAAGATATTCTAGCAGCTTGTGCTTATTTATTCCTACTCTTTGGGGAGACACAGGCTTGTGAATTAAACTTGATATATTCTAGCATTCATTTTGGATTATAAAATCTACCTGTGCTATATAGAAAGTGAGGCTGTCTCAGCATAATAATACACTACAATCCAAACCAGCCGCATTAATATTCCTATCGGTTGTCATTGGAGATATGCCAGTTCCCATATGTACTTACCCATGTTTTAGAATGCCCTTGCAATCTCATGACTGCTTTTCAGAAGTGCTTGGTGGCTTATTCTTCCTCCTCAGTATACTACAATGAAATTATGTATTCAAATTGGAGGAGAAAAATCTGTTTAGGCTAACTAGCATTTAGCATACAGTACAAATTAAACCCAGATGATATGATTCTCTCCCTTGCTCCCTAACATTTATCTTGGAATTCATATTTAAAGCACGAGTCTTTTGTGTTACAAGATGGAAATTCTTTATAACCATTTTTTCCCCCTACACTTGACAGGCATTCTTGTATAATTAATGAGTTGGATATACTGGTAATAGTTCAGACTTTGTGGTTTGTATTGTAAATTTTCTGTTTGTCTAGTGTAAAAGAAAGCTGATTAAGACTTTTAGTTAGAGACTCAGGGCTTTGGATATTTCTTGGCTATGATATTATTTTCAGTGCTGATTCAGATTGAGTCATCTCTTTTATCTTCTGCTAGCAAGTTATTATGGTTATTTTTAATTCAGAACACAATATTGACATTGCAGTCATTTGCCTTTTTGAATCTAAGTTGTTCAGCTTTTGAGTTCTTCATTTCTGACATACACATATGGAGCTTTTTTAGTAAAGTTTTTATTGGTGGCATGTTTATGTCTTAGATCTATCCTTCAGTAAAATTGTTGTCCTAAATTATAATTTGATAGGAAATCTTGACTGAAGATTTCAAAACAGGAGGAGTGAATTGTGGATTTAGTATTTATTTAAAGGTATGTTCCTCAGTGCACACTGGACCTTATGATATAAAAGCCTTTCTTATTCAAAAGCATACTTAGTAAGTCACCATCACTTATTTCTGGTGAGTTATGGTTATCAGTATCCAAATATTTTTCATATTTAGAACCACTGTACACATCACACCTTTTTATTTTGCTGACAGATCCTTGGCAAGAGCTTCTGGGAGACCCTCTGATGCACTTCCAAATTATTCACAAAAACTACCTGTAACTATGAATGTATATTTTTTTGATTTCTTAGTATTTTTAGATAGTTTGTATGCATTCTAACCTACTGCTGGATACAAATGTCAAGAAGACACAGATGAACTGCAGATTGTTTTTTTCATGTACTCAGACTACTTTGATAAGATATGTCAGCAACTTTACAGGTGACCTGTTTATTGATCAGGAAGCATTTGAACAGACTTCTGTGAAGTGAAGCATCAAGGTATTTTACTCTGCTTTGCCCATCAAAAATCATTGAAGTGACTGGTACAGTGAGGATAAACTTTAATAACCTATGGGGTTGACAAGAGAGTTTGTGTGTATATGGTCTGCTTTGTGCTGCAGTCAACAGCTGTCCCTTCAAATAACGAGGTCCCTATTCCCCAAATAGTTCATAGACTAGAAAGTGGGAATTAAAGCAATTGCAAGCAAAATAGGAGACGAGCCTTTTTTAGTTTATCCAGCGTGATGGGTAGGATATAAAAATAAGCTAGAAATAGACTGTAAACCAGGAAAGAATGGGCAGATATATTTTCTTTGTTTTGCTGAGTGTGAACACCAGAAATATGAGAGGCTGCAGTTGATAAGAGATTCATCTCATCTGCTATTTTGTTTCCAATAGCCAGGTGCCTGAGAAAACATGTAAGAATAGAGCAAGTGCACAGCACACTTTCATTTCCATGATCTTTAAGTCTTGAGGAATTTGAAAAATGGGGATTGCAGATGTTTTGCGTTTGTGTTTAATGACATTAAATGGCCTTAATTCCATTGATCTAATTATTAGAATCTTAAGAGGACTTGATTTGATGGACGTATACATTGTTATTTCCCTCTGAATAGGGAAGTCAGAGTAGCAAATGTCATCATTCCTGTGACAAAGTTATCAGTTATCTTGATCTAAACAGAATAGAGTGAAGTGGAAGTGTCTTTTTGCTTCAGAAAGTTAATATTTAAATGGACGTAAGCTGCCTTGGCTGTTTATATATCACTGAGATGAATGGTAGGGAGGAGAGTTTTTTCCTTTGCTGTTGCGATGCTGGCAGAAGAGTGTGCTCTGTAATTGGTCAACAGGGCACAGTGCATTGACTTATATGGGGAAGGCTATTATATCTCAGTAACAGGAAGGTATATACGATTCTGGTTAGTAAAAAATTGAATTCTGCAGGAAGTAACTAAAACTGCTGGAAGAATAAAAGGTTCTTATGGTTGTTTTTTTTTGTTTTGTTTTGTTTTTGTTTTTTTTTTTTTCTTAAATCTGTGGTATAACAGTATTTCATATTCTGATGGAAGTTTAAATAGTGCAAGATATTTAGTGAAACTTTCATACAGGGCTAGAAATATTAGTTTATGTAAGCAGTCTTTTAACTTTTATTCTGTTGGACCTAAAGTAATGAGTTAATGATAAGATGTAATAACTTTTTTACATCTATTAATCTGAAATATAGTCCTTTCCTGTAATTCATATGCATTTATGGTGAATTTCTCATATTTTAAATCCTAAATGAGCAGGCAGATTGGGAGGTTTGGCTTTTTTAGAACAATGAGAAAGTGAGACTTTTTTTCTTATTACTTGGTATGTCAAAATGGACATAGGAGAGGATTACAGTTCTAAACAATGAAGGCAAATGGTATCAACTCAGGAATTTTTCCTAGCCCCCACCACAGTTTTGATGATTACAATCAAATTAAGAAATCAGGGCTCAGAGGGCTGAGGCTCAGATTAAATACTTCTGAAGCACACATACATCACACGAAGCATATTCATGACTGTCTATAAAAATTGTGACCACAGTGGCAAAGAGAAGGATGCCCCCATGGGACTTTTTTTTACTAAGTCAAGCTTCTCTGTTTTATTCTTTTGAATCCAAGAGTATGAATTAGGGAAACAGAGATAAGGCAGACTATTAATGATTTAGAAACTAATATTCATTCTAAATAAATTTTCCATGTTTCCTTTTGTGCATCTTCAGTAGTAGCCAAAATATAACAGCTGTCAAATTAAAAGGAAGGGATTTTCTCAATAGCTACTGGAACCAGTAAAAGATCTGAAGTTCTGATGAGCTTCTATTGTTGGGAGAGGCTTTTTTCATCTGTCATGTTTTTTCTGAGCCCAATGTCAAAAATCTATGTTTATTTCTGTTGCGGAAATTAAGAGTTTGCTCACATTTTTAAAATAACTTTTTAAAACTTTGTTTATGTTTTAAGATAGATCTTTTATTTCACATTTTTTAGACTATAGGAATAAAGACTTTACTTTCTTAGACTATAGTAATATAGTAGCCTCCCATTATATTAGTAATAAATCAAATTGCATAAATTGCACACATTTTTTGTAACTAAATTTTTACCATTCTAATATTTTCCAGAAAGATGCAGATTTTTCTTCCCACCCAGTTTGAAGCTATGGGTGGCGGAAAACTGTATAAACCAAACAATTTACTTTGCAAAATATATTTAAAAGCCTTCAGGAAACAGAACAAAGGTACATGTTCAATCTTAGCTTTCATTACTGTAAGAACATGTTTTTTTTCCTTAAGGGTAAATATCATGTAATATAAGCATTTGAAAATTATATATAAAGATTGTGTTATGTATTTTTAAAAACTTCTGATTGTGTGTTGTTCTGCTTTTAAATGTTTCATTCAGTTTTTACCTAGACAACAGGAATAATGGCAAATGCCTTCAAGTCTCTAGCTAGGTAGCACAGAAAAAGAAGTGGCAGGACAAGCAGTTTGCAAGCTGAAAAGCTATTATGATCTACATAAAATAAATTGATAGATAAAGAAATACTTGAGAAAAACTTTGTCAAGTAGGTCTGCATTTATGTGATTATGGCACTTAGGACAAAAGTTGGCAGTTATGGCAGTCTGCTGCTCACTTCTATTCTTAGCTCTAACCTTGTACCACTTTCACTGAAATAAAAGCAACCTGGCACCCAGGATCTGAAAACACAGGTGTGTGCAGAGGTGTGTGCAGCCCCAGTGTGCTGCTGCAGGGATGTGGTGTGAGGAGCACCCAGTTGCAGGTTTCTGACCAAATGTGCTGGTCTGCTGCAGCCAGAGCAGAGGGATGAGGAAATCAATCTTTCTGGTTTGTAGTATAAACAATAATATTTCAAACCATTTATCTTCCCTTGTCAAAATTCCATCATTAAATGCTGTGGTAGTGAGCTTAAAAGTCATTGGAATTATTTTTTTATTCAGTCCAAAGCAGCTCTTGCTTCTGCTTGCGTGGACTTTTTTCCCCTTAATATTTGTTAACTTGGAGATTTGTAAAGGACACTTATTTTCTTTGTTAAATGTCAAAATACTGATTCCTGAATTATTTGTATTTCAGTTTCTATTCCTGTGAAAGTAATTTTATTTTTCACTATGTGAGACTGTACATTTTAAGAGAATTGCATTATATATTACTTGATTCACTCAGAATCCCCTTTTTTTTCCTCCTAAATTTCTTTAGAAGGTAGGATTAATTTGGTCTCCATGTGTGATCTAGTCTGATCAAACTACTGGCTTTTAATTGCACCAAAACTAGGTGTTGTGGCTGTGCATTAAATATGCTGCTTATGCATATTTAGACCTATTGTAGACCACCTATGGTGACCAAATGCTTTCTAGATACATAAATTGAGAGTATTTCCACTTTCAGCAGAGACTGTGCTGCAGTGCATGTGTTTAAAAAGATTAGTTAGGCTTACTGGTGTAGGCTAAGGCTTTTTTTAGTTTTACCTGTGATGTAAATGAGTAATTTAAGCTACATATTTCTCCCATCTGTTGAAATAACCACAAAAAAACTCACAAAAGGCAGTACATTTATTAAGTATTTGAAAAAACCTAAGCCATTTCTCTTCATTCTAATTTATATAATACAAAAGAAGGAGATTTGATTTACAGTTTTTTCTTCATTAGGAAGGCTAAGATACTGATTTTGAGTTTTTTCCATTTTAGATTCTAATACCAAGTTAATCTTCTTTATAGTGGGGTAAAATGGAAGTGAAGTACTCAAATGAATTATAGTGATTAGCTACTATAGTTTTTTTTTTTTTTTCAATGAATCTGTTGTGTCTGATAATTCATAATTCATAATCATTAATTAATATTCCCTAATTTATTTTCTTTTTTTTTTTATCAGATTTATTAGCACTTCTGTTACAGAAATGAAAATGTGTATCTTATTTACTTCTTAGAAAGCTGTCATGATAATACTTTTCTTTAGCACTGGCTTTTTATGTCACCAAAAACATCCCAGGTATATCAGGGTAGGCTATTTTGTTCAACCACTGTATCCCTAAGGGAGGGTGATGGCTCATCTATAGATATAACCATTACCTTTTTTTGTCAATGCTTGAAGCCTTTATTTTCTCATGTCAGAGTGTGTGTCTGTGGTTTTTTGTGGGTTTTCTTATGGTTTTTGAGGTGAGATTTTGTTTGTTTTGTTGGTTTGTGGTTGTAGGGGTTGTTTTGTTGAAAAGCTCTGATGTAGCTACATGCATTCCACATGAACAAAAGTAACAAGGATTTGTCATCACCCAGAGGGAAAATAATGGGCACATTGTCACTTAATGCATATGAATAATTAAGAGCATAAAGTGAATCTGTTTTCCTGTGTTTCAGAAAAGTGTGATGAACCTCTGGTCTCAGCACTATCGCATTCCTCCTTCAGCAGTTCATCATCCATGACAAGCAGCTATGTGCCAGGGTATGCCAAGTTAAACAAGCGAGGAGGTAAGGGACATTTTCAACCTTAATGTTTGGATATTTCAAAAAGTAATGAGTTCTATTTTTAATGCAAAAATGTGTTTTATGTGGAATACTATTGCTTACTCTTGTTTGAACAGACTGTTTTTTATTAAATGAATTAATTTCTCTTTCATTGTACGGGACAGTAATTTCACTGCAGGGAAAAGGGCACTACTAGTAATGTGTAGCAGCATGGGCCACACGCCTGATGTCAATGGGCTCATACAGTACAGCTGTATCATTGACTTCACTCAAAAGGGTATACCTGTCTTTGTTTGGTACTTGCAAGGTCATGGTTGGAACAAAAATAAACAACTTTGATGTGATTTGTTGATGTAACTTGTTCCCACCTCAGCAACCACTGCTGTCATTCAGGTTTTTTTCTGCCATCACAGGGGCTTTGGCTTTTGCATATATATCTGTAATGCAATGAGTATCTGTAATACTTTGTTCAGACATAACAAAGTTGCCTCAGACTTAGTGGTTGAAAGAATAGGTGCATAAATTTGATGGCCTATGTAGTTTAATGATACTGAGGCACCATCCCCTGTCCACAAACAGTGCTGGTAGCACTGCCAGCTCTGCCAGTTGTCTGGAGGTCATCATGTAGGAAGGAATGAGCTGAGTCTAATGTCAAGCCAGGAAGCTTAATCTGTAAGTGGGGAAGAATATGCGGTGAGTCCAGGCATGATGGAGCCTATGATGTGGCTCAGGTAGTACCTGGAGGCTGAAATGGGACCCCCAGGCTCACTGGCAGAGTGAGTGGGTTCTCCACTGAGTAATGCAATTATGGCATTTTTCTACTCTCAGAGCCCTGACACTGTGCTTGGTTTACTGGTCTGCAACTTCTCTGCATATTTGTGTTTTACAGGTGTAGAATTCTTGCTCTTTGATCTCTTTATTTCCTTCTTTGGGTTTTTTTGTTTGTTTGCTTTTCAGTTTTCATTTGTTTTCTTTTTTTTTTTTTTTCTTTAGCCAAGCCCTGGAGTTACTTTCTTTTAATGACTAGTAATTGACATAGTGAGTTACTTATAGTCCTGCTTCCTCTGATGTCAGCCTGTGCCTGTACATTTAATACCTCTGCTGTCATCCCATGGTTGTGGTCCTCTACCCTACATTTTTATAAAATACCAGTTTATTCTCTGCAGAAAAGGGATGATAGGTACAAAAATATATCAAAATTGTTATACTAGTAAACCGTAGCACATGCAATCACACAGCTAAGTTAAATGTAAAACAGATCAGGTTATGTTACTGGTTGTTAAAAAATTGCTATTGCAAGAAAGCTAAACGGAAGCCAAAGACTAGCTTAGAGAAAATATGACTGATGAGCTCTAGTGCTACAGATCTGCAGATCTGATGCAAAGCCTGTGGCCAGACAGGAGCATTGGCAATTTCTTTGGTTTTAGGCCTGCAGACCAGTAGATAACATGGTTTGTTGCTTCTGAATGAGAATAGATGTTGTTTTATGCTGGTCACAGACATTTATTTCAGTGCTTCATGTAATTTGTTACATGCCTTTTGTAGTTCTCAGGATTTCTGTGGCAGTGTGTTTGGATGTGTGTTTTGGTAGGCTGTCAGGTCCCTTCAGTTGTATCTTTAAATATTCATCGGATGAAAGGAGTGGTGCTTCAATTTTAAAACACTGCTCATCGTTTAGGTTGAATTCTCTTGTATTACTATAGTTATGTCCATTTCTGTTCTATTCTCTCTTCTAAGTTTTAAAAAAGGCCACTAGAACCACTTTAATAAAATACAACTTAGCATCAGCTTTGCTGGGAGGATCTTCCTTTGGTTTTAGATGAGTATTTCTCCTTTTAGTTTACAAGACTACTTATTCTGTTCTAAGTGAAAGGCAGATTGACATTTAGAATTTAATTTTTTCTTATAATTATATTTACCTTTCCCTTTCTTACCCTTATAATCACTACAGCTCAGTTTCTTTTAATGACATTTCTTTACCAATATGGATCAGTGTTGTCATTAATCAAACACTGGCTTTATTTCCTTACTGGAAATTTAGTTGCACCTCTTTGTTAAATAGCAGTTTCATCTCTTTGTCTAAATAGGAACTTTGCTAGATTGTTATTATCCATCTCTTAGTATCTGTGAAGCATAGCACAAATACTTTTCGAAACTGAGGCTCTATGTACACGTACAAACATCTTTTTTCTAATCCTAGTGGCAGTAAAAGTACCAGAATTCAGGTGTGTTTAACACAGGAACTTGTCTGTCTGTGTTTATGCTTCTGCAAGTGATGGAATATAGCTCAGTTTTAATACTGAGCTATTTTACAACTTCACAGAATTACAGATATTCCTAATCAAACCAGTAATAAGTGAATACAATTTTTTTCTCTCCAAGGAGTCATTATCAGCTAATAGATTCCCAAATCAAATGTGCTATTTAAACTACACTGTGCTCAAGTCATTAAATGGAAAGAACTCCCCCTCCTCTGGTCCCAGACCCTTTAAATTAAAGAAATGCACATTTGAAAATTCTACTCTCCAACCCAATTATTTTTCTTTCCTGTTTTCATGGCACTTCACTCTAGACTGGCAAAACACTTTATTTGAATAGATAGTGTATTTTATTCCATTGATTAAGACACTGATTTCCCTGAACAGCCACATCATGTTATTAAGAAGGTTGGAGCTGTCACTATAGTTGTTGAGGTTCAGTTTCCTGCTATAAATGTTGCAATTGGAAGGATGCACACCAAAAAGAATTTATTATTTTCAGTAGTTTTTAGGAGGCTTCAAAAGCAGAAACATCCATGAATTTACTCTGTTTGATAACACTTTATTTACAAATCCTGTAACTAGTGATTTAGGCAAATGGAATCAAGTCTTTGTGGAAATTGATCTGGAAACTGCCAGGCTGTATATGTAGGGAGGGTTTTTGTGTCATATTGTTGTGAAATATTTCACATTTTTTGCATCTGTCTACTTTGATCTCTGTAAGCCTTCAACGACTTATGGGTTAGTATGTATAATTATTTCAAAGGAAATGCAGATTTGATGGACAGAAATTTGATTAGAAATGTTAACTTCTCCAAATCAACTTACATGATGATTCTTCTGCATTGTTGCTTTTTCCTGTTCTGAATGTTATTTCTTCTTAAATAAGGAGAAGTATCCTATATTTTTTTGAGGTGGAGATGGGGGGGTGGGTGGGGTAGAAAAGGTTATTTTTCATTATAGGAGGAATTCCTTATTGTAGAAACAAATATTTAGTGATTATCTACAGGTCTGTCAGTGTTTTGCAAATTTGTACCAATACATATTAAAATTTCCATGTTTTCAAATTTCCTTGTCAGTGAGTAAGAATCTTTTATTTATATAATCATTACAACTGTGATGGCTCTTATCACAGTTGTAATAATTACTCTTTATCACAAAGAGCCAAAAACCTGGGTATGCAATGCAATTCTGCATTTTATACCAGCTCTCTCATTCACGGACCCCCAAAGTCTGTCTCATGGGGTCCCCTCCTTCTTTTGCCTTCTTGGGCACTTTTAATCATAGCAGCTGATAAAAACAACCAAAATACTTTCATTTTATTATCATGGAAAGAAGTAGGGAAATTGTAGACAAATTTGATACTTTTCTTTGTGAACAACTATATTACTACTAGATATACTACTACTTATCAACAGATTTAACTAGAGTTAATGCTGGACAAAGCAAGTGCTGCTATTCCCATCAGGCCTGCAAAGACAAGGGGGTGAAGATCTTTTGAAATTCAGCTGTGACAAAACTTCTGTGGAGAGAGAAGGATGCAATGAATTTCATAGTGAATGTAGGTTTGGCAAAGGTAGTGTGGTGGCTCCTGAATTATGTTAAAGGCTTATAAGTAAAGACTTGTACTTAAAAATTTAAACAGTACTGAATTAGCAACTGTTCAGACAAAGCCAGATGTAGTCAGTTTCTATCAAATTAACCTTTTGGTAGTAAGATAATATTTCATTTTAAACAACTAAGTCTTACTGCTCTACTGTATCATAGTGTTTAGCATATTTTTCATTTTAATTTTAAAGTTATCTGTCTGCTATTTAGTGCTAGTATAACAAAAGGTACAGATTATTTTTGAAATGTCTGTAATTTATGTGAGGGGAAAAAGCACCACAGAAGAGGAGAAATGTTCATGGTTTTTCTTTTTTTTTTTTTTTTTTTGTGTCTGTCACTATCACTTTTATCTATATATATGCAAGCATTGTGAAATATTTCAATGCTATAAAATCCTAAAACTTTTTGCTTTTGATGGATTTCTTAAGAAAAATATTTTGAGTTTTCTGTCAATTATTAGCTCACCTCCTGTTTAAACCAAACAATTCCAAGTATATTAAATTATTCAGTATACAATTTGGAGAATATGGGGATGTGTTATCTTTGAAAAAAATTAATTTTGATTTCTAAGGTAAATATATGCCATTAAGTCTTTGACAGATCAATTTTTAACTGGAATCTAGTCAGTAGACTATCTAAAAAGATTACAGTTCCTTCCATTTTTGTCATACCTCTTCTCCCACAGAAGTAGCTAAATTGGCATCAGAGAATAGGAGAGCTTTCAATTACTTAATTCTACAGGTTTTTAAAATCCATCCTCAGTAACTTTTTCATATCTGATGTCAAGGTGATAAGGTCTAACATCTTATGACCTGCCATCAGTAGGATCAATGGACTGCATCATGTCACAAGAAGTATTCTTAGCACATGTTTGATATGATTATCAATCTTCCTTTTAATGGTTCCCAAGCTATTGGACCCTATACTTCTCACTAGCACGAGAATTAATGCTGCCTATCATCCATCTCATACCATTTTAATTCAGGGAAGAAATTCTACATTATTTCAACATAATGTAATGTTACATAATATAATTGGAAGCTGCTCGAAACTGAGTAGAGTCTCAGAACTTCAGAAGTAATCCCAGCAGACAATGAAAGTATGAAGGTCATAATGAATTTCTGGATATGTGGAAATTATCTTTTGCACAGTGGAATGAAAAAGAGGAAATTTGACACCCAAGGGTTCTAAGTCCAGTATTAGCAGGGAATCTGATGCTACCAATGAAACTGATAACGTAATATGAAAGGAAGTATCTGTAGAGCAATCAATGTTCAAAAAGCAGTCCTTCTAGCACCACTGTGTAACTTGTATCTAAGCTTTCAGGTTACCTTTCAATCAGTGTGCTGACCTTGGCCTGTTATCTGAGTTATTAATGTGACTATAAAAAAGCATCAGAAATTTTAAGTGTTGGCATAGGTGTACTTGTGACAGGGTTCTTTTTTATTTCTCAGTGAAGTTTTACATTGTGCCTTCTGTGTGGAAGATGCAAGAATTTATCTCTAATGGGCTTTGATTATTTTATTCCCCAGACCATTTTCAGTAAGTCAATCAAATCTATGGCAATGGTTCTACTAAAAAAAAAAGGTAAAAATGCTTGTTAGATCCTTGTCTTTGAAGGATTCTAGGAACGCCTAGCCTAGGCTCTCTTTACCTTCACTTTTAAAATCTGCAATACTATAATGAATATCACTACTTCTCCAATTGTTTATTGCTATTGTATAATGAGAAGGATTTTATGTCGTTTTCCTTTCAGCAAAGTGAATGTGGAAGGGTCAGTTAGCATCAGCCTGGATTGTGTGAGCAGTCTGGGCTTATACCTTCACAGGACTTGCCAGGAATTTAGTTTGGGTATGAATATTAAAGCAAGGAGGTGCTCCCTCTGAACTAACACTTGTCCAAATGAACAGTTAGAATGCATACTGTAGATCACCTTAAATACTGCAATCTCCTTGTGTTGACAAGGACACCTTTGAGCTGACTAAGAATACCTGTACACAACACAACTCATTGTATTTTGACTAAAACCTTCTTAGGAAAAAGTTATGTATTTGCCAGTGGTTTGGAAGTTCACTATCCAGGTTACAGTATATATTTTCTTTTGTAAGTAGACAAGATCCTAAAAGTAACGAACACAGTAGCATAAGAGAACTGTTAAAATCATGAGAGAGTAGTATAATCCACTTAGCTTTTGTATGTCTGTTAGAGAGCTCTTGCTGAGCTAAATCACCAAAATAAGTTACCTTTTAAAAAGTAAATAAACTGCAGTTCTCTTTCTGTAAATATGTGTTTTAGATAACCACAAATTTTACAGTCCACTTCAGTAAGCTTGCTAAAACAATCTCATGAACAGTGTATGCGGCATTCTGGTGTTTCTCCTGGGTCCGGAGCAGCCGCCGTGCCCTGCGGGGCACCGCGGCTCCTCCGGTCCCCGTCCCGCCACTGCTGCCGGGCTCCGTGGCTCCGGGAAGGTGGGTCAGCCACTTCTACCGCCGCATGTGAGGGACCTCGATAAAGGGGGAGAAGGAAGGACCAAATTCCCCACGGCAGGAGCTGAGAGCATTTTATTGATGCGCTCCCAATTCCTGAGTTGGACAATATGGCCATCCGGCCCCGGCCTCATGGTAGTTTTATGGAGGGAGGAGCGGGGGGGGTGTCACGTGGTCTGGGAAAGCCAATAGGGATGCAGTAGGGGATGGCACCAGGACCCGGGGCGGTCCCGGGGCGGTCCCGGCCACGGGGGAACCAATAGGGGCACGGCAGGGGCGGTGCCAGGGCCCCGGGCACTCCCGGGGCTGCGGGGGTGTGGTGTGGAAGGCAGGAGCCAATGGGGAAGTGGCAGGGGTGACTCCAGGGGCCTGGGGCGGCCCCAGCCACGGGGGAGGGATAACAACAGGAAAGGACCCGCAGGAGGCACGGGACCTGGGCCACATGGTCAGGCAGCTGGGGAACGGGTTACTGCAAGGGGGGGGAAACTGGGGGATACATGGGGGTACGTACACAGGATTTGCTAAGACACATCAGAACCCCGACCTAAACCCAAAGTCCAGGATGCAACAAGTGTAGATCTAACTAGGTTTTCAGAAGTCAGGACAAATTGATTGCCCTTATTTAATAAATAATTACTTATCCATTAAAAAAAAATGGAAAGTTACTTATGGCTGAAAATGATAAGCCTCTACTGGTTCACTTATTAATATACCCCAAAAAACATGTTTGTGTGTGACATAGTGTTATTTGTGTTGCACACAGTATAAACAGTATTTCTGGAATGTTTTAGAATAAAAGCAACTGATGTTTTGTATTGGTGGAGTTGTCTGTGTTGTTTGAGGTTTTTTGGTTTGTTTTTAAATTTTTTAAAAAATCATTTCAAGATATGGCTCCTTTAGGAGCTCCATTACCTGTGAGAGTAAATGAAAACCTTCTCATTTTATTAACAACATGTCCTTTTGGTATTACCCATAATAAATATTTAGTGTAGCACTAACTTCCACCTCTGAGTTTGTTTTTTTTCTTTTAAAATCCATAAAGAACTTGGGTTCAGCTCATTGTTTCCATCTAAAAAAGGTGTAAAATTTTCTCTGTCTTTAGCTGCCTTCCATCCTACCATATAATCACTTCTGTTTATTCTTCACCTTCAAAATAAATAGTTATGCACCCCATTTTGATTTTCTCCCCATAAACAATTATATCCACCTTTAGAAGGCAACTGTGATTCTCACTTGGTTGACCTCAGAAGTTGTTTTCTGTGTTTTAACGATCTGGCCTAATTAAATATTTTTCATAAATACGTATTAGTTGTAGAAGGAGTTCTTAAAAAGACAAATGAACATATTTGCAGTAGCTCGTTCCTCTGAAAAAACATTCAAACATTCATTGCAAGAGGACAGTGAATTTTGTGAAGATGCAGGAAAAAGAAGCATCCCAAAGAGGAAAGAAAAGTGCCAGTGTATATCCAGGACAGACTCATGCATTGAAAAAAATAAGTTTAGAAAGGAAAGACATCACTCTTTTCATTCCAAACACAATCCAAGAAACAAAGTCTGTAGAGAGTGAAGCTCAAGTAATTGCATTAAAAAAGGCATCATTAGCTTATGTTAATTTACCGTAGCCTGATGAATACAGAAAGCATGACCGTTTTTCCAGTTCATAACTAATTTGTTAATTAAAGTGTTCAGAATACCTAATTGGCTTATTTCATACATGTGTAGATGGAGAGGAGGGAAAAAAATAACACTGTGCTCTCCAACTTTATACATTTTTTCTTACAGCAATCATTTGCAGAGGCAGCAGTTCCAAGCGCAGCTAGAGACATAAGACAAATGGGCAGCTTTCTTGGGCAACAGGGATGGGGACAGCAGATCACCCTGGCTTTACTGAGTAGCTAGCTTCTTTCAGACAAAATTCAGCTTAGTTCATTAATTGTTTCTGATGGTAGTTGGGTTTGGCAGGATGGTGACTGTGCTGGTGGCAGAGAGGAGGCAGCCTCACAGAGAGCCAGACTGAATCCATATATCACAAATATACTTTTCCCATATCCTTAGGGTACCAGTGCTGCTCTGGCTGTTTATCCCCAGAGTAGCCAAATTCTGAGCTTTCAACTACTTTGAGAGTTTAATTTGACAGTTTCTCAAACAGCTTTGGTATATTAAGTAAGTAGATAAGAAATCTCTTTTGGTGTTCTTACTGGCTTCGTCTTGAAAATGCAGACCTGATTAGCTCTCCTGCTCTACTCAGAATACTGTCATGGTTTAAGCCAAGCTGGAAATTAAACCTGAAAAAGAGGTTTTGGGGAGACCCTATAGCAACCTTCCAGTACCTGAAGGGAGCCTACAAGAAAGGTAGAGAGGGACTTTTTACAAGAGCACATTATGACAGAACAAAGGGGAAATATCTCTAACCTGGAAGAATGTTTATATTGCATATTAAGAAAAAATTCTTTACTGTGAAGGGGTGAGGGAACGGAACAGGTTGCCCTGAGAAGTTGCAAATGCCCCATCCCTGGAAGTGTGTAAGGCCAGGTTGGATGGAGGACTGAACAGTGAAAGGTGTCCCAGAACATGACAGGAAGCTTGGGAACTCTATGATCTTTAAGATCCCTTCCAATCCAAACTATTCTGTGATTCTGTATAAAAAACTGGCACACTACAATTAAATTGTTGACTTAATATAAATGAAGATTTGTCTGAAAAATGCATCATAATGGCATATTAGAGTTCAACTAGATGGCCCCTGAAACCAATGCGTCACAAGGAACTTGTCTACACCAGAGTTGGCACATGGAACAAGCAAGTTGGAAAACTTCATGTTCCTCAGACACTGGGGCTACTTTGCTTGCACAGAACAGTGGGAACATGCAGGATTAAAAAAAAACCCCAAAAACTCAATATAGGAAAACTATATTGGCTAACTATATTGGCCAACCTCTTTTAATAGTCAATGTATACTTAAAAGCAGCAGAGGCTGAGAGTTTAGATATCCTAGACTTGGTTTTATCTACAGATACTTCAGATGTGTATGCAGAGCTGTGTAAGTACAGAGCTCTGGAATTAAAGCAAAGATGTGTAGTGAGGGTGCACAAGATGCACTGTCAGCTTTTCCCAAGGTCAGTGTCTCCTGCCAGATGCTATGAGTGGTTCACCCTCTCCCGCACACAAAGCACAGGTTTTCCTTACACAGATGGGTCTAGTGGAACTGATAGATTGCTGCTTGGAGCATTTGAGCCAGAGCATTGCCTTTCCCAAATAAGTCATAAACAAGCATAAATGCTGGTAGAAATGGGAGCTATTTGGCTACCATTATAACCTCCCACTACAGTTATATGCTGAAAGAGAGAAACGAAATAATGTGATAAAATGAGGCTATTTGTTGTAGGATGGGAGAGTGCAGCTATTATTCATGTTTCAGCTTTCACAATGAGATTATTCACAAGAAAATCTGAGTAGTACACAGTTAGAGACAGAACATTAATACTTGTTTTTCTGTATGTAAGTTACTACATAAGTCACAAAAAATATCTCTGGATCTGGAATAGTCTGATTTAGCATCCAGTCTCATGTCATAGATGTGTTAGTGGTTTCTCTTTGTTTTTTCTCACTTAGACGAAACTAATTTTTAACTCTTTTTTATGTGTAAGAATCACTTTAACGCTGATAAAAATGGGCCTCATTTGAAGAAGTATATCAACTTTTAGTGAGCAAAATAATTTTCTTTAGAAAGCTTCAGCTTTACACAGGCCTTCTACTGTGAAGTGAAGGTGGAAACGGAAGGGATATATGACAGTTCAGGAGTGTTGTATAGATCTTCCTCAGAGCTTTTTGAGCAAGAGAAAATATTTGCTGAGAGAGAATAATTTTTCTTTATTAAGTTATCACTGTAGCTGAGATTTGAGAAAGTTCCACTAGACCTGCTGTTTACAAGCAGAGGAGGCTAGTGGGAGATGTGGTGGTCAGAGGCTGTCTAGGGTACAGTGACCAGGAAATAGTAAAGTTCTTAATATTTGGTGAACTTCAGCAAAAACTCAGGGGAAAAAAAGAGGGTGTATCACCTTTGGAAAAAGGGGCAGGCAACTCACGAGGTGTTTAGGATTTTGTTAAGTCAGGTAAATAGAAAATTAGAGAGGTGAAAGCTCAATTGGAACTTAACCTGGCCACTTCTATGAAGGTTAATAAAAATGCTTTTATAAATACATTGATAGCAAAAGGAGGAGCAAGAAAAACTTTCATTCTTTATTGGACACCAGGGGAATATATTTACCAGAGATGAAGAAAAGACTGAGGTACTTATTACCTTCTTTGCTTCAGTTTTCAACAATAAGAGAAATCATCCTCAGGACAACAGGCCTCCTCAGCTGGTAGATGAGACAGGGAACAGAATAACCTCCTGTAATCCAGGAAGAAGTAATTAGTGACCTGCTGAGCCACTTACATGCTTGCAAGTCAATGGGAGCAGATGGGACCCATCCTAGACTCATAAGGGAGCTGTCAGAAGAGCTCACTAAGCCACTGTCCATCATTTATCATCAGTCCTGGCTCACTTGGGAGGTCCCAGATGACTGGAAGCTGGCCAATGGGACACCCATCCTTAAGAAAGGATAAAAGGGAGATCTTGGAAACTACAGGCCTGTCAGCCTGACCTTGGTGCCTGGCAAAGTTATGGAATAGATGATCTTGAGTGCAATCACACAGGACCTACAGGACACCTAATCAAGACAGCATTTAGGGTGGGCAGGTCTTGCCTGACCAACCTCATCTCCTTTTATGACCAGGTGACCTGCTGGTGGATGTGGGGAAGGCTGTGGATATTGTCTACCTGGACTTCAGCAAAGCCTTTTACACAATGTCCCACAGCATACTGCTGGAGAAGCTGGCAGCCCACGGCCTGGACAGGAGCACTCTTTGCCGTGTTAGGAACTGGCTGGATGGCCAGGCCCAGAGAGTGGTGGTGAACAGTGCTGCATCCAGCTGGCGGCCAGTCACCAGTGGTGTCGCCCAAGAATCTGTGTTGGGGCTGGTTCCATTTAACATCTTTATTGATTATCTAGATGAAGGGATTTAGTCTAACGTTAGCAAATTTGCAATTGACATAAAACTGAGTGCGAGTGTCGATCTGCTGGAGGGTAGAATGCCTTGGCAAAGGGACCTGGACAGGCTGGATAGACGGGCAACAACAAGTTTAATAAGTCCAAGTGCTGAGTCCTGCATTTTGGCCACAATAACCCCCTGCAGCATTATAGGCTGGGGACAGTGTGGCTGGATAGTGGCCAGGTAGAAAGAGACCTGGGGGTACTGATTGATGGCAGACTGAACATAAGCCACCAGTGTGCCCTGGTGGCAAAAAAGGCCAACGGCATCCTGGCATGTAAAAGTGTGGCCAGGAGGTCCAGGGAGGTGATTCTTCCTCTGTACTCAGCACTGGTGAGGCCACACTTGGAGTGCTGCCTCCAGTTCTGGGCCCTCCAGCATCTCAGATGCTGAGATGCTCAAACATGTCCAGAGTAGGGCTACAAGGCTGGTGAAGAATCTGGAACACAAGTCCTGTGAGAAGCAGCTGAGGGAGCTGGGGCTGTTTAGGCTGGAGAAGAGGAGAATCAAGGGAGACCTCATCACTCTCTCCAACTGCCTGAAAGGTGGCTGTAGCCAGGTGGAGATCAGTCTCTTTTCTCAGGTAACCAGCGAGAGGATAAGAGCACACACTTTAGGGTTGAACATTAAGAAGTAGTTGTTCACAAAAAGAGACAATTGCGCATTGAAATAGGCTTCCCAGGGAAGTGGTGGAGTCATGGCACGGCCCCAGTGATATTTAAGATTGGATGTGGCACTTAGTGCCATGATCTAGTTGACAAGGTGGTGTTGGATCATAAGTTGGACTTGATGACATCAAAGGACTTTTACAACCTAGTTGATTTTGTGATTGTCAGGTGACTATAACACTGCAAGGTGATAAACTGTTGGTGTAATTAAGAAATGGTTTAGTTATGCTGACACTAATAGATGACATAGATATAGCTATAGATAAAATAAAGTTATCCTTTCTGTGTTGTTCTCTGCATGAAGATTTGTTGTGCTGGAGTTCAGCTAAGGACCAAGCAATGCTCAGAAAAAAATGTTAATAGTGATTTACCTCTTTCCTCCTGCTATCTACACTGGTTTTTGTCTTCTGAAATGATCCATTTTTGGCTGTGGTATATAGTTCACATAGGAAAATATTGTTCTATATTGAACATCTTTGGAAGTTTATCAGCCAGCTAAGAAACAAATGAACATCAACAATGAACTAATTTCTTTCAGAGCCCTAAACTTTTCTGACTGCTTGTTGGACAGATTTTTATTTCTTTTAGGACAGATTTATATTCTTTATTACAAAATTTGCTTGAATGGTCAATTTTCCAAGTCACTCAATGTTAGATAAATTGTCTCTGCTGTGAATCATGGCTCTGTGTAATGTGATAAGCAATGGAGAAAAAGAATTAAAAGCTAGCTTGCTTAAAATCTGCTTTTTGAAAAATTATCTTTTAGATGTCTTTGCTTTTCAGTATTGACTACCATCAAATTTAGCATTCCTGCTGGGCTTTTAGTAACTCAGCCCCCAGCGAGATAATTTTGCTTTAGTTAAGAAAGTTGTCAGAAATTATTTGATTTTTGTAAGGATCAAAGGGTCCTCTGGTATTTAAAAATAGGCACTTGATCATGTCTATAATTACATAATATTTATTGATCAGGAATAAGTTATCTTATAGGTATCCCTGTCTTCCTTGTTTTTGCTAGTATAGACTAGATGATGCTACAATGACCCAGTTTTGAAGGAATAATCAGGTGACATTGAGTAATGTTGTAAAAAAATAAGTAAACAAGATTATTACTTAGTGAAAAAGGGCAGTGTGCTTTGGCTGAGATGGAAAGTTTGGATATTGCACAGTGCTGTACTGAGACGACTTCAGCTGACATTCTGCCAAATGTAGAACATATTAGAAACTGGATGTTCCCTTTAACAAACAAGCCAAAATGTTTAATATATACAGTGGGAGATGGTACTTGAACTGCTTTGCTTTCTTCAGTATCAAGAAGTTGTCTGGTTTTTTTGGTAGAGAATAAAATCCCCAATGAAAGCCAGTGATAGAATATTTGATTTGCTGACTTTAGAAGCTGGTCAGCAACATCCCCCATAACACATTTTGAATACATTGAGGTGATTGTTTCTTATACGTATTAGTTTCCAGGTGGGATTTTTTTTTTTTTTTTGGAGGAGGGGGAGATGTTCTTTCTTTTATAATTGTGATTAACTAATTTTTAAATTAGGCTAAAGTGGTGCTCAGCTATCAAGAAGAAAAAGTTAAATGCTAAATTTAAACAATATCAGGTTTTGAGAGATCAGAGAAGCTGTTAATTATGGGTCTAATTATTATGAGCAATCTCTAAAAGTTGCTTTAACAAATTTTTAGTTTCTAGGTGAAACCAAATTCTGCATATTATGCATAGAATATATGACGTTAAGCACAGCGGTGAGAATGCTTTAGCTTTTTCCTTATCTTGAAACAGCTAATAATGTGTAATTCAGCCAAAGCAGTAACCAACACATTGACCAGCAATGGCTGTTCAGTGAGCCATGTCCAAAATCATCTGGAAAGGTGTTCCATACCTGGGGATCAAAGCAGAGACACCAAAAACTGGGTAGCAATTGGCAAAAATTATTTTTAAACATTTCAGTTCTCAAGTATCCACTAGATTTTAATTAAGGAATTACATTGAGCCATTCACAGGGAATGTTTTTTCTGTAGTTGGATCAGAGGCTGGAGCACCTTGCTTATAAATAGGTGGTAATGGGCAACCTTTGAGAAAAAGCTGCTAGTTTACCAGTTCACTAAGTGTGATATGGCAATTCCTGTGCTCTTATCTTGTTCCCTTACAGCTAGTCCCTCCATGAGGCTGGAGTCACAATGACAGGGTTTGCTGGGAAAATCTACAGGCTTATCCAATTTTATGGATGATTGCAACACTTTCAGCCTCTGAGATTCATCTACAAAGGCAAGGAAGTTTAAAAGAACAGGGGAAGTTGATGGCAAATAAGAAAAAAGGCAAGAAAGACCTCAAAATAAATTGATTTAACCTATAGGCATAAGTCCAGATCTTATTGAAAAAGAAGAATTTGGATTATGAAGTAAAATGTACAAACAAATTCCTACAATAGCAGAGGTAAGAAAATGACAAAAAATAATTCTTTGGTTTGACAAGAGCATTGGGTGTTATCAGAACCATTAAACCATATCATTTCTAGTCACCTGAAAAGTGCTGTTCCCTTTTCTCTCCATCTTCTATTCCCTGAAAAGAGAAGTTTTCTCATTTTAAGGTCTTTGCCAATGGCAAGCTTTTCTTTTTCTTGTTTAGAAGGTAGCCACATTTTTTAGCTGGTGCATAACAGTAAAAATAGGTCGTCTCCATAGTCTAACATGCCTCATGAAACACAGCTGAAAGCTTAGCTATAACACTGCTTACAATTATTTCAGAGACTTACCATATATCACATTACAAGCAAGTAAATTGAAGGCTGTAATCATGGCTTTTATCTAGCAAATTTGCCCTAAGAACTTTAAAGAGGTCTAAATATTACAGCTAAGGAACAAGATGCTGCTGATCAGAGTAATAAAAAGCATTGTGAGATTTCAGCCTTCTGTCAAGGTCCTAGAATGTGTAACAGAAAGTAATTTAATTATGTACTTTATTATCTATAACAGTTAAAAATTGACTGGTTTATTTCCAAAATTTTCAATTAAATATAGACATTATTTTTTCATAACACTAGAAGCTCATTGTTAGTATTTTGCAGAAAGACTTTGTCCAGCAGAGGTGGTACTATTAAGTATTCTGCATTCTCCTTGTGTATCAGACAAATGCTGTTAATTCCATCTTATGATACAGAAAACTGCAGAACCCATAATAGTGACCCAAACGATGTTGATAGCATAATTTAAAATATAAGGTTAATTCTGGAAATATAATAGAGGCTGTTTTTAAGGATGATTTTAAGCTATCAACGGTACCAACCAAAGAAAATGTTTTTGAATGCATTGAATGTGGAGTCTATAAAATACTTAATTTAAGAAATTATGCCTAGATTTACTTTTGATGTTGATTAATAGTAGTAGTACTAGTACGTATTGACAGAGTTTTAAATAATCAGTATATGCAACTTTCTGACAAAATTTTGTTTAAAATATGCTCCCACTTCCTACTCCACACAAAAGAAAACTAAAGATTTTAAAGATGAAAAAATTGAAAGTGTTCTGGCAAATTGAATAGGAATGAGCTAAACTGTAGACGATTGTATGAAATTGGAAAGAGGAGAAAGGATCAATTTGTAAATGTATATCAGAAAACTGAGCCCCTAAATTTCGTTACTTTTCCAGGCAAGTCAAGAGCAGAAATCCCTTAGTGTTCTTAATATTAATGGAGAGAGTGTCAGTCTTTTTTCTTTATAATTTACATGGAAAACATAAGATAAGAATAACATGCATTCAGATCTGTTCAAACAAAGCTACCTTGATATGCAATGGATACAGACCTAATTCAGAAAACTGCTCTCAACAAATTAGGACACACTTTAAAGTGTAGCTGTCACAGCACTGTCTGGTTCAAATTGAAAGGATACGTTGCACTGCAGATAGTGCTAGTGAAGGAAGATTATGTAAAAAACGGGATCATTTGTGTTTTTTCCTAAAGGGACCCTCAGGCCAGAGAGTTCGTAAATGTCTTTCCTGGATTTTATTAAGCTAATGTACCATGTCTGAATTTGATTTCCTTTTATTCCTAGAGGGATTATATTGTTCTTTTTAACTATGTTTGCTTGAAAGTATATAATGTGCTTCTACAATATAGAGTTGAGCATCTGAGCATCAAATTTCCTTTGCCAGATAGATAGATAAAGCTGTAAAATGAAGTTCACCAATTTATCTAAGAATTTCTTTGAAAGAAGAGGTCATGCCAAATAAAAGAGGTAAACTCCAAATGATAAAGCTAAACTTTTATAACAATTATCCCCCTATAAAAAGAAGGATTTTTCATTAAATTTTTGGTCTTTGTTGGTGATTTGGCATAGTCAATTGAAATCCCTGTAAGTGCCCAGTAATTCATTTAATAGCAAAATAAAGTTTGGATATGGGCAGGGATGGGGAGAGTGCATTAAGACACTTGCACTTTGTAGATACAAAAAACAAAACCCCTTCTCTGGATGAGGAGCTCAAGGACTTCCAGTTTCCCAGTGTTTGTTCTCATGGAAAGGATTCTTTCACAAGTGATAAGATTTTAGCATCTTGTTTGCATTTGATGCTGAGTGGTAATTTAACTTCACCAAAAAGGACATTTTTGATCTATTGTAATACTGGTACCTTCTGTGTCACAGCCATTTCCATGACCTCAAGTCACATTAACAGTTATTCACGGCTAATGGGAAGACATCACATCACAAAGAGAGAGATCACCAAGAAAGTTTTAAAAGGTTGTAACACTTTAAAAAACTCATAAAAAAACACATTAAAAAACTGGCTGTGGCAGAAGCACTATTAAGTTTGTGACAGTATGCAGTAATCACCAGCCTGAATTTTATTAAAAAATGTTTAATAAAAATTGTTGTGGTTTTGGAATTCTGGAATGTACATGGAGATTTTGCAGATGCTCGATTCCTGAGGCTTGTCACTTCAGAAATTCATCTTTAATGTTGAAGAAACTTGTCACTGCAGATCTGGCATGATAGAGTGCAACACAATATGTTCTGACTTGCATGTAATCCTTCAGCAGGTGAGTGTAGCTCCAGGGATGTTGACATGACACAAGCTACTGTTTTAGATAATTTTCTATGGTGTGTGGCAATGCTAGCCTTAAACATGAATTTGTCAGGCAAAGTTGTACAAAGCAGGAGAACATTGGTGGCAACTAAAACTATTTCAGTTACTGTGGATTCAAGGAGTTTTATAAGAGCTAGGAATATTAAAATGTAGGCTGTGATCCAAACATGCATTGTGCCAGGAGAGATGTAACTGAGAACTTCAACTCTATAAATAAAGATGGGTAGAAACCTTAGACCCTGAGGAATGTTGTGTCCAGAATACTTCACATTGTTCTGCTGATTAAGAATCAAGTATGATTTTTTTTTTTATTTCCGGATCTTTGATGAAGACTATTAAATCACAGTTATCTTGGCTTTCAGATTTTTAAGCAAGTTTGTAAGCCCCACACTTGGTCTTGCATGTTGCTGATCTCATTATCTGGTTTGACAAGACGCATTTGTGTTTGCTCTAAGGTCATTGAGCAGATAATGACACTACTCAATACAATGAGCTGTAAGCACAATATTCAGAATTTTAGACCTCATTGCAAAATATTGATAAAGATAGAAAAACGGTGTTCCATCTGTTATAGGGCAAGCTGAACCAGCTCTTATTTTTGTGACTGTAGTATTTTTGCACTTACGCAGGTAAATGCCAGCCAAAGGAAAATGGCATATTTTCTAGTCCCATTTGGGACATGATGGAACATTTTCTAGTCCCATCACTGACTTCATTGTGCAACTATTGGTAAATGTTTTGTGATAAACTTTGCTTTTAATATATTAGAATTTTTCTTCTTCAAATCCATGGCATTAATCCATAACTTCCTTTACAAGACAAGAGTTTGAAAGCCAATTTTCTAATTTTCTGCTGGAAGGGCGGCACAGTGGGATGCCGCTGACCCAGTTTTCTGGAGTGCATCAGGAATAACTTCATGATATATTATACATTTTGATAGATCAAATTAATATATGTTACAGACATAAATGTTTTTACTGGAGTAACATTTGTGACAAATTTGCTTTGTAAAATCTATGGCAAATAAAACTTCTGTTCTCCAAATGATACTTTGCTTCTAGTAATAAGAAAAAATAAATTCATTGTAGTAATAAAAAATAAAAGAGAAAAATAGTTGCAGTATCTTCATAAGCATTGGCTAGATCTTGTAAGTGACTCTGATTTTTTGGTACTTAATTAGCATTGCCGAATCAGAAGCTAAATTATGGGATAATATGCTTTTAAACCCACAATTAATAGAGCATATTTTTTCTCTTTCATTCTTTTAAAAAACCTGTATTTAAATCTATATTCTAACCATAATAGATAGAATTATCATATCTTGCATTCTCTTGTTAAGCCATGTGGTTTTTCCTGTTTAAAACATTTTTATAGCACAATAATCATAGGATTCAATTTTTACAGAAGTAGTGATTTAGCTACTTTAGTGCTTTAGAAGCTCTTACTGCATGCTTATTTCCTGGGCTTCTGCCATAAGGAAAATCCCTCTGTCTTCAGTAGGAATCATATCTGTCATCACAGGCCCCCAGCCAGGTGATAATTAGCGCTGACTCCATGATTCACAGAAGGCTGATCAATCACTATATTATTCTATACTTATTAAGAAACCCATCGCCCTTACAGACAGTCATGACACAGGTGAACCTAATTGGTCCACCAGTCCAAACACCATCACTATTGGCTAATTAAAAAACTACTCTTTGGTAAACAAATCTCCATAACTCATTCCACATGTTCACAACAACAGGTGCAGCAAGTAAAGATAAGAATTGTTTATCATTCTTTTCTCTGATCTTCTCACAGCCTTTCCCAGGACAAAGCCTGGAAAAGTTATGTGTTGGTCTGTGTGGCCAGAGAGCTGCTGCCACACATATCCATCTAACTGAAAGCAGAGAAACACTAACTGTCTGTGATAAATGGCTTTCTGCAATATAAAAGTGAATCAGGAAACCATGCCAAAGCTGTCATACAGTGGCATGGATGTTCCTGGACAATTTAGCTTAAACTGCAGTACCCTTTCCATGTCCAGGCTCAGCAGATGGAAGTTTCCTTGAAGACTGTTAGTAAGAACTGCTTGTTTCAGCATGCAGGAAAAACCATGAGCTTTACTCAGGAAGAGACTGATGTAACTTCTGTAAGGTCAGAGCATCAAGCTCTGTGGGGATGGAAACCTGGATTGTGCATTTATGGTGAAGTAGGAGAAATTACTAGCTTTAGCAATACAACCTTCCTCAGAAAGTTTCAGAATACTGTTTATTTTCTCAGTTGTCTTTGCAAATGATGTGTTACAGCAGCTTACACACACACAAACGGAAGTTATTTTTATCCTCAATTAGGTCTTTTCTTGCCTGGGCATTGCTACTGCCAAGTTAGATGGTTTCTGTCTTGAATACTTTTTTTGTAGCTGTGGCTATTTCTTCATCTGCCAACTGATACTCCGTACCAACAGAAATTACTTAGGTCCAATCTGCAGACTAGGTGCTTGAGGTGGTGGGATTTTTTTCTTTTGCTGGGGGAGTGGGTATATTCAGTTAGTCCAGACATGCAAAAGTTCCTTTTTCTCCTCAGCAGTGTTGAGTCTTGACTGACAGTGTTGAAAAAAATGCATTCAGAACAAGTATTTCAATCTGTAGCCTGAAGAGCTTAAATGAAGAGTGTGGAAGCTGCAGAGAGATTAATTTCTGCCTAGGGAGCTATGTCTTCTTAAGAGTGTTAGAGGGCTAAAGGAGGCAGGGGGAGAAGTGGGGAGGATTCAGGACACCTGAAGTTAAATCCTGCTTTGAATCCTCCCCCAGACTATGTATGTTGAACCCTCCTACTGTAAAGCCAACATTTCCATATTCTCATCCCTTCTGTGGGTTGAAATTTTAAAAAGAAGGGTTGGAGTGTGCATTTGGGGCTTTTAATTTATTATAGTGTAATTTTTGAAATGCTCTGCTGAATGAACTTTGAGTTCTCATTAATTTATATTGAATAAAAATCCTAGCAGAATTTCTTACCCTGATTAATGTCTAAAATGTATCAAATTAGTTAATCCCATGAGGGTAAATTAACATTTGATGTCACTGATGAGAGCATTGATACTTTTATTAGTGTTATAACTTTTTTTGCTGGCTTTTTTTTCCCCTCCTATTGTCTCTTGTGATTATAATGATTTTTGTATACAGTGCTGTGTTTTGGCTCCAAGGAGTATAAACTCATTAGGGAATCCTCATTGTTTATTAGTAGTTTACCATAGACTTCAGGCAAATTGCTGCCCTAAAAGTTGAATTCTACTTGAAATGAACATATTATTTTACAAATAAAATAAAGAAGAAAATTATTCCTCTGATGTTGTTGCAACTCTGCATGTGATATTAATAAATGTTTTGCTATTAGCAAAATAAAAGGCATAATATGAGCTTTCATCACCAAAATGGATGCAGTAGAGAGTAATTTTTAAAAACAGAATATATTTTCTTAATGGAGAGAAAGGATAAGGATCTTGGTACTGCTTGCAATAGATGCATTAAAGAAAAATATAACTATCCTTTAACTTTGCTAAAACAGAAAATGCCACATACACCTTGAATCAGCTGTATATTAGATTTCAAAAGTCATCTCTCAATATTTCACAATTCTGTGCTCCTGCTTGATGAAAGAAAGGCAGAAGAATTAAATATGTGTACTAGGAACAGTAGTGGTAGCTTATATTCATGCTATCAGAGCTCCTGTGATATCTTGAGCAAGGTATGATTTGCAGAAGCACATGGAAACAGTGTCTAAGCAATGAGGCACATAGGGAAGAGTCCTGTCCTTTTCACAGGATTGAGTCAATATCACATTGACACAAATAAGAGGGTAGTATATCTTCCTCTAACTGTTTATTTTCTAGCCAATTTGTATATGGAAAAGGCTCAAAAAATTATTTCTGGCTATTCAGAAAATTTAAGTTGCAATGGCTGATTTAATTTTTTACTTTCAATAATTTTGCTCCCTTTAATGAAAATTCATTAGCTTCACTTATAATTTTTTGTGGAAAATTATCAAAATGCGCAGTGATTTTGCCACTCAAGAAGGAAAGAATATTTCAGACTGCTTTATTAACAATTTTGATCTTTGAGAAATCACAACCATTTGGGTTGAGACCAGCTTCTCATAAATTCCTGTAAAATGGGAATTCAGGTTTGAAATCTTGAGCAGATGGAAAAGTGTATAGAAGAAAATCAGGTTTAGCCTGGATAGGAAACACTAGGGAAGAGTCTTCATCCTGAATATATTCCTGAATGTATTTTTTCCTGCCAATCTCAAAAGAACCTTATAAAAACCAAGCAAACTAAAAAACCCAAACCACACCAACAGCACTACAAAAAACAAACTGGTAGAAATGTAAAAAAAGTAACAGAGGAAAAAGTGTGCAGTCTTCAGATTCTGTAGCAGTCCAGGAGCTGAGCCCAAGTGGGTGTTGCAAACATCAGTAGCAGCCAGCAAAGGTTGACTGTTGATAATCATTAAGGGAGCTGGACTTCAGAACTACTTTATTTAATGTCTAGAGCCAGATAGTTTTTTGGTTTTTTTTTTGTTTTGTTTTGTTTTGTTTTTTTGTTTTGGTTTGGTTTTGTTTGTTTGTTTGTTTGTTTTGGTTTGGTTTTGTTTTTTTTTTTTTGTTTTGGTTTGGTTTTTTTGTTGGTTTTGTTTTGTTTTGTTTTGTTTTTTCTTTCTACTTGCTGGGCTAAGACTCTTTAAGGGCCTGAAAGAGCTGGAGAGAGTACACCATGAGCAGGGCACTTCAAAGGAGATTTTTTTGTTAGAGACACACCCCAGGAAATTTACAGTTAAAAAACATAGATAGAAAACAGACAGTGAGTAGAATGAAGGAAACATGTGGCTTCTATTTGTTCACAGAGGGCATTTCACTAGTGTTGTTTGCACACCAAAAGAACTGAATATACTGTATATACTGGACCAGAAACTATGTTATACTAATGGCGGAAACTATGTTCCCTATAGGATCTCACACAGCAAGTATCTTTAAGACTGGAGGTTCAGCTTTTATCTTTTATGGCTGAAGACTAGTCACAGAACAAGATATGTAAGCCAGAATTACATAATTTAATCATCTTGCATGTGCAATCATTTGAGGGGAAAATATTAACGAAGATAAGCTAGAGCACAAAGATAAAGCTTTCAGTAATTCAGCTTTGGCTTCCATCAATTTGTGGGCTCAACTAATGGGAACAGGAGATGACTCAGGTGACTAAAGTGTTTAGGCATCTCATTGCTATTGAAATGTTATAAATCAGGTGCTGGAATACCTTAATTCCTCTTTCTCTGGCATCTCTACCAAGGAAGGATAACAGCAGTTTCAAGAAACTACCATAATGAGCTTGTATTTTAAAGTGATGTAAATGCTATTCAATCACGGTCAGTAAAACCTTGCTATTTGTGATCTGGCCATCATTAATATCTTGGATAATAATCTACTAATCAGCACAGACACTGCAGAGGTAGTATTTGCTGTCCATTAAATAGACACTTGCTAGCTCTTGCCAGAGATATGACCTGACTTGTCAGGAAAACCCCAGTGCTGCAATGCATAAACATACAATAAGAGATTTCTGTTGTGGTACTTGCAAAGGTGATGTGAGGAAAGGGAGATCTCTCTACTGTCTACTTCATCTTTTGTATGCCACTGTGGTTATTTTGTATGCAAGGGATTTGCATGCAAGCATGCAATGATCCATTGCCTTGCCTGAACTTTCTGCCCAAAAAACAAGAAAACACCTCACGGAGAAGAAGCTGCTTGATGCCTTGAATACAGATGATGTGCACAGAATATTTAAATCTTGTCCCAATTTTGTTTAAGATTCCATTAGGATGCAGTTGTGAATGAGCTTTTTTTTGCATATGTAATTAGAAAGCAGAACAGATGGGAAAGGCATAGTTTAAAGTGATGTGTTCATTAAAATAACCAAAGCTGCAAAGTATTTGTTCCCCAACAGTGAATTCAGGATATGAGACTCCTTAGGTTTCTGACTTTTTTTCCTCTACTTTGAGTATGACAACTGTGAATGACAACAATGAGATCTCTTTTGCATCATTTTTTTGTTAGATATCACCACTGTTCCTTAGGGCAGATTGACTGTTCATTCCCTCCTATGTGATGTGTGCTCAGTTAAGATATACTAGGAAGCAGTGGGTATTAAGAAGCAGACACTACATCAAGGGATTTATTTTAATTGCATTTACTGTAAAGAAGATCTATTGAGATTTAAAAAATAATATAGTGATTTTAATGTTCTTTTAAAAAAGATCTATGTGGACTGTATCCTGATAACTACTGTTATCCCTTGGGTTATTTCTACTTTTAACTTTCATGTTTTTAAATGAAAATGAAATAATTTTAAGAAATATAATTAGGGTTTTTTTTATATATACAGACCCTGCCTACTTTTTTACTAGAAGGCAAGTCTTCTAAAATTAGTCTAACATTGTTCAAAAAATATTTGCTACAGTGAATAAGGGCTGATCCTTACTCTTCTCCACCAAAATAGAATAAAAATAGTTGTTTTACATAGTTTAAAAAATGAAAACCATACACCCTTTATAGGCTTGTACCTTTCAGCTGCTAACAAGGAAGGCTAATTTGAAGAATGAATATTGGATCTTTCCTATGTTTTACCCCTCCAAAATGAGTTTTTTAAGATATATTTTATAGTAAGAGAGTCAGAGCTTACTGTCTCCTAATTCTTTCTGCCCTTCTAGGAAGGGCATGGAGTTTTAACTCATGGAGAAGTAGGTCAAAGTTTGGATGCCATTTGCCAGTTTCTAGTAAATATGGTTTGATTTGGGGTAAATTCTAATAGTGAATTCTAGAGAAGAAGATATCTAGTTGTCATTTTTGTTCTCTTTTTCTCTCATGCTGCTATTTTCTCAATATTTTTTATCTTCTAAATACCAGTATTTGCTTCTCTTGAAGCCGAATGTTCATTATTTGCCTATCATTGGTGTTTTGCGTAGTCTTGTCTGTAAATGCATCCCTGCTGTTTTGTGCTAAAAAGAAGAACTTTTCAAAAATGCAAAAGCAAATCCCTACCCTGAAGATAGGGAATGGATTATAAATCCAAATTCAGCTAGAGCAGCAGATGGATACAAGAAATAAACAAATGCATGCTGTTTATGATAAGGAAAGAAATGTTTGTCCATGCCAGTACCAGGAAGAGATTGTTTCAATTAGAAGTGAAGCCCTGTAAGAAGCTGAAGTGTCTTTGTTGGAGGATGCTGTCATGGTAAATGTGACCCTCCTTCAAAGCAGCTTGAAATGTGAAGTCTGTAATCATCCAAGATTTCTGTATAAGCATAACTTTTCCCAATGTGACTAGACCCACTGTAGTGCTCCAGAACTGAAAAGAACCTTAAAGATCAGGTAGTTTCAACACTTTCTACCAGAGCAGAAAGCCCTCTTCAACCTGACACTGAACACTGCCAGGAATGGGGCATCCACAGCCTCTCTGGTAACTTGTTGCAGTGTCTCACCAGTCTCATAGTAAAGAATTTTTTCCTACTGTCTAGCCTAAATCTGCTTTCTCTCAGTTTGAAGCCATTCCCCCTTTCCCTGTCACTACACACCCTTAGGAAAAAGCATTTCTCCATCTTTCTTGTAGGCTCCCTTCAGGCACTGGAAGACTACAATTAGTTCACCCCAAAGCCTTCTCTTTTCAAGACTGAACAATCCAAATTTTCTCAGCCTGTCTTTATAGGAGATGTGCTTCAGCCCTTAGAGCATCTTGTGACTTCCTCTGGACTTATTCTACTAGTTCCTCATCCTTCCTTTGTCTGGGGCCTCACAGCTGGAAGCATTTAATTTTCTCTGAGCAATGTCTGTATCTGCACTGTATTATAAAATGGACAGAGGAAGACAAGGCAAAAATGAAAACCTCCATTGATGTCCTGCTTAACTACAATAGTGACAAAGAGTGCAGATAGATTTATGCTATTTAGGAGTTTGGGTCTCTTATATTGTTTTCTAGGTACTGTAGAAAATGGCTGCCCATATTTTCTCTGAAGGGCAGTAAATGAATGATCTTAGTATTTCAAAGATTTCTTTTTGGTCTTGATTTATCTTTTATGTAGCAGAATGACAAGCAATGTCTTGGAAAATAGCAAGGTGTCAAATGGTATTGATTTCATGCTATGGCAGTGACCTAGAAAGTGCTATTTCTCATTGACAGATTATGTTGTGGTTTTCCCATAAAAATAAGATGATTCAAGCTCTAGGAATGTTTCAGGCTATTATTACATGATTATTAAAAAAGGCATATTTTTTTCCTTGTTGAAGGGCTATAGAATTGTTCTATGATTAGATAAAATAATCCCCTGAATTGTAACTACCCCAAAACCTACATCTTACATCTATAATTTGCTTTCTAATGAAATTTCTGAGTAAGGATCCTCTTTTTTAGTTCATGTCCTTGAAACTTTTTTATTACTGATTTGAAAAGAGTAAAACACTACACTTGCTGCACTACTGGCATTTTTAATTTTGTGATTTGAAGTAGGGAGTGATGAACAAGTGAAACTATAACAAGAATGTATTATTCCTGTGCAAATTAGTGTTTCCAGTTTTCATCATGAATGGAAATGAAAGTCCCAAATTTTCAAAAGAATTATTTTTAAGTGAAACAGAAGAGATTTTCCAAAATCATCAGTGTCCCCTTCTTATAGATCTGTAAACTCAGTATCCTATGACAGTTCAGATAAAAATATAAAATCTGTGAGCCTACCCCAGCTTTGCTATTTACTGAAAATTCATCATGGGGAATGATGAGAAAGTAAGGCTAACTCATCATGTTGGCTGCCTTTGTGTGCCCTAAATGGGAAGTAACTCACTCCCCAGCTTTGAATAGGGAGCTGAAATGTATAATTAATTAAAAGGAAGAAATTATACATGAAAAAATAGGCCCATGTTGAGTTAAATTCTTTATTCTTTTTGAAATATATTGTGCATGTGTCATTCATAAATAAGCTAAGTTTTTCATGATGCTTTCTGTTCCACAGAATGAACCTGTGGAATAAAATGCAATAAAAAATGGAAACAAGTTCATAATTGAAAAAATTAAGCCTTTTAATTTCAACTTCGTTAGTAATGAAGCTAGTACTGTTTGTTAGCAATTATTTTTATTTGGTGTAAAATCATTAACAATTTCCACTTTTACAAGTTCTAGTTCTTGGCATTCTGAATATAGTTTTATGTCTTCTCCATAAGACACATCATGTTTGTTTCAGTAGTTTGGTCAGTCTGCAGTAGGAGCAGATCAAATTACTTGTTTAAAAAATAACACTTTATGAAATCTCTCATAGCTGCCTTTTACCAGTATGCTCTGGCTGGCTGTGCATATTAAACTTATAGGCTTTTATGCACGGGAAAGATTCTTGGATACTCAAAGATATTTGGGCCACATGCTCAGTGATGACTTTATTGTTTCTGAACTTGGAGTTCCCTGTTGACGAAAGATCATCTACAGTCATTCTTGCTCAAGTTTAAATGAGTTGCCCTGTGTGTGGTGTAGAGTGCTATATGGTACAAACCAGAGTAGCTCATGACTCACTTGGTTCATGTCACTGGGTAAAATATTTTGACTGCTGATTGCACTAATATGTTTAATCCCATTAAATTCTGGAACAGCATAAAAATAAAAATAGGAAGCAGATATTGTTTGCAATCAAATTCATTGCACAGTTATTACCTAAAAGCTCCATAAATGCTCCTTACCTTTTTAAGGAAAGTTAATTGTATTATATGCATGTGTTTAGTTAGTATCTTTAAAACAATTTTTTAGTTCCAATCTCCTTCTAATTTGTAAGTCTATTGATTTCATAGTATATTGCTCTATTTCTTGTTAAAAGATAGTACATGAAATAAAGGGAACATTATAGGAAAAAGTATTTATCCAGTGCCTATTTTTCTGCCATAATAAAAAATGCAAATAATAAATGTAATAAAATTCAGGATATAGCCAACAACTATTAAAAATGAACAGTTTACACCAAGGTGTGAATAACAACTCTGAGTAGCAGTTATTCAACAATTTTAATACACCACACTAGTTTCAGTATGATGTAATGTTCCCTGTAATCTACTAACATGCTGTTATTTTGCTCCTTCACTAAAGATAATTCATTATTCTTTCATAATGTACTGGCCATAAAGTTCTGTTTATTTCAAAAATAATGCCATATTGTGGAAAGTAGGTTTGATTTCCGAATTCCTCACTCCTTCAAAAAGGCAAAATATGTAATTAAAAGTAACTCCTCTAGTACCAATCTAGTATCAAACCAAAATCTGAATTCCAATGAAGAAACAGGGTTTTATTCAGCAAAATATTTAATGATATGAAGAACTGCAAACACACTGCACATTTATGGGGATGTGAGATTTTTGTATCTACTTAGACTGAATGGAGATACAAATGTACTTAAATTCCTCCAGTGAATTCAGGGTGTTTTCAAGATTTCACAGTGGGGAAATTTGTATTTGATCCAACATTTTCATAACTTATTTATAACATGTACCTGAAAAGAAATATTTTGAAGGAGAAAAAAGGATCCTTGAACCACTAAAGGTTACATGTATCAGTAACAAAATGGACAAAGTAGTCATCTCCCCCAAATTACACAGCTTGGTGAATCAAAGTGGAAGAGGACAAATTTAATTGATGCTCACAGGCTGCTTCTGATGACTGGCTGATGGCTGCCCTGCCTGCTCAGACTGACCACCATTCCTTTGCCATGCTGATCTGCTAAGCAACACATTCAGCTGTAAGGCAGAGTGTTTCGCCTCCATCCTTTTGACTATTTATTTCTTTACTGGCTTGAAAAAGCCAGAAGGGAAATCTGAAACTGAGATATAGGATAATATTGTTTGCTGCTCTTCGCAACACTGACTAAAAGTCTTGTCTCTTGCTTGTTAGAAATGGTTATAGGGCAGTCTGTCTTGCAAAACTTGTGTTTCCATCTCATGACCTAGATGTGACTGTTGTGTCACATCTCTCTAACTTTTCTTAAGCATGATGTAAAAGATACTTTCTAACTCTCCTTACATTTAAAAAAAACAACAACAAAAAAAAAAACAAAAAAAAAAACAAAAAAAAACAAAAAAAAAAAAAAAACAAAAAAAAAACAAAAAAAAAAAAAACAAAAAAAAAAAACAGAGAAAAACCAAACAAACAAAAACTGAGGAAAGGAATGCTAGCACTTAATTTTTACAAATTTTTCAAAGGACTTGTAGGTAAAGACTCTTTGAAGCATAGTTGAAATTTACACCGACTGTTTATCAACTACAGAAGGCCAAAGCCTTGTCTAAGTAATATGAATGTACTAAATAAAAACACTGTTTCTTGTTATGCTTCAAAGTCTTTTCCTTTAAATGTGCTTAACAAAATCTCCTGGTTTAATGTAAATCTCCTGCATTATGGTAAAAACCATAATATCTATTCTAACCTTCACAGCATTGTAGTATGTCACACTTTTTCAACAATTGCATTAATGAAGGAAATTTTATTGATTGACTGTTTAACTTTGTCTTTCATAAAAATTTTTTAAATGCTCACATTTGAACCTTATTTTTTTTCGGTAGCCACAAAAGGGATTTTTTACAAAGATGGCTTTTGTATAGTTACAGCTTCTTATCTTTTGCATGCCATCAATCACGGATATGTCAGTTTAATGGGGACATTAGGATAGGGAGAAAAGACATTATCTCTGCTATTACAACAAGTATGTAGAGCTAACTTTTCCAGTCTCCATGCATAGTAGTTATGAAGAAGCTGCATTCTGTTTTGAATGATCAGTCTCTGCAAAACTAGATCTAATTTGAATTTGGGAATGTGTGGGAATATTTTTCCTGTGAGTGCTTTTCAGTAAGGGTGTTTTTCGGGGTTTATTTTGTTTTAAATAGCATTTAACTATTCCCTACAGCTAAAGTATCCTGCTTATTTTCCTGGGTAGAGCAAAGAGAAAGCATCTATTGTAAATCTTGAGAATTTTAACAAATTAGTTGTCATTGGTGTAGTGCTACACTTTTAATTACAATGAAAGGCAACCACAGAAGGCATCAGATCATCCTGTTGATATGATGACATTAAAATATCCAATGACCTGCAAACGTTAACACCTGTAGCAACTGAATGAATGTTAGGGTTGTCTAAGACTGAGGCAATGCTGCCGCCTAATGATGGGAGTATATAAGATGCAATATAGCAATGTTGCTTGTTTGGCAAGCAGGCAAGGCTTGTGACATCAATTGAAGACTATAAGTGAAATTAAAAGCAATAAAAATTGGACCATGGACTAGACTACATGATTTGATGGTGTGCCAAGACATCTATTTCATTCAAAGTTAAAAGCAAAATAAAACCCCTGTAAATCACATCAAGTCTGTAAACATTTTGTTTTCTGTGTATTAATGTCCATTATGATTATAAACGGAATGATACTCCACTTTTTCCCTATTTTGATAGATGAGTTTTTTTTATTTCATGTATTTCCTAATGCTTACTGTTATAATACCTATATCATTATAATATCTGAGAAAATTTATTATTCTCTGAAGAATCCTAAAACAGTTTTCCCCTAAATATTTTTATTTCAGAATAAGAAATTGCATTAATGTCTCAATACAACATTGATCTATGCATCACTGGCCTTCTTTATTTAGAACAGTTTAATGTAGTCTAGTGGCTGAGAAGAATATTAATAGCATTACTGTCAAGTTAATTCATAGACCCATAAAGAGCAATAACACTTGTGTAAGGCATCTGCCAATGTAATCTGTGACAGCTTGTACAACCAGCAGATCAAGACTGAATCTAGCCCTGCAGTACCTGCTCCTTTCTCAATTCTTCTGGTAAATCTTTCAGTTTGTGCTCTATAGTGAAACATAAAAAAGCAGAGAACTTGCTCTTATTTCCTCACTTTTTATCTATATTATCTCTTCAACTTGAAATGTTAATGAAAAGGCATAGAAAATCCAAAAATTTTTAATGATTTGTGCCTTACTCTGACAAAGGAATTCATGTAAAATTGGTCAATGCTTGAAAAATTATAATTTGGCAAAAAGTAATAAACTGCAATTAAAGCATTATTAAGGCATTGATTGGTTAGCAGGCATCCCATTAAATCATTATAATTATATTAAAAATACGATTAGGGCAATAGATTTAATGTACTTAAAGCCTGTGATAACTTTTTTTTTTTTTTTTTTAATAATGGGAACTCATATTTCTTTTGTATGTGTTCAAATTTTTTTGATATTCTATTCCTCTCAGCTGGGCTGACTTCCAGCAATCAGCATCTTCACAATGAGTTCACATCAAAGCAACTGCCTGAGATCTAAATCTCCCTTCTGCTTCTTCACAACAGGTGCAGGAGGTTGGTCTCCATCAGACAGTGATCATTACCAATGGCTGCAAGTGGATTTTGGAAACAGGAAGCAGATCAGTGCTATTGCAACTCAAGGCAGGTACAGCAGCTCTGACTGGGTCACTCAATATCGGATGCTCTACAGTGATACAGGGAGGAACTGGAAACCATACCACCAAGATGGAAACATCTGGGTAAGTAATTGCTATGAAATGGAGGTGTGTGCTGTAATGATTTTTATTGTCAGTGATTTTTTTTTTTTGAGTTCTATGACTTGTACAATGCTTCAGTGTTTATATCAGGACAGAACAGAGCTTTGCTCAAAACACTGTTATTTAGGATGTAGCTGCTGTCAGGAGGGCTATCCCCAGATTAGAAAACCCATTTTGTGATGACAGTATTTAGGAGAACATGGAAATATTTTTGGTCACTGGTATTGCTCAATGGGTCTCTTAGGTTTGTCTCCTCTTTCCTTTTAACTAATTTCATAGCATGAGATAAAATAGTGGGTTTGAAAAGTCTTCTGTTAAAATTTTGGAAGGTAATTTGTCCTTGTGTGTACATGTGCTGGAGAGCAATTTTATCATGTATGTAGTGTTTTCCATACAAGTGCTACAGGGGTGTGTTTTTTTTAGCTGGGATGGCTATGAGAATTTTCTTCACAGTAGCTAATAGGGGGATGTCATTTGGATTTTGCTGGGAAGAGCGTTGCTTATTCAGGGATGTTTTCCTTACTGCTGAGTAGTGCTTGCATAGCCTGAAGCCTTTTCTACTTCTCACCCTTCTCTAGCAAGTAGGCTGAGGGTGCACAAGAAACTTTGAGGGGACACAGCCAGGAGAGCTGACTCCAACAAGCCACTGAGATACCCGTTACCATAATGAGTCATGCTCAGCATATAATACTGGGAGAAGGAGGAAGAGGTCATATTCAGAGTAATGACATTTGCTGTCCCAAGTCACCATTACATGTGATGGAGTCCTGTTTTCCTTGGGATGGCAAGAAAGCTGCCTGCCCATGGGAAGTGGTGGATGGGTTCCTTTATGACTTTGCTTGAGTGTGGCTTTTGCTTTACGTATGAAACTGGCTGTATCTCAACCCATGAGTTTTCTTATTTTTCCTGTTCTCTCCCTCATCCCATCATGGGGGAGTGAGTGAACAGTCGTGTGTTGATTAGCTGCTGGCTGGGGTTAAACCATGACAATGGGTATTTATGCTATAAGAATTTTAGGAAAAAGCATGTAATTTGGCTTTGTTTTTCACATTTTTTTCACGGATAAACTGCTAATTTCATTCTTGCTGAAAACATTAGCTTTCCATTTTGCTGACAAAAAAATGGTAGCTATTACTTAACATGCCTATACTCATAGCATTTCTTTCAGATAGTATTCTTTCTCAGAAGTATACTTTGTTATTCTTTCTGAAACCAAATTAAGCAATTATGTCAAACCAGACAAGATTTAACACATTGATATTTTAGATTCACATTTTTGCCAGGTGCTTCTTTTATTAAGGTCTGTTATTAAAAATGAATGTCAAATGTAGAGCATAAGGTGAATGATTTTTATCTGTATAAGAGAAACTCAGTTAATATGTGGAGAGTGTAGAAACAGTCATTTTTTATTACAGTATTGATTTATTGAAAAAATCTCTTCCATGTGCCAGATAGGATTCTGAAATAGGGAGAATTTAAAGCTAGGGAGGTAGACAACCTTGAGGAGAAAAAATACTGGATTTTGTTTAGATTCCTTAGAACATGGGTATGAATATGATTCATCAGGGTAGGGGACAACTTATGCTTAAGCTTGATGAATATAAAAATTTATCTTTTAAGGCCACTTACTGTAAACACTAAATGCTATAAATATTTTTATATATCTACTCTAAATGTATAAAAGCTTCTCAAACAACTACTGTTGAAATCACCAAGAATGGGAGAGAGTTTTGCAGCTGACTGCATGAATAATATATAAAGCAGAATAGTTAGGCTGAGGAAAAATATGTTCTTAATAACTTTTTGTGATGCCTAGTTTGGTTGATTTAGTTACAGCTGTGATTGTTTGTTTTCAGAGCAGACCAGCTTTCAGAGTGAGGACTTTGTAGCGAGTCTTTATTCTTATACTGTCACTTAATACAAAAATATTGATAGCTTCTTCATGTAAGAGCATTTCCTTTTTCTCTTTATTAGCACTTATGCATGCTTGGTGGATTCAGGGGAATGCTACTGGTCTGTTACTGATCATTGACATCACTTGCAAAAGAGTGTGAATAGCCATGCAGGCTTGCTGCTTTTATTTGGAATGCTGTCTTTGGATATATGTTAGCAAGCTGGTTGCTGCAATACTGCTATTGTTCATGTGTTAAAATTTTTATCCGATATTAGAAAAGCAGATTGAAAAATAAATGCTACCTTATCCCTGCTTTCTTTTAAGAATAAAAGTGGGCTGTTACCAAAAAAAGAAAAAGGCCATGGTTCTTGACTCTAATTCTAGTTTGCCTAAAATAGTATTGCTGTGGTGGTTAAATGACATCTCAGCTTTGGTTTTATCCTGGAAACACTGTTTATTAATTATTACTGAATATTCATGTTAATATGTTCCCAAAACAGGGGAGATGCCTGAGCATGGAGAAATTCTGTGGTCCTGTTGTAGTGGTAGTGTCACACGGAGACGGACTTCCCTGATGTGAAAACAGAATGGTGTAGATTTTCCGTCAAATTTTCCATTTAGTGTCAATTTGTATAAGAAATTAAAAGCAGCGGTAGCTGTTAGGACCAGATTAGACTACATAAGGTAAATATCTATCATAGAGACTTTATACTCATAAAATCAGATTCTTCCTGACTGAAATAACTGTGGCAATCTTAAAAACCTCATGATTCTGATGGCCTTAGAAATCTTTTTAGAAAAAATGTATTGTTTACAATTGGATTTGTATCTTTTAAGAGATTTATCCACAGGAGAAATACACTATGAAGCCTGTGTTTAAAAACCCTCTTCCATCATCCCTATGCCTGAATGTCATTGTTTTCTGACAACAGTAAATTTAAAATTAAATGCAAAAGCAAATTAAAAGTGGAAAAGAGAAGTGCAAAGTTCAACAGTATTTAACACTAAAGTAGTTATGATATCAATTGACAGAGGATGACATGTGAGAAACAAAGGGAAATAAAGCTAAATAGATGAATTGGAGAGAGAGAAAAGGAGAAATAATTTGCAATAGAGATCTAGTCAGGAACAAACCGTTATAATCTGCATAAAAGGCTGAAGTGAACTCTTCTGTATGCGTTAGTCAGAGAGGAAAAGGAGTTCTATAATTACCTCCTAAGTAGGAGAGAAATCAAAAGGCTCTCAGGAAGTCTGTGATGGGGAAAGTGCTTTCAAGGTGAATTTAGAGTAAGCTTCCCAGTTCTGTGAAATAGATTTTGTGACCCCACCCCTCCTGGGCTTTTGGATATTTTCAATTTTCATGAATTTTAATAAGATGAGTGAATGTGGCCTCTTTCCATAAAATGCCTAGCAACTAGAGAATTTTGATCACCTCTCCTACCTTCACTCTTGTAGTCTGAGATTCTAATTTTAATAGGTCGTGAGTTTTTCCTTTATATGTCAATCCACTGGGGTGTTTCATGTACACAAAAAAAAAATCCCACTTTGTTTTGGTATAGATGCACACTTTAGTTTCTGTATCAATGATATTTGCCTAATGAACATATACCAGACATGATTCTACATATAATACTGTTTCTGTTTGCTAACTCAGATATAGATGATATAAACATCTCACATTAAGCATAATGCAAATATGCTCCATAGCTATAAGACATCTTCTGAAACATTGAGACTCAAATTTTATGCATCAGTGGCAGAGGCTCAGCATGTCTAACATTAAAATCTTTCCTAAATAAAATTGGAAGATCCTTGCTAGAATTTGAAGAGATCTTATGAGGTATTGTCTTCTAAAATTTGGTTTCTCTAGTAGAACTTGATATCAGCTCTCAGCCATCTTATCATTTTATTCTTGGCAATATCAAAGTCACAGAATCAGAGAATAAGCTGCGTTGAAAGGGACCCACGAGGGTCATAGAGTCCAACTCCTGGCCCTGCACAGCACCATCCCCAAGAGCCACACCATATGCCCCAGAGTATTGTCCAAATGCTTCTTGAACTCTGTGAGGGCTGGTGCTGTGACCTCTTCCCTGGGCAGCCTGTTCCAGTGCCTGACCACCTTTTTTTTAATATCCAACCTAAATCTACCCTGACACAACTTCAGTCTATGCCCTGGAGTCCTGTCACTGTTCAGAGCAGAGATCAGTGTCTGCCCCCCTCTTCCCTCACAAGAAAGTTGTAGACTGCAATGAGGTCTCCCCTCAGTCTTTTCCGTGCAACACAGACCAAGTGACTTCAGCCACTTCTCATACGGCTTCCCCCCAGGGCCCTTCACCATATTAGTTGCTCTCCTTTGGACACTCTCTAATACTTTCATGTCTTTCTTGTATTGTGGCACCCAAAACTGCCTCTACCTCTCAAGGTGAGGCAGTCTCAGAGCAGGACAATCCCCTCCCTTGCCCAGCTGGTAACGCTGTTCCTGATGCACCCCAGGACATGGTTGGCCCTCCTGCCTGCCAGGGTACTGCTGGCTTATGTTCAACTTGCCACTGAGCAGGACCCCCAGGTCCCTTTCTGCAGTACTGCTTTCCAGCATTTCGTTGCTGAGCCTGTCCATATGTCCTGGGGTATTCCATCCCAGGTACAAAATCGAGCATTTTCCTCTGTAAATTTCATATGGTTGATGATTTCCCAGCCCTCAAATTTGTCCAAGTCTCTCAGCAGGGCCTCTCTGCCTTTGTTGGAGTCAACAGCTCCTCTCAGTTTTGTATCATCTGTGAACTTGCTTAGTATCCGTTCTAGTCCTGTGTCCAAGTCATTTATGAAGATGTTGAAAAGCATAGGTCCAAGGATGAAGCCCTGCAGAACTCCACTAGTGACAGCTCACCAGTCTGATGTCATCCCATTGACTGTAACCCTTTGTGCCCAACCCATAAGCCAGTTGCTCACCTGTCACATAATATGTTTATACAGCTGTGGGCCACACATTTGTCCAGAAGGATACTAGAAAGTAGCAAAAGTTTTACAAAAATCCGAAAATATTATGGTAATTATGAGTAAAAAAAAAAAAAAAAAAAAGGGAAAGGTAGAGTGTAGACTCTCTGCCCATGACCTCCAAATTATATTCTGTACCTGATTCTTATCTTCAGCCTCAGTGGACATCATTGGAACTGCAAAGATGTAAATGAAAGCAGGTTTTGCTTTATTACAGAAAATTTAGACGTGATAAAGTGGCCGCTGCTACAATTGAAAGCAGTTATTTATTTCTGATATTGTTGTTGTTCTTTCAGTTTTAATTAAATTTAGAGTGTATTATGCATAACATCTGCTTTAGTATTATTTTTATTGTTGAAAAGATATTGAGTGAGTACATAGTTTTCACTATGAATAATGATTTTTGAAATGGAATTTAATTTATCTACTTACCTACTAGCTTTAAAACCTTTTTTTAAAGATTTTAATACTTCTGAGTCTCTTCTCTGTTTTAGGTGGAATAGGCTGGAATCCACTGAGTTAACTGTAAAATGAACTTTGCATTTCTCTGGGAAATGAAGAATAAACTACTGTTTGAGCACTATGTTCTCTTCATTTACGTGAAGAGAATTTACACAGTTCCCCTTGGTATTGAAGGAAGTTGCTACAGCACAGTGAGTTTACCTTTTACAGGAAAACAAGCTCTCAGCATTTCAGAATATTTTGCTACAGGATTGAGCCAAAAGTCACTGTGAAAGAAACTCAAGTGAGTTAGATAATTAACTTTTTCAAGCTGTGCAAGACTTCAGATGTTTGATACTCTTGGGTGCCTTTGGAAATACCAACTATCAGACAGGCCTAAAGTAACATTTAATGACTAGATAGATATAAGGAAATTATATGCAGCTCTACCTAGCTGAAATTATGCGGGAGCCATCTGCTCAGAGTTTCTGTTCATACTGACATGCATTTTCTGGTGAGATTATTCCAAGAAAAAGTTGCAAGACTTATCACATTCCCAAGTCCCTTCCACCTGCTCTTCAGAGCAATATTTTCATCTAACAAAAGACTTAGTGCATACATCTTAGAATACAGTGATTTGTGTATAGCAACTACAGCTGAAGAGGAATAAATTCTATCATCCACCCACTATGTTAGGACATGAGAGAATTACTTGCTTTGTGAAATCTGTCACTAATTTTTTCCCTGAAAGGCAACTTCATGTCCATGACCCTCAACTGAATATTAATGAAGGATGATATAAAACAGTTCTTGAGTTTGTTATTTAATGCTGTTTTCCTTTTTATTTTTGTGTTCACTTCATAAGATCTTAGCTGACAACTTATATCATAGAAAGATTTACTAGGTTAATGGGCTTATAGGCCTGGGAATTTTGTCCTTTTTAAAGTACTTCTATTGAATTATATTATTTTATTAAACCAATTTAATTTACATGACATTATACTTTTTTATAGTTATGGGAACACTTAGAAAATATGAAATGTGATTAGAATGGTCTGTGATCTGCCATTTGTTGTTTCTGGGCTGCTACTAGAATATCAGATACTGTGCAGATCTATTTAAACACAACAAAATAGTTTGATATATTAATCACTGCAAAAGTTTTGGCTAATGTTTATAAGTCTTTTGGGAATGTTGTTTTCTATGTAATGACTCCGTGACTTATCCTATCTGGAAGGATTTTGTCTGGTATCTTGCTGTCTCCTTAACAATGTCTCAAGGTTACCAGTGTCATATTAACTGGCTTTTAATTCTCTGTGTAATCTATTGCTAGAAATTTTTTTTTTTTGTGTGTGTGTGTTTTGTTGTTTGTTTGTTTGTTTTTTTTAATTTTTAAAACTTTCATAGTGGGGGTAGCAAGGAGGAAAATTTTCATTTTTCTTCTGGAATTTCCTGTGTGACTTTTGTTAATTTCATCATGCCTTACCCTGCCTGGATGCTATGCCTTTGAGTACCTGTCCCCCATAACTTTATCTTATAAAGATTGCTCCATTCACTTGCAACAGCCAATATCACCTTTATGGGTGTACTGAGAGAATGAGGAGTCATAACTCCCACCCAAGTCACTTTGTCTCAGCACTTAGTGGACATTGCTGACCTATACATTGCGGGCCTCTAACTGAAAAGGTGTGGACATAGAAAAATATTTCTTTTTCTCTAGTGAACCTAAATTCTCTTATAGATCTAATATAATAGTCTCCACTATTATGTCAAATAAATATGATAAAGTTTTGATAGAACACCTTTAGAAATTCAGGCAGTGAAATGGAATTTTTAGAAACCCTGAAGAAAAGAAAGTTGCAGATAAGCATCAGTGCTATCCAGATGAAGCCTGTTTCCTAATCTACTCTTCTCCATGTGAAATCTGTTAAGAGAAACTGTGAAAATTTTTAAATGCATTTAGAGAAACATACTTGGGGTTATCTGAAATATCACAGCAAAATATATCTACGCCAAATGCTGTCACAGCCACAGACTGTATTTGTATTAAAATGTCAGAAGATCTGATAGCCTTTTAAATGT
The DNA here is from genome assembly GCF_024509145.1 of Vidua macroura. NCBI lineage: Eukaryota > Metazoa > Chordata > Aves > Passeriformes > Viduidae > Vidua > Vidua macroura. Next base: position 50,539,513 of record NC_071571.1, on the reverse strand, counting down.
TGGGATACTAAGATTAACACCAAACTGGGCTAAACAGTAATGCTAGTTTAAACTACTGACTTTTTTTTTATTATATATAGATACTTATGTGTCTCTAACTAATAATGAATTTTATGTATGAAGTTATATTCTGCCTATAAGACCTTCTAAATATATTGTTTCTTGGAATCTTTGAAATAATATTTTTTGCAGGAAGAAAGACCTTTAGTATTATTTTTAGCAGAAACATGTGGTTGTGAGTTTGCTTATAACTTTAAATAATATCTTTAAATGGAAACTAAGCTTTTGGAAATTGATTGATCAGATGGAAAGTTATTATTATTTTCAATCTAAGGTGCTATTTCTGTTATTGAAAGAAATATGCTATCGTTGTGTTAGGCTATCTCCAGAGGCACAAGCAGAATAATTTTTAATCTCTCACAGAGTATGCCAGGTAGAGAGAAGACAAAATTGGTCCTGGTGTGATGGCAGACAGCATCCCAACCCTCCCCTGATTCTGTGCAAGCCATTAAAAAAATTGGGATAACATATGAGAGGTATACAGTGTAGTCTGATAGAATGTTTCCATTCTACAGGATTATTTTATAATCTCTTGTTTTTAGCCTGAGGGCTACTTGTCTATTTATGTTAAACCATCCAATTTTAAACACAGACATCTAAAGGCAGGCACCTAAATCCAGTTTTTAGCTCTCAGATGGCTTGGTTTTCAAATACCTAAGAGTGTTATCATCTCCAAATGAATACAATGCACAGGTCCCTAAGCCAGCCCAAAAGACTACATGGTGTACTTAATCAGCTCAGCTATGACAATAGTCATAGTCATGGCTCCATAGCATCACATCTAGGCTAACATATCTTTGTTGAGTGCATCAATAGTCTCTTAAAAATCCTAGCATAGTTATCTAGGTCACCCTTAATCCCTTCCAGGAAGCCTGAACACATGTTTAGATGATAGCACCAGAGGTGAATTTTCAAAGATTATACATTTTTACAGGTTCTCTCTAGAAATACTTTTGAACGTCTAGATTAAGTCTACTGAATATGACCAAATAAAATGGACTGTAGTGATTTCCTTGTGGCTTGTCAGCCCTCTTTTGTTTGGCTACAGTGTATGAATACATCAAATAATTTATGAGACTCTTATAGAAGGGCAGCATATGACCATAAATTTGCTTTAGGGCACTTTTATTGTTAACAGATACTGATTTTTAATTTTATATCATGTATTGGATAAAAAGGTCACACTAGGGTAGTGTAGCTAATGTCTCATTTGATAAAAGTATGGCTAGAAAGAGAAATTCCAGTGATCTCCACAGATGTACCAAAAAAAACCTCCAAACAAGTCATGATAAATGTATTTGTTTTGCTTTAAGTTCAATTAGAAAATGTAGAGTTACAAAGCATGAGTGTTGCTTTTTACTTAGTCATTATATTTTGTTACATTGAAAGACTTCTGCAATGTCGGCCTAACATAACGGAATTACAAGTTCAGGGAGCTGCACCTGAGTAGAGCAACCCCTGCTATTAACACTGGATGGGGGATGAATAGAGACCTGCCCTGGGGAGAAGGACCTGGGGGATGCTGGTGGATCGGAGATTGGACATGACCCAGCAATGTGCACTTGCAGCCCAGGAAGCCAAATGTGTCCTCGGCTGATCCAAAGCAGCTTGGGCAGCAGGGCCAGGGAGGGGATTCTGCCCCTCTGCTGAGATGCCAACTGCAGTGCTGCATCCAGCTCCAGGGTCCACAGCACAGAAAGGACATGGAACTGTTGGAATGAGTCCAGAGGAGGACACCAAGATGGTTAAGAGGATGGGACACATCTTTTTTGAGAAAAGGCTAAAACATTTGGGTTTGTTCAGTCTGGAAAAGAAAAAACTTCAGGGTGACCTAATTGCAGCCTTTCAATACCTGAAAGGAGCCTACAAGAAAGATGGAGAGGTGCCGTCGTGTCCACTTGGCGGTCGCTCGAGTGACCCGGCTAGGTGACACGGCGACGGCAGAGGGCACTCCCTTTGGGTTCCCCGAAGGGCTTGCCAGGAGTGCCTCTGGAGGAGCGACGGGACGGAGAGACCACTGAGAAAAGAGGCTGACTCTCCTCGGGGGCAAACGTCAGGTTTTATTGATAGCTCCAGGAGCTCCAACTGCACCTAACTCCAGCCGACCGACGAGAGCCCTGAGAAGAGCTCTGCGGCGACTTATAAAGGGGGGAGTGGAAGGGGAGAACAACCAATAGGGACAAACCGGGGAGTAACTTTCGAGGAAACAGACAGGGATGACAACCTATTAAGGGAAGGTAGGGGAGGGGTCCCTGGTCCTGATCCAATCACTCGACGCCCCTGATGGAAGTTTCCAGGTGGTGGGAATGGGCTGCCGAGTGATGGACAGGGCACCAGGGAGGGGACACAGGAATGACTCAGCAGTTCTGCTGAGTCAAGGAGTAGTCTAAGGGGAGAGTGACAAGGAAGGAACCAAAGGGATATGGGGGAGCAACAGGGGCAAACCATCTTAATAACACGGGTAAAAACAATAGTAAAAGCAAACACAATACAACAGAGAGGGACCTTTTACAGGAGCATGTAGTGACAAAACAAGGGGGAATGGCCTTAAATGGAAAGAGAGTAGGTTTAGATCAGATGTGAGGAAAAAAATTCTTTAATGTAAGGGTGGTGAGGGACTTGAACAGGTTGCCCAGAGAAGACATACCCCATCCTTGGACCTGATTAAGTCCAGGTTGGATGGAGCTCTGAGAAACCTGGTCTAGTGGAAGATTCACAGCAGGGGAGTTGGAACTAGATGAAATTTAAGGATCCTTCTAACCCAAATCATTCTATGATTCTTTGAATATGCTTCTATATGTAGCTGTCAAAAATCTGATCTGCCTGGAACTTCCTTAGTTTCTTCCTAGTTTTTCCACCATGAAGCTCAAGAAGCTGCCCAAAGAGGTTTTGAGGGAGCTGAACTGAGCAACATGCCAATTTCCTTACAGCCTTTTGATTCTGGATGATGTCTGAGGTTTGCCCAAACAGCTAACTGTTGAAATGAAGAGGCAAATCAACTCTAATATATTCTGTGTTTGATGCATATGGCTTTAATTGAACTTTTTAATTTACTGCTGGCTTCAGTTTCTGTGGTGAGATGCATCATAGAATATCCCTAAACAGTAGGAAACTTCAGATATTAATTCTAAATTCAAGGCAAACCCCATTGGTAGCACCAATAGTCTACATTTTCCTTTTAATAGTGCATCTGAAAAGTTATTTAAGTTCTGATCCATTAAATACTGTGCCCAATTTCAAATATTGAAATTAAAGTAATAAAACTAAATTTTTAAAATTGAGTTTGCATGGTCAGAGAGCATATTCAAGTGTGTTGGTATAATATTTACAAGAAAAGAAGCAATGGCCTGACTGAAATTCTTTGTGCAGTACCGTATGACATAACAAAAACCTTAGTTAAATGTTAGGCAGGTGTAAAACAGGAAATGTTCTCAACTTTTCTTTGCTTGGCCCTGGCAAAAGTGAAACTGTACACAAACCTGTCGTGCTCCAGTCTGGTACTTATTTGATGGATTTTTAAAAAGGTTTTTGGCTCTTCCTTAATTGATTCATTTTCTTCTTAATTAATTATTAATTAATTAAACTGAAAGGCACTCCTATCAGAAGAACTCTTAGCTATGCACTGCAAATAGTAAAATCCTTTTACTGGGAGATGGTCATAGACAGCACTTTACTTTTCTCTATAATATGCCCTGTAAATATTTGTGTTTGGTGGAATAGGTGGGTTTGTGCTAGCACATGAAAGATGTGGTTGTGGCAATCAGATGAAACAAAGGGCTTTTGCTGTACAGCTTCCGTTGCCTGGGAGGTGTGGTATGAACAGAGCGTAGCTTGTAAAATTTGTCTCTCATTTTCCCCTTGGCTCATTAGGTGTTATCTCTCCACTGAAGATGAAGTTAATTACTTGGGAGCAGGTGATGGTTGAGTCAATAAGCATTCACTTCAGTGTGTATTTTTGGGCTTGTCCATATGTGGAATTGTACTTTTAGCATCTGGTTCTCCCTAGAGAACTGGTACTTGCTAACTGGGGAGACTGGAGACTGAGATTTAAAAAAAAAAAAAAAAAAAAAAAAGTGAGATAATGCATAGTGGGGGGCTGACAACTTAAGGCCAAGTGCCTGACTTCAAAATCACACAGTTGCTCAAATAAGATCACGAAAAAAAAAAAATTTACTTCACAAATATATATGATTTGAAGCCTCCTCAATGCTAAAAAGTTGACTCCTTTATGAAAATCACTTTCCATTCTTTTTTTCCAGTATTGAAAAATTACATTAAAAAAAAAAGAGTAAAAATAAGAAAACGCTCTAATTTCTTTGGCAGTGTATAAACTGAGGAGTTTGAGAGCAGAAATTCATTTTATAGGGAAATTTGACAATGCTGCTTCTGATGCACTGTGTGTCTGTGACCGTATAGATAACTTCAGCCTGAGGGTTCCTAATCGGAACCTTTCAGGAATGGTAAATTGACATCAAAAATATGAAAAAGTTAAACTTGGGCTAAGAATACTCCATTGTGCGATTTATTAAATTTTCTTCTTTCCATGTATTTTTTACTTTTTAAAAATATTCTCCTTAAGATAGAGAACAGGACATTGCTTATTGGCACAGATCTTATTCAGAAAGGTGTATAAAGAAGCCTTTGCCTTTTAGGTGGAACTTAATTCCTGTTAGGTTCAATAGAAAGCATGAAGTAAACCTAAAGCAAATAACATTTTCATTAACATTTCTTAACATTTTCCTGAACAGTGCTGCTTTTGTATCATCATACAGACTGTACTCTTCAAAGAATTTGTAAAAATTGTTTTTTTTATAACAATTGGTTAAAAAGTAGTTGCTATTTTAGTTGTGATAGTATTTCTCACTCCCTTTTATAATGTATGTTCTTATGCACATAGATTATAAATTAATCTTTACTGAAATCTATTTTAGTAATGTGAATGAAAATAAAAAAACTGCATGAGTTTTCTGAATTGCAATACAACAGTGTTAGATATAACAAATGTGTTCAAGTGAAGCATTGATGTGAATTAATAATGCTGTAACTCTAATTTCTGGTAGACAAAGAGGCAAACTTGCTTTAATTTGTTTCTAGTCTCTCAAATGTATCTATCACACTGTTTTAACATACATAAATTTAACTAAATCGACATCATAGGAACATACAGAGTTATAATAGGATTTTTATTTGTGCAATTACAGACAAAACTGGTTCATACTGATCTTTAAAACCTAATGTGGAACCATTCCTCCCAACTCTACTTGACTTCAGCACAAAATACCACAAAAAGGGAATAAGTCTTGACTGCTCTAGCTATAAAGTCTTGTCTTAGCTAAAGTTTAAGCCAATTTGAATGTGTTTGGTGATATCCTGACCAATCATGATCAGCTGAAAATTATAATTTTTTGTTTTTAAATACTGGCACAAAAGTCACTGGCTATAATGGATGCTGGGTTGTGTTAGATGCTTGTTTTAATTAGAATGTTTTCCAGTGTGCTTAAAGAAATGCTTGGTGAGCACTTGTCTGTGGATTCATCCTAATGAGACCACCCACAGGAAGAAATCCTTCTTGTTTGGAGGATTAGATGCACTATCAAAATCTTAGGAAGTGTCAAAATAATTGTTTTGAAAACTGTTTTTTCAGACTATTGTTCTGAATTTGTTTTGCAAATTCAGAAAACTATAAAGTATAATAGGTTTCTTACTCTCAGGTCCAGCCACTGAAAATACTAGAAGAAAGCTTATACAATGAATCACCATTATCCTGAAGTTTGTTTATTTTCTTGCTTAGATTATAAACTAAGTCGATTCTAGGAGGAAGTTACTTTACAAAAAATAGGAAAGTGTATATTTCTAGAAAGAATAACACACAGACACTTTTTCAAATCCAGCTAATTGCTTGTATAGAACAATTTGAAAAGCAAAATCCTTTCAAACTTTAAAACATTGACATTGACTGGATGAAGAGGAAAAATATTCTGTTCAGCTCATCCACTTACTTGACCTTAGTTATTTATTTCTTTTGAAATATTTAGAAAAATGAGATCTGACTCTGGTGTGTGACTTTGTTCCCTATATTTTGTTACAGTATTTCAGTGCTAAGGTAGGAAAAAAGTTGGTGCCAGCTGAGGATAGATTTAGTCTTTTTTAACAAAAAACTTTTTCAGCTTTATTATCCATGTAATAGATTTACTGGAAACCAAGCACAGTTTTGTACACACACTTTTCCTATTCCCATCAGGCCACCCTCTTTAATTCATGACAGATTTTACCAAAGTGACAGAGAGACAGGAAAAAAAGGTAAAGAGGAAGAAGAGCACTGTTGGACAAACATACTCAAGATGTTCCTCTCAAGAGCAGTATTTTCAAAGCAATGAAGTGTTCATATTCATAAATCGAGTAAGTCTTTAACTGCTTAAAGATATTAGGCAAAGCTGCTGACATAGCACTGTTGTTAAGTTTCCTTAGAGAAAATGAGTTCTGGTTGGGAGAAACTGTAACACAGACTTCAGGCTTTTGGCACTTAGAGATTATGATAACTACACTCACACTGTGGGTTTTTTTTTGGTTTTTTTTGGTTTTTTTTGTTTTTTTTTTTTTTTGTTGTTGTTTTTTTGTTTTTTTTTGTTTGTTTTTTTTTTTTTTGTTTTTTTTTTTGTTTGTTTTTTTGTTTAGATATAGAAAAGATGGGTCAGATGTTCTTCAGCAGAGGTAAGGGACTAGGTTAATATTTAGTTAATACTAAAATAGTGAAGGCAGAGGTCAAATTCTCTCAGTATATTGGGGAAAAAAGAAAATATATGAACATTATACCATGTTAGACAATAAGACCATGAGAATTCTGCAGGTGCTACACAGCTGAAACTTTACCATGTGCAGTTTTAAATTAAAAAGTGAAATATGTTTGTTAGCTTAAGGAGAGAGAAGGGAGAGGTAACCCTGACAGCCTTGAGTGTTTCATCAGTAGAAGCAAGCCAGGAAAGAAAGAATTCCTTGTGTGTGAAAGCAGATGTTAATGACAGGTCTCAAGCTGAACTCTAAGAGTTTTCTGACATGCTCACGCTGTCTGTGCAAGGTTAAAAAAAAAAAAAAACAACTCCCTAAAAACTGAGAGTAAACTAGATCAATAACAAGAGTTTGGTTTTGACAATCTTACTAGACAACCTATTGATTAGATCTTTACCCCATATTTCATTCAAGTGTGTGCCTAGTGGAGTGCTTTCATCATTACTTTTGTTGTTTAGCATGAAGTTACTGACAGGTATGTTAGTTTGAACGGCTTTCAGATTTATTATTCTATCATTATTTTCAAGGTTAGGTTGATAGAAAACTATTAAATACTGCTCCCTTCCCTTATGAAGACCCAAAGGAGGTAGCTCCAGTCTAGAGGTATTGTGTCACTTCAGAATAGAATTCCTTTGAGCACCAAGCACACAAGAGCTCTACAATACAGTTTCTGCCCAGAAATGACATACTGATAAAACAAAGCCTCTGTCCATTTTGGGACTTCTCTATCACGGTATACCTTGATGTAGGTTGCCATTAAAGTGCTAGAGTCCAGCTCATATTATAGCTAGGCTTTCATTATAAAAGTGATTTATTTTTTTGTTTCACGACATAAAAAGCTGATTCATGGCTTCCTAGCTCTAATATATGCAACATTTTTCCCATCTTTGGACTCCTGATATGTGTAAGGAATATCTTGAGACTGAGAGATGAATACATAACCTGCTTATTCTTAGCATCTCTGCCTCTTTAATTAGAACTGGTGAATCAATATATCTGGTGTAAATACTTTGACATGCTACGCATTGGACATTTTTTTTTTTTTTATATAATGGTGCAGACTGCCTCCTCTCCAATAGAACTATTGCTGTAAAAGTGGTAAAATCCAAAATTATTATGATTTAAAAGTATTCAAGTAAGTACTGTTGAAATCAGTTTAAAGGTCAAAATGCCTTAGTCTTTGAAATCAGATTTAAAGACTAATTAATTTGTGAATAAGGGATATAAACATTAATATTGTAGTTAGAGCACACCATTTCTATTTGTCTAAATACTGCAATTTCTATACAATAACTTGTCACACTTATCATACATGCATGTGTAAGGACTGTGAAGGTAAAAAGCTGAAGAAATACATTAGCTAAAGTGACATCAAATTTCTATCCTATTACTAACTCATGAAAACATGCCATGTCATACAAAGCAACTGGTTAAAGACAATCAGACTAAAAAGCACCCTGATATACTTCTGCTTTAAAGCACAACAGTATAGGAAATTTGTGTGTCAACACTGGCCCACTCCCTAGAAGTAGCAGAAAATAAGTGGGTAGTTTGCTCTCTTTGAAGAGATGCTTAAGAGGAGTTCATGACTTCCTCTTCTGAATAACATTCAACTCTGTGCCTGACTTAACAAGGGAAGGTAAAACTGTTAGAGGCAAACAATGTTCACTGCTTCTTCCTGATCAAGGCATCTACATAACCACACCATTTTTTCATCTGGCTATACTTAACCTCTAGTTTGTTTGGTTTGACTTTTTGTTTTGCTTTCTTTTCTTTGGGGGTGTTCTTACACACACTAGAGCCACAGTCTTCTATCAAAAAAATCTGCCCTTGCTCTTTCCCCTAGTTTGATCCCACTTTCTTGTTGTCTACACAAATGATATCAGGTGTAATATGCCTGAGTACAATGTAATGGATTCAGCTTGCTGACAACATTTTCTTGTGATTTTCATTGACTTTTCTTAGTTTTTCTGTATTTTTTCTGCATTGAAGATAAGAAGAGACTTCAGTTACATTGGGGTTTTTTTGACTCTTCAGAAGTTTTTAAACACACCAGTTTTCATGGGGAAAGGAGCATACAAGAAAAGGATCATGAGCAATTTTGTTCTAGTGTCTTGGTGCTCCTAGCCTGAATAACGGGGAACATTTTTACTTTTTTTTTTCCCTTATCTCCTTCCTTCCAGCATTAAACTGTAATGAAATACTTTCAAATAGGAAAATTGAAATTTTCAGTTTTGTAGGGACGTTTACTGAATATTCATACTTCATAAAACCACCAGCCCTTATTTGCTCCAAAATGTGGTTGTAGGGACTAAGTTATACAGTACCTAATCATAATAATGAGCCTTGAACCTTGAAGCATTTAAAGAGTAAAACAGGAAAATAGTAATATATAAGTGGTTCAGTGTGATACTTGAAAGGGTCATTCTTTCTTGCTGTATTTTTTTTTTCCAAATAATGGCATTATGCTCAACAGGGTGCATTATGGAGCATGGCTCAGCATGAATATATTTTGATCTGTTTAAAAACCTGAGTGTGTTGCAGAGAGACAGAAAAAGTAAAGATCCATAACCTTCTTAAGAGGAATACTTGTAGGACTAGTGGCAGGGTCAAGGGATTTCAGTTGTTTTAACAATGTTAAAATACTTGATGCTAGTAGACAATGTGTAATGCTATTGGTACTAAAGGTTTTCCTGGTGCTACTTTGCTAGTTAGCATTGTCTCTTTGCTCATTGTTGAAATCTGGAGCCCAAAGAATTACATGTTGTCATGAAAAGCAAATCAAAATCCTATTTTAAATATTATAGAAGATTTTAGAAATACATTTATAGAAGATGCAGTTTTCTGAGGCAGTTTGTAAAGATGGATGCCCCAAGTATTCATTATATCAATCCTGCAAAGTTTTGCTGTATTCAATGGGTAACATTTTAAGTTTTATGGGTAATGTTCTTAAGGGTTTTTGCAAGACATGGTGCTTACTTTTGTCTTTCATTTTAAAAAATAAATATCTTCATATTAGGCCTTCTTGGTAAGTTGTGTAAAAATTTAGTTGTGAGATCTGAAGTTGGAAATAAATACAAATAAGAATATTTGAATGCAAGTATGAACTTCAGCTTTGTACTGAAGTTCAGCTTTACATGTAGAAGCAGTCTATAGGCTAATCATGACATTACCTTCTTCCAGCAATTTTTTTCATTGCTTACTATGCATCTTTTGGCCGATTCAAGAAATTAGTCTGGGAGTTAGCACTCAGGAAGCCGTTAAGTGACTAGAGTGTGGCAAATGTATTGCAGAAAAAATTATATTGTGGTACTCACTACAGGTTATACAGGAATGCCTACTGCAGAAAGTAAGCTACAAGGGGAGTGCAACTTTCAGGAGTTTTTGTTGCAAGGCCTGGCAATCTTAACATCCTTTTCACCTAGCTATAAACCCAAGTTATTGTGAAACTGAGAAACAAAGAGGCATCATTTGTTTTTCCCACTCTGCTCTTCATATCAATCTCCCCCGCTTTCACTCTTCATTGTGTGCTATTACCTTTGCCTTCTGCTGTCTCCATCTAGCAATCACAGACAGTTTTCCCTTGGTCCTTAGTGAGCAGGCTGTGTTAGATCTGGCTCACCTTCTGCATTAATGTAGTCACAGAGCTTTTGAGTAACCGCTGCTTGTTTTCACATATCAGGACATGTCTGATATTTTCCTATCATACCCCCTTGTCAGCCAACCTCTCATCAAATCATGGCAGCACCTGTGCATCTGCTCAAAATGGTAGCTATGCTTCCCATCTCACATACGTGCTTTAAAGGGCAAGGAAAATTCAATGATCAGTTTCAATGTGCTATAGGTTTGAAAAAGTCTTAAGCAAAGCCAAACTGGATGTTTTTTAGCTGAGCATATAGACCTGACTACTTTGTTTTTCCCTCTCTAATAGCAAATCTTTTGTCTATCTTCCACATCTTAAGGTGACAGGACCCTGAAACCTGATATAATTTTGTCTCATATAGTCATTGTAATTAGTATCATTGTCATATCTCTGAACCATCATTCTTGGCTTACGTACCGCTGGGTTTTTTTTTGCAATGCAGTAATAATCTGTGTACACACATCACTCGGAATAGTGAACAGTGTGGACTGTAGTTTGAGATGTTCATTTCAGAGGCGTCTAATCTGCAGAGGATGTTGTCTCTGTGCTACTGTATCACCTAACACTTTTTTTAATGATAAGAAAATATAGTCTTATATTAAGACTGTTTCATTTGCTGAGGATAGGATGACTCATAAAGCCACAAGCTAAATCCCTAGCAGCAGAAATTGCACCAATAACTGAAACTGTAGGGAAGTGATATGGGAGTAGAGCTGACCAGTTCACAATATTTGACTGGAGGCAACTCAGCTAAAAATGAAATTATTTTTGTTATATTGAAATGCAAATCTTTAGGAGAACAAACTGATAAAAGTATAATGATAACAAAATCATGATTCTAAGAGTCGGAGTTCATGTTTTATCACTTATAATGAAATGTGCATGTTGCATAGCCTCTCATTTTACTATTGTCCCTCTGAAGTTATCTGATCGTTGGAGTCATTGTAGGAAATCAGTCTGTACACTATTAAGTCCACTATTGACATTATCCCTATCAAGTATCTCCACAAGGCTGCTAAGTTTAAGTCCATTTCTGTTAACCAAATTAGAGGGAGCATAACTACCAAGCACTGTGGAAAAATGCATCAATACCTGTAGCCTGTTTTTCCCCTCATCCCAAAAGCAAGCTTTTCACATCTGGCATTACCAACTGTTTAGGTGCTACTACTGTAAAAGCACTTTCACTTTGTGTTTTTTGACACTACTTTGTGGAAATACTGCCTTTTAGTAATCTTAATCAGAGAAAGATGTAGTGTGTGGGAGTTGCTTGGCAGAGTTATCTTGATGTCCTTTAGATAGACCCTTTATACAATAAATGAACTAAGACATCACTGCCAGAACACATCAAACAGTCCTACTCAGAAATCCCATTTTACCAGCCAAATAATTGGCCTGAAAAATTACTTCCAGAGATTTACACTGTAATCTTCATAAAATGAGCCTTCACTGATGCTATGGGAGGGAGTAGGGAGGACAGTGAGGATTGCTACATGTACTATGCTCTGTATATAGCTATTACTGGTATTAAATCAATATTGGTGTTAAGTCTAACTTTGTCAGTAGACTGTGACTAAAAAAATAACCCTGCTGTGACTTCAAATGCAGTATCTCTTGAGATTCTTATGGCGTTATATTAGCAAATAGAAGAAAAAAGAGGAAAAGACCTGTAGACATAAAGGGGACCTTGCAGAAGATAAATAGAATTTTGAATAAAGAAGCATTATACATCTGCTTGCACATATAAAAATCTAAGTCATTGTTGAGGTATTTATTTAAAGTCCTGAGCTGTCTTGATTAATTCTCTGTTTTTAGAGTTCACTGTTCTTTTACTGGAAAATGAATGTAAAACATTGGTTATGTTATTCTTGAAAGCATCTCTTTTGAAGTGTACAGATTATATATTACCTGAAATAATCTCAATTTCCAACTTTAAATTATTTTTATAATAAATGTTTTTATGTTAACTTTCTAACTTGAAGATAGTTGCTGTTGAATGGCAAGTCTACATAAGTTTGTACTGTGTAATTGGACTAGACATAAAGTCTATGAAAAGATAGATTTATTTGGATCCAGATTTGGATTGCATATCTTAGCTGTGCCTTGTGTTTGTTGCATTAGATGAAATCTGCTCATTTATGTCTTATTTCACTAAGCACTGTGACCTTTATGTAATAATTTTAGTCTCAATTGTCCTATATAAATTGAAAGTATTACAGAAGAATGGAAGATTCAAGATCTGTTTTGAAAGAAATTAGCTAAGGCAGCCACTCAGTCAGAGAAACAAAGAAGTTGGCTGAGATTAGGTCGTTGAAATGCTAACAAGCCTTATTCAATAGGGAAAGCTTATTCAAACTACAGCAGACATGTGATAGCCTTTGGGAAGAAACTGGGGAGCATTAAGGAGAAATTTCTAATTCTGTATTCACAGAAACCATATGAAGCTTTCAAAATAACCCTTTGATCTGAGAAAATACTACGTGATCTGCTAATACTAATTGGAAAGGAACCATTTTTGGCCTGAAGGGCAAGAAGTTTAATTAACAGTGTAGAACGATGTTGGTTAAAAGACTAATATTAATGAGAAATTTTAATATTCCTGAGTATCACAAGAGCATAAACAGAAGCAAGAGTCTAGAAAGATGACTGGAAAATTCTATGTATAATGGCTACAGGAACAGACCTGAACTCAGGATTTTAATGGTGGACAATCATTACCTTTTAGCTACAGGATGGGTCTTCAAGTAGCTGTTGTATTGTTCTTGTTTGAGGGATGCACTGATGCAATACAAAGTTGCTGGTGGCATTTATTATTTAGAAATAATATGTTGGTATTACATATAATAAGGACACTTACAAGGACAAGATTTCTTATTGAAATAATTATTTTCAAGACTTTTTCTGAACTATCCATACACATGTTGCAAATCAGTAATTAAAGGGGCAGACTATACTAAAAAATATTTTTACTAACACTCACTGAGTGAATTTGATTTATGGGAGACGTTTTGAACCTGAAAGTGAAATAGAGCATTCAGTCCAGGACAGGTTTATTGAAGAGAGAATCTGACATTAATCTTTTAAAAAGGAAAATTTTTCTTTCACTAAAGTGAAGGATTTCATTCCATGTCTAATACATTCCGATGGGGTTTATTTCATTGGCATGTTTTATGCCCTGTGTTATTATTTCTGCACTCGTTCATGTTGGAGAAACCTCAGAACCAACATGGGCATGGTTTGTGCCAAAATTAATATTCTGGAAAGGTCATACCAATGACTAGATTATTCTTTCCAATAAAATAATACAGCTAGAGGGGAAAAATACTGCAAATCCATTCATCTACTACTGAAGACATATTTAACAGATTGATGTAACTTAGACTAGAAAGGACAGCTCATCAATTGGCTGCACAACTTGAGGAGGTTAGACTTTATTAGAAAAGATGCTATACATTAGTCTCACTTATTTGAGAGAACTTCAAGAGTCTTTAAATAACTTCCACCAAAAAGTGTCACCAAGTGACAATATTAAGTCCATGTTATGCATGCAAAAACAATTACAGAAGAAAAATTATGTCGGAGGAGATTAAAACTTGCAGTCAATTTGAGATGCCTTTCTGATAAAGCAGAGTCAAAGTGGTCTTTGAAAGTCACTGCCATTCCTACTTATTTAGTTTGCAGTGAGAAAACTGAAGTCAGATGACAGTAGTTCCCAGATTTACTACCACCATTTATGGACATATTTGTTGCTTTACTTGATCTTAACTTCTTGACTCAGCAGGAAGTTGTTTATCATATAACTCTGAGCTGTTCACTAGCGCTTAAGTCTAACTTGGACCCCAACTGGGATGTGTAAATGCTGAACAGAATGTTTTTGGATTTTTTAAAAGCTTCCAAGTGTAGCATATAAAGAATAGTAATACTTATTTTTGTAGGAAAACCTTATCAAAGTGATCACTTTACACATGAACCTGTGTTTTAGAAATAAAGTGTTATTATTTCAGAATCATCTCTCAGACTGTTTGCACAAAATATCAGTATTATATTTGGGGGCTAATGATAGGAAAACATCTATTTATTTGGCAGTCAAAACATTTCCTGATGGTCCATATGATGTTTGTCATAAATTAAGTCATCTTTTAAGATATCAGGTAGGTTCAGTCCTAGTTTATGAAATGATAGCTCAGTGAATCTACAGGACAATTTTTATTCTTCATTTATCTGTCAATATAGATTTCATAATTGCTATAACTTTTGCAAGCAGCATTCATAGCTAAATCTCCATTTACTTTTTTCCACAATGATAATGTAAATTTGTGCTCCTATTTGAGTTTTTTTATTTGAGTTATACTGTTTAATATTAGTCATCCTATAATTTCTTTTTATGGGAAATCTAAGTTGAGGTTATGTGCCTTAGAGAAATGGGGTTTTGGCATCTGCAAATTGCTTTTTTGTCATATTCATTCAGGGGGTAAAAAGAGGGTATAGAGAGAAGGGTCAAAATGTGCTTATATGATGGGATTATATGATGTGAACAGAAGTGATGCAGTTAACCAGGAGTTCCTCTCGCTTGGCAATAATGCTCCTTCCACGGACTAACCATTTCTGTAACATGTGAAAGTTGCAGCCCACTGACTGAAATGCATAGTAGAGTACATGGATTATTTTCCAAATTATAGGGTTTTTTCTGTTCACTAGATTTGAGAACCCAATTAACAAGCAAGTACCCAGGACTCCATGTCCTACCAGTCATGTGGTCAAATGTTTAAACAGGAGCATCAGCAGAAATATCAAACTTACCTGGCACTAGATATGGATATTTTGGACGTGGTTTTCACGCGTTTTTCCTCCACAATCAAAATGACTGGGAGACTCAGAAAAGTAGTGGAAGAAGCCAAAGCATGTGGGAGGGATATCATGATACATAGGTTAGTCTTTCTATGGAGACAGATGCAAACAGGGAACAAATTTTAACTTTGAGATGTGTTACTTCTCTTAACCATTATTTCTTTAGAAACTTTCAGTTTGCTTGTTTTTAAGGCTTTCCTATAACAGCATCTCTGGACTATAAAATTTTTATGGAAATAGAAAATGTTCCAATTTTTTCCATTTCAGTGTAAAAGGTAGATTAGGTCAAAGTACAGAACATATCAATTGCCAATCTAACTTGATGAAAATGGGTAAGCTGATTTGCTTCATGCCAAAAGTTGTTCATTGTTGCTCATTTGGAATGTGAGTACAATAACCTTAATCCACTAATATGAACAGTATTGTAAGGAAAGCAGAAGCAACAGTTACAGGGCTACCTGCTATAGAAACGCAGAACAAAAATTTCCTGTTCCTCTAAACCATTTTCCTTCTAAAACAAATCAGCAGATAAGCAAACAGAAATTCACATCTGAAGCTATGCTTTTTTGTCAGTCTTTTATGTTGACATAAAAGTTGTTTTGCAGTTTTGTGGCTTCACTGAAGGAATTGTGATGTTAATTAATAGCTCTTTGAAGCAATTTCTTCTAAATGTCTTTACTTCTGAACTGTTTTCACTAGAACATATGATCTGTAACCTTAATGGCAGTTTTTCTGCAATTTCTGTCAGAAATGCTACTTGGTAATGCAGCTTAATAGCTATGCAGTGCCTGACTGGATTTCAACACAGCTGGAAATTATCGTTTTGTTTCTATGGGTATGAAATTCCAATCTCCTCAAGAGTAATGAGAGAGGCTATGCTGACCTCTACATCAGTAGCACAAATCAGCTATCACATGAAAATCTACTTCTGAGCATAGGCATGATCTTTCGGAAATATCTGGAGGTTTAAACTTGAGCTCAGGCAATAACCAGCACACCCTGTGCAGTGTGCATATACTGATAACGGCCCAAAGCCTTCTGTCATTTAAACAGACTATTATATCACTTCTTTATGCCAATCTTTATTCAAAGAAAGCCAGTAAACCAATGTCTTCAAATCCTTCACAGATCTTGTCTCCAAATCCTTCATAGATCTTCTGTAAACTCTTGATGTATTTGCACTGGCTCTGACAATGCCAGATTTAATGTACCTTCAATTCTGCTGTTTATGGCTGGTTCCCTGAAACTTTGTATTTTCTGTGTCCAGTTTTAGGCTTGATTAGTATTTTATGAGCCGGTTGTCCACTCTGATAATAAAAGCTGCTTTCTGGTGTTACTGGCAGCAACCACGACGCCCACCGTGTTAAATGCTGGGGGAGCAGCAGAGGAAGGCAGGCAGGGGCAGCAATTTTAAGCCTTCTAGGTGTTGTAAAGTGTACAAAAACTTTTTTTATCATCTGTCGCTGTAGCAAAAAATAAATACTATTCAGTGCTCGTGAATGGAGCTTAATTAAGAGAATCACAAAGTTAATCATTGGATTATCAAATGGTAAAATACATTAGAGATGAATATTAACTGTGCACAGCTCAACACATGATTAAGTTGAGCTTAACCCTTTGTCAGTCAGGTTTTAATAGCTTACATTATTTTTTTCTTTTTTTTTCTATGACCTAGTAAGTTCATTATTTTGCTTAAAATAATAATATTAATAAATGAATATACCTGGTAATGCTTAATTTATTCATTAAGGTTGGGGTTTCATAGAGACTGACTTTCACTGTAAATAGTTTGAGAATTCAGGTGTAGAGAAAACGGATTAAAAATAGAACAGTGAATATCACTGGCATGGTTACATGGAGACTTTGGTGAGGTGGAATGCTCAGTGCAATTAGACAACAGTGACTGGTTTTGCTCAAGTAACTGAAAGATGATGTCTTTCCTTTGTCACATAAAGGTATGTGTTGTACTAGAGTATTATGGAATTGTTTTACAGCAGCACATAAAAAAGACTTGAGAAGCTGCCACCTAAGGCAGTACAAACACCTTCCTCATAAAAAATGTCATGAAAATACCATAGCACAGTTTAGATCAGTTTGCCTTGGTAGCTAATTGTGAACCACCAAGTTATATTGTTGAAGGTTTGCTAATGCACATGTTCCCACTTTTAAATTAATTTCTTGATGAGGCAGTCCAAATTCATGGATTCTGCAAGAGTTTTTCGTGTCCATTTATACCTGTTGCCCTTCAGGGCTTCTGATTCTATATGAGAACGACAGGAAATTACAAAGAACAAGTAGTATTAAAATGAGGAGTTATTTATGCATAGCTAAGAATTTCAAGTATAAAATAAAATGCCTGGTTGTGGTAGGATTTCAGTAGTTTTGATTAATCTCCTTTGTAGTTTTGTCTGTTCTTCTCCCCAGTGAACAATGCACAGCCTTAGGAAAATGCGAAGCTTTATCTTTTCTGTTTCTGTTCACTGGGACTACCACAAGCAGCAGTTGGAATTCTCCTACCTATAACTGGCTCCTTTCTCTCAGTATGAAAGGACAGGGAATGGTGATAGCATGGTAACAGACCAGTTGCTTGAACCAGACTCCTCTCTTCTTTCCCCAAAACAATCCTGAAGCATGGAGCAAGTTGAAAAAAGAAAAGTTTTATTCCAGTCCTAAGCTTTCTACATAAACAAGTAAAATGTCACTAAGCACCAGTAAATACCACTCTTTTGTTGGGTCTGGAGTAAAGCCCCATAAAAGATTTTCAATAAATCTGTTGTTGTGTCTTTGCAACAGACTTATTTTATATGATAAATGTGCCAAATAGACTTGTAAACCATAGTAAGGAAAATAAATGTGCTGTGCAGTACAGTGGTGGTCTCTTGATGTGAGTTTGTTTCAGGCATATGAACAAAGCAATATACAAGTGCCAGGCAGGGGGTAGTTATTCGCGTTTTCCATGTCAGTTGAAAATAAATGATGAGATAAAATCTTAATAATAGCAGAATGGCAGGTTATTTCTTATTTGGTTAAAAATAAAATAAAATAAAAAATTGGCTTTGTTCTCTGCACAGGCATGTATTGGAATCCATCTCCATTCATAATTCAAATGGGTTTTGAAGTTTTCCCTTGTGGGCAGTGTCTTGTATCAAAGGGATTTTGCAAGTAATTTGGTATGATTCAACCAAGTTAATGGTCTCTACTCCTATGAGGCACAACAAAACTTTAGCAAATTTCTCCAGAGAGCCCAGATATTTTGCTAGTTCTGAGAAACTAAGTGTATTGATTGAGGCTGTTTAGGAAATGCTTCTGTCAGCTCAAGAATCAGAGAGGGAGAGAACAGCTAAAACTGTAACCTTATCATTTTATCACTTCCATGTATGCAGCAGATTTCAGGGGTCTAGAGTTGCCTAAAGGCAGATTTGGACTTAGCACAGACACATAAAACAGTCTTTATATTAAAACACTTATGTTTATTGTCAACAAAGTGATCAGCAAAAGAAGAGATGCTCCTTTCTTCTTCTTTTCTGCCATTTTTAACTTGTACTCTGATTCAAGTTCCAGCTGCAACAGAGCTTATCCTAGTCCAGGTTTTGGCTGCCCTTTACTGCCCAGGACAATTTTTGCAAAGGATTGTAGCCTGTGCACTCTCCATCAACATGACAGCCTGAATGATGTTTCTTCATCTGGGTGCACAAAATCTTTGCTACCTGAAAGCCTCAAGGCAAGTCTTAGGCATGCCTTTCTTTTTTTGATCAATAGCATTATTATAAAGGGTATTTTCCATATGAAAACCTGAAAATAATTGAAGATTAGATTTCCCATAAGCCTGTTTTCTCCACTGAACACCTCTTTGCTCAGTGTTTCCACTGTTTCTGCATGAAAATTCTTCATATCTATTCATAGTTCTGTTTATTCATTAAATTATTCTGGGTTTGTTGTGGTTTGGTTGTTTTAGGGATTTTTTACTTGGTTCTTTCAGTTTATTTGGGGTTTGTTTTTTGTTTTTTTTTTTTTTTTTTGATTGGGTTGTGGGGTTTTTGATTAGGTTTTTTTGTATTTTTTGTTTGTTTTGGGTTTTTTGGGGTTTTTTTGTTTGGGTTTTTTTTTTGGTGGTTTTTTTTTTGGGTTTTTGTTTTTTTTTTTTTGTTTTTTTTTTTTTTTTTGGTGGGTTGGTTGGTTTTGGGTTTTTGTATGTGTATATATGTTAGTTATTAGATGTTGGAAGAAAATTCCAATAAAACGCATGCCAATACTTGTGTTTGTATCAGAATTGAAAGGTACTGCTGTAATGAATAATAGTGGAGTTTTGTTGCCTCAACTTCAGAAACCTAGAGCTTCTTTAAGAAGAATAAGACAAAATTAGGAGGTAAACACATTTCTGTTGTAGGTTATCCTATAAAAGTTTTATTGCATCACATTAACAAGGAAGCTACTACAAATTTTGCAATTTGTTTTCAAGTGCCAGTGTAAGTTTGTGAAAATTCTTGAAAACACTTCACAGGGAGTTGGGGAAGTCCTGCAGATAAATTTCAAGTAGGAATGCAAAGTATTCTTCTATTTGAAATGTTGGGATTTTGGGCAAAAACACTTCTTTTGGCAACTGGTATCTCTGTGAGCCCTTCATGCATATACATTTCATACATGCATAAAAATAGTTGTGTATTTAGTACATTATGATTTGCCTGGTTTGGTTCACCAGCTATTAACAGGATCAATATAAGAACACATTTCCTTGTGAGAGATTGAAAGACCAATAATGTTGGAATTACTCAGTGTTTCTCCTAATATGAAACTTGACTGATCTATTATCAGATGGTTATTATAGGATTAATATATTGTTATATTATATTTTTAATTGTGGAAGTATAATAGCAAGCAGTATGAATAGCCAGGAGAACCTGTCATAATGATGTTTCCCTGCACAAGTCTTCAAGTCCACTGCTCTTTCTTGGATGGTAGTCATTTTTCCTGGCACTGCTCTGCAAATACAACAGCAGTCCAGCAAGAAAAGGTGGGAGACACTTCAGGGAGCTGGTTTCACTGCGCTGGGCAGGAAACCGATGTCAAAATTGTC
The DNA here is from genome assembly GCF_024509145.1 of Vidua macroura. Classification (NCBI taxonomy): domain Eukaryota; kingdom Metazoa; phylum Chordata; class Aves; order Passeriformes; family Viduidae; genus Vidua; species Vidua macroura. The sequence goes on along the minus strand of NC_071571.1, from coordinate 50,519,105 downwards.
ACTAAGGCCAGGAGGTCACCTGTTGGGTGTGGTGGACACATGTGTTCAGAGCATTAAATTAATTTTTGCATACAAAATCTTTTTCCCTTTTTGACTAATTCCTTGGCTACAGATACAGCAAGGACAGCATAAGAAAAATCACCATTTTGTTCCTTATAAGTGAAATAATTGGGATTATCCTGGCAGTGTAATGACCTTAAGATCTGTTTTTTCCTTTTATAACTCTTCTGTGTGAAAGATGAGTACAAAGCCAATTTGAATATAGGACTGAATTGTGTGAGAGTTTGAAAGGACATAATATTCTTAAAGGTTTGACTGCAGGATTTTAAGGTCTTCTTTTATACTATCTTGCTAATTATATTCCCTCACTGAGCTAAGTACAGATGAGATGCTTGTGACCACTTTTGTGACTTTAGTTCTTCTTCAAGCAAATTACCAGATTCAGAAAGAACCAAGATTCATCACACTTTTAAGAATACAAACAAGTTTGTCTTAAATGTTATAACACCAAATGGTAGTGCTCCCTCTCACAGCTTTGTTAGACATCAGCTGGCTCACAACAGACCAAAACTTTCCCATAGACCACCTGAGCTTTAAGCAGATTCCTAGGACTTTGATAATTATTTGCTTTCTAAGCATATTCCTGCAGCCACAGAGGGCTGCCTAAGTACTATTTCTCAAAACCAAAGTAACTGATTGTATTTGATTTTCTGTAGGCAAATCAGATCATCTGAGGCTGCATAAGACTTCTGTTGCTAGTCTATCTTCTCTAATATATGTACTGCTCCTGAAAGAAAAGCATCTGATCTTTCTCTTCTTTTATTTTGCTTCATCTCATGTTTCTCTGCTTGCTCAAGAGCAGCCAAAAGGTTAAATCTTTCCTTTGTTTTGTTACCTCTTTCAGTATATCCTACTGTATTCAGAAGGAATTCTGTATTCTGCTTTCAAAAATACTGATCATGACAATTGTTTTGTACTTAAGGACTAGTAAAAGACCACTAAAGGATGGGTTTCAGCTCCTGGCAAGCTTACATAACATGCCAAGGGCCAAGTTAGTCAAAGACAATATGGATCTTACCAGTTGAGAAATAAAGATTCTCAGATTGTGGGTCATTTATCCTTAAAGACCTGCAAAACTGCTTCAGAAAATGCACAAGGAATGCAAACCTCTCCTGATGAGATGAATAGGTGATCTACAGGAGCCTACTGCACACCAACCCAGAGCCACAAGCTCATTCCCAAGGCTATTTACTATTCCCATAGTTAAAGTCTGGAAATTTATGTTTCTATGTTATTAATAGATATTTTACAGAATTTCACCACTTGGGCTTTGTGCAGCCACTCTCTGAGAGGCTTTTTGGCAGTAGAGCAAATTTTCCACTCATGATCAGTTCATGTATAGTGAGGAACTTAAGAAGATAATGCAGACTCAGGAATCTGTTTTTTAGGAGTGCATTATCTGCTTCTGCATTAATGAATCTGTATATCTTGAGAAACTAGAAGCTTAGGCAAGGTGGGAGGTCAGCTGACAATAAAATCAAAGGAAAACAAAACAAAATTAAATAGAACTCTAATTCTCTTATTGTTCAATAGTTTTTCCCTGTGGTTATTTCATCTAGTTACTATTTCTGGAAATAGCTGAGTGCAATAAGTTAGGGAAATATTATCACCATACATTCCAGTGACAAAATTCCTGCACCTTTCTGGACTATGGGCTCATATTTTACTGTCAGCATTTTGTGAGGCCATGTCAAAATCCCTGTTCAGGTGAAAGTTTGGCCTCTGCCTTGTTGATTTTCCAGTGAGACTAGCTTACTGATTTTCTAAACAAAGCTGGTTTATGCTCATGATTAACTATCTAATATGTTGTAAGTTCTGAGATCACAGGACTATTATTAGGACACTAGAAAATTTTGCCCAGGCATGACTTGGCTGAGTGAATAGGAAATATTTCTTTTAACTTTTAAAATCTTAAAATATTTTTTCAAAATAAAATTTGTCATGATAGTTACAACTTCCATATTTTATGAGAAAAGTTTTTGAAGCTAAATGTGTAAGTTAAGAATCAATTTTCCTTATATATGAAAAGCAGTTTTTGTTATTAATAAAACATGCTGCAACCATTTTTTATGCAGGCAATTCTATCTTGTTTTGCTAAAATACATTAATAATGTTCCAGATGGAATATCTAGTTGACATTGCCTAACTTAAAATCTCATATGGACTCTACATCTAATTATTAAAAATAATTAAAATGTTTAACTCCAAAAAGCAGCACTTCATAAATGAAAGGAGGAAATAGTAGTAGTAAAATTATTTGGAAACATTTTTAAAATGCATATAAACCTTCCGAAGATCATGGCAAGTTGATGTCTATAATAGGTCATTTATTTTATGATCAATATATGTTGCATTCCCAATTTTTTTCATCTTTCCTAGCAAAAGTCCTCTTACTCTAAGAAGAAAAGAACCTAAGAAATCCTGAAGAATGAAGCACTTGGGGGGAAAAAATCCTCATGATGCTCTCAGTCTAGATTCTCAGTTATGCTGTGAAGTGAGAAAACAGTACAAATTTTAAATAGAACAGACTCAGGTAATTCAATGGAAGATACTTATTAGCATCTAGGACAATAATGTTTAAAAACATTAAAATAAATAAAATAAAGAATACATTTTCTAAGAAAAACCCCAAACCCAAAACATACAACAATGCCAAATCTAAAAACCCAAATTTTTCATACCTTATTCTGGTGAGAAGTTAAATGGACATTGCTCATGAGTAGAGACTGCTAGATGTGGAGCAAATATCTTCATCCTACAGTTTATAGTTGAAGAAATAGACTTTCTTCTTGGGATTTGAATTTCTAAGAAGCTTTGAAGCAATTAACAAGAAGCCAATGAAAACAGCAAAATCAGCTATTTATAAATAGGGCAAAAAGGAGAAAGAGACAGCAACTAGAGTTTTTCCTGCTGGGAAGACTCAGACCTGATGGTAGTCTTAATGCGCAAGACTTCTGTGAAGTGTTAATTTACATTTTGTATTTCGAAACTATGGAAGGTATTTTATATTTTGTTCTATAAGGGTGGAGTGTAGTAGTATGATATATAAAAGCAAGAGCCTTAGATCATATGAGGGCTCGGTTGAAACAGCAGGAAAATTGGAAATGGACAACACAGTGTAGCACTAGAATAAATTAGAAGATTATGTTATGATTGTACACATCAAACTAGCTGTAGTAACCTCTGTTGGGTTTGAGGAGTGGGTTGCAATATCTCTGGCTGTTTCCCAAAATCAGAGGAAATCTTGGGGTATGCCATTGAGGCAGATGCCTACAGCAGCCTTGTGGTGGTTCTGCCTTAGCCAGAGAATGGCACCAGCCTGAGGCAGCTCAAGAGCTGTATTTTCATTCTGCATCTCTCACCCTGTCCTAGACAGTATTAATATGTTAAATCTGTGTATCTGTCTTGAAGGTGGTGAGTAATTTTAGTGCACATCTGAACAGAAATCACTCATTGGGGGATAATTGATACACTGCCGTGTAAAGATATCTGATATTTGAACACAAGAACCTACCTTAGAGAAGTATCTGTCTAATGTATGAAATATTCAAGCTGAGAAATTAAAATGAGAGGGTGTCTGATACATGTTTTGTGCTAAAAACATATTATAGTGCTACTGCTTTTTCTAACAGCACTCATGGTAAGCCTTAGGCATTTTCAAGATCAAAGCTATTCATTTATCTTGTGGAAGAAGCAATTTGCATATTGGTGAAGGCAAATAAGGGTTGAGTAGTCTTAGAAAAGATTCATTATAATATAAACACTTAATCGAATGACTAAAACATTTTATTTTTTTTATTATTGGGAATTTTACTTTCAGAATGCTAAAAACTACTGTTTTCAATATGGATAGGGATTGCCCATTCCAGTGGTTTTAAATTTGCTATTGAGTCTTGGTATCAAATTTGCTAGAATATATACTAACTTTTACTATTTTTTCTTTTGGTGCTTGGGATTCTTATATGTGGAATGATTACGGTCATGTTATACCGTCTTAAATTATAATTTAAAAAACACCTGAGGTTTCCTTTTACAAATGTCTGAACTACTTAGGTATTGTTCAGTACAAAGGATCAGTTTGTTATTTCTTGCAAAAACAATAGAAATGGAAATCAAGCGCTTTTCATTTTCTCTAAAAGTAAAAGTTCAACTAATACAAGATACATATAAAAAACTTCCCAAATTCACTAAAAAGTCATAAGGATGCCTCCTAGTTTTTAAGCCTTGCTTAATTTAAAATTATTGATCTTATCCTAATCTTTTGAAAATAAAATAGAGAAAGGGACGGTATATTTTTAACTTGGTTTTCCAGATCTTTCAGGGCCTTAAAATAGATCAAAAACAAACCTGTGATTCTGAGGAAAGGTATGGGTCTAAAAGTGATAGAGCTGGTATATTACAAAACTTTCAGAGAACAAAAAATAAGAAGAGCATGCAGTTTAGATAATCTTTTTGATTGCTGTTTGGAACGAGGCTTGGAAAAGCTCCAGTGATTCAAAGCACTTTCTGTGTACATAGCTGTTCTTGTTGCAGCACAAACGCAGAGCTTTGAAAGGACTAGACAAACAGGTTTTTACCAGCCCTCTGATGACAATCTTCTTGTTAGCTACCTCTGAGACTCAGTATGCCAGAGGAGCAGTATTTGGAGCCTTAATCGGGTAAATTGTGGTTGTTTGCAGGTGGATTTATTACTCTTTAAAAAAAAAAAAAAAAAAAAAAAAGTGAAGATCTAGGTTTTTTTATGCTTATCCAGCATAAAGCTTGTTATGAAAGGGAAAATATAGCAAAATTGATACTGTCCTGTGTCTTCATGTTATCAATAATTATGAAAGATGCTTGCAATCTTCACATTCAAAACATTGTGTAACTGCAGGTTCTTAGTTTTGCTCTAGTTTAAGTTAACAGCAAAGGCCCAGCCATCTTTAAAATGACTGGCTTAGGATACTTCAACTACTCTCATAGAGCAGCAGCAAAAGAATAGGTTTGTATTCTTTATTTACAAACATATTAATGTTCTGGTTTATGGCCATAGCCTGGCTCAGTATCAGCCTTGAATTTGAACACTGAAGTTTGTAATTCCTCATCATGTCCTCAGACCATTTGATCTAGACCTTGACATCCTTCGCTCCATAAAAAGGTGAGAAAAGAAATTAGTTTTAATATGAAATTTATTTCCTAAAATTCCATGAGACTGCTTCTCCTCATGATACTTTGCTAACAAGTTAATGATCCCATTTATTTTTTAATCAATACACAGCAAGGGACCCCAGTGACTTACCTCTCAGGCTTTAAAAACATCTATAATTTTAGCCTTGAGGATGCCTTATAAAATCGGACCATGCAGTCATTTTCATTCTCTTCTGCTGAAGAGCAGATACTCGCAGGTACAAAGGAGTTACCCACTCACCATATATTTGAAGGATCAAACATAGAACAGGGTATTTTTGCTGTGTCATATTTGGACAAGAGATTTTACTTTATATCATTAGCAGGAACTTGCTGCTTCTGCTTATTTATTTATTTATTTTTAAAAAAAGGCAGGGAAAGTGAATATACTTGTAGCTAAGGGATTTTAAATGTGATTTATCTGTGCAATAAAAGAATTACATTAGATGAAAGAAAGTTATGAAAGCTGAGATCATCCCCACTGTTTATTGTAATATAACTTGTAATTGGAGTTTTTGTTTAATATTAGCCTTGTCCAACTGCAGTAGAAACTGCAGCCAGTACGAAGTAGTCTGCTCTTAAGACCTAATTCACCATTCTAGAAGGCATTTTGTATGCATTTTATAACTAATGTGAAAGACCCTAGTTATTCTGTAGTAATAGATATTATGTGTGAATCATGAGAATTTATTTTGGCTTAGCTTAGTGCCCACAATTAATACTTCAGCATTGTGAGAGTATCCATAAAAGTTCTAAAGTTTCACATTTGTGATTCTTGAGGCTGTACTGTGTGGGGTTTGGAGCTGGACTTAGATGGGTCCCTTTCCACTCAGAATATTCTGTGATCTTTTCTCGTTCTTTCCTTCTTTGTAAGTGTTCAGGACTTCAGACAGACAAAGCCATCTGCTGCTCTCTCAGATATATCTTCTCGGAGTGAATTAAAATGGATGCTGAACTCACTCCTGCATCTCCATAGAACGGTCAGCCTGAAAATGTAGCACTGATAAGCTTTTCTGTGTAGGGACAATTTAAAAAGCACTTACTGTCATGAATAGTCTTTTCTTTCTCTGGCCTCCACAGTAACATGTACTTAGGTCTTATGGCTACCTTTAAGCAATGAATGGCTCTATTGACTTCATGCATTAAAGTGCTTTAGTGGATCAAGTTTATTTCAGGGGACTTCTCAGCTGAGGAAAGGTTTACAGAATTAGATACACAGACTAACATGAATAAATTTCATCAGAACATAGGAGATGTAGGGAGACAAAAAAATTCAGGGACAAGTAAAAATAATTATGTAAGTAAAAATTTTCTAATTTTGAATCTGGTATATTGATTCTGTCTCAAAGCAAATGCAAGCATAGAATTAAATAAGCACAGCTTCTGTTTATAACATGTGCTTAAAAGTTGGATATTGCAGGCATTTGCTGTTTCCAGGTTATGGATGCATGGCTCCTTGGCAGCTTCTATCACATCTAGCTGTGCTTTGTCTGCACAGATGCACAGTTTCCATTTCCTTTTCTGAAACTCAGATTTTAACAGTCCATTTTGCTGAATTTTTCCCCTGATTGCTATTGTTATTCAGGTGTGCGTCAGTGAAATATGCTATGTGATATGCCAGCTTGCTGTACTAGCTGCAGCAATTTCAGAAATAACCCTTTGAGCTTACCACCCTTTCTCAGTGATGTGATTAAAGGAGAAAAACCTGTTCCAGCCTCCCCCTGTTAAATGCTTTGAAGGGGAAAAGTTCTTTTTAACACTTGCCTAGTGCATGCTGGTGGTCCTCTACTGTGTGGTATGTATATCTTCTCTGTGCAGGTCTGTGTGGGACTGGATTTCGCTGTTCTGGGACCTTTGAAATAAATGAATTGGCTCTGGGGAAGCTGAAGCAAATAAGCTCTTTGCTGGGAAGCTGTCACTTGGTAGGAACATCCCCAGGGGAAAATAGACATGACATGTGACAGCGACCTACATATATTTGCTAGGCACGAAGATTTTGTTAAAAAAATGTTTGTGGTCTTTTTCAATAGATTAGTGCATATATCAAGAAATGAGTAAGAAGGAATATCAATAAATTTTTCCTCCTTACTAAATTAGAGGGAAGGAAAGAGAAAAAATAATTTCTCACAGCAGTGTTTCCACTGCTGTGGTAAACCTAATAATCATGAGCAAATATTTGAGTATTACCATGCTATTAGGGGTTAAATCATGAGCAAGAATACTAAAGTTAATCTGTCCTGTCATTGTAATGCAATTCCACACTTCTGACCACTTCTCAGACAGGACAGAAAAGGAGAAGTAGTTTTAAAAAAATATCTGTATTAGTGCTTTGGGAATTCTTGGTGTGCCTGGTTTTGCCAGCAGAAAACTCAAGGGATGGGCAGCGAGAAAGCCTCAGTGAGCCCCGGGAGGTCTGTGAAATTTGGATGGGAGGGCAACAAACCTGTAGGACACATGTGGGAGAGATCCGTGACTACCGTGGGCATCCTGAGAATGGGTGAAGTGTGCTGAGGAAGCCATGTGCCCTGCAGTTTGCAGACTTTCAGGAAGTACCACATGTCATTCATAAACCTTTGGAAGTTGAGCTGGTGTTTACCAGTTTCAAAGGCCTTATGTAAACACTCAATGAGAGCAGGACAGAGAACTTACCTCCCATATTGACTTATTTTGGTGAAATCTGTAAGACAACATCATTTTCCAGAAATTTATGATTCACAATCGGTATGTATTGAAAATCCTGTGGTGTTTTTCACTATTTTGTATATTTCCAATGTGAAGAACTTGATTGTTCTCTTTTAGGCCTTTTTGTTTTTTCATCCCCTACACACTGGAAAGAAAATCTGCCTCTTTTGCATGCAGGGTGTAATTTAATTCAGAATTTAATGGAAAATTTTTAAAAATAAAATTAAAACGTTTAATTTTAAATTTAATTTAATGTAATAATAAATTTAATTTCCAGCAGAGGGACAGTCAAGTCTTTCAGCTGTTTACCTCCAAGAATATCAGAATTCCAGTATGAGCCAGCACTGTGCATGAGGTTTTCTGTTCTTTCACATTGCTGTTTCCTACATTTTCTTATGCACTTAGAAACAGATCTGAGGCAAAGTTTACAATATATAAGCTCTAGGGGAAAAAGATTGAAGAACTGGGTGGGTTAAGTAAGGGTGTAGTAGAGATCTTCATATATGTAAAACAATATGTGAATTAGAAGAAAATAAACTCTTTGTGTTAACTAGGCATAAGAGAACTTAAAATCATAAGTGGTAGTAAAGGACACAGGAATTTCTTTTTATCTCTAGAAATATTTAGACTTTCTAGTATAATCCTTAAGTACCCATTGATCATCACTGAACTTTAGGAATAAAGCAAATAAAGTTGACAGGAATGATTGTGATGCTCTTGCTTCCCAGTTTCTACAGGAATTTGGATATTTCAAACTCTCTTCCAAAATGCAGTTGTATAGTGATGGTGAAATATGGAGTGGTTTGGGTTGTAGTCTTTAGGTGTATATGCAGCAGTGTTTAATACAGCTGTAAGAGAAGCGCCTACTTCTACAACTATCAAGATTCAGTCAACTAATTCCTACAGTAAACAATACACTTATTTTTTTTAAAAAAACAGGCTTCCAGAACTTGACCTGATACAACCAAAATGAATTATAAATGCATTTAAAATCTGTAAAACATGAGAAATATTTTCTTTGTTCCCATATTATTCACTGGGAAAAATATTTTTGATTTCTGCACATTGAATAATGGAAAGTAAAAGCATAATTTTTCTATGGTATAATGGAGTTCAAATATTTTCATTAAACATTGATTGTTATGAAGGAGAGATCATTTTCAATGGGGAGAATGTTCTTGTTAATAGCACAATTGGGTTTTGGGGAAGAATGGTGGTTTTGGGAGAGAAAAATAGAGTTGTTAGACTGCTTGAGAAAACAACATAATATGGTTGTATCTTGTGGCAAAATAAAAGATAACAATCCTCAAACTCCCATGTTTAGTATATACTCATAGTGTAATTTTCCCTGTTTCTCCTCACTTTTTAGCCTTAAACCTAGGATATGATACTGCAGAAACGTTACTGGGTTTTACATTACTAATGAGCATGTACTGTGGATTATCATAACTTATTTCTGCATGATGCTGATATTTTCTTGACTAACTGGCAGTTAAAAGAAAACAAAGCAAAAAGACCAAAAACCCTCAAACATTAAATCAGTTGCCAGGGTGATAAATCTGTTGTGTCCACCCCACCGCTCATTTGGAAAGGAAAAAAGCAGCACAGATATGGCAAGGATATAGTCTTAGTCTATAGTCTTTCAAGAAGCAGAAATGGATTCGCTGACACTCTCAGCTAGCAGCTTGCCTTAAACGTTCTTCAAACTTGCCATTTACAAAGCTTTCCAAACTATCCAAGACTTTCCCAAACTGTGCTATAGTGGTCTGAGATCGGCCTCCTTTGGTTTCTCCTCCTGGGGAGCCCTTCTGTCTTGAACACAATCATTGAACAGCCTGCTAGAGAGGAGAGGTCATGAGTAGCACTGTAGGCTGAGGGACAGAGCAGTAGCCACACGGGCTTCTCTGGTGCTATCAGAACCTCCTGCACACAACAATTGGATTGTGTACCAACCATCTGTTCCTGTGAATCTTCAGTTAAGATAAAAGCTGAAAATTCCTCTTTTTGAGCCACATAGAGCATCATGTACTTCAGACTATATTTTGTCTGATAGTTGATCTGCCATCTTATTGTAGCTGCAGATCTTCCCAGGACACAATTGATTTTCCATTTCTCAAATTCTTGGGGATTTTTAGTATACTGAAGGACTAAGCTATGGCAAAAAATACAGCACAGTCCTTTCCTCCATTTCCTAGTCCAATTCTTTCCGACCAGTGCTTTAATCTATTACTCTAAAGAATTTACTCTCCTGGGATACATTTTTTTCTGGTGTAACATATCAGGGGAGAGACGAGATTTCCAAATATGCCAATAGACACTTTGCGCAGGTTTGGATTTTGCTTGCACAGGCCGATGTAGGTGAATGTTATAGGTTTTATTAAGACAGAGTGTACATAATAGTCTTTAAATATATTTCATTAGTGGTTTTTTTTTAACTTTTATTAAATTATTTTTCTCAGTAGGGAACTGAGCCACAGAGATAGTTTTGCCTTCTTCCACCTAAGCCCTTTTCTAATGATTTTTACAATTTCAAAAATATTTTGAAGTATCCACAGTATTCAGTCTCCTGGGATTTGTCTAAATTCTTCCTAATCCATGTTCGTTTCTCTGCTACTACATCAGCCACTTACAGAATGAGCATGTTTTGCAATACAAAAATAATTTTAAAGAATTGCATTTTCTATTTTCTTAAATTGTTATTAAATCATTTCATTTTGCCATCATTATTTAAGCTACGTCCATTTGAAAAGTAGTGAAATGCATTTCCTTCATTTTTAGGGTATAATCAATATTTTGAATGATACTCTCGGAGACGTAATCCTTTCTTTTTTATCCTCTTGCTGGCTAAGCTTTTTCCCTTTAAGAATGAATGGGTGTCAAAATCCCTTCAGTTTGACATCTTGAATGTATAGAAAAGAACAAACATATCCTTAGGGAAATTGGTTTTAGCTCTCAGAAAGGAAAGAAAATGAACAGGAGAAGTTATTCCTTTTTCTACCCTTATACCGTGCACTTTGATACTTGAAGTTTGTACTTTATCAAGTTTCATTTTCACTGTTTAAAAGCATGTGTTTGATCATGTGATAAATAGTTATGTTATCCATCCCTTTCTAAAATCCTTGTGAATACAAATCATTGTAACTGTACTGGAAGAGCTGATAGAGAGGCGCAAATTTAATAATTTCTTTCATAGTTACAGGAAGTTACTCTCTGGTAGAGTTTTCTTAGCTTGTTTTTCTATTTTTACTGTTCTTCTGCTGCAAAATCTGAGACTACAGACTTTTACATCTCCAGCGCACATGTTTTCCTCCTTGTAAAGCAGGGATGATAAAATTCCCTGCCATTAAGTAACCCTGTAAAATGAAAGTATTTAAAACAAAAGTTACACAGTAAGAGGTGTTACATTTGAAACTATACAGAGCTTTTTGAAAAATCTTCTCTTGCAGCATATAATAGAGAAACATGTAAAACCACAGCACACAAAATCATTACTTGATAGATATTTTGGAATTTTTTTCCTTTAATTCCTATCCTCATACTGCGGCATTGCTTTGTTTTCCCCGGTCCCGGGCAGCTCCGGAGAACTCAGCAAGGATGCTGCTTCTCAGCGGGACCAGGGCGCTGCTTCTCCCGGGCATGGCTGCGTTCCGCCATTGGGGTGGGGCTGGCCACATTCTGCTGCCGGGCACGAGGGGTGAGACAAAGAGGTAAGGAATGTTCACTCCGTCCACATGGTCAGCTGGAAAGCTTTTATTTGCCACGAAGAGATGAGACAGAGAAGTGCAACTCGCTCCCTAGTGCCGTGTGGACAAAATGGCCCCAGGACCGGAGGAGTGCAGGATTTTATATGGGGCGGGACGAGGGCGGCAGAAGCCCCCCTCGCCCAATGGGGGCAGGCTACGGGGGAGTGATGTGGACCATGGTAACCAACGGGGACACGACAGGAGCGGGCACAGGGCTCCGGGACGAACAGGGTTGTGGGGATGGGGTAACAGACACTGAACTCTCCAAAGTGGACAGGGGGGTGGTCACAGGATTGGCATGGTGAGCTCCAATGGTAAGTAACCCAGAGCGGGCCACCGTGGTTGGGGGGAACATGAGGGTGCACAGGGGTACACAGAACCGGCTAACTAACACATATAAGAACCCCTAATCTGAACCCAAACCCAGGATGCAACATCATACCTTTTTTGTTACAGTACAGATGAGCAGCCATAAGAATAAATTTAGTTAGTGAAAGTATTATTGGGAAGAACATTTGTCTGCATTCGCCTAATGCTCTAATGTTTTACCTTTTCTTTTTTACAAAATTTAGATAAGTAAAAGAAAAACAAAAACAAAACGAAAAAGGAAAAGGGTTACTTCATTCTTAGCAAATTTAAACAAGTTTGAATGGCAGAGAGATGCCCTCTGAGAAGATGTCTTTTGTGCAGTTCAAGAACATTGCCATCTCCTGTAGCATTGTCCTCTTGATAGGACTTATTATAGAGAAAAGTCTCCCCATATCTTGCCACACTCTTAGGTCCCTTCTCTAGAGAATGCTGCAAGGCTGAAGTAGAAGAGAAAGTGTAAGACCAAAGTTTGGTTATCTACATAGCTTAATTCTACATTCAGTGATTTGTCATTTTTATTTTAATTTCAATAGGCTTAAGGAGGCCACTTCTTTGTCAGGGTAAACCCTAACAATGCACCCCAAGTGGCAAGAAGCCTCATAATAATCTCCCTACCTATCAATCATCTTCTGTGATTTTTGAACAATCTTATTCTAGATTTTTTTGCTTTTTGTGCTTGGTTTCTGACTGCTGTGAATGGTGATGCAGGAAGTCTGCTTGGAACGCTGTTAAGAAGAAGACAATTGCAAATTTTTCTCAAGAGAAAAAAAAAAAAAGGCCTGATGGTCTTCAGGAGATGATTTGCTGACCTGTACAGTTCTGTGTCTCTGTGAAGCTCTTTTTCTAGGAATATCCAGCAGATTTTCTGAAACATTATCAGGCATAAAGCACACAAATGTCATTAAGGGCTTTATTTTTTTTTTTTTTTTATCACATGGCTTCATCACTTGCTTGTGAAAAGCACATCCTTATCCAAAAGTATGTTTAGTTTTATGAAATTCTAACTTTTAGCAAAAAGTATTAAGGGTAATGGGGAAAAGCTAAAGAAATAGACACATGCATTGTTGACTTTAATTACTTTTTTATGATAATATTCTGAGGAAATGAGACAAAATCTAAAAAAGCAGTGCTAGATGACTGCTTGTTTTACCCATGGTTTTGACTGTCTCTTGCAAAGTGGCTTTGCATATTTTATTGGAGAGGGCACTTTTTCTTATTTCCTGAATTTGTGGTATACTCCCTATACTAAGTGTAACATGCTGATATGTTCTTATCAAATGCTGATGCATTCTATCTAAAAATAACTATAAATTTAAAAGAAATTGTCTTGGATTTGTAGTAACATTTCCAAATTTTATTCCAGTGTCTGAAGCCATAGGTACTACCTATGTTGTGTGGCGCAATTCTCAGTCAGACAGCAAACGATTCTTCATTTATCCCTGCTAGAGGAGAGGGACATTAGAGAGTACAGGGGATTTAGCTAACAAAGAACACTGACAAGAAAGAAATCACAAATACTGTGTCTCTGTGCTATAAGGAGAGCACAGGGATAGTGGTGTGTCAATGGATGGGGGATGGAGACACATCTGACTAGGAAGCTGCACAGTCACCTGCAGATGGGGAGCTACTCAACAATCCTGGTTTCAGTCCTTGCACAAGGGCTCCCCCAGCAATAGAAGTGACTCCTTGTATTTCTCTCTACAAATTTGGCAGCTGAATTTAATTTTAAAATTATTAACCTTTTAAAATATTAACCTTTTAAAGATATTAACCTTCTATGAACACAAAATATTATCAACCAGCCAGTCCTTCAATATCTCATTTGATAGACATTCAGGAAAATACTACTGCTTAAGGTTTTTAAGAAGAAAAAGGGCATTTTTTGAGGGATTCCTGTAAGCAGTCTTAGCACAGGCTCAGTGAAAAGGGAGCATCTCATAATAACCCAAACAAAAATGATTTGTCAGAGCTTCCCAAATGTAATGTCACCTTATGTCAAACATATTTGTCAGTTCATGAGAGGAATCTTATAGGAGATAATTAATAAATTGTCCTGACACTGGTTGGGTTTTTCCAAAGAAGTTAGTCTTTGATATATATCACAAGAGCATTTATGTGGAAGAAGTGTCAGTCTGTACAAAATTACTTTCACAAAACAGCTCCCACTGAGTGTAAAGGAGTTTGCTTGATTTTTGTCTGCTAGCCTCATGGCATGAAATGGAACCTGTGAGTATGGCAACCTCTATATCCTGGATTTGTAGGACAATATATAAGATGTCTGGCAGTTTCAGGTTTAAAGTCAGGATCTTGTCAAATCTTAGATCCTATCAGGTTGAGGAAATGGAGTTATTAATCTATAAATGAATGTGCAATATTCCCTTGACTTGGAGTGATACTTATTTTCTTCAGGAGAGAACTCCTTATTCTCCTTTTTCTGTTTGTGGAAAAGCAAAATCAGCGAATCTAAGCTCTTGGAGGAAAGCAAAAAAAAAAAAAACAGAATTAAAAAAAAAGAAAATTCTAAACTGACTGTGTGCTATTCATATATTCCTGTCTTAATTCAGAATATACAGATACTGTGAGTATTTTTGATGTTTCTTCATTCTAAATCACTAAAAATATAATAGATGCACTTTGTTGCTATTACTACTCAAATTCTGATAATCCAGATGCAATTTTCCTCCATAATCCAGAAAGCTGTCTCCCTCTTTCCCCTGCCTGCAGAGCCTGCATTGTAGAAAGAAAATAACATTGAAATATTTATTGATGTGCACATGTTGAATGGTGGAATTGGTGTAGCAAATAGCTGGATAACTGGTGCAGAACAGTGTGCTTTTAACACCGTTCTATAAATGTTAAAAGAGTTCCTACAGACAGCTGGTGATTAAAACATTTTCATTTATTTGTCTTTACTGTTTCTGTAAACAGGTATTGATTAAAGTAGTAAGTGCTACTGGATTGAATATCTTCAGAGATGGTGTCTTATTCTGGAATGCAATAAGAGAATTTTAGAAAAGTCAACTGTTTGAAAAGAAATGATCTTTTGAGGTCTTTTGTATTGAAACATTCTCTTTGCCAATTGAGAAGACACCAGGCATTTTTTTATTTATCCCAAATCTATAACATTCATTATATTTCCTTTATGTTGCTGTCTATAATGTGGAATGGATTTGCTTTGGCACCAAGTTATTGATTACTAGGTTGAATATTATAATTTGCTTCCTGTGATGTATGAATGCAAAGAAGAATTTTGGGGCATCTTTAAATATACACAAATTGCAAGAAGTTGTCCTAGTTCTCACAGATTTTAGCACAATATCCCTTGTGATCCATGAGCCCATTCATAATTAGAGTTCCATAAGATAATAATTCTCCTTTGGCCTGGGATACTGTATTCCAGCTTTTATCCTTCTAGCTAGAGCCTATTGCCAGGTTACTTAGTTTCTAGCACTACTATTTTCAGGAGGTATTAAGGCAAAGGTGGCTTAGTAAATTTTCTGTTGTCAAGAAATGCTGGAAGTCTATGATGTCAGGATTTTGGTACATGTTGCAGTGAGCTTCAGTAGTCACAGAGGTGATGTAACTCGTGCCTGTGGCTAGAAAAGCAGAAAATTTACCTTGTTAGGTGCTTTGTTCTTGGACCATTGTGCAAGAAGCAATTGCAGCCTGATCCCCAAGTGCTATTTGAGTGAAAATTTCCCTGGAATGCTTTGTGCTAAATGGGGACAGAAGTTGACAAAGTGCAACTGGTGCTGACAGTGAACATCTTGAAAAATCAGCAGCTGTGCATTAAACCCTTAAGTGTCAGCAACTACACAGGAATCCTTTATGGTTGCTGTAGGTTATACCTGACAGAACACTGTAGCTCCTGTCAGGAATGGTTTTATGTTTCCAGCCCCAAGCAAACAGGCAGGAATGTATGCATTGTAGCTGCATCAATTACACTGGTTCACAGCACTGAAAATTCATCTTGAGAGTGTGGAACAGTTAAAACAAGACCCCAATTAATTTTTTTTTTTTTTTAATAGGATTTATTGAAGTCTTTGTCTTGTTGTCTTTTCTATAATTAGATAATGCTTTGAAAAGAGCTTGGTAAATAATGAGAAGCTGATTCAGCCAGGGATAATTTTAGCCACATTCCTGATTCAGACTTACTGTCAAAAACATGCAAAGAGCAGAAAGGTGCTAGAAAACTCGTCCTAGCTTGAATTCATTATCTTCAAAAGCACTGGATGCATCACATCTTGAAAGCCTCATATATTTCATTTCTAAAGAGTGTCACAATATTTTCAGACAGCAGTTGTTACTGTGAACATCTGGAACTTGATGTGAAGCTGTGGCACATGTAAATCATTATAATATTGTCTATAGGCAAGAAACTCCGGTACTGAAAAGTTAATGACAAACTAAATGCACTCTAGTCATCAATGATATTTTCATCTCCTTAGGGTTTCTTTCAAAACCTCTTAAATTACACTCTGGTTGAAAATGTTATGGCTCAGGGAGGGAGAACAGAATAACAGCAACACAGTAAAACAAATTTTGCAAATGTGACTACAGTATTCAGTTTTCTTTATACAATTAGATTTTCAAGAGGTTAACAGAAATAGTGCCAGCATCTATCTAAAGGTTTTGTGAAACTATCTTAGTTTGGGGACATAAAGGTTGTCTATATACAAAATCTTAGTGCCTTGCTAGAATTTCCAGACAGCCATAGATTCAAACAGTTTTTCCTCTTTTATCTTTGGCATCAGCTGGTGTCATATGCCTGAATCATTAAAAATTACATAACCAACTAACATTTATAATGTGACATCAGTCAAAGAGAGGTAAGTAGTTCCTAATTATTTGTTTGTATCAAGATGACGAGGTCCTGTTGGAGCCAGGGTACAGTAAATAAGTCCTTCACATTTGCATCATTCAAATTGAGAGACCTCCATGGATGCCTGAGCAAAGCTGCAGGCAAGTTGTGCATAAATGGGTACTCTATCCACACAATGTATCACAGAAGTGATGTCACTATCACATCACAAAATATTTATGAAAATTAAAAATACTTGCTAGTCATACAGAAATATCCAAATAGGAATTTCACAGGGTAATTCGCATTTAGCTATAGTCGATTGTCTTAATGTCACAATTTCTTTCTGGATATTTCTTTTTCAGGAGGAAAACCTTGTTAGTGTTTCAGCAGATGAATACCTGTTAATTCTTTTTCCCTGAAGCCTTTAATAATAATCATGAACAGGCCATTTTTGAGTCTTAGCTTTTTGGAAAATCTAGCATTCTAAATTAAAAATGTTTAATTTTGAAAAATGGGCAATGTAAAGCTGACTTACATATATACGATGTGCTATTCTCACCTTTGCTGGCGCTATGCTGTTTCATCTAGCTTTCTCAGAAATCCTCACTGGAACTAAGAGTGTGATAAAAGTAACAGCTTCTGTCTCAGAAGTAACTCTGCAAACTCAGGTGATAGTTACACCTCAGCTTGTTACAAAGGAGGAAAAAGCTGTCATTTTTCCTAGATTACACCTAGAGTGTAATCTAGGTACACCTAGAGTGAAAAAGTTAGATTTCCTTTGAAGAATTACAGACCTTTCCTTAATTTCTATAACAGGAAGATCAGGAAGATGCTCCTGAATGCAAAAGTTATGAGACCAAATTACTGCTGCCCTTTTGCTTGGTGACAAACACAGTTTTGGTTTCTGGTGGGACTTGGCAATTGTACAAGCTAGTTGCATTGTGTGACAGTCTAGTGAAGGTAACTTAGATATTTCTAAGTGAAGTAGCCATATCACTTCAAGCAGGATGATTTAAGCCAGACTGACATGTCTGCTAACCAGGGCTAGGTCAAGAAGTGCTGCCTCACACATCATTCCTCTGCACAGTACAAAGCACAGATTCCCCAAAGAATCTCTTGCCTTTAGCTTGTCTTCTTTCAATCCCAGACCTACTGAACTGATGCTCTAACCTGGCTATAAAGCTTAAAATAATTTTACTCTATCTCCAAAATGAAACTTTCTCTGTAACAGGTAAAGAACCACTGCTCTATTCATACCAATATAAAATATTTTCCACGGCTCTTGCCTGCCTGCACAGAAACAAACATAGATGACTTTTCATTTCAGCTACCTCAACTACCCAGTGTCCTGAGAGAGATGAAAGTAGACCAGGAATTTCACCTGGTCATTTGTTCACATAGATATAATACTGAAATCTTACACAAGTGTTCACATCAGTGAAGATATTCACAAATAGTTTTCTCTTCATCAGTTTAACTTGTGTGGGTTGAGTTTTTCAATATAGCCTTTATACAGTAATATAAGGAGTGATTACATCAATGTCATTTTTTTTTCAAATTGTCATTAAAGTATCTTCTTTCAATATGCACAGTGTCTATGGCAACTCTTCAGAGTCTACCACGAGATTCTCTGCCTTAGACTCGTTGTCACCAGGAATTATGGAAGTTTTGAGCTCAGTCAAAATGTGTTATACAAGTGGTTATCTCAATTTTCTGGTTCAGCAAATTACATTGCTCCAGAGGTTTTGTGGTAATGGTTTACTGTAATGCAATGTAAAATGTAATGGTGTGGAGAATATTGGTGAGCAGCTAAAGGCCAAACTCATGGAGCTGTTGGAGCTAATTCAGGGGTAGTATTTGAGGTTGTACTACCATCCTTTTATACATTCAGTGCTAAATATAAATGCCCTTAATCAGTCTGAAATAGTGACTGAAATAGCATGCAAATTATGAAGTGCAGCATATCTCTGGTAGTCATAAACAGTTTCTTCGCACTGGTCAAACTGATAATACTTCAAAGGTTTTCAGACTTTACGTTAGCACTCTTGATTACTTTCATGGACATTTAGACTGCTAAAGCTTCAATATTTTGGTATGAAGCAGAAGGTGCTGGCAAGAATTAAGACTGTTTCAAATCTTAACTTTCTAAGGTGTTCTGGTGCTAGACAGTGTTGAAAGATGTAACTGGAAGAACTTTTTTTTACCAAAGCCATGAATTGTATATTAGAATAAGCATATAGACATGAAATTGAAACCATGTAAACAAAAAGCCCAATACAATGCCTAGTGACAAAACAAGTGTGAGTATGAAAACATGTAATGACTCTTGGACACTTCACACATCTCTGAGAGCTCTTTACAAAAGAACGAGTTTTGAGATTCCTTTCACCTCCAGTGAGCAACAGGGTTTTTCTTAAGCCACTTTGACATCAGAAGCACCAGCTTGGCTTCAAATGTTGCCTTTGTTGACACTGTGTCTAGAAAATCCATTAGTAATTCTAAAAGTTTCCATTAAATTTTCTCACTCTCTTTATTCCCAAGTCTCTCTCTACATTCTTTTTTGACTACTGTTTTGCCTCTGTTTTGTCTTTCCTTTTTTATTTCCCTCCTGGTTCCTTAGGGAGATGAGGTTCATGGTAGTTAAATGATTCATAGAAATAGCTAAGAATCAAAGCTAGCAGGTCTGGAGTCTTCATCTTTTATCTTGCTGTGCCTCAGCTATCTGCCAGTTAATGCTCTCAGCTTGGATGTTTCCTTGGATGCTCTTGCCACCCTGTTCCAGATGGCAAGAGAGTTACTCTGAATGGTAAAATACAGGATCATAGACAAACCAATGATTTATTGGGTGGATGTGCAATATGGATTATTAAGGAACAAGTGAACAATAATGCCTCCAATAAGGTGACTTTTACTAAAAATTTAAGTGATTTTTAGCTTAATAATAGAAAACCAAATTAAAAGTGTTAACACTGCCTTGAGCTTACAGTTTAGACACAAACAATTTAAAGTAATTTTGCGTAGGACAGTGATGTCTTTATTGTTTGGCTGGGAAATCTAATCCATGCATTTCTATTCATCAAAAGAAGCTTTTTGCAACATAGTGTGTGATCACAGCCCTCAAAGTCCAAATTACAAATAGTACTTTTGCAATATCTTTATAAAAATGAGGAAGAAAAAGTCATGCTATTTCTTTCCTTCTTTTACCTCCAAAGATGCCAGTTTCACTGAGAGGAAAGGATTAGATTATGTACTAAATGGAAATGGGAGGATGAAAAATTTTTGATAAGGCATCCTAAGAATTAAATGGAGCTCCCCAAAATTGAACAAAACTATTAAAAAAATTAATTAATAATTGTCTTTCTCTACCCTCCATCTTCCTCAAATACTCTTGAACAAGGATTCCAGATCACTTACTCCCCCCATATTTCCTACTTGTGGTAGCCCATCTATTTCTTTTGAGAATCCCATCCAAAAAAGGGAATCAAGCCCCCATCAGTATTAATTTGACTATAGCCTGTTGATATTACAAGGCTGTGCTGGAACTAGGCAGATTTAAAGGTCTTTAATGACAGGGGGTCGGGACTGATTAGGTCATCTTTAAGGTCCCTTTCAGCCCTTAACATTCTACAGTTCTATGACTCTATGAAATACTTCCAGGCAGCATCATTGTTTGTTGTATACTGGGTTGGTTCAGTTAGAGATTTTAATAAATGTTAGTTAGTTAGTTCTCTGTACCCCTATTTTCCCTCACAATGGTTTGCTCCAAGTTGCTTACCACAGGAGCTCTTACATGTAAATCTTGTAGCCACTCCCTGATTCTTCTTGAAAGTTCTGTATCAATCACCCCACTTTTGCATTCCTATTTGTCCCAGAACACTGTATCCACCTGTTTTGTTCCCATAGGTTGTTATGATCCACATCACTCCCCTCTTGTCGTCCCTATTGGGCGAGGGGGATTTCCACCCCTGTCCGCCTGCCCCCTATTTAACTCAATGCTTTCACTGTCCATTCGCCATTTTGCCTCGTGCCGACCTGGGGATGGTTGCTCTGTCCATCACTGCGACCATGTGGGAAATAAAAGTTCCCAGGCTTGTGAGCAAGGTGTGCCTTCTCTCGTCCCTTTGCTTCCTCTCAGCGTAAGGCTACCAAAGCTGCTTACCCATGCTGGAACGCTCAGCGCTAGCAGGGAGGCGAACGCCTTAGCCCTGGAGCACCCGTGCACGCGGCAGCTGCGGTCTCACCAAAGGGCGGCTCAAGCCGGGCTTCCCAGCTGCCCGAGGCCATAGCGAACAAAAGCTACAATTGTTTAATTAATATTATTGATTCTTGCAATTTTAAAATGGTTTTGGCTGGAAGGGACCTTAAAGATCATCTAGTCTCAACCACCCTGCCATGGGCAGGGACATCTCCTACTAAACCAGGTTGTTCAAGGCCTTATCCAACCTGGCCTATAGATCATATAGTTTGTTTTAGGTGGAATAGATATAAGTCTTTAAGATTAGGAGGCTTCAATTCTTCCCTAAATGGAGAGACAGTGACTTCTTTCAGTCTTGGCACAATTAAACAGATTTTTTTGAGTTAGAAATGGAAATAGGACTAATACCCAAACCTCCTTGGAGTACTTATTTGCAAGAAATTTCACCATTCTCTTCTAAATATTAGAAGAGTTTACTTTGCCTTGACTTCACATTTCCTTTGCCTTTTTCACTGAACAGAATGGTATGAGCTCAGAAATGTTCTTCTCGATTGCCAACTTCCTCCTCCAGACACGTTACCGTGCCAGGTTTAATCCAGATCTGCATGTTTGAAGAAGCTGCTAAAGACAATGAATCTTCTCTCATATCAGTGCAAGCAGAGGATAAATATGTTGAAATCAGTGAAGCATAAATGTGGTAAGACAGCAAAAACAGGTCTAAGAATGGAAAAGCAGTCATCTCTGCCCAGAATATTTTACCTAATTCTTGAAGAAAATTAGTTTGTATTTTGAAGCATTATTGTAACAGCTACCTTCAACAGAAATGTTGAGACAGCTGGAACTGATGAAATTACTTTATTTTGCCATTTATTGTATCAAACATATTGTGACACACAGGAATTATGCCTTTTCCATGTCTTCATCTGGGAGAGGCAAGCAGTGGTATATACAAGATTTTTATATACCACTGCTTGCTTATATGCACCTGTTTGCAAGTATGGATGAAGGCCCAATTCTCAGCAGCTCTGACAAAATCATTCCATGTTCTATTCTGCTGGTAAAGTGCTAATGAGACAAACTTTATAAATTAACTTTAAGGCTCTTAAGGAGTCGTAAAAGTGAGCAGCAAGAAAGATAAAACTAATGAAAGTTAGAGTAAGGTAAAAACAATGAGCTGAAATTACTAGAAAGAAAGTTGAAAGGAGTAGTTTAAAAAAATACATAAAGGCATGAATCAAAATTGTATAAAACTCTCAGCTGGCTGTGGAAGTCAGAGGAATAGGGATGCATTTACTGGTTAATGGAGTGGACTGTTTTACTCCAGCAAAGTCTCAGACTACTGTATAGGCAGAAAACAGAGTGTTTTATTTGTTGCTTGCTTGATATAAATTTTCTTTTTTAACCTAAGGCCTCTTTTGCTGAGTAGCCGCTTGACATTAGGACCATTTATGGATGTTTGATTTTATTCAGTACAAGTAAAACTGGCAGATTCTGACCCTTTGTAAGATTTCCATAGTGTGTTCACTGTTATATACTACTCATGCCTAATACTGGGGAAAATCTTTCAGGAATGAGACCGAGTGAAGCAAAATTATGGTGCTTTGTGCTATTTTAAGGATATATAATACTAAAGCAGAAACAGTCTTTTAACTATATTTTATGGTTATCCTACTGGATCGTAAAATATGTATTAGTCTAGAACAGATGATGTTGCAAACAACTATAAAATAGAACAAAAAATGATAGCTTTGGGACTAGAAACACGTAAGATAATTCTATAGAAACAGTTTTTGTTTGATGGTCTTAATTAGTATGAAAGATTGTTGATATTTAATCAGAGAAATCTAGGAAATTAGGTTTGAAACACCAATTTTATAAGTATGAAAACAGGCAAAAAAAAAGTTTTCATTTTGCTAATTGCCTAATCATCATTCCAAATTAAATTTGAAAAAGAAAACAACAGTAAAAAAAAGCATTAAACCCTAGTGTATTCTTCTGCACTTGCCAGCTACTTTAAAACACAGGAATTGTGAAAGAGAATACACTAGTGGATTCAGTAGCAATTGTAAACATCTTGCTTTCGCAAGTGACTTTTTACCATTATCTCATTAGTTTCTGTGGACTGAGGAAATAAATTTGTCTTTTTCTTCATGTCAGAAAATATAATAGGAGACCTGTGCATGACAGGAGGTTGCAAAGAGATACCTGAAAAAAAGTACAGGCTCAGAAAGGATGGGATTCCACAAGGATCATAAAAGTTACTAAGCAGATGATAATTGGAATCAGGTTTTCCAGTGAGCTCCTCTGGTAGAATCTCAGATCACATAGAAGGAGACAGAAGAATGTTTCTCCCATCTTGTCTTTACCCACCCCTCCATCTTCAGCATCATGGCTTGAAACGTCTTGATTTTTTAGAGTAAAAATAAGTATCAGGAACTCTTTGCAATGTGAGGAGAAATCACAGGACCTTTCTTTCAGCTTACAGCATATGTTCAGCCTCACTCCATTCTGGTTCTCTTTCCAGCCACTTCTGTAATCATATCCAAAGGCTGACCCTGCCTATTTCCATATGCTTGGGAAGAATGCAGATAAATAGTGTAAGTAGTTCAACTCTCTAGGGAACACACCTCTCTCATCCCTGCTTCTTTTTTACTACCTGCCAGAAATCAGACCTTCTGCAAGCAGCATCTCAAGGAATGAACAGATTGTTTAATTTTAATATATGCTTGCAAGCATTTGGCTTGCAAGATCCAGCTCACCCAAAAGAGGATCACATTGTGTAAATATCAGCCCTGCACAACTGCAACTCAGTCTCCCAAGGGGGTAGGCTTGCTTTTTGGGAGCTGGTGGACTCAGATGATTAATTTCTAGATTATTTTAAGTGGTTTAAGGTGTAGTTATTGATAACTTAATGAGTAAAAGAAGCATGTTTTTTGAGGCAGCATTGGCATTTACAGATATTACTACATTCCTACTACTAAGTTAATAGAAACAAACATTTGTCCTTTGCAGGTAGACTTTGAGACATTTGATTCTCTCATTTTAAGTGAAAAGAATAATTTTCAATTGAAGCATGGCTATGCAACACTGAGTATCTCATAAGCAGTTTCTAATTAAGGAACACCTATGTCAGTCTGAAGTGGAAGTTTCTCATTTAGGTGAGTATTTAGGTGGTATTACTGTTAGCTGGCAAACTGGCCATTTGAACTGTAAGGCCCAAAGAAATTTAGTGATTTGTTAATGCAATTTAATGATTTAATTAAAAAAACTCCCAAAACACACATCTCCTCTTCCCACTCTGAACAAAAAAAATGCAAAAGCAAAGAAAACTATTAAAAAAAACCCACGTCCCTTATTTTTACCTTAACTTAAGAAATTGTAAGAAATTCAATAGTTTGAGCTTCCAGGTGTAGCTCTTCCTTTTGTTTTTGCACTAGATACCTTAGATTCTGCATCTTGTGTATTTTAACAACCTCAGCAGACTCATTTTAGCATCATTTTGCTAAGTGCTATAAGAAAGCCTACAACTGAAATAGAAAAGCTTTTACAAACACAAGGACTTCAAGGATCTAATAAGAAAGTAGAATCTGTAAAACATACAGTGACTAAAAGGCATCCTGTGCATGAGTGTATCATAATCAGATTACTTTTTCACTGACTACTAAGCACGAGGCTTTCAAAAACTTCATTAGGCCCACAGTAAGATCTCTATACAAAGGAAAATCCAGCTGCTGGTCTGCTTGGGAACAGTACAGAATAAAAGGATGTGGCCCACCAGATTTTGACTGTAGAACATTTTGGTTTAATGCTTGCATTCACTTGCATGTGCTTGTTGCTGGTGTTATTTCTTTTTTTATCTTTAGAGGTATTTGAAATGTTTTTTGAAAGGTGAAGCAAATCCTAGGAAGTACACATTTAGGGAGTAGACATGAATAAAAAAAGAGCATTTTGGTATTTCTTCGATGCGACTGTTAGTATTGTCCTTTTTTTAATATTTATCTGAATTAGTTCCATATGAAGGTTTCTTCCCACTGCATGATAATGTACACTGCAGATGGTAACAGTATACACTCACTGCAAAATGTTGGTGTATTTATTAAAAAATTCCATCTTGCTGTCACTGCTCATCCCTGGATAGGAATTTGAAGAAAAATTCCCAATATTTGAAGATTTCTGTTAAAATGGAAATTAACATTCTCTCTTGTTGCAGATAAACTGGAACATAGTACAACATAAAAGCTTATACATATTTATTAGGGATCTAAAAACTGCAAAATTTGCCTTTTTTGCAGTAACGTTTTGTGGTCTCTAATTGTACTTTATGCCGTATTTGTCCATAGTATGATCTATTGTTTTCAAAAAAAGTATGAAAATGACCAGTTTATTTCAATGCAGGCTATTCTGGTTTATTTTCCATACACAAAAAATCAGCCTGTCCCTTGAGGCTTGAAAATTATTTCGTGACTGTTAGAAAAATGGAAAAAATTGAGAATTACAATGAGAAATATATTCTCTCCCTCTCTCTTGGGTAATGTCCATCTTAGATTGTCTACCATTTTTGCTCTCCATCATCCAGTGGCAAATCATGAAGTCTTGTTTCACTTACATGTGATACACAATGAAAGTAGAATAATTAAATCTCCTCCTTACTAAGCTGGAGAGACATCAGCAAAATAGAAATATCACAGCAAAAAGTTAGCTACCTTCCAATCATCAAAATGATTAGTAACAGAATGGCTAAAGTAGCCCATAACAGCTAATTCTGATAAATGTCCTGAGCACCTACCAACTGTGGATAAAATTATCATTTCCAGGGAATTCACATTTTCATCCCAAGTCCCTCAGAATGAAGGCACAAACAGCAAGTGTAAATATTTGTGTTAGAAATTAGTTGTTACTGGAGAGAGAAGTCTTATCTTTAGGTTTTAATTAATTCTTATCTCAGTTAAAAGACAATTAGAAAGAAATCGTGTTATTGTAAAGTATTGTTGTCTCATTTCTGATGTAACATGCAGCTTTAAGAGCAATTTTGTGAGCCACAAGAATTCCTTTGATTTATATCATGTGCTTGTTTGTGAGTGGGGAGAGGATCATGGTTATTTGAGTGTGTATTTGAAATCCAAGGAAAAAAAAGTATAAATTAAAAGACAAAAATAGACAAGTTTTGTGCCCCACAGGCCTTATGGCTTCTCGGTTTCCTTTTTTATTCCTTTAACAAACTGAAAATTCTTCTTCTTTAAGTGAACAATGTAGTGAATGAACTGAATGAAGAAATTTCTGTTTGATGAAGGATGAATAGATTGCTCTTTATTCTTCTTGCCAAGGAGTTAATTACTACATTGGTATGGTTGGTCGTTAAGAGTTGTACTCTCAAAGGGAGTCTGCTACAAAACAGATGTGTTTTTGTCATCTGAGAGAATAAGTTCTGTGGGAAAGATGAAAGTAGCAAGAAAATGTCTGCTTTTAAAAGTTCCTAGACTGTATGGCTTTCACCATTATCTGGTAGATGCATTTGTTTCAATTGGCGCTTGAAGAGAAGTAAATTAAAGGACCTTGAGTGCGCAGGAGTGAAAATGCTGTAATGTTGCAACTTGAGAGCAGTTTTTCAGCAACCTGGGTCTTTCAAAACTGTAGTTTTGATTAAAATATTGGCAGAACTACAGCTCTAACTAGCTCCCAGTGGATATTCAGTGTCCTAAAATCTTATTAACTTCATAACAGCCTGCAGTTGAACAGAACACTATGGAATATGTGTCCTCCACAGAGTACTCAAAGAGAGATTAGAGGATAGTCATTAATGCTCAAATTTGGAAATAATGTTGTTTTTTTTTTTAATGGTGCGCACATGTTCCTAGTCTCCATGCTGTACATTCTAGCTCAGTTATTGCCAGCATGGAGATATATATATATATATATACACACACACACATATATATGCACAATTCCAGAGGTGAGTTTCACCTAAATATTGCCATTTCTTCAATATTTTTCACGTTTAAGGATTTTTTGAAAAACTATCTCTGTGCCTTTCATATGATATAAAATTTTATATATATGTGTATATATATGTGTATATATATATATAGAAAGATAAGGTCCAATTGGTACAAGCTGTGTAATGAATTGGGTCCGTAAGGTGATGAGCAGTGGTTGTGCAGAAGGCTGGCACAGAGAACAAGATTGCAGGCACAAGATCATACTCAAATCAAGGTATTAATGTTCTCAAGCATTAACTACAAATATGAATAAGACTTGCCTTACTTGCCTATTGACTATTCTTGGCAAACTTGCTGAGATTTCCAGGACTCTGGAAACCCATTGCTTCTTCTTCAGCCTCTAGAAGCCCCTGCAGCGCCTTTAATTTAAGGAACTGTAAGACTGGGCATCAAACATTGGGGAATATTCGACAATAATAGACACATTTGTCAAGTTCTGACTTCCCTTCAATGAAAAGTGACTTTGTGGCAGCAGTTTTTGCCTTTTGGAATAAAATACTGGGATTACATGATTAATTTTCTGAAGGAACAGTAACATTTCTCTGAAAGACAACTAACATTATCCCATGTTCTCCCCAAAGGTGGCTATAATGGCCATGGGTTAAATATTGCTTCTAATAAATAAAAATTTTTGTTCAGTTTAGCTCAGGATTGCTTATACTTAAACCTCCATCTCTTGAGACATGCGCAGATGCCACTTTCTGTATTTTTTAATCTCTTGTATAGAAAATCTAAATTATAAAGGCTTATCACTTCTTTTGATTTTCTTTCAGTCTAATCAAGATTTTTTGCTTCCTGCTTTTCATGTTAGAGCTTTGACTGCCACACTGAAAACCACATGCATTATTCCAGAGCACAAAATTCAATTTTCCCTTGTCTTGTACTGCTTCAATGACTCCTCTTAATTCTGTTAAAAAAAGGAAAAGGAAAGTAAAAGAATCTTCTGAAGTATTGCATGAGCACATACATTCCTTTTTCACTTGATGTAACAAGTGAATAGAGAAACTTATGCCCATAGGCACTCCACTTTATTTCAACTTGTTAGCATACAGAGTGATTTAGTGCATTACACTGGTAATAAAACCATATTTATTACAGGTCCTGTTAATAAGCAATAACTATTGCATTTTTAGCCACTCTCACTTATTTGCCTTTAGGAAGAATATTTAAATCTCAAAAGACTATTAAAAAAACCCAGTGGAAAAATTTCAAATAACAGCAATTTGTTGAAAGAGGGACTATTGCAATTTCAATTAAAACATTTGAATAACATGAGGAAGACCTTGAAGAGCATTAAAAAATGCCTATTTATATTTTTAATGTAAAATTTGGATTAAATATAAAAAGTTATATTCTAAATTAATGTAGATGGCAAAATATTTACTTCAGAAGTAAACACTTTAACGTTTTCATAACTAGATATTTATCTTGATATTCAAAATTGATTTTTAAAACAGTTCTATAAAATTTGCTTTTGTTGTGATGTTTTACTACTTGAATTTCTCATAGAACTTTTTTAAGCAGTTATATTTAGATCATCAAGACCAATTCAGATCTCTATCAAATGAACGGTTATCTAAATTATCCTTTTTACTGTCTTTTAAACAATTCAGTGGAGTTTTCATGCACAATATTTATGCATGGTACTTGTTAATAATGGAAAAAAATTACTTGACTAATATAAAACTCATAGAAATTCCTCTTACAGTAGGACTTTGAAAGTGAAATTATTTTCCTATGTCAAGGCCTTACCTGATATTACTAATCTCTTGCCTTGAAAGACTAAATGCATAATTTATCTGTTTTTCTTTTTTTAATTTGCATTTAAAATATCTATTTTTTTCCCCTGCACTTTGGCAAATGTAATATAATTGTTGTTTATTTCACAAAGGACTGTGATTAAACACTAAGAATTGTGGTTGATTTCTGGAAGTATATGTTTCTTGGGATAATTATAGGGTGATCAAACCTTTCCATAACTTGGCAGTTCCCCAATAAAATAAAGCCCCAAGGAGTATGCCATTGCTGCTTCCTTGCTGAGTGGCTTACATAAGCTCTGCTGTTATTTCTTAGCCAGTATGAATCTTGAAGATTAACAGCTCCTAAGACAAGGACTGAAATATGCTTGTTGTGTTAATGAAGTCTCAAAATCACAGTATGGAAGAAAGCTTTCTTTGAAGTGCTGGTAAATCTCTTCATATGGATCATTGCCTGCAAGGAGAGGAATACCACTTAGGTATAGAGATAAACCCAAAATATTTAGTCTGTAATAAAAACAAGCTAAACCAATGATGTCACTGTACACTGCCAGTATCACATTCAGTCTGGGTTTTGCAACACAAGTAAGGGGGGAGATCCTTCTCTCACTCTGCTGGCCAAAAAATAGGTTTTTAACCCAGAGATAAAAGTTATGTCACTGCCCCATAATTTTATGTTAGTATGGACATTGTAGAAATATTTCTAGAGCAATTGCATGTGTCCTCAGGCAATAGTGCTGTGTCCTCAGGCATTTTAAAATTCCATTTTCCTAGATTTAGACTGCTCTTACCAGGCTTACAGCATTATACCTGTTTATGTCATAACTTTTGTAGGTTTATTGAAATACTAGCAATGTTATCATGTAACTTCATTCTTAATTTATATTAACTTGAATCTCATATGGCAGTAATATTAACTAAAATATTAATCTGATTTTATACTCCTGACCTTCTGGTCATCTAGCTTCACTTTCTTTAAAGTAAGAGGAAAGGCTAAATGAATTAAAGTACAAGGTTAATTAAAGCATCAAGCTAATATTTTATCCATCCTATTCATAAAGTCCATTTCGCAGTCTTATGAGCCTGACTTCTGCCATTCTAGAATGACAGTCATTTGAACTTAGTAGATGGTACAATATGTGTGAAACAGTGTAAAACATCATAAGGTAGGTGTATGATCAAGCTGACAAGAAAAAGAAAGATTTTAAAGAATTCTTTCATTTTTACATAAAGTAAATCATACTTCCTCAATTTATCTTCTGCTTGAATTTTTATTTAGCTATGCTGGGAAAAAATGCCTTATGTCCCAGAACATCTTTTGTTTAGATACAAGGGGCAGTTATTCAACCTTCTGTTCTTTCTTGTTACTCTTTGTGTTTGCCCAATACAGTCTTACTGCTTCCAGAGCTCCTTCCACTTCGAAAAGCTCCACTGTCTGCTACACAGCTTTAATATCTCCACTGGCACATGCAGAAAAACAGAATGCAGAAGCAATGTTTGCTGCAGCTAAACTAAATATATCTGTATGTTCTGTGAGAAATGAGGCACCTGGCCTCAAACACCTCATTGCCCATAGAACCCTACTCTCTTAGCTGCTCAAGTACACCAGCCATACACAAGTTATTGGGAATGGCCTCTGACCCATTCCATCTCCAAAGCATGGCTGTTGTTTGAAAGATGACTAGCTGCCTTCATCCAGAGCTACACTAGCAACTAATCTAATCAATTTATTAATAAAGGCAAACCCAGAGATGTAAACTGATTTGATCCTAGAAAATAAAATTAAAGGTAGGATTAGATCTTGTGTTCTTGGTCCTGTAGTATTCTTCCAGAAAATAATGCCTTTTACATTCAGAATTAATGGAAAACCTGATTGATTAGCAGTTTGGGAATGTGTCTCTTAAGATTCTACTCATATTGTGAAAATACTGTTCTTTGGCACTTTTCCTCACTTTTCAAGTCCTCTTTATCTGGAGTTTCTTATGTAATTTGAATACAGCTAACTATTTCAAACACCCCCTCCTACCTACACACCCATTATTGTGATTAGTAAGAATAGTTTGAGTATCTCGTGCTGTATAATTCTTCATAAAACTTACACATAGAACTACTTTGATTATAGTTCTGTTTGCATTTTCTGGGGAAAAGAGTACCATGATCAGGTATCATTTCTATTTAACTTACAGCTTCACCATATGGAGCAGAAGAAAACAATATATTTGATTTCAGATCATAGATATTTTAGATATATTGAATCTAAATGGTTCTCTTGGCCCAGATGAGTGCTAGCACTTCATAAATGCCTGCATGTTTTCTTTCCTCTCAATCTCCTGTTGCCCATGCATGGGTCATTTTTGCTGCTTTTAAGAACCACAGAAGTTTGGAAGAAAATCTCTTTTAAGTAGGCTATGAGTTAATAAGAGCATAATTTAGAAGTCTACTGTATTATAAAGGGACCCAAGAGCATTGGTTACAGAGCATGTCTTTGAAGCCTCTAAATACTTATACCTCTGTAAATTATTTCCTACAGTGGGGGAGTTGCACATTTATCATTCCATGTATCAATATAGGCTGGGCAATAATGGATTGAGGGCAGCCCTGCCTAGAAGGACCTGGGGGATGCTGCTGAATGAGAGGCTGGGCATGACCCAGCCATGTTCACTCACAGCCCAGAGAGACAAACATGTCCTGGGCTGCCTCCAAAGCAGCATGGCCAGAAGGGCGAGGGAGGGAATTCTGTACCTTTGTTCCACTGTTCAAACCCACCTGGAGTTCTCTGTCCAGCTCAAGGATCCCAAGTACAGGAAAGACAGACTTGTCACAGACAGTCTTGGACAGAGTTATGAAGATGGTCACAGGACTGGAGCACCTCTCTTATGAGAAAAAGTTGAGAGAGTTGGGGCTGTTCAGCCTGGGGATGAGGTTTATTGTACTTTCTTTCAGATTTTGTTGTACTTTCTTTTTGTTGTACTTTCTTTTTGTTGTACTTTTATTGTACTTTCAGATTTATTGTACTTTATTGTACTTTCTTTCAGATCTGGAGTGATCTTATGGACTTTCAGTAGCTGAAGAGAGCCTACAAGAGAGATGGAGAGGGTCTTCTTACAAGGATATGTAGTCACAGGACAAAGGGGAATGGTCTTAAAGAGTGCATTTAAATTCAATGTTAGGAAGAAATTCTTTACCATGAGAGTGGTGAGGCACTGGAGCAGGTTGTCCAGAGAAGCTGTCCACACCTGTGGATGCCCCAACCATGGCAATGTTCAGTGGCAGGTTGCATGGGACTCTGAGCAACCTGGTCTGTGGAAAGTGTCCCTGCCTGTGGTGAGGGAGTCGGAAATAGATGGTCTTTAAAATCCCTTCCAATCCAAATAATTTGATGATTCTATAAGATGCTCTTTGAACTGTGTTTTCTGGGGAAGAGCTGCCTACACAATAATGAGAAGGAAAAGCAATTAGGACAGAAGTGTTGGAGTTGCTGTAGGATCTGCCTCTGAGCACACCTCCAGCTAGGATGATTGGGTTGTTTTAAGTGGTATTCAAAAACTGTATTTATTGGGGAGAAAAGAAAGTACACACCAACAGAGATGCTTCCTGCAATTGCCTTAAAATATTCACCTAACAATATGAATGGTGCATGGCATTTTTGTCAGTGTGGACAGCTGCTCCCCTCTGCTTATTTCGCTTTTACTGAATCATCTGGAACAAACACTCTGCTCAGGAGAGCCCACAGGTAGCTCAGCACTTTTAATTTACAAAAGTAATCCATGTCTCTTGTCAACTTTGCAAGAGTGTGGCAGGAGTTTGAAAAAGTCACCCAGACTTCAAGAGAAAACAACTTCTATGGAACACTCCTTGGCTGGAAACATAAAATATTTATACCCTTGAAACAGGCAATTTGATCATTCAGTCGCTTTATATATACCTCATTGTTTAAGCATTCCTCTGCAGGCTCCTTTCTCTGTTAAATATAGTTATACGGTACGTAATTGCCAAGCATGAAAAGGGTTGCATATGCTATTTTTGGTAGCATGGATGATGAGCACAGCATTTATGAAGGAAGAATTATTATGGAGTTAAAACTCGTGCATATCTATGAAAGCTTAGCTTCTTCCTTGGGAGTTTTGGAACAAGTCCAACCTTAGAAAGTTCTCATGGGGTTTCTTGAGCTGTACAAGTTGGAAAGAGCTTTTAGCTAAATTGCTGATAGTTAAAATAACCAAAGGGCAGTTTTAAATGTTTGTCACTAAGAGCAATAAATCATTGCTCAGCACAAGCTGTGTTAAATCTGCTGTCAGGACAGGTGTCTGCTGGGCTCCCTGAGGCAGTCAGCAAACACAAACTAATGTGCAAACTACAGTAATTTTTTCTGCCAGCTCTCCCATTTTTGAGATGAATACTAGAAGGTCTTCTATGCTACTGTTGTTGCAAACTGACCTGACCAAGCCTGTGTGATTGAGTTCATCCACCTTGGCCTCTACATGGAAACCTGTGAGACGTCTGCACATGAGAAAAATGTTCTGCTGATAGTGGTGGGAAGATGTGTGCTCACACACAACCTGTCTGGGTCTCTTGTAATGGCCAGAAGATTTTCTAGATGTTCTTTTACAAAGAGAGTAATACTAGACCTGGCTTCCAGAGATCAGTTTTTCATGGATAAAAGCAAAACGAAATTGAATTAGTTTATCACCATGTAAAGAAGCTGCTCATGTAATTAGTAAATTTTGGCCTGAATAAATTATATTGAAAGAACTAATTGAGTCAATACAAACACTGTCCCAGTGATTATATTGGAACAGAATGCTTATGCTCTTAAGTGTTCTCATCTTAGTTCATGCAGCTTTGGGAGAAAAATTTGTCCAGATTACTTCTAGGTTTTCAATACACATTTCCAAATAGTAGTTTCCTATGAAGTGCAAATTTTTTTCTACTAGATGAAAAAATTGAAGCCATCCTTATATATTTGCACATGCATTCCTCATTGCTAGTCACTGCTAACTGATCTGAGAGTTGTGTGCCAAGTCTTTATGACTTATTTCTGTACTTTGACCTTGCTGTATTTGTCCATTCATCTTTATAGATACACAAAAAGAATAGAGAAATATGTCTCGCTTAAGTATTTCTACTTAATATACAGCCAAATTTTAATGGTTTGTAAATAAACCCTGAAATGTTTTTTAGTCTGAAAACCTCATCTATACTCTGGTCACCCATATTTCTTTTATAAACCTGAAATGCTTTTCCAGCCTCCTGCATCTTATTCCTCTGCAAGGCACATATCATAACCTGCTCCGTAAGGATCTTATTCAGTGTTTTGCACTCAATTTCTTCAAATCCAATACTACTAAATCTGGTAAAAGACAGTAGTGAACCAGCTTCACAGTCTCTGACATTGCAAGCCACCAGGTCGATTCTGTGTGAAAATACCTTTCTTTTAACAATCTTCCTCAATAGTACTTCTTTCTTCTCCTGGCATAGTATATTCTATCCCTAAATTGCTCAGATTCAGCCTATCATAGCATTCAAGTGTCTAAACGTGAAAACTACCCATCATTCACTATCTGGTGATCCATCAGGATTTGAAATTATTTTTTATGAGAAGAGTGACTTTGTGTGATATTTAAGGGCTTGCCAAATGAATTAAGTAATTTTCTTCTCTGTTCTCTATAATTAGACTTGCACTTGCTAAAGAATCTCAGTTTTACAGTCTAATAGGACTAAGAATAATTTCAATAACTTAAAAATTTATTTGGATTTTTTAATAAAAAGACAACTCCCAAAGACTTCAGAAATCTGTAGCATTAATAATAATTTAATACAAATAGATAACATACCATGTGTCAAGTTATGCAAGACACCTGGAACTGATTAAACCCATGGCATGAAGTCCTGAGATAAGTGCAGACATAGTATTTATGTGTTTTTAAAGGCAAATGGTAAAGAAGTTTCTTTTTCAAAGAGACTTGCTCAAATAGGGAAAAGGAAAAACAGGAATGCTTTATAGCAACTTAGTTTTATCACCTGTTTGGCTGATTTTTGCATGAGGGACATCTGTTGATCAGTAGATGATGGGTGAAGCCATCCTAGTAAGAGCAAGAAATGCTGGAATTAATATGGAAGGAAAATTAAATGGGAGCTGAGTAACTTTAGAGATATGACTGGCCTGTTCATGAGCAATTTACATTTTTTTTCTGCCTTTGAAAAAATTATTATTGTTGCCTCAGGTCCCCTTTAAATTTAAAGAACCTATGAAACTATAAGATGTCTCAATATGAAAAATAATTACCTCATTGTTTTCATGACCTATATTTTGGTAAAAATAAATTAATTAAATAATGCCTTTCATGCCTCTAATTATCTATTTCTTGTAACCTCAAGGAATTATTTTAAAATATTTTAGTGTGCCATAAAAACAGAATGCAGTGAAGTTTTTTATATGTATTTCAGTAATATTTGAAAGAGGCCCACCAGAAATGAGCTTTCAGTTTCTTAATGCTTTTTCTGTGCCTTTGAATTTTTTATCATTTCCGTTACTTTCTTAAAAAATATACCAATAACCTAAATGAAAAACTATAAAATAAATCCTGAATCAAAAATACCTTTGTTTGAGGCCTTTCTGTGCTCTCTGCATGTGTGTGTGTTCATATTGTATATAAAATCAGGCTCTTGCTTTTATACTCCCCAGCTCAATCACAGTGGGCAAAAGACCTTGTGTGCTTATTTTATCTTCTGCTTGACATACTGCTTGATGCATATGATCAAATGCAGCATTTCATTTCCAGTCTCACAGATGACAGAATAAATTCCAGAATGTATTTCTGCAGATGTCAGAAAGGTTAAGGAAGACAGATAGATACTGGTTTGCTCATGTTTCAGTTTCCTGAAAAATCAGGAATAATTATTGAAATGTAGCTGAAGAGAGCCTGCAAGAGAGATGGAGAGAGTCTTTTTACAAGGATATGTAGTCACAGGACAAAGGGGAATGGTCTTAAAGAGTGCATTTAAATTCAATGTTAGGAAGAAATTCTTTACCATGAGAGTGGTGAGGCACTGGAGCAGGTTGTCCAGAGAAGCTGTCCACACCTGTGGATGCCCCAACCATGGCAATGTTCAGTGCCAGGTTGCATGAGACTCTGAGCAACCTGGTCTGTGGAAAGTGTCCCTGCCTGTGGTGAGGGAGTCGGAAATAGATGGTCTTTAAAATCCCTTCCAATCCAAATAATTTGATGATTCTATAAGATGCTCTTTGAACTGTGTTTTCTGGGGAAGAGCTGCCTACACAATAATGAGAAGGAAAAGCAATTAGGACAGAAGTGTTGGAGTTGCTGTAGGATCTGCCTCTGAGCACACCTCCAGCTAGGATGATTGGATTAATGATGGTTGAAAATCAAACTACTTTTTAAATCTTATCTTTGCAGTATTTGATTTTTATTAATAACTTACTAAATAAATACTATGTTTAAATTTATTCCATTTTCCCCCTATTTATTAGCAATTTGTTAAAGAATTGTGCTATTTGGTCTGTGTTAATGGATTTCTAGGAACTATGGAAATCCTTCATAGGTTGATTACATAGTTAAAAGTCTTTAGGTTTCCACCTACCACCACATTTCAGGATTTTACAAGAATAAGCAATGTTTTATTTAAGTTGCTCAGGTAGGGTATAAAGGCCTAATTAATTTAACAAATATATTCAGAGTAATCAACTTTTCTAGCTTTGTGATCTACTATATTTTAAAAAATGTGTTTCCTCTAAAGTCTCCATGTCAATATTGTACGTAGGATTTTACAATATTGAAATTATTTCCGAAGTTCTGATGCTGAACACTGAGTTAATACTCCATTTATGCTTATTTAATTTTACTTTTTTCACTTGGTTGGACTGCCATGGGAAAAGAAGAAATGTTTAGCTTTTGTCTATATTTTTTTCTTGAAGTCACACTGCTAAAAATATTAGGGACCAGAATGGCAATGTTGGTGTTAATGCCTTAAAATCCTCACTTTCATGATCTTGTCAAAATTACTTTAAGAAACCAATGTGGGGATTTTCCCTCCTGTTTGCAGAAACTTTGGATTTCTAAAAATTTCCAAATGTATTTTTGGTCAGAGTTACAGCTAGATTGTTGCAGAGGAAAAATGGCTGAATCCTGATTTTTCTTTCATTGATTCTTCTTGGTGGGCAGGGCCTTCATTCTAGTTCTTAGACATCAAAAATAAAAGGAATTTTTGTTTTGTAATACATACTTTGATATATGGAAAAATGTTGTAATTAAAAAAAAATAAATATTTTCATCTGATCAGTAAAATCTTATTATTCTTGTAAATTGGTAATGTGGGAAAGACTAGAGCAAGAACACAGGAAACAATGAAATAGCGAAAAAGTAATTGAAAATTAATTAAATTTAAATACCTGAGATCATATTTGGGAATCTTAACAAACCTGATAACTTGAAGTTTTGATTTAGAAAAAATAAATAAGAAGCCTTGTTTAAGTAATAGTCATTGATCTTTCACTGCACCTAGTATAAAATTTGTCTTAAATTCATTGGGGTTTTTTAAGTGGCAAGGATAATATTCATGTTTTGTCTAGTTTTGAGCAACAGCAGCTCTTCAATTAAGCATTTGCTTGGTTTTAAGTTGTAGTGCAATCAGACTCACTTAATTTTGCATTCTGATGAGCTGACCAGAGTCAGCATTTTAGATTTTACAAGCCAGGCACAAAAAGTGCCCTGACAAGGTTATTGTTTTTTAAGTGAGAGCATCTGAGTGCTCTTTCACTCAGAATGCTCTTTCACTGGAATTTGAAACCAGGTAGAAATGCTCTGCTGCTACTTGGGGATGATTCATAGAAATTGAACAACTTCAGTTTCTGTGAGCTGTAGAGGGAACAATGACAAAACATACAAACTTGGTACATTTGAAATACGTTAATACTACCTAGATGGAAGTAACTTTTCAGCCTTTCTTAGAATTCTTTGGGAAAAGAAATGGAAGAAATCCTCATATTCAGTGTTCACTTTTTATTTTCTGGGTTTGTGATGTTTTGTTTTTTTGGTGTCAAAGTGAGGATATGGTCTTCTAAATTTCTGTGGCAGCAGAAGTATTTCCTAAGCAGAGGAAGCTATTGCTCTGCAGAAGAAAATAGGAATTTTTTAAAAGGAAAAATCACATAGGTTACAGTTTGTCTCACAAAAATAAGGAAAAATATGGCCCACATATGCAAGCTCTTTTTTTTCTTAAGGTTATGTTCTGTTATCTTAATATAGGCATCACTTTTGGTTTTCTTCGTATGGGGAAGAGAGAAGAGCAAAACAAACAATGGTCCCCTTTTGCTTTGTGACTTCAAATCTTCTCACAGTTAAGGCATATGAATTGATGTAACTTGTCAGTGTTTAAAGAGTTCTGCTGATGTAGGACTCTGGCCAAGTTCAGGTGTCATCTTGGCTCCCTAAGCCTGCTCAGTTGCAATCTTCAAGCAATGGAATTCTTTTATAAAAATTTTCTTTGAAAATGCTGCTGGACTGAGGAGGTGAAATATCCAGGTTTCTAAGTGTGTGCATGCACCAAACACAAACTGAGCTCTGAATAAATTTCCTTCTGTAAATTCAGAATTTGTGGGTAAGAATTCCCAAGAACTTTCTAATTTCTTTGCTGCCATATGTCAATCTACTGGAATTTTGGGAGAGCACATACTATTTCAGAAGTGGGTTTGAAGTTTTTTGTTGTTCCTTTTTTGTTTTTTCTGCAATTACTTATAGAGGAAAAAATCTGCATTTTTCCCCATAATCTTAGTAGGGAATAATCAGATGTACTAAGGTACAATGTTCCTGTTTAGCTGCTCAGTCAAAGACTTCTGGCTATATCTTATTTGTGAGGATCAATCAGGAACAGGATGACTTCCCGTAAGTCATTTCTACTTCAGAACACTGCCTCCTAATTTTCTGAAGTTTTGAATTTTCAAAGAGAAATACTGAATAATGTAAGGGAGGAGTTTTCAGGAAAACTTTAGAATTGCTGAAATATTAATTTGGTGTCTGAAGTTAAGCTAGTCTGGGAGAAAAAAAAAAAACAATTTCAGAGAAAGATTTTAAATATTCAAATGTAATGCAAAGGCCTTTCTTGTATAACATCAGATACTAGTGCAGGGGCTGCCTGGGCTTTGCTTCCACACAGCCTGCCAGAATGAGCTGTAGTAGAGCTTTGCTATTGTGAGGGATGAGGCTGAATGAAGACTCTGTGTGTCAGTCAGACACTGCCTTAGCAATCAGCCCCAGCACACTTCACACCAACAGAGTGCCTTTTAAAAGTGTCCAAGGAAAGCAAGTCTTCCCAAGAACAATGTGTTACAATACCTTGATGTGTCCTGGTCTATTCAGACCTCTAGAGATGACTTCTCATCTGAATGTCTTCCTTTGTTATTTCATTTAAAGATCAAGGATGGTACATTTCTCAACACAATTACTGTGTGAAATCTTTTCCTTTGAATGAAAAAGAAACTTGTGAGCTCTTCTCAGCAGGGTCAGTGTCATCTTTGGTCTCTCTAAAGCACTTAACCTAGAAGGGCCCAAGGGTTGCATTGCCTGGTCTTGAAATAGAAGTCGCCAGTCCTCACCCTGATTGCGACTTTTTTTGGCTCTGCTGAAGTGAAAAAATGTTGCTCCCTAATACTAGATCTGTGTATTCAAAGGATAAGTAATGTTGCACTGTCTGTCAACTATGTGCCCACATAGTTGGCACATGTCCATGTCCATCTCTTCTCATGGTGAATGTTTAGAGAACAATATTGCATGTTAATACTTGGCTAACATGAGGGAGATTGATTTTGTCAAAAACAAATTATAACAATGTGACAACTTCTGTTCATGCTCACCACAGCAAGGCTTGGTCCCCCAACCCCTCCCAAGATGTTTGAACAACTTCCTGTGCACTCTTGACACTTTCCCCAAGAAAAAAGTAACTCTGTGTTAGAACTCTGATTTCCATGTGAATCCAGTAACTTCTGTTTTTCTTAACTCTGAGTATGTGTAACCATACAAGAATCCTTGCTTTTATGCCTCCCCCCCAAAAAAGAAAAAAGCAAATTAATATTTCTTGTGGAGAAAGTTTTGATATTCATGGAATGATTCCATTCTCAAATTGCTAAGTAGATGAGGAAGAAATAAAGTAATCATAGAAATTGTTATTGTGTTTTAGAGAAAGAAAGGTAATTTTTTAGTAGTGCTAATACAGAATAAAAGAAATGCACCTTTACTTCTGCTTTTTATTTGGATAAGAGTGTAATGTTTTTGCCAGAGCAAGATGATAAAACATATTGCATTTCTTCACAGTGAAAGGTGAATTAAACAATAATTATTAATGCTCAGAAGAGGATGAAAGAAGTAGCAAGGTTAAAGATGTGAAAAAATCTAGAATTTTTTTCCTTTACTTTTTCTACTGCAGCACCTTTTCTAGCTTCTTGAAAGATCTGGATCATTATAGTAATTACTCTGTATTGAAACTAAATATTATCTGAGAGTAAGGAATGTCTTATGAATAATTTATTTAAACCTTGACAGCATTTAAGAAGTACTTATGCATGCCTATATTTCCAAATAATACCAAACATAACTAGCATGAAATGTGGAGCTGCACTGTGCTCTAAATTTTTGGTCATTTGATATTTCTGAAATTAGCAGAGGAAAAAAATTCAAAGTATCCTCTTAGCTGGTCTGAAACAAAATCTTTTTGCTATATTAAGAAGATTTTACAAACTACCATGGCATTCTGAAACAAAATTAATTGTTCCTTTTTATATTTAAGTTATTTTTTAAATAAACTCTATTTATTAACATACATATATGTACACAAATGCTTGAAAGTAACTTTAACTTTGTATGAGTGTATGTGAACTAGTTTGGGCTAAATTTCTACTCTTATAGTCTAAGTATAGTCTATAGTGTATTCCTAAAGTATATAGTGAAGACCATTTATGGTTTAGTCACATAAACAGTTGTGCAAAAATAATCCAGTCAGCAAGTCAGGGCATCAAAATGAGAGCAGAAACTGTAAGACAAGATGGACTGAAAAAAAAAATTACAAACATAGAAACAGAAAAGGACATTTGGAACCACAAGAGCTCAGAGATTCAACAGTAATGTAGAAAACAGGCCCGAGGGAGGCAGAAAGAAAATGTCCCAGGTGTCTTAAGCAGTCCTTCTTAACAATCAACAGAAACTGAATTCCACTGTGTTTTGTATAGGGGTGGAAAAGCTAACTGGGCAGTTGCTAGATCTCCTGCATATCTACTGATTTCAAACATCAGAAGGACCTTGGATTTTTTTGGTGCTTTGGCAGTCACTTTGATAACTTCTGAGAGTGAGTGATGACTCTTGGAATTGTGCTTATCTCAGTATTGGTCAAAGGTGAAGGGATTTTAAAGGAATAGAAAGCAATGCTGAAGGGAAAGTGGCCGAGCAGAAGTCAGGAATAGGAAAGCAGAACATAACTGATCCTAGGTTAGCCTAATCTGAATTAAAAGAATCGGGCACAGAGCTTGGTTATTGGGCTGACACACTACCAAGCCTCATGAGGAAATTACTTATGGATTCTGGAGTCCAAAGAAGTAGAGTCTGAGTTTCTGATGTGAATAGTTCAAACAAAGTATTGTGGAGGTATAACTAAAGAGTAACCTAAAGCCTTTTGGCACATGTTAATGATGCTTACAGCAAGATACTAGATTCATTTCTCTATTACTAAACCTGCAAACCTTATTTTTAATTTGTGGCTCTTTGTTTTTGTGTTTGTGGGTTTTTTTGGGTTTTTTTTTTTGGGGGGGGGGGGTTGGGGTTTTTTTGTGTTGGTTTTTCTTTTGTGGTTTTTTTTGTGGGGTTTTTTGTGGGGTTTTTTGGTTTTTTTTTTTTTTTTTTTTTGGCTTTTGTTTTTGTTTTGGTTTTTTTTGTTTGTTTTGTTTTTTGTTTTTTTTTTTTTTTTGCAAGGTTACCACACTCTTTGAACCTTTTTTGTAGGGAACCTACTTCATGCCTTTGTCCAACAGGTGTCCCATACTAAAAAAGCTGAGAGAATGTAGCAATTATTATTACCTTGTGCTATTTGTGCTCCTTGTCACATAAAAGAAAAGCAGTCACAATGTCTGTGCAGTCCTCCACCAAAGAGTGTGTCTAACCTGGCAATCTCATGTAAGTTTCTTCATTAACCTTCCCTATGGGAACAGCATTACTCTTGCTTTTTCCTGCTTCCTATTTGTTTATAAGTAGCATCAGATACTGTCCCATCCTCTGACTTATGTCCAGATGGAAAGCAACTGTTTGATACTGGAAAAATGGGACCTTTTTCCAGATATATTGCTAAACAGAACACTATTATTGCTTTTTTCCAGTGACTTCAATATATAATCACTTCTATTTAAGCCTAGTGTTTCAAGGAGTTTTAAGTACAAGCACTCAAAGAAACACAGGAATTTAAATCAAGTGCTCTACTTTATTATGACTTTCATCTCAACTACAAGATCTTTTCTTTAAAAGTGGGTTGAACAATGCACTGTTAAAAACTGTATTTCCCAACCTATATTCATTCTTAAGAATAATGGTGAAAAAAAAGGTCTGCTGGCATGTGAGAGTATTGCCTCCTCAAGGTGCCCAAACCAACAAGCTTGCATAACGTTTAATCACTTGTACATGACATGATCTTCTCTTCATGAAAACATTGCAATCTAGCTCACATCCGTGCTTAATTTATATTGAGTGCCTCATGTAATGTAGATGCAATAAGAGGTGCAGTGGTCTATTGGTGTTTCCCTTTAGTTGCTTTGGAGCTGTATCCAGTTATTATCATTAAGGGTAGTTACACATTTAAATAAAAATATAAAACTTGATTTGTAGTGATTTCTCATACAGACATGTTTTTTTTTCTTTGCTTGACATAGCTGATTGGATGTAACAATTGAAACTGAAATGAAGTCAGAAAAAGTATACATATATTGCTAAGTCAGTCTGGTTTTAAATATGGAAAAGCACTCCATCATACTGTGTTTTGTTTTGTTGGGTTTTCCCCCTTGAAGCAGCTGAACACTATTCTAGTTTCCTACAGATTTTTTTATCCTATGCCTGTGCCCTCTCTTCCCTGTGATCTTCATTCCTCTTGAGACATCCTTTCCCATAGTGTGCTCCCTGCCCACCTATCACCATAATGTTATATCAGAAGAGAGGCAGGTATCACTGCCTGTGTCCTTCTTGAACTACCTACTGGCAAGCATAACAAAAGAATTAAAAGAAATAATCTCTGAGTTGAGACTAAATTTGAATCCCTCTACTTTACATTAATAAGTGTCATTTATTAAACTTGCGTTCTATGAAAGTATTCAAGA
Organism: Vidua macroura; assembly: GCF_024509145.1. NCBI lineage: Eukaryota > Metazoa > Chordata > Aves > Passeriformes > Viduidae > Vidua > Vidua macroura. The sequence goes on along the minus strand of NC_071571.1, from coordinate 50,475,971 downwards.
GTAATGCTGAAACCTCTCACCCTCTGCCAAGCCTGGTCAGCAGTGGTAAGCTTGTTCTGAAGCTGCTGGGAGGTTCTAAAAGGAAGGCAGGAAAACAAAACAAAACAAACAAACAAAAAAAGTGTGATTTGCATTTAAGTATGTTTATCAGTGTGTGGTGGTGTTTATGTGTATAGTAGAAGTCAGGATGCTGATCGTACATACCTGTCTTCCAGAAAATGTCTCTGATCCTTTTCTGAGAAGGGGCATTTTTTTTCTTAATGTAACTGACCAGATGAAGAATCAATTTGCTGTAAAATCCTTTATACATGCTCTGGGAGATCTTTTAATGGTGCATCAAATGGCCAATAATTGCAGTCACATGAGGTTCAGATGCTTGAGCAGAGAAGACGATAGAAAGAAATAACACAACTGGAACACTTAGGACTAAGGCCTTTTCCCCAGTAAGTTACCAAGTTAAATTTAGCTGCCCCAATGCCCAAATGACTTTTCTCATGAGCTACTTCTATGCACTTACCTTATTACAGCCCTCTCTAAAATACTGTTAGTGGAATTTTATGTAGCCCATTATGTTTATTAAATTATTGTTGTGTTACTTCCTAACACCAAAATGTCTTACTAGAGGTAATAGCAGATCAAGATAAAATGATTATTTCTTTTGGCAAGAGGCAATGTTCTTTTTATGAATTGTAGTATAGCTAGGGTTGTTAATTTAGGTTCCAGATTATGTATCATATGTATAGAACTGAACTGCTACACTTAATACTTTGATCGTTTTGCAACACTTTTTTTAAATTTGTGAAAAATAATATATGAAAAGGGAAAAGAATACAAGTAATCAAGATGGGGGTGTTTCTAAAATTCAGTTTATTTTAAATAAACCAAATGTTTCTTTAAAAATCAATTTTTATTGAATGATGAAATTGTACAATAAACAAAGGTAGAACTGGAAGTGTTTTGGTTGGTTAGTTTTGTGGGGGTTTTTATTGTTGTTTTTTTTTTTTTTTGTTTTTTTGGTTTTTTGTTTTTTTGTTTTTTTGTTTTTTTTTAATAAGAGAGAAAAGAAAAATTAAGGTATTTGCAGTTAGAATGATTTTTCTTGTTCAGTGGGTCATAGTCAAATGCCTTTTTCCTGGAATTCCCTACTATGCCATAGAAAAATCCTTGCCACCATGTTCAGACATAGATAAAGTAAAACTAAAAAAGCTTACAGCTATAATAAGAACTCATATGCAAATTAATTCGGTTTCATCCTACAGTGTCTAGGCAGTGACTTCCCTTTAAATGGAGGCAGTGCCCTTTAAATGTATGGCTGAAATACAGCTCAATAGAAAAGGCACTCACCTCATTATTTTGTGGAATGAAGGAGGCTAAACAGTCATTTTACACAATAAACACAATAACAGAAAAATTTAAAATTGCTGGATGCAAGTATGCCCAGAGTTCATAAACCACTGCACTTCCTCCTAAAAAGAAAGGCTTAACAGTCCCTGTGGTTTAGCTCTCTTCTTATAAAGTACTAAAACACCTATATGCCAATAGAATAAATCCATCTGGCTTATATATATTTATATGTAAGTATGTATAAATATACTCTTTTTTCATATATATAGCCCAAATTTCCTAGAAATAAGCTACATCCAAGTGGCTTCACTACATCCAAATGGCTTAGAAATATGGGGTTTTTTTTTGATGCAAGGAAAAATAGGAACAGTGACAAGAAAAAAATTTTAAAGTATGAGGGTGCATATTCAGAAACCCAAGATACTTTGAGAAATGTACATTCTTAACTGTAGCATAGATGATGATCCATGCAGCACTCACTGTGCTATGATTCTGTACCCATTTCCCTTTCTTAAATTAATGGAAAAACCTCTTCTATTAAGTACAGCAAGTTAGTTTCTTCACTTGAGAGCTACTCTTGACTGAATCAGTGTAACTAACAATATCTTGCTCTAGACATCAGTCTGCAAGCAAATAAACCAAAAATAATCTTGTGTGACACTGCAGCATTTCTGAAAACCATTAACAAACACTAAGAATAGATTACAGAGGAGTTGGAAGGAAAAGTGCACCAAATGCAGTCAAGTAATTTCAGAGACTTTTCTAAAAGTATTCCTCTGTTTAAAAGTTACAGCATTCGGTAGCAGTTATGAATTAGAAATAAGAATTAAACAAACATTAGAAATACCAAGTCAACCTTCTGAACAAAAAAACCCTGGTAAACAAGGGAAAAGTAAAAGTAGAAAAGTAAAAGTAGAAATTTAATTGTTAATATAAAAAATAATGGACTGTCTACAAGGAAGTTAGTCACTGAAGAAAACTGCTAAGTTGGTCAAGAATTAATTTGATGTTATGGGGCTTAAAGGAATCAACTTAAAAAGTGTAAATGTCAAAGAATTTTCTTCTTCTTTCCTACTGCAAAAAAATGAAGCATGAGAAAAAGCTGACAGTGTTAGGGCAAAGCTGAAATCCTTAAAGAATAATTTAGTATGTTTCCATGTTTGTACTTAGAAGTTTGGACAAAAGGTAGTTGTTAATGTGTTTGATGAGGAAACATGCAAAAATACTTGTGTTTCATGAGAATAGTATAAAGTCTTACAAATAGTGTTGCTATTGGAATGGTTTTGAAGGTTGAAGCACCATCTCTAAATCCAAACACTTCTGTAAATGTCCATTAATTATCAATTATTCAGCAATTATTATGAATTAGGTTACTTCATGCTCTGAGATATCCCTCATGTGTGACAGAATGCCCTGAACTTAGCACAGTGCTTTATTAGCTTACTTTGCATAATTTTTGGACAATAACAGAGCATGTCTGGTTCAGTAGAGTCTGCCTGGTTGGTTTGCAACCATCTCATCTGGGACAGATATTTGTCAGATATTCTAAGCAGGCTCAAACAAACACATAAAAAAATTTAAGCCAAATGTTTGGGTTTTTCTTTTTTTTTTTTCTATTTTGGACTATTTAAGTGGGATCGTTGGTATATTCTGTAACATCTTACTGATACAGAAGCAAATTTTGTACGGTCTCTATCACCAGTAACAGTCCTGTGGAGCTGAACATTTGCATCATATATTTTGAGTGGTTTGCCACCACCAAAATACTTATGAATTTTAGAGCATTTAGGTACGTTGCATATATGCAACGTAGAAGATCACCATCGAAAATCCCCCGGTTCTGTTCACTAGAGGAGGGCAATAAATTTCAAGTTGATTAACTGATTGATATTCCATGTGATTCAACTTCCCCTACTTCAAATTCTGCTGTAGCTTGTGTTGTGGTTACATTTAACTGCTATCTCTGTACTTGGTTCTTGTTTTAGGAATGAGAAACACTGCTATATGCCAGATGGTATTCAAAGAGTTCATGAGGTGTGTTTGGATTATTAAAGTTGAAATAGTACATGTACATATAAAATTATCTCTGTATGCATTTTTAATGAGAGTCTTAAACAGTCATCTGGGTGGAGTAGATATGTCTTCTCTTACAATGGTATTCAAAATGAGCAGATGGCACAAAGAGCTGAAAAATGGACTTTTTTCCCCTCAACCTGAGGACTCTGTTTGGAATAGAAGGAAATCAAACACTGTCTTCTAGTTAAACTGTACACTTTTCATATTAACTTTTCATAAATAATTTAGCACTGGAGACATAACTTCAATCTATAAAACACGGCTGAGAAAACAGCAAAGAATAGATGAGACAGTAGCTAGAGAAAAGTCAATCAGTTTGAAATAGACTGAACAGTAGTTTGCAATATTAGACAGCCTGTGACCTTTCAATATCTTTTGCTTGTTATGCCTTAAACACTTAGAAGGAATTGCCATCATTTTTTATAACATAAAGAATACTATACAGAAATTTATTAGTATTTTTTTCTTTTTTAAAAAGTCTTTAAAGTAAACATGGAATTATTTTTTTTCTCTAAGTTCAGAGTGTTATTTGTGTGCTTTTTTGGGTAATTAAGTAGAGCTGCTAAATCACATGCCTATAAAGCTGGAGAAGCGCAAAAGGTAAAAAACTTAATGAGAATTAGTTTTGATTATTTGAATTTTTGATATAGATCCTTAAGGCAAGGCTGGTGTAGTGCTATTTCCTTTTTTATTACTCTAGCAAAAATGAAAATAGATAAAGCTGAAATTTAAATACCTAAGAAAGTTATTATAAATTCTGATAGGTGATACATCACACAGTAGTAAGTTTTGAGCAGTTTAATAGTTCAGGAGTCCTTTTTTCACTAGTCAATGGTCATAGTGTATCAATAAAGCACCAGTTAGATCTTGTGATTGTAAAACACTTACTAGGTATATATAGATTTGATGACTTTCACAAAATATATTTTTGGAGTATAAGGGAGTGGAACAGATAAAACTACAAATCTATAATTCTAAAAATGTCTACAGCTGGATATGACTCTACAGAAGATTAATAATGAGACATAAGTAATATATATAAAGCTACTTGATTAGTTCATGGATAATAAATAGAATATAATATGATAGACCAGTTCTTTTTAGTTAAGATTTGACTTCAAAATTTCATCCCCTACAGTAACTATGTCAGAAGACTTAGTAGGAAACTGAAACAGTGACCCAGCCAAATCAAGAGACTGTAACTTTTATTTTTAATTCGTCTTCCCAATCAGTGAAGGCAAATTTCACTGATTTCACTGATTTCAGAGCATTTCAGGATGCCTTTTTCCTTTGCCTGAAGTCTTCCTAATACTAAAATAGAAACAAACTGATATTACTTGTGGTTGCTGTTTCATTTCCTGTTATGTATCTATGGAGAAAGAAGAAAACAAAACAGAAACTATAATATCAATAAAATATTATTGATACACATGGGGTTCCTCCATCTTACTAAACATAAAAATGTAAGTATGAAATATGTGTGGGACTTTACATCTCAGAGGTACTAGAAAAAATGCACGGAGTGGGTGACAAAAAAAAGTATGTAGTTTATATTGAACTTGACCAAATATAGTTAATTTTTTTCCTTCTGTTCTTGGTATGATTGAGTAAAAATGGAGGAAAATAACTTCATTTTTAAAGTTATAGAAGATTCCATGAAATCCCATGAAATTCAACTGTCGAGGTCTGGAACACTATTTAAAAATGTTATTTCCTTTTTGTAAAGCTTTCAATTCAGTATTCAGGCAACCATAAAATGTCTGATCTTCAAAAACAAAATAAATAAGGATTCCCTGGTATTTTTTTTTTTTTCTTTTCTAAATATCAGGCTTTCTGGATTTTTTATGAATTTTGGTACATACATGTGGATGTACAACCACTGTGATTGCATGCTATACAGGGGAACATGGATGTAAGTAGGAAATACAGCCTTCTATTACAGAAATATCAAATCATCTTTATGTCCAGTGGTTTATTTTAGCCAAGAGACTTAGACAATATTATAGCAAAAAAGTAAGTATTATTCCTTAAACCTAATGTACTGAAACATGTTAAAATTACTTCATATCATACTGCCTGGAGTGGTTTTGAAACTTGTTCAAGTGTTAAATCTCTCCTTGAAAAAAAGCTTAAATAGCTAAGGAGAAGAGGTTTTTATTTTCCTTTGTAAAACTGCTGTTGTCCACTAGTGTACTGAAGTACCTTATAATGGATAGTGTAGTCTGGAACTGGAAATACACCTGAGAAACTAAAAACCCAAGTGCTATCTACTCTTTCAGATTTGTATAAGTAAAAAAATCTGTCAAGAAAAATTCAGCTGCATGTAGAATACAAATTACATTAATTAATATCTGCTCCATTTAAAGAACCAGATCTTTGAGAGGACACAAAATTTTGAGTAGGAAAATAATACGAAAAATAAGAGCATAAGAATATAAAATTCTGCTACAACATTTTCTATTATCATCTAAGGCATATACAAATTTTAAATGTTTGTGTGTATGAAAGACTTCTAAACAATAGAAGTGCATTTCCTATTGCCCTTTCATTTAATCGAAAATGTTAATTCTTACCCATGTCAGTGCAGCTTCATATTCATTAAGGGATTTCATTCTGCTCATTCCTACTTATTCCCATTGAGAGCAGTTTTCTCATCCACAGTATTTGTCCTTCTTTGACAGCTCTTCTGCCTATTGTTGGTGCCTTTTTCTTCTCCCTTACCTGCAGATATCATCCCAGTGACTACAACCTCATTGCTAATAATTCTCTGACACATCTCCTTTTTACTGTTTTTTTGCCTTCAGCCATACACGTTACCTTTATCCGCAGCCTCTCTTCACTTCCCAATAACTGCACCCTCTTTGCACTTTTCTCAAGAGCCCTTTCATTAAGGGCTGTAGACATCCCTTCTCAGCTTCATGATCTGCAGTTATGGTTGTGAAGAAAATGATCCTCTGAGAACAGAGAATCTAGGCTGCTCCTGAGCCCTAGCGATTAGTGTAAATATATATATACATTTATTTTTTATAGGAGTGATTTTTGATTAGAAATCTACTTCACTCATCTGACCTCTCTGACATGCTGCAATACGACTGTTGAGATCACCTTCCATATTTACTGATGTAGAAAGCCTAGATTTCATTTTGAATCCTCTTTCTGGTTTCCAATATTTGATTGCTTGGGGTTTATTGCAAAGTTTTACATTTTCTTATTCATCCATTCATCTTCTGCTCTCTTTCATGCTGCTTTCTGCACAGCCTACCTAGGATTTTTAGAGATAGGGAAATCCATGTGGTGTGGTCCTCTAATCATTAGGCAACTTGTAACAAATAATAGTGAAAACATCCTTCTAAATTATTCTTTCTGTTAGATTTTCCAGTGTCTGCTTACGTCAACAGTAGTTCATCCTTTGTCTAAATTGGCAAGTGGATTTTTTTTGTGAACAAAGCTCCATCCATAGGAAAATGTCCATAAGGAAAACAGATTTCTACTAGCAATAATTATAATTTATCATTGACACATACATGGATATTTTGAATATGAGGAATGCTTACGAAGTAGAGTAGAAAATCTACTCTGTTTTCATGTCTGCTCATTGCATCACAGACCACAGATAAAGTGCTTCTCACTGAAGAGAGCTGTGTTGTAGTTTAAATTGCTATAAAGAGAATTCTTTTTCCTGGATTTAGTCAAGAAGAATTATAAATATTGTTTAAATTAAATCATGTTAATCACAAGAAAAATATGTAGTTTTGTCTTCAGTGTATCAGATACTATTATCAAAGAAAAACCAAGTAATTTTCAGGCACCAAGTTTACACTGTCTCACTTCGTGAATAGAGATCACTTCTGGGAAAGAGTTTCTAGTGCATCAAACTGCTGAAGTAGGTGTTTGCACATGAATTAAACATCAAGCAACCTGGTATTTGACAGCTGTTCTGTTTAATTTTCTGTAACTGTGATCGAAGCTACAGCTAGCAGTCTAACAGAAAAAAATTTCCTAGTTTGTTGAAGTATTCTGACACAATCTGGTCAAAAAATGTGTTGAAATTCACCAAAGTGAGATTATATATGATTCTAAAATTTATTTATCAGTTAAAAAAATCCCAAAACCTGGAACAAACCCCCAGTGATATGAGCATAGGAAAGGGATCTACAAGTAACCTCTTAGGTAATATCTGGTTTTGTTACCTTTTATTTGTAGCAGCTACATTTGGGTAAGAACTTAGACAAACGAAGGTTCTGCCTCTGAGTTAGATTTCCTAGCTTTGTTAACTGTTTGAAATTCATGTCAAAATTTCCCCCTGATGCTGGTCAGAAACCTCTTCCCAACTTCTATCTAATTTTAGTAATGGATATTTGACAATCACTGCAATTTTTTATCACAACTTTGTCTTTTTCTTGCCAGCGTTTACTTTTTTCAATGATTTTAGGAACAATAGTCATAAGGTATTTTCTTTTCCACTTTGTAACCTATGTGCTAAGTACATCTGTGATTCTCTGGTAAGACAGACTTTCTGTTTCCCTGCTTCCTCTGAGTGTATTTTCTACATACCTCTTCCATGTTTTAGGACTATAAAAATGGATTGCCTATACAATGAACAGGGAAATTTTCTAATGCCTCATAAAATAGTGTTAATATTTACTTATTTCTGATGGAAGAAAAAGAATTTGAAATAAATGAAGTTGAGATATATGAAGATCAACTTTATCTTTTCTATTGCAATATAGCAGGGACTCAATTATATGTGCCTGTACTGCATAGAACAGAATAAGAACAATTTAAGCATAGCCATAATTAATCAGATCCTTCTATTGTGTTTCCCACATTGTTCACAAGGAAATGCCTGGGGGAAAATAAAATCGGAGGGAGTATGTACAATGCTTCTATGTAAAGAACTTCTAATTAGTTTCAGCTGAAAGACTTTTTGAGTCACGTGTGGTATTGTTATTTAGCAATCCTCAGTGGATCCTTTCCTATTTTATTTGCAGCTTTCCTTCTTAGGCAAACACACAGGCTTATAGTACCTATGATTGTGGTAATAAATATTATATATTGTTGCTCCTATGCTGAGCTTCTTGACTGTGTTGAACCTACCTGCATTTGATGCCCAGTATACATTCAGACAGAAAGAAACTGTGGAAAGCTTATCCCTCCTATGTTCTCGCCACATTCCTTGTGATTGAGCTTCTTCATATTCCAGTAAAGTGATTTATTTTCCAGATCAAAAATTTACAGGTTATTCAGTTGTTCTGAATATATGAATATTTATTTATTTATATGAAAATTTATTAATATAAAAAATTCACTTCCTCTTTTATATCCTTTTTGAGGTGAGGGTCTGGACCTCCAGGTTATGTTCAAACTGTAAATGAAGCACTATTTACAGTGGCATAACTATTTTCTCTGTATTCATGTACTAGCATTTAATTTACTTTTTAACTGCTACTGAGCATTGAAATGACTGTTTCATGGAACTATTTATTATAATCTTAAGGTCTCTCTTCTGAATAGTAATGGTTAGCTCAGAGCTCATAATTTTTATGTGAAATTAGGATATTCTTTTCCCCATGTAGCACTTTACATTTATCTACACTTAATTTCAGTCATTCAGGTTCATAAGACATATTCTGCTGCAGTTCTTCACAGTACTCTCTCATCCTTACCACTCTAAATAATTTAGTACCAGCAGAAAACTTTCTTGTCTCTCTGCTCACCCTCTTTCCCATATAGCTTATGAGTATGCTGAACATTACAGGTATCAGAACAACTCCACTGCAGATTTCCACTGTTAGAATTCAGCATTGTCTAATGCTTCTCTTTTAACCATTTAAGGGCCTTCCATGCACTATAAGGCTTCATCACCTAAAAAGCCTTTGGTGAGGAATATTTTCCACAGCTTTATGGAAAACTTAATTGATCACATACACACATTTGCTCTTTTCATGGACTGGTAATAACGGATTGTTTTGTAAAAGCCAAGCTTATTCTTCCCAAGTAGATCATAATTACTTGTGTGTCTTCAGTAATTTCTTTATTCTAGTTTATAAGACTTTGTCTAACATAGATGACAATCTTACTGATCTGGATTTTTCCCTTGCTCTCTGAAGGATGCTTTTTTAAAATTGACACCCTCCTATGGTGAGGCACCAAAGCAGTTTCAGGTGAGAATTTATATACATCATTGTTAATAATTCAGCTGTTTCATCCGTGAGTTGCTTTAGAACCCATGGCTGAATACTGTCTGGCTTTTGTGGTTTGTTACTTTTTATTCTATTTGTTCCAAAACTGCTTCAAACTGAATCATTGACAAAACCCCTAAGAAAGAAGAAACTCACAAGGGATATCACCCCAGTTTCATCCAGAGAATGCAAAGAATGCATTTCAGTTTTCTGCTATTGCTTTCCTTTTATATTGTGTTTATTTATCTGCTAGTATTTCAAAGTGTCTAGAAGTCTGTGTTCTTTTGACATGTTTGAAGAAAGATTTATTACTCATTTTGTTTTGGTATCTAATAATACAGTCCATAGACCTCACTTATTACCCACTTTTGCCCCCAATAATAGAAGAAATCATCATTTGGTTCCTAGGTGAGGTCATTCAGCTTTGCTGTCTCTTAAGCTTTAGTGCATTTTTCATGTTTGATAGTTTTTCCTTGACCTTGGAAGAAACTTTAAACTTCATGTCACTGTGCATTCATTATCACATGCCTTATTTTCTCAGTCAGAGTTAACAATGAAATAATGCAAACCCCAAGAATGATTCTTGAAAAACGCAACCAAAGAAATCTCTTGTCTTAGTTCACTTATCACATTCTCTTGGCTCCTTTCCCAAGCTTACACTCTTTGCCATTTTCTCTATCTCAATTTCTAATCTCCCATGAGTAAATAACAAACAGTTATTTATAGTTACTACAGTTACATTGAAATTTGCCTATATTCCACTTCTGTCACTTAACATGAAAAAAAAAAAGAAAAAAAAAAAACCACAACAAACTTCCTTGTGAAAGAGATATCAGATGGGTTAGTGTTAGTGTAGCTCTGCCATTGATGGATTTTATTGTTTCTCAAAGATTTATAGGTCTTTCTTTGCTTCAAAATGTATTTAGTGTTCAAAGTCTGTAGTTTTTTAGGCAGCTATTTTGCTTTCCTTGAACCTGACAAATATGTAGCTTATTTTCAAATACTTGTAATTCCCCATGTCTTTGTTCCTTACTCCTTATTGTCCAAATTTGAAAGATTCATAAATCCTGACAAGAGGATTTACCATTTCAAGCGTAAAGTTCTCCATTCTGCTTTGGATAAAAATTATCTTGTCTTCCTAGTTGTGTCAGACATTGTGTCTACAGGTTTTGTTTCTGGTGTGAAAATTTTCATTTTGAACCTATCTTCTTTATTAGTTATTTTGGTTTTGCAACCTACATCCATTTTTGCCTACCTTAATGAAAAAAATGCCCACCTGAGTATTCATTTCTTAACACCAACATCTCTACTCAATTATCACAGCATAGTATTTTTTTATGTTGTCTCATAATTTCTGTCATGTGGCAAGATGATCCTTCTGTTTAGTACTTTTTGCCCAATCCACAAGTATCATTCACTCTCTTCTACCTGAAATTTTATTTTCTAATCACCCTCTCTCTTCAGACTGTGAGTTAATAAGAGCTTCTAGTTAGGAGGGATCTATGTGGAAAGAGAGAATATCATATCACATATGTCGACCATGACACATCCTCTGTATCTAAATTTTTCTGTGATCCAGTAAGATCAGCCTTGCTGCTTAAGGAGAGAATGTTTTGGCCTTCACTAAAATATAAGCAAGGGATACAGGATTGTACAGATTTCCACTGACAGAAGAACTTTTCACTACTTGTAGGATCATATCTATTTAGAAAGGTACTTATGAATTCCTTTTAAAAATTCACACAAAAAATTAAATTCTTAATTTTTGTTGTTGTTGTTTTTTTTTTTTTAAACTCTTTCTAATAATTATACTAAAGGATTTTTTGAAAATATACTATTTTTTCACTGTACAAACTTAATGAAATTTTGGACAGTGATCTGGAAGGCTCTGCTTATACAAAGCCCTACTCTACAATCTAGGGGTGTCTTATCACATTGAGCAGGCAATACTTAAAGTTTCTGCTGTTCCTGAAACATGAAATCAACTTGAGATAGAGACTTAATCAGACCTAGAAAATACCCAATGCAACCACTAATTTCCAGATTTCTGCTGTTCCCAGACCTTTGTCAACAGAAGTTGGCAGAAATGTGTATGTATTTGCTGGCTCTACAATTGCAAATTATTTTTTTTTTTTTTACTGTTCTTTCTTCTTCCCTACCCCACTATGTTCTTTTCCCTGTTTTAAGGCTTTTGAGAGCTCAATACTATTATCACAGTACTTAGTGTTTGGCTCTTTGTAAAAAAGTTTGTTCTTTCATGACTTTTATAGCCTTTAAGATGCATCAGCACACTTACAGTCTGAGAAGACATATTTACTTTAAATTTATAATTTAGGTAGAAGTATATAAATAGTTCAAAAATCTTGTAGATGTCTGAATTGATAAACTTTCTCCTGAATAGAAATGTAGTGCTTCACTTGAGCCTAGAGTGGGTCAGGTCACTTGCTCAAATATTTCAAATATTATGTCAAGATGTATCTGTCAAAGCCAAGTGCATTGTTTGAGTTCCACACAACAATTTTTCACCATAGCCCTAAGGGTTTAATGCTACTTTCAGGAGTACAGCCTTGCATAGCCATGATTAGAGCCAACTTCTTATATATTCACATCATTTACAGCTATAGCTCTTTTTCCCTTAACACAAAAAAAAAACCAAAAAAACGTGAGAAGTCAGCATTCTAACTCACAGATGATGCACAAAGAAAGCAGAGCTGACTTACTGATTGACCTGTTGGAGCAAAAGATAAGATACTCTGTATTCTTGCTGAGAAAAGTTCTAAAATCCTTCCTCTTAGGAGGACCTCTCATGAGCAAGCAAATCACCTTCCTAAACACAGGCAGTGACTTCGATGTCTAGGTATTCAGCTGAGATGCACTTGGGGTTATTTGGAAGTAGAGGTAAAAACCTGAACTACAGCTATAAAATATAAATAAACATTTAGAAACTTTTCTTTATATTCTTCCTCTGATACCTAATTTTGATATTTTTTTTACAACAATCTTTTATCCTGTATAAAAGAGCAATATAGAGTTTCGCTGTTTTAAAAGTAGGTTTTCTTATCTATGGATTAAGTGATATATAGTGGTATATAGTGGTTTTACATTTTGTAAATATAGAGCTCCAGTAACAATCGTAAAAAAAAAAATCTCATTCTCTATTATTTTTACTAATTTTGGGTATGCAATTTTTTCATTTTGCTGTTTATGGTACCACTCCAAGATCCAGGTTAACAATTTGGGGACTTTTTGCTAGACTTTAGATTCACAGTTTGATGGCAAAGCGATATGAGTCAATTATTTCACTCAATTATTATGTCTAAACATAGTGATGAATTTGCCAGCCCAGACAAATGACTCCATCTTAAGTGCAATCTAATAGGATTTTGGTATGTTTTGTTCCCAGGGAGCCCAAATACATAACTGAACCCAAATACATAACTGAACCCAAACACACTGATCTGTATAACTGAAGAAATATATATGAATTTGCATAAGACCCTTCTACTCTATATCTTTCTCTGGCATAGAATATCTAGAATACATCTATTTATGCAATTAAATGTTACCAGAATAGGCAGAATTTTTATCTAAACTTCTTCACTGAACTAAATTTCTATTGCTAGAAGATAAGTAGAGAAACCTAGGGCAGGATTAATCTCATACACAGACACATGTGTTCTAGGCACCTACTGTGAAAATCCATTTCCTGAATTTAGGTGCCCAGCACCAGCTGAGACACCTCAGGTGTGCTGCCTGGCCACAAGCTGCTGGTTAGTATCAGACCTCTTGTGTCACATCTGCTGAGCTGGTAGGGATGTCTTGGTAATCTAGCATGTCTGTCACTTCAATTTACCACCTAAATTAAGCTCTTGAATTATAGAATTATAGACATAGACATATTGACATAGTAAGGGTTTGGAATGGACCTTAAAGGTCATCCAGTTCTGTGCCCACTGCCAGATGCAGGGACACCTCCTACTAGACCGAATTACTCAAGGCCTTAGCCAACCTGGCCTTGAGCACTGCCAGGGTTGAGGCATCCACAATGTCCTTGGGCAACCTCTTTCAGTGTGTAACCACACTCATAATAAAAAATTTCTTCTTAGCTAACTTAAATTTCCTCTCTTTCAATTTGAACCCATTACTCTGTGTCCTATCACTACAGTTCCTGACAAAGAGCCCCTCTCCAGCTTCCCTGTAGGATTCTTCAGATACTGGAAGGTTCCTATGAGGTCTCCACACAACCTTCTCTTCTCCAGGATGAACAGCCTCAGCTTTCTCAGCCCATGTTCTGAGAAAGGAAGGGGAGGTGCTCCAGCCATCTTACCAACTTTGTGGCCCTTCTCTTGACTTGCTCCAACAGTTCTATGTCCTTTTAATGTTGAGGACACCACAACTGTGCACAGTACTCCAGGTAGGATCACATGTGAGCAGAGTAGAGGGGCAGAATCACCTTTGACCTGCTGGCCACATTCCTTGTGATGCAGTCCAGGATTCAACTGTCTTTCTGAGCTGTGAGCACACACAGCTGGCTCGTGTGGAGTTTTTCATCACCTGTCAGCCCCAAGTCTTTCTTAGCAGGGCTGCTCTCAATCACTTCTCTGGCCAACCCATTGGTGTGTCTGAGATTGCAGTGACCCACGTGTAGGGCCTTGCACTTTGCTTTGTTGAAGTAAGAGAGATTTGCATCAAACCATCTCTCAAGCGTGTCAAGGTCCCTCTGGATGGCGTTATGCCTTCCTTCCAGTGGGTTCTTCCACCGCAGAGCTTGGTGCCATCAGCAAGATTTCTGAGAGTGCACTTGATCCCACTGTCCATATCACCGCCAAAAATGTTGTATAACAATTGGTCCTAGTACCGATCCCAGAGCAGCACCAGTCGTTACTGGTGTCGGTGTGGACTCAGTCATCCAGCCATTTCTTTATCTACCCAATGGTCCATACATCAAATTCATATCTCTCTAACTTGGAGACAAGGATGTTCTGTAAGGCAGTATCAAACACTTAGCATAAGTACAGATAGGTAAATCAGTTGTTCTGTCCCTGTCCACCAGTATAGTGGCCCTGTCATAGAAGGTCACCAGATTTGTTAGGCATGGTTTCTCTTTTGTGAAGCCACCTATTACGAATCATGTATTTCTTTTCCTTATACCTTAGCATAGCTTACAGGAGAATCTGCTCCGTGACCTTGCCTGGCATAGAGGTGAGACTGATTGGTCTGTAGTTCCTCCAATCGTCTGGAGCTTTTCCTTTTTTAAAAATGAGACTTATACTTCCCTTTTTCCAGTCATCAAGGAATTTACCTGACTGTCAGGATTTTTCAAAAATGATGGGTAATTGTTTAGTAACTTCATCTGCCAGCTCCCTCAGGACCCATGGATGAACTTCATTGGGTCCCATGGACTTGTGCACATTCAGGTTCCTTAGATGGTCTCAGACCTGATCCTCTCCTACAGGGCGCTCAGCGTTCTCATTCTCCCAGTCCCCACATTTTCCTTTCTTGACTTGGGTGGCGTGGCTGGAGCACTTGCCATTGAAGACAGAGGCACAGAAGTCGTTGAGAACCCCAGCCTTTTCTTTGTCTAGTGTAGTCAGGTCTCCCTTTTCCTTCTGGAGAGGGCCCACATTATCTCTAGTCTTCATCTTGTTTGCAACGTATCCGTAAAAGCCTTTCTTCTTATCCTTATCCTGGCCATACTCAATTCTAACTGGGCTTTGTCTTCCCTAACCTTGTCTCTAGCTTCCCGTGCAATTTTCCTGTATTCCTCTGAGGCCACTTACCCTCGTGTCCACTTTCTGAAAGCTTCTTGCTTTGAGTTTGCACAACAGCTCCTTATCCATCCATAGAGGCCTCCTGGCATTTTGCACAGTCTCCTTGTTGAGATACCTTACTCCCAAACTTGGAGGAGGTGATCCTTGAAATTCAGCCAGCATTCTTGAACCCCTCTGCCTTCCAGGGCTCTATCCAATGGACTCTACCAAATAGGTCCTTGGAGAGGCCAAAGTCTGCTCTCCTGAAGTCGGGGCAGTGAGCTTGCTGTGTGCCCTCCTTGCTATCCTCAGGATCATAACACCATCTCCTGGTCACTGCAGCCAAGCCTGCATTGAAGCACTGCATTCCCCACCAGCTCCTCCCTCTTGGTGAGCACAAGGTCCAGTGTAGCACCTTCTTGTTGGCTTTTCAATCACTTGTTTAAGGAAGTTGTTAACCCATTTGAGGAAGCTCCGGGATTGCTTGTGCCCTGCCATGTTCTCCCTCCAACAGATATCAGGTGGTTGAAATCCTACATGAGGAGCAGAGCTTAAAAGTGTGAGGCCACTCCTGTCTGCCTATAGAGGGCTTCATCTGCACCATCTTCTTGATTGGTCTGCTACAGGCCCTCACTATAACATCCTCAGTCCCTACCCTCCCTTTAATCTTCTCCCATAAGCTCTCAGCTGGATCTTCATCCCTTCCTAAGCAGAGTTCCATACTGTCCAGCCAGTTATCGACATAGAGGGCTACACCCCCTACTTGCCTCCCTAGGCTCTCTTTCCTAAAAAGCCCAAAACTTTCTATTCCGATGGAATGTTTGATGGGTGATGACTCACTCCCTATTCTGTGCCCCACCTTTGTGACCTGCCTGCAGAACACCTGTGCAAACTGCTGTCCCACACCCTTTTCGTGTCCTACACCCTTCTAATGTGCCTCACTGTGTTTGCTGCCCTCATGGTTGCTGGCACTCCCAAGAAACATTTAAATGGCAATGCCCCGACAACCGTTCCTGGCAATGCCCCCTCATTGCCTGAGGGGCTCCTGAGGGCTGCAGGGTCCTGAGGGGGCTTTGGGCAGCTGATCAGGTGTCCCTGAGCTTGGGATCCTCTCATACAGCACAATTCAACAGTCCCTTCAGGATTGACCTTGGTCACCACTGATATCTCTGCTGTTGCCTCTTCAACTGACTCTTGAATACTTACCCCGGCTCAGAGAATTGTCTCATTTCAAGATGGCACTTAACATTTTAGCCATTTAACCTAATTCTATGTAAGTGTGTGCATGATGTGAAGTATGCGATTAAGATGTGCTTAATGTTCCGTAATGAATTAATACTTCTGTACCTTATTACTTCTATTTTCATTTTCTGTCCTTAAGATAAATCTCTGATTAGAGATGTAGAGGCAGTGCCCTCTCCCTTGCAAATATGCAGTGCCCTGAGCCATACTTATCAGAGTGCCTCTTCAGCACTGCAAGCTGCAATGTCCCATCTTCAGGGCCTGGGTTCTGCTGCTTCCTGTTTTACTCAGACCAGATGTGAGGGACGGATATACCACCCTTTCTGTACTGGCAGACCCAGGCATAGTGGGATTAATCCTTTCACTATAAACAGGATGGATTCATTGTCCAGCTACAGCCCAGGGGGAGATTTTAGCTCTTCTGTGAGATGCCAGGTACTCCTTCTTCTCTACACTTAAAACCTTTAAGGTTTCCCTTTCCAGTGTGGCTCAAGACACAAATCGTGCCAGGACTATGGCAAGCTATTGGGAGAAAGAGGCTCTTGGGGTACTTACCTTCAGCCCCCTCTCTGGCTTTTATATTAGCAATTGTTTTCCTATGTGTTGTTATGATAGGGAGCAGAAGTAAAGTTTTCTCAAGTGTTGTAATTCCAATAATAACATCAGTACTTGAGAAACACAATGCAAAGCTGTTTAAAAGCCCAGCACAGTCATCTGCTGCTTGAGATAGATAGCTTCAAAAAAAAAAATTCAACAGCGTCTCTAAATATGTTCTTTAATTTTTCACTCTACATTTCTTAGGGATGCAGGATGTAAATCATTTTGCATACATCAATGCAAATGCAATTCAACTTAGTACTGACATGCAGTCTAATTGGCTTTAAAATGGAATTTTGTTTTTTGAGTGCTAATTTTCAGGTAATGACTTTCTAATTGATTTTCTTTTTATGAAGGACCATTGATTCACTCCCTTCAAAAAAATTCAGTTGGTTTCCCAAGAGAATTTATGAAAAGCTGTTGAAAACAGGATCTATCACTGCTGCTTTCTTCCCACCTTTCTTTGCTCTTCATTTTGTCTAAAGTATGCATTTTATTATTTTTCCATGAGCAAGCCTATCTTAAAAAGGTTAAATAATTATATGGTGTGTGTATATATATCAGTCTGAAATGGTGTCTTTAAAAAATCTCAAACATTTTTATTCAAAGATGGATTTAATTTTTTGTTGCATTCTTCCTAAAAGCTGGATATTGACTGTGTCCTCCAATGTATTAATATGACAGCTACTTAATATTTCTATCAGTTATTCTAAGTCATTAGTTTGGATCACACAGAGATTATCTGAACAAAAAAAAAGGATTGTCAATTTTTAAATGGAAGTATGAGCTATTATGTTACCATATTGCTTATATCATTAAGTCACAGATGAGTTTGCATGAAGCATACTGGAGACCACCTAAAAGTTTTCTTTTATCATACAGTATAGCAATCCCAGCTAGATTTTAATGCAAAATGTGAGTGATAATTTGAAACCTTTTGGTGATCCTGTTTTGAATCTTGGTGTTTAAGTCAGTGACATGACAACAAAACTAATTCCACAAAAAATTAAAGGAAGTCCATGCTGTTATTTTAGCATGATTTTTCACATCCATTATGGGAAGGGAGAAAGGAAGCTAGTGGTTTTAAAAGAAAGCCTTTAAAGGTTTTGTAAGCTAGATCATGTTGTCATTTTGCAAGCTGTCACAGAAAAATTACAGATTTTGCTTAATTGCCTGATTACTTTAATGTTCTAAAAACACAGTCAGAATTTTCTCATCCTAGTTTGCCAGGTTCTTAAAAAGAAGTTATCCATGATAGTGAACTATTCCTAGATATAGAGCAAAAGACATAATAAGATCCAGTGACTGGATGAACAAACCAAGTAGAAATAATGCATATATTTAACACTGAATATAAGTATGGAAAAGCTTCTGTAGGGGTGTGATAAATTTGATTTTTCTATCACTTTCAGTTTTGGAATCAAGACAGGATAACTTCATGAAGGGTGCACTATAGCCCAGATTGTGAACTCGTTAACTGAAATATTGTGTGGGAGTTGGCACTGTGTCTACTGAACTCCAGAATAGATTATCATAATGCTCCCCTCTGGTCACCAAAAGTCAATGAATCTCTTTAATTTGTTTTTATTTTTATTAGTATTACTATTATTACTATTATTATTATTATTATTTTAGTGAGAAGGGATGTAAAAAACAGTGAATGGATTGGTTTTATTTTTAAAGAATCAGTGCATAAATATTAGCTAATTAATTCTCAACAAACACTTCCGAGAGAATTATCTCTGTCTTACAGGCAGAATGAGTTTCAGAGGCATTGGGATGTCAGTCTCAGTTCACACAGTAAGTAAGCAGCAAACACAACTGCCAGCAGTCATTCTTGACTGCTGTGCTTATGCTATTACAATTATTTACAGAGTTTTATCAAATGTCTCTAAAGGCATTTCCTGCAGGTGCTTTCTGTGATCCTGTAGGGAAACAAAGTAACATTATGATGGCCTCTTTCATCTGAAGAGCTCCAAATTTGTTCTGAGCATTTGCAAACATGTTTTCAAAATACTCGCAGGCAGTAACTAAAGAAGTCTAGGAGTCGGGGAAACGGAAAGATAGGGAGATCCTTGTACCTTTGTCTTTCCACTCCTCCTTCCTATAAATATCCACAAAAGGATATTTTTGGTTTCTCTTGTATTAGTTTTAGAGAACGGGATATAACAGACTAATAGCAACAAGATAATGGTGTCTTCACTCTGCTAAAGCTGGTGATGCTACAAACATTTCCCCTTACTGGAAAACAGCAGTGTCAGTGTGATGTAGCTTCAGAAAAAAAAAGTATACAAGAAGATTCACTGAGTATCTGACAGTCTTTTCCTGATCACTTTGGGCCTTTGCATAGAAACAGAACCATAACCATCTTCTCTGTGCTGCAGCAAATCTTTGTCACAGGCATTCAGAATGATATAAGACAAGTATTGCACCTAAGTAATGAAGATCTTTCTACATGAGAAAATCTACCTTCTCCTTCTACATGAGTAGTAAAACACATGAAGCTGTTAATAACAACAGTGTTGCTCTACTGACATCTAACCCTTCTTTTAAGTTAGTGGCCGTGGAGGCTGTTGATCCTGCTCAGTGATAGAAAAGACTGCAATGAAGTCTTTTCTGCTAAACTCAAAATGTCACTGCCTCCTTGGCCAGGGAAGCATGTATCCTCACTGCCTAAAATAAATAAATCAAAAATATCTGAGTCAGACGAAATTGCCAATGCTTGTGAGGAAAAAAAATGGCTTGCACGCAACTAGTAATCAATTGTCTCTAATGTTCAATCCCCTAAGATTTATGGCACAGTTTTAAATTAAATTTAGGAAGTCTCTGTCTAAAGAAAATTAGGCCTTTACATCACTTTACTACTTGTTTAATGAATTGTAAGGAAAGAAGTGGACAGGTGATCAAAATTTTAAAATGCTTCTCTCTTTCAGTTATTGTTTTCAAACTAGATTTGCATTTGGTGATTATTAAACAAGGGTTTTGACTTATGGAAGTCCTCCTATTTCAGATGTTAACAGGCATTTGAAGGCATTTCAACTAAAAGATTTCTATACAGTCACCGTTGGAGTAGTAGCTGATGCAAACCTGAACAAAACAAGTGCATATAGAAATTCTAGATGCTTATTGTCTCTGCAAAAGGGAAAAATAAAACTTCTGAAAGTATACAGTTGCAAAATAGAGAATGGGATGAAATAAAATTATACACTTTAAAACAAAAATAGGACCTTCAGTATTTCTTATTCCATTATTGTCTCTTTTGTTAAGACATTTAACAGTTTACTAAATTCAGAGGGGTTTCAAATCAAAGATTACTTCTTACTCTGAGCTTTTCATATAGATAACAGGCACTTTTTGTATGAAGACTGAGAATGGACTTGAGCAGTAGCACAAGAATTCTATATTTCTCCCAAAATTCTTTCAGTCATGCTCATCTTAGTGGGGGAAAAAAAAATCCCTGAAGAAAAGAAAGAGGTAGCTTCTGGCAATTCAGATATTTCTTTCCACATTCCTTTATAAAATATTCTTGTGGCTTTTTGGTATAATTTCAAAAAGCCAAGTGGTTAAAACTGTCCTTATTTCCCTAGAAAGATGAGCAGCTATTGAATTCAAGTTGAAGGACAAGCTGGCATGTTTGAAGCCTGTCACATACTGTAATTCTGCCTTTGGGGATTTCTTAGTAATATTCCTTTGATCAGTTTGAAAGGATTATTCTGAGGAATCCTACTCCAGGTATTCTTTCTGAGACAAGAATTTTGTGTTTGCTTGCATGCCATTTTGCTTATGATTCTCTGCATCTAAAACCCTTTTAGCCTTACACTGAGTTATAGAAAGGATCTACAGATTTTTCTTTGACATTTTCATAGTTACATTTGGGTTAGTTTTTTTTTTTGTTTTTTGTTTTTTTTTTCCCTCTTGTCCTGGTTCACAGACCAGAAGGCTCTAAATTTGTGAAACTTCTTCAGAAAGATTTTAATGAAGATGGTGATTTTTAGAGTATGGGTTCTGCCTAGGGTGAACAGGTGGAAAGGAAAATGATTAGTGAGTTCTTGTATCATAGTTGACATTAATAGCTGCATCACCCTTTGGAATTCTTAACTTTAGTGTATGTGAAATATTTTCGATAAGTTACTTTATTTTGTTTCATCTTGATATATTCAGAGAGTACTGTAGCTACAGCCAGAAATTGAAACGTTAGTGTTAGATAGCAATAGTGCTATTTTTCCTTTTTTATCCTTTATCCTTTAGTAAATCTTGACTTTAATATTATATGTGAACTTCATTTATTTCATAAACATTGCAACTTGGAAGCAATGTTTATGAAATAAATGCAAAAACAAAACTTAAGATTCAAAATTATTTCTAATTCATACTTTTTATGTTTCTATAATTTTAAATCAATTTTGTAATGTTTTAATATTATTTAAGGACAGCTGAAACACGTTTAAAGACAGCTTATTGTCTTTTTTTAATCCAGTTTTACTTCCCATTACAGGGAAGCTTATCTGAATTATGGAGAATATAGGTGCTATTTGCAATTAACTAAAATCCCAGAATTAAATAGATACTGAAAGTATAAAAGAAAAACACCTGGTTATTTAAATTTTGTGTTCAAAGTTTGTTTATTTTATCTCAGTATACAATATTAACTTTATTCATGAAGCAATTAATACACAATAACCAGACTTTATTCCTCACTGATTGATTTACAATTGTATTCTTGCAACAATTTCAGATATGCAAAGTTTTGTTTCAGTTATTTTTTGCATGCTAATAGCCTAGTCAGAATAGGAATGATCTGGAAAGCAGTCTCTGGACTCTTCTGCAAATGAAACATAAAAATGAAAATGATTCATAACTGAGAAAAGTTTTTAGCAATCATGATTTACGTATGACTCAAAATAAAAGACTATAAAATCAGTAAGTGCAGTAAGTTTTATTTATAGTTATAAACTGAAGTCACAAATCAGTATTTTCTATTATGAGTAAAGATTGCTGTTTAGATTGATATTTAACTAATTAAGAGCTAAAAAGCTTTCTGTAGTTGCTATGCTCTTACTGAAGATAAATGATTCTCAACAGTATTTAAAACAGAGTTTGACTTTGTACATTTTCCTGCAGGGAGATTTAATCTTTTAATCCAAAGCACTAAGTCAAAGAGTGTGGAATGACACTGCTGAGTTTGTACTTTCCTCCCCTAAGTTCACCCTCTGGTAACAGCCTCAACAGTTTGGGTGGCAAGTAACCCAGTAGAGTAGTGAGGCTGTGCAGAAGAGATACAAGAAGGTTTGAGACAAGAGTGATGCACAAGGAGTACTGTCCTGAAAATTACTAAAGAGCTATTTTAAAATCATCAAAGTGTGCAAAAAATTATAAATACATCAGTAGTAGAGAGGGAAAGAAATCAAGGACCGCTCTGAGTTCCTCTGTGTTTGACCTTCTTCTCAAGGTGACAGCTCCTGTTACTGCTGAGCTCTATGGACCAGCAGGCAGTGATCAGAGAGCTGTTGCTGTTATTATTTCAGTAATGATTGCAATTGTGCTTAGGTGTTTTGGAGACACATTCTTCCTGTCTCATTCTACAGGAAATTCAGCAGAAGCAATTTTTTGTGTATTCATGAATAAAGTCTTACAACTCTATAGAGAAAAGCAGGTTTTATCCTGTCTGTAGAACCATATCACATTGTTTTTTGTATTCTTTTTCTTTTAACATGAATCAGTCAGTGGGCAACTTTTTGGAACTAAGGTCTTGATCACATTCTTTATTTTGTTGAATACATTTATATTGTACCCTGGGAAATTTATATTACACTGTGCAGCAACTGAAGAGTGGCAAGATTTTAATTTAGTTCCTATCTCCCACTTTGCTTCACTGACCACAAAAGTCTCAGCTTCTAATTTAGACACCCATGTGAATACTTGACTAGGTCCTTAATAAGAATTATTTTATTTTTACAACCCCATAAAATAATTTAATTTTTACTTCATATTCCATATATGTGGAACAGAGACAGTGAAAGATTAAGTCAAAACTACCTAATCATTTTGTGTCTTCCTGGAACTATACTAAGTGCCACAGAAATTTTTTTTTGCAACTTTGTTGTCTGGCATGACATGGGAACTGTCACAAAGAGAATCCAGCACCTGTGCTGTAGGGTACACTCTATCTGTTAACTTCATGGAAGATGGCCCATTCCCATCTGGCAGTTCACAGGCATGGACACTGTGTACTTCATTCTCTCGTGCAAATAAAAGAGCTATCTTAAAGACACCAGTCTTATTCATTATGAAACCCCACGCTGCTCCTGGAATGGGTCCTGCAGTGTCTGTGTTAAAATCTGTTTAGTTTGTTTAAGACTAAGAGCAAGATAATGATTACTCCCCAATGTGTTCAGAAGCTTTTACTAATAAAAAATCAGTTGATCTTAACAACAAAGATGGAACGTTATTCAGTAGTGGGAAGGTTGTATTTTCTCAATTTAAATCAAAGTGTAAATACTGGATACTAAATCTTGGGAACAAATTGCAAAAGACTAAGACAGGCTTCTATAGGCAAAATTTTCCAAATCAAGCTCATGTGTTTTTCTTCTTGAATTTAGATATGGTTAAAAATGAAAAAAAACAAAACAAACCACCCTAAAACCTCAAGGTTATTTCAGCCTGAGTTGTTTAGTGTATCAGGATTAATCATCACAATTTTCTCTCTGGGAATTGTATGAATCTCTGGGGAATTAATAGCAGGTAATTATGTAAATAAATTAATATCATAATGATATTCAGGAATTCATTAAGACTCTGCAGGAAACATAACTTCAACTAGCAATGTTGACTTTACAACCCTAATGATATTTTAATATTTTTTGCATATAGCTTTGGTTTAAAAGAATTTTAGGATTGTTCCCATTTTATGTCAAGTGGAACAAAACCTATATGGTTCAGCATAGGGGTTGAAATTTCTTCTTCATTATACAGGCCTGAAAATAATTTAGGAGCTTTGTTAATGTCTGTTTTAGAAATCTTACATGTTATGTTTGGTGTCTTCACCAAAAAGGGAAGAATGTCTTTGCCAGTGAGATATTTCACTCACCTCTGGAATAGTGTATTCAGTTTTAGGATGTAGAGAAACATAACACTGTTGGTGCCTTTGATGTGATGCTGTGATGTTCCATAAAGTAAAATTTAACAGCATCCATAAGTCTGTGTCTCTTGTTCATGAGTCTAAAGGTTAGGGGAATAGGGTTACTAAATGGAGTCCTTGGCAAAAGAAAAACAAACAAAACCCTCCAGTCTGTACACATGTGCATTGTCAGATGTCCTGCCTCAAGTATTCCAATAATACAAAGTCAACAAAGGTTTGCAGTCCAGTCCTTAAAAGAATTCAATTTCCCTAGCATAATTCAGATAATTTAGTAATATTTCTGTGCATAAATAAAGGATGAACAATTGTATGTAGAAGTATGAGAAAAGCGCTTAATGGATTTGGAACATATGAGCGAACTGGATAGGCAGTTCTTTGTTTGTTAAGGCTTTTGGCTTTAGGCTTCATTACTCAAAGTAAATTAAACAAAGATAATATCCTACAACAGTGCCAGAAGATAAAAGAATGTTTCACTTATATCCAGTAACTGAGTCGTGTTCCAGATGCAGTTGGGAGAGTGTTTGGATTCTTGGTTTATGTTTGTTTGTTTGTGTATAGGAGTTTAATTTGTTTCTGGATTTAAAAGAAAAACTGCAAACATTAAAACTCATAGATTTGATAATGAAGCTTGTATTTGTAATTTTTCTGTCAGGTATCTAAAATAATGCTCAGGTATCAGATCTTGCTCTTCAATTTTCTGTCTTTAAGTTTTAAAAACATTTTCTAGGAACATTATACAGAACTGAAATCCCTACAAGTTATCTGTGAATAAAAAATGACAATATTCCTTAAAACTTTTTTTGAAACTTAGAGATTTCTTGAGGTTCTTGTTAAAATACCAAAAAATCAAAGTTCCTGTAAAGGAGGCTGAGTTCTTTTTAAGTAAAACAGTAGTTATTAGGCTATAAAATGTTGGCATAATTTGTTATAATGATCAATAATGTTATGTTGCTAAATCATTTAGTTTTGTTTGGAAATGTGAAAGGCTAAAAGGCAGCAAATAAGCTTTTGGCTTTAGTCTTTGCATGTAATGATAATTCCATTATATTATTCATTAAATTATGATGAATACATGGTTAGAATATGTTTTCAGCATACAAAGAGGGAATTTGAACTTGAAAGTAAACTTCCTAGGAATCAGTGGAGAATATAAGGGTGTAAGGTGAACAAAAAGATGGATATGATAAAAAATGCTAGGAAAGGTCTTAAGCATAGGACAAAAAAGCGTACTCAGTTCTAGTGAAAGCCTGCAACTAGATATTCCTTACTTTGAGATATTACTTACTTTAGTTCCTTTTCCAGAAATTTTTAGCACTACACACATAACATAGCGGAGATATATATATATATATATATATATATATACACATTTATATAAAGCAGAGAAATGTGGCTGTAGGAAGTGTATGGATAGTCACTGAAATTGGAATTTACTGCACTGATAATAGAATCAAGTTCATATGAGCTCACCAGCATCAGCATTATAATGTTTAGTTGATCTCATGTATTGCTAATCCTGAGCTCTTAGGAGTTTTGATCATTTTATAACCACAAATATCAAGGATGAAATTCAGCACCTGGTGAATCATTTGAGAATTTCATTTGTGCTAAGGGAAATACCTGCTATAGCTTTTAATTACTTTCAGATGCCTTTTTTTTTTTCTATTCAGTTGCATTTCTGTGCGAGGTGATTATGCAGGATGCTGTAGAAATGTTGTTTTGCTTTGAATGTGTTTGTTTTTAGGGAAAGAGTACAGTTTGCAAATTGTAGTGTTACTAATTGTGCTGTTCAATGGATAGAATGCAGAAATGTTTCTTCAAGTAAAAGATTACTGCTTCCTGTCACTTATTTTTACTCCCCACAATACACATGAAAGTACAGCAACTTGTCAAAAGTGAGCTAAAATGGAGATAACCTAGATCTGCTACTTTCTGATGCATTAATTTTTTCCTTTATTTACTATTATTCTTTCTTTCCACAACCCGTTTTCCTACCATATTTCTTTTATATCTTTTCCCCCCTTCTTCTTGAAGTTAATATCTTACATGCTTTTACCCAATCTTCTTATTCTCGCTGTTTGAGTTTGCATGACACAATTGAGATGGGTTTTCATAGGTATTGAGCAAAGAATGAGCACATCTTCACCAGCAGAGAGGATTTAATGAAGTTCAGGTTTTGTCTTTTTTTCTTAAATGTCCATGTAGTAAAGTAGAAACAAATTTTTTAAACATCTTGTCTTCTCTGAAATCTGATGTGGATTTCAGTGGACTTTTGCAGAACCAGTTCATGATGTGAATTTTTTTAGGACCCCTGGATTTGAACTGCCCCGAAGTGCCAAGCATTCTGCTGCACTGCTGGTGGAGAGTTTCCAGCACCCAGCCAGCCCTGCTCTGCTCATTGATGGTGCAGAAAACTGAAAACTCAAGGGAAAAACTATTTCCAGATCTTTTCTGTGCAGTCAGAGGGCTAGCAGCCATAATCAAAGCTGTCAACATCTCACTTTTGTAATCCTTCTAGTTTTTTGAAAAAAATTATTTAGTTTGGAATTTGGGGGCTTTTCTATAAAATACAAATTTCAAGGTTTAGTCAGCTTCATGCTTAGCTCACCTTGGAGTCCCAAAAAACCCCCCAGTTTTGTTTCCTGAAGATATATTCTGTCTGCCTGTGGATGTTTCCATATTTTATACTGGTATTTCTAGTTCTAATTTCTGCCATTTATAGAGCTATAGTACCAGGGAACACAGACTCTGTACTTTTTTCACCATTGCAGTGTCAAAATAAAGCTAAAACCATAGATTTTTTATTTTTTTTTTTTTTTTAGAAATTCAAAGACATAAATTATTTCTTCCTTTGATAAAAAAGCAAAAAATAACTATCAAGAATATAACAATGAGTATAAAATCAAAGTGGTGAAAAAAAAGTACTAGTAATTAAAGAAAGCTATGAAAAAAAATTAGTTATTGCTCATTCAGGAAAAGAAATGTCATCCTACTGTACCATGCATTGCCATATTTTTACATCATCCTAGAAAGAGCCTACAGTGAAGCAATTTTAGTACTCATCTCTGAATGGATCATTAATTTGGATGGAGAATTCTTCACCTGAATGAAGTGAGGTGAAGAATTAATTTTCCCCTTAACTAAGTTAGATTCTCTGGTATATATATGATGATATTTTACAGTGAAATACAGGATTTTTTTTTCTCTGCTTCACAGAGACCTGAGAGATTGCAAACATCTTTTTGTTTATCTGGTTGAGGATCTAACTACCATTCATCCATCATTTACTCTTTGATTAAAGTATGAAGGTGTCCACTTTTGTTCACTTAACATTTCAGGCATTTTTGTGCCTCCTTATTTCAGAAATAAATTCCTTAATGCTGAGAATTTATTTTTAACCCATTATTGTAAAAAGCATGTTCCCAAAAGGAGATTTTGTAATGTTCTTTCTTTGTCCATAGAATTGAGTACTGTAAAATGGCAGCAAACTGTCCTATTACAGGAAGCTCAAACCATTTTGGCCAGTTCTATTTAGACACTGCTATTAGGCTGTGTGCTATTTCATTGCAATACTTATGTGAATTTATAATTTAGCTCTACTATTTTTAATTATTGATTAGAATGTAGTTGTTCTTTAACTACAGGACAAAAAATTGACTCTGAATCTTAACTTTCTATAGCTTTGCTTCCAAGTTTGCCAAACCCTTACCTTCACTTTTTTCCAGGTTCTTTAGCTGTGCAAAGGGAATTATACTGAATGTCTCTCTGGTGTCCCCATGTATAGTGGGGTGGCTGAAGCATATTGGTAAAGCCAAAGTGAAATTTAAAATTCACACAATTTTTCCTGCATATTCTGCTGCATTTATTTAATTTATTAATTTTAAACTTTATTAGTTAACCTGTTAAAATATGTTATCTGTCCTATAAACCTGCCCTGCTGAATTTTGAAAATTATTTGGAGCTAAACAGAGCTTCCTTTTAAGGAGTGACAGAAATCTTGGTGAATATGTTTGAAAGCTCCATTCAATATATGTTCAAAAGCATCGTTCAGAAAGGATTTGGGGACTTATTTTCTTATATTTTTTTCATTCTTATTCTGTTGCTGTCCTGTGGAGCACTACCTTTGAAAAAAGTGGTTGTGGCTAACAACATTCCCAGTCTTTTCATTGCAATGTGAGCTGAAATATGAAGCAGCTTACAGAAGTCAGTATCCAATACAAGAAAAGAAATGGTTTATAGAACAGAGAATTTCGGAGTTGGGCTCATGAGACAGTGTTTTACAGATAAGTGAGCCATTTTGATAATTTCCCAGTTTGGGTTAAAGAAAAAGCATGATATCTGGCAATAATATTTAAGTGACTTAATGAGATGAATAATCTGAAAAACTTGTTTAATTTATATAGGTATTCACACTTTTTTTCCTGAAAAAAATAGTTTTTCAAGGAGGTTTCTTATTGTGAAATTCTATATTTTTTTTTTTTTTTTTTTTTTTTAGCCAGGGATTCATTACTTGTTTTTTAAAAAAATCTCCTATTAGAGATGTGGGTCTAAATTATATTTTTAAATCCTACTGTCCAGAAAAGGAGATTTTACAGCAATTGTGCATAATTTTCAAGGTGCTGTGAATTGATTTTTCAGTCTTGCAATAATGGATTTTGGCCTGGTATTTGCATTATCCACAAAGCGTGTATTACTGTTTCCCATTTATTTAAATGAAGGCTGTGTTTAAACGATAGTCTTCTGCTGGAGACTAAATGGAATGTGTTTTATTAATCTGGGACTGCCTTATTCTCTGTTGACTATGTTTATGCATTCAACAGAGGTTACTGATTTATATAGCAATAGGAACCCTAGAAATGCCAGGTACCTCCTGGGATCAGCTCGCTTTCTGACAAAAGACTGGTAAAGCACAAGCCAGGGTAAAAAGTTTGGAGAGCTACAGAAGATACTATTGATTTTGAGAATCTTTTTTATCTATAATTTAATTAAATTATGTAGAAAATATCATGTCTTCCTATATTAAGCTTCCTTTGATCATAACTGTTCTAGGAAATTAAAAAAAAAAAAAAAACCAAAACCAACAAATAAGCCCAAAACAAAATAACCAGCAACTCTTTAGAAAGGATTTATTCTATATTTAGTAGGGGTTTGATAAGGTTATACCAAGCATCATAAAATTAAAACATTTCCAAATAGAATTTTCTATTGAACTATGGAGCATTACCTTGCATGCTCAGTAAAACATACATTTTTATAGGAATCAAAATTTTTATTCGCTCCATGAAGTTCCGAAGTTCTTGTTCCTAGAACAAGAAAACAGGCAGCTGCTCAGCAGGATATTTTGTTGTTGTTCAGTGTATGCTTTACTTTGTCTTCAATAGCTGCAGCACAAAAAAAAATTAAGGTGAATGTTACTGTTATCATGTTTTAATTTTGTGAGTCCACCAAAGAAGGGATCCTGTGCATCTTCCTTACGTCTACCACCACCTAGGTCTACTATACATGGTACAAAATAATTATTCTTCTAAAATATATTTTTTGAGTAAGTAGTGTCTGAGCATGCAATTAGCTATTCCTGTAACTGTAAGCAAAAGCCTAACTTAATTTTTATAGTTTTCAATATTTTTATGACTATAGTTTTCAATGATAGTCCTTATTCTTTGATTTTTTTTGTCCCAGTATTGATACTTATTAAAGGATTTTATATGTGCATTTATTCAGATGCCAACCATCTGAACTGATGTAACTGATTTTTTTTTTCCTTTTTTCCCTTAGGCATTTCCTGGAAATACAAACTCTGACAGTGTGGTCCGGCATGATTTACAACATCCAGTTATTGCTCGGTATGTGAGGATAGTTCCTTTGGACTGGAATGGAGAGGGCCAAATTGGGTTAAGAATTGAAGTCTACGGTTGCTCCTACTGTAAGTTTTTCCATGATGATCCTTTTTTTTTCTCCCCTAAATAAAAACTCGCTTTGAATTTTTTATTAAATCCAGATGTCAAAGACATTTACCTTTGTTCCAGGATTGCTAGTTGTGTTACCTAGGGCTTCTTGAAATATTCATTCATGAAATATTTGTTGGAACTTTAATTCTGAGCTGATTGTTTGTTCTTCTCTGGAAGATGCAACATTGGAAATTGCAACACTGCTTTAAGTTTCTCCTTTTCATCTTCATGGTTTCTGTTGTAGAAGGCTTTGGCTATTGTATAAGCTTGACTGGCACATTTGAGGAAGAGATCATATTCAAACAAATGTCATGTTGTGTCTTGAGAGATAAAATGGAAACAGGGTGTAATTTCTTGCCTGATATGAGAGATAAAATTAAAGCAGTAAATAATTCTATTCGGATAGCTCAGATTGTCTAAATATCTGACATGTTTTTCTGAGATATTTTGTTGAGTATTTGAATGTGACTTCAGAATTTCTTCTGAAATCCTAGTGAGCAATGGTACGAGTGCTTCTGTAGCTACGACCCGAACCAATAATGGTTTAAGAAATTATGCCCTTCCTTCAATTCAATCCAGCCAGTGCTTAAGTCAGCAAACCTGCAAAACTGAGTTTATGATATCCTATTTCTATGTACTTTTTTAGTTGTATCCTGGATTTGTTGGTATTTTAGCTGGAAAATGTTATTTGAGATTTGTGTTTTAATAACCAGACTTTAGAATAAAATGTGGAAGATTCATCATTGACTTCCTTGGGTGACATAAGACCCATTGGAGCCCTTTGCCATCCTGACTAGCAAAACCAGCTGTGATTGTTGAAACAACAGCTGTTGGGTTTTTTTATTTGATTAGATAGTCAAAAGACTCCATACTTTCATTCAACACCAATAGAACCATGAGGAATAGAGTTTTGATATTATTTTTCTTATTTCCATACAATGAATGTTTTAAAAATGTATATTGAATCACAGAGAATTTCCCAACAGCTGGAACTTAGTTGAGAAATCAAGTCAAACTTGCTATGGTATTAGTGCTGCTGTACTGAGGGTACACATGGTTGTTAAAATTTGCACAAATACAAGAGCATGATCTATTGCAATAAGACAAAGCAGAATGGTTTTAAACTAATAGGGGGTCAATTTAGGTTAGATATAAGGGAGTAATTTTTTACAATGAAGGTTCTAGAACACTCTAAGAATTTACTCACAGAGGTGGTGGATGCTTCATCCCTGAAAACATTTAAACTCAGGTTGAATGGGGCTCTGAGGAACCTGATCTGGTTGAAGACATCCCTGATTATTGCAGAGGGATTGAACTAGATGGCCTTTAAAGGTCTGCTCCAACCCAAACTGTTCCATGTTTCTATGATATCTGTTGTCTGAGGAACTGTAGGTTACACTAAAGGTAATTTTTACTCAAAGAGAATTGAGCTTCTGACGTTTAGGTACAACTCTGATTAATCAGTACATGACTCTTAATAAACAAGTGTTTGCCATCATACTGCTAAAATGTTTTACATGCTGTTTTATGTATACCAAACACTACAGCATGGCTAATTTTTCATCATAATAAATACTTGCTTCTAAGTATACCTCCTTGCTTGTACATCAAATGCAAATTCAGGCATCTGATACAAGAAACCAATATCTAGTTTACTGTCAAATGTAGCTCTCTTTAACAGAATAAAATGTAGCAGAATCAAACAAGAAACCCACTATATTTACTGCAATATTTACGTATAAAAATGGTATATTTTGATGAAATTAATAGACAAAATGCTGTAGGTATGCAACAAGATACTTTTAGAGGCTTAAAGTAAATGTGAGAAAAAGAAAAACACAGCTTGCTGATAAAATTGTTTTAGTTGTTTGATGAAAAGTTGCTTGCTTGCTGAACTTTTGGAGGAGAATAAAAAGCCTCTACCAAGGACACAATGTATGGAACCATAAAAATACTGATAAAGTGTGTCTTCACAGAATAAGATGGCCCAATATATTTTCATAATTTTAGTGATAGATTATTACTGATCTGTTTTTTAAATTAGAAATTATTTCAGTAATCATTGGAGATTTTTTAAATTTGAATATTTAAAATAATGTATTCTGGTTTTATGTGTAAAGGGACTTTTCTTTCAACATCTCTGCTACAATGCAGTGTGATTTTTACATGCAGGAACTGGGCTGCTCCCAAAATGGTATCAGTAGAGAGCAGCAGAATGGCTGAGTAGAAAAACTAAAAAATAACTGTGTAAAGAGAGAGGAAGGCAGCCCTTTGGTATGAATACTGTAATCAGGGAGTATTGTTTACAAATTCCCAGCTTGTCTTCAAATGAATTATTTGGAGCCAGGTGTAAATGCTGCACCTTTCCATGTAGATGTGTCCTTTGGCAGAGGCCAAGTTTTTAACTTTATGATTAGAAGTGCATATATTTGCATATAAATATAAGCACTGTCATTAACCAGTGTGATTTGCAGATTAATCCTGCTGTCATTTAAGGAACTAACAATTTAGATAATCACCAATTCTAAAAGCCTGATTAAAAGACCAGCTTCTAGTCAAATCTGCCCCAATTTTTGGAACTATTACCTAAATAAAAGGCTGCCCAATATATCACCATTTTAATTTTCCTTTTAGTTAATAAATTAATGTATTCTTTTACTTAGATATATTCAGATACAAAATGCGTCGTTGCATTCTTCTCCCCGGTCCCGGGCGGCTCTGGAGCCCGGCTAGGCTCTGCCCCTTTGGCCAGACTGGGGCTGCCGCTGGTTCGGAGGCTCTAGCGCTGAGCCTCCACGTGGGTTTGACGCGTTCTGTGGCTGACGCTGGGAGGAGGGAACGGGACGAAGGAGGCACACCTTGTCCTGCGTGGCTGGAGAAAGTTTATTCCCGCACGGCTGCCATGGTGGCTGGAGCGGCGCCTATCTCCTCGCACGCGCGTGGTCAAGATGGCGATGAGACAAAGGAAGCATGGGATTATATAGGGGGCGGGCAGACAGGGCAGAAGCCCCCCTCGCCCAATGGGGACAGGCAACAGGGGAGTGACATGGACCACAGCAGCCAACAGGAACACAACAGGGGTGGATACAGGGCTCTGGGACGAATAAGAATACAGGGATAGGGTAACTGACACGGAACTCTCAGGAACGAACAGGGGGTGACTACAAGACTGACATGGGAAAGTTCCAATGGCAGACAACCTGGAGCAAACCATCACGGGGGGAAAATGGGGGATACATAGAACCGGCTAACTAACATGATTAAAGCCCCAACTGAACCAACCTAGGATGCAACAACGAAATTCGGATTTTCCCACATTGCATGCAAGGTTTAATTTAAGGGAAGCCATGCACACTGACTGTTAAAACTCTTTCCTTGCACAATGCTGCAACCGGGTCATTAGCCTCAGACCTTTAAGAAAAATTCTTCCTCATATTGAACTGCTTATTCAAACATCAGGTCACTAATTGCCATATTTCGGATTCCTATTTTGTTGGTATATGTATATAAAATACACATTTAACTTTTTTGTACAAGGGCTAAAATCCATGTCCTTCCTTGCCCAGCAAATCAAGTTTGAAAAGAGGTGTGTTCTCCAGAGAGCAATTAGACTTCACATCTGTAGCCTGAAGAAGTTAATAGCGTTACCAAATCTTCTTCTTTTATTGTTGGTTTGCTTAAAGTTTAAAATCTGTTATTTTAAAATTCATCTCTGTATTTTGTGTAGATGAGATCTGTAGGGTTGTCTTCTATCAGAAGAGTTCACAAAAGTAGCCAAAAAATAATTAGGGCCTTACTCTACAACAAGGTTCAGAATGAAATTTGTTTTGTTTTTGTTTTTGTTTTTTTTTGTTGTTTTTTTTTTTTTTTGTTTTTTTTTTTTTTTGTTGTTTTTTTGTTTTTTGTTTTTTGTTTGTTTGTTTTTTTTATTTATTTTTCCTATAGTGGAAAACTGACTCTATCTTATTAAAAAAAAATATTAATATTGGGTAAAGACCTTGCTTAATAGCTAAATTAATGGAGAAATTTCATGAGCAAAATAAGCTTGAAAAATCACAGCAAATAGACTATTATATAACATAAAAAACACTTTTTGGTCAATGAAACCTTTTGCTTTTATTTTAAAATCATGAGTTGTATAAATCATAAAGGGGAAAAGTGTCTTTACACTTGAAGTAACAGCTTATATCTAAAAGCAAGTCACAAAGAAGAAAGCAATAGAACCAAAGTCAAAATATCCACTGAAATCAGTTAAATGAAAACTGATGGCCGAATATTATCCATGATCTTTTGGAGAAAGTGAGCAATGGCACATGACATGGATCTTCCACCATGGTCACTTTTATGAATTTTTTGAGACAGGCAGCAAAGACATGGCATCTGGAGGCCGTGAAAACTACAATATAGTACTTTTACTACTGATTCATGAAGATCATAATAAGCTTCTGCAGGATCATTGCCATATGAATAGTTTCCTTAATCTCCATCCTGTGGCAGATGAATGCCTACAAGAAAAGGGCAATAAGCATATAATTACATAGGCTTTGGCTATGCTTTTCAAGGCAGCTTTAAGAGGTCTTCTGGGTCATGAAATCCTTTGAGTGGAAAACACTCATGATACCTTTATTCATAGAGGAGTTTTTATATGGCTGTGCTGATTTTCTGTCTCTAAACAGTAGATTTGTATCTTTTTGGTAAAATTGCACATTTGATAAGAATTTTCAAATTTCAGATGACTCACTTCTGAATTGTAGGATATACTTGAAAAAAAACAAACAACACCTGGAGATGGCAGAAAGCTGTGCAAATATTCAATATACTCAAGGCA
Source organism: Vidua macroura (assembly GCF_024509145.1). Classification (NCBI taxonomy): domain Eukaryota; kingdom Metazoa; phylum Chordata; class Aves; order Passeriformes; family Viduidae; genus Vidua; species Vidua macroura. Next base: position 50,440,866 of record NC_071571.1, on the reverse strand, counting down.
GGAACAATTATAAAGCTCCATAAATGGCTGCAAGCCAAGCTGTTTACATTTACTGACCAGCTCGATTTTCTAATACTTAGGAAGCAGTGGGACTGAACAAATGTCATATGACCTGTATTCACAAATCTGTTCTTATTCAGATATTAGCTCAACTACATGTACTACAATGTCAAATGTTACTGTTTCAGTTTTCTGATTGGTGACTGGTTTTTGCTTTTTTTTTTTTTTTTAGAGAGGGAGGGTAAAGAAGGAAAAATAGTAACCACAGTCCCATGGTTATTCATGGAATAATGAAATTTTTTATTTACTCTACAAATAGTAAAGTGAACGGAATTTCGGTCATGGAATCATGTTACAAGAACTAAAATAAAATTTTGAGGTGCTCTTATGGGGTACGCCAAATGAATATTTGCAAGAACTGATTAGGAAGTATTGAAGTGGTAAAACCTGTGGGCTGAACAGATCTTTTGGTTGTTGTAATTAATCTTGTTTGCGTGCGGTGACTTTGAGTTAAAACACTGTTTCCTTTGACACTTCATTCTGCATTTAGTTATACTTAGCTGCTAGGAAATTTACTTATTTGAAATCTGCTTAGCTTGGTTTCATGCTATAAGCACTAACTAACTATTCATGTCTCATTCACTGTGCCCCACGGTTGCCATACACACTTAAAAGAGAAACTTCCATGTTGTCCAGAATAATCTGTTGCATCCAAATAACAAAACGACTACTGAAGGTAGATGAGAAAGCTGCTTTATTTCCCTTTTGTTCAGTCTTATTAAGTTTTACTTGTCCTGATTAAAAGGCATACCCTGGACATTTTGTTTCACCAGCATATAGCATTAAAAAAAAGTCCCTTGAAGTGTCATGATTCCTATTGAAATACCCTGGGGAAAATAAAAGAAAATAAATAATAACATGTGTTAATGAACATATGCATACCTATTTGCTCCTTAACTTTTGGTATGTGTGTGAATATATGCCTAAATAGTGAAGGTACTTATGTAGTCCAGTAATCTGCATAAAATTTCCTAGCTCTTCTTTTGATATTTTATTACTTACAATAAATGTGCCACTAAGTTTTCTGATCAGACTTTTCTGTCCATCTAAAGTGATGAAAATTCATAAAAATATTAACTGTCAGAAAGGAAGAATAATTTTAAAGTGTTCATTTTGTGAAATCATATAATATTTCTAGAAACTTTACTAACTTGCTGTAAATGACAGTTCTTTGAACATACAGGGATTGTAATGTGGGGGAAAAACAGAACTAAAATAATCATTTAACAGAGGCTACTGTGAGCTACAAAAGCTTTCCTTGTATCAGTGGTTTGGACAGTAAAGGGTTCTCCTAAGCATCCAGCTGTTTCTTCCCTTTTCTCTTAAATTCTCAGAATTTCTGTCCTGGGAACTTCTATCTGTTTAGGCCTATGTGTTTGATTTTTATCCTTCGTCTTCACAGCTCATCAGTGGCAAACATAGCTTGATATTCTCTATCTGACATTAAAGGTGCATGGATGAATACTCATATCTAAACTATGGAGAGTGAGGAAAAAGAAATGTGAACTTTTTCTTTGCAAACTTTTAAAGATCTGTTTGAATTTGTGTTGGTAAGTCTGCTTCCTTGTTAGTGTATTTTTTCCTACCTTTTTGTCAGACGAGAGATTTGGTTTTTTCTTAAAGTCATGAAAATGGACAACTTTTATCCTCCAGATAGTCTCAGGTCATGTTAGTCATTTAACAGAAGTGTTTTGTAATTTAAGACCAAAAATACCCTCTGTCTTTATAAGTATTCTCAGTAAAGATTTTTTTTTTCTATGACCTCTCCAGGAAAGAATACTTGTGATTGTTCCTATAAACGTTTTCATGTATTCTGGCATGAAAAATAAGTGAAAACGTGCTTCAGTCCATTTATTACCCTCAGATGTTATAATTGACAAACATAGGCCGCTTTTGGTAATAGATGGCATGTAAATTTTAAAATAATTTTTAAAAAGTTGTGTTTTCTTGTTTAGTGCATTAAGAAATAAACTGCTAAAATCAGAAGATTCAGGCTGAAACAAAAAAATTATTTCCGAATACCTTATTGTTTAATTTTAACACTTTTTTCTAAATCAAATATTTCAGAAAGATTTGACATAAAAGGAATTTTTAGTAGAAAAAAGTTTGTTTTATTCTTCATCTTTTTGTTAATCTGATGCAATATGATGGTTTTTTCCTCTCTCAACTTTTTGCATCCAGTAAAAAAAAAAGGAAAAATCCATTATTTTCCACTTGTAATTGTAATGAGACTACTGGCAGATATTTTCAAGCACCACAGCTTTGAGAAGTGCAACAACCATGTATATTCTTTACAGGTTCATTTGTTAGCTGGCAATGAAAATATAATCAGTGTGCTGGTTTTAGCAGTGCAGAGTTAATTTTCTTCACAGTGGCTGGTGTGAGGCTGTGTTTTGGATTTGTGCTGAACACAGGGTTGATAATACAGAGATGTTTTTTGTTGTTGATGAGCAAGGCCTGCACAGAACTGAAATCTTTTATGTTTCTTGTACAGCCACATTGATGAGAAAGTTGGTGCTGCATGGGAGGCTGGGAGGAGACACAGCCAGGACAGGTGACCCAAACTGACCAAAAGGACATTCCAGATGCCATTCCATGGCATCTTGTTCAGTATTCAAAGTGGGGAGAAGAAAGAAAGAAAAAGAGGGGGATGTTTGAGGTGATGGCGTTTGTCTTCCCAAGTAACCATCACATGTGATGGGGCCCTGCTCTTCTGGCTGAACACCTGCCTGACCATGGAAAGTGGTGATTGAATTTTTTGTTTTGCTCTGCCTGTGGCTTTTGCTTTCCTTATTAAACTATCTTTATCTCAACCCATGAATTTTCTACCTTTTACTCTGCCACTATTTTCCCCAATCCTGCTGGTGAGGGAGTGGGTGAGTGGCTATGTGGGGCTTGGTTACTGTCTGGGGTTAAACCATGACAATCAGTCAGAGAAAAACAAGTATATTTTGTATGAATACATGACCAACAAGCTTGTTCAGTAATATTCCTACAGAGTTTTCAATTACACTTGAATATTTTTTTAATCATTTCCTTTAGAAGGATGTAAGCAGCTGGCTTGTTAGAAAAGGTTATTTTAATTATTTTTTGCTGTGGAATGAAGGAAAACTTTTCTGTAGTACATAAACAGAATTTATGGCCAAATTTGATAAAATCTTGCAGGATTTGAGGAATGTTTTTTCAAGTCAGATATGGCTGTTGTGTAAAAATAGCAGACTAATGTTTTCTAATTGGTTTTCCAGCAACTGCCCACACACACCACAGAAGGGATCCTCCATAGAGTGGTCTCTAACCAGTTAATAGAAGATGGAGATTTAAAACATATCCTTCATAACCATCTGAAAACATAAAAACCAGAAGCAGAGCTAGACTGTGTTTTTCACAAAGAATGGTAGCATTTAGGTAACTACAGTCAAAAACTTCAGTCTAATCACAACGGTCTTGCCTTTAATCTTTTTTTTTTTGCCTGAATGAAGGCTCATGATGGCTGTGCCCAGCATTATTTTCTTGTATTCCTGTAAGTGGTAATTGATCCATTTGTCCATGGTGACTTATTCACCAGAGAAATCAGGTAGAGTTTTTTTTCCTCATGAAACAAAAAAATTCATCATATTTCAAATTATAGGTCTTGATTCTATGCCATTGATTTGGAGCCTGAAGAACCTCACTGGTATTCGTTTTCTTGAATGTCTGAAATACAATATATTAAGGATGCAGTTACTTCCAGATTCAGTTCAATTTATTCTTTTTCTCAGAAGTCTGGATGAAGATGATGCATTTGTATCTTTTATTTTAGGCATGACAAGTGGAGTCTTACTGTGAGTAAATTCTCATTTCCTCTCTGCCAAAGGTTAGTGTTCTCTGATTAGAAAGTGCACCTATCAAAAAGTCAACATTACTGACAGGAAAAAATAAATTTAACTCTTCATAGTAATGCTTTTATAAGGTTGAAACAAGCCTTGGTGTTTATACGTAGTATATCCCTATAGAGAGTTATGTTTCTAGACAGTCCTGTTTCAAAGCTGGGCTCTCATCTTGGTGAGCATACCTTTGGAGAGTTAGATCACTGTGATGCCAGCTTCTCCCTGAATCCTCTTAAACAGGTAAAAAGTTCAGGTTTTTCCATCTCAGGAAGGTGACATTGTATGGCCCTTCTCTAGTGGCCAATAAGCGTCCCTTCACCGTTCACTCACTGCTGCTATTTTCCTTCAAAAGAACAAGCTAAAGGAAGCTAAAAGAACAGCTAGAAGGAAACTATGACAGTCCAATTGCTTGGCCAATTCAGGGTTGGCCAAAACTTATAGTATTAAAGACATTATTCAAATACCTTTTAAACACTGTAGCTCTGTTAATTGCCCTTGCCAGATTGCAGGGGATGCTTTTTTAGGTAAACTGAAGAATGCATTGTCCTGCTCCTGGCTGCACATGCACATTGTGTTAATGCTTGTGAGCATTGTCTCTGAAACAGAGTCAGAAAAATAAAATTAAATCCTGTTTCCAGTTGTAACTTCTGTGTTATATGTCTTTCAGAGACATATACATTTCACATTTCAGACAAATATTAGCATTGTTATTCGACTCATGGTGAGCACAGGGAATGGAATAGAATGAAATAGAACAGAAGGCAACAGAATAGAATAGAGCATGACAGAACACAACTGAACATTTATGTTTGGTTATGCCCAGAGCTCTGCATGTGAAGCTATAACCGAGGTCTGAGGGTTCCATCTTGGAGAATAGCTCTCTGCAGTGCAGGTGGCAGGGCCATCCAGGTGACAGATCCAGTATCCTCACAGCTCTGGGACAAGACCAGAGCTTTCAGTTTATCCTATGTGTTTCTCATACTGCTTCTATTGGTGTACAAATATTTAGACATTCTCTTAAATTCTTAGTCCTCCCTGGAGCAGCATAAATTTCCCAACACCATTCCACTCTGAGACAGTGCTTTGCCAACCCTTGCCTTACCTTCAACTTTCCTGATGGTGTCTTCATCCAAAGAAGGAACATTTACCTTTCTGTCCAGCCTCTCCTGCAGGTGCAACTAACTGGAGAATGAGGTAAAGCTACCTACAGTGTCCTGCTGACATCCATCCAGCCCAATAATTCTCTGTTGCTAAAAGCCCATAAGAAAACAAATAGTCAAACAAACTTTTGGGTGTATTTCTTGTACTAGTGAATTATACTAAAATAAACAAATATTTGTCTTAGCTAAGCAATATCTTAGAATCAATGGCTTTGGTTATGAGGGCATCAGATGTCTCATAAGCTTCCTGAAATTGGATTCTTTGCTGCTTTTCTTTTAGTCTAAGTATTTTTTAGGCTGGCACAAGTTATTAATTCATAATAGAAGTGTTCCATGCAATATGTATGGAAAAATGTTAGCTCTATTCAGATGTAGCCCTTTTTATTAGAATATTTGATGCAATATTTTAGACTCCATGATGTTGGACCATGTCTGTTTTTCTTCTGACTGTAATGCAAAACAAAGGAATTTTTTTCTCTTGAATATATAGTTCAAGTTGAAGTACTTTTGTGTATGGTTTCACCTAGATATTTAGATGGCTTCCTAAATTGCTCATTGAAGAGAAAAGGGTTAGAGTTCACTTACTAAGTAGCTGTTTGTACTTGGTGCAGATTGAGGTGAAGGAAAATCCTTTAAATAACAATAGTTGTGATTTTTTAAAATGCCACTGTGCATCAGAGATGATTAAAGCCTTTACAGTGACCTCTCTTTTTTATAGTGCGTGTAAAAGTAGTAAAATGGATGTAGAAATGTGGGAAAAAGTTTTAGCTGTCTTTTAAAGATTAAGAATTCACAGGACATTTAGAATTTGACTATCCTTTAGGAATTCATGGTGAAACTGGTTAAATACTGCAGGAAAAATTTAAACATGTTCATAAGTTTATGCACATCAATTTGAAATTCTGTCTTTACATTTTGCAAATGTTCAGTCAAGCAACAATTACAAGGTACAAGCCAAAATGGCAACCATAAGCAAAAAGTGAAAATGCACATTCAAATTTGGGTGTAGTCTTTGCATTTTCATGGTGGCTTGAATACTGAGATCTACATTCATTAAAAAGAACATAAAGTTATATTATATGACCTGGAATCATATGCATGTATAGCTATTTCAGGTACTTAGTCTGACCTGTTTCTAAGTGAGCAGCTGCCATTCCTGTACTCTCTAGAAACTAAGAAAACCTAACTCTTCACATAAATGCCTAGTAATCCTAAAATTTAAGAATATATCTTTAAATAATGAAGAAAGCTGTGGAAATTTTGAAAATAATGTAAGTCAATCCAAAAAAATGAGAAAAAAGTCGTTTTTATACATTCTAATTCTGTATATTCCTCAGATTTTATCAACTAGCATTTAAAAGTTTCATATGGATTATTGTTAAAAAATAATGAATATCTTATTAATAAATAATAAATATTAAAAATAATGAATAGCTTATGGGATAGGTTCTGATCCTACAAATCCTCTAGAAACTTTCTTGCATAGTAATGTTTCTATCTTTATGTTTCCAGATTGGCAAGGCAATTGGAGTTTAATTCTTTTAGTAGGGACATGTTTTTTGTTACTTTTTTTTTCTAATAGACCATGTGTCTTTAATTGTCCTCTTGGTCTTAAGTAAATTGAAGAACTTGAGAAACTGGCTTTCTAAAGCCACAGCTATTAAAAAAAACCTCCTTGGAGGGTGAATAATTTCCTTACCTAAAAAGAGCCTTAAAAATTGATTAGGAAGAACTGCAATTTTTGTACCACACCTGTTTTTGTTGTGATTTGTTTTGGTAATTATCTTTGTTTCCAGTGAGTCAGACCCAGGATATTTTGTTAAATGGTGATGAATCAGTAAAGAGAAGCAAACTTTCAATAAATATATACAGGCCAGAGAAGGTAGTTGCTCATTTTCTTCAAGGTGGGAGGACGTTTTTGTAGCTGTGGTAGAGGATGTTGGCAATAGTGTGATATGAGAAATGCCTGTTGATCTTATGTCTTACAGTAAATGGTTTTTAAACTGGTGCAACAGTTCTAATAATCATCTTCAGTACTGCCCTTTTATTGCCTGCTGTTCCAAGAGAGTCAAAAGGAACCTAATAAAGCCCGTGTTTAGCTGTTTATCATTGCAACCTTTCACTCACTGACCTAATTTTTCTCTCCTTTACATTTTTAGTTGTTTTTTTCAAAAGTCTCTGCTATGACTTCTGTCTCATTGCTTTAATTGTTTATAGTTTCCTGATTCTGGTCCTTCCTTGTCTGATTTTTCATAAGCACAGTGTGAAAAACAAGGGAACATTCTGGAATTTTTCTGAATTTTGAATGACAGCAGAAATGTACAATCCTTTTCATATATTTAGATAAACATTTTGTGTCCAGCTTGTGAGTAAAAGTTCATTACCTGTAAGTCCTCACTTGTGGAAAAATGTTAAAGTGATTTGAGTTGAGCTATTTACATAATCAGCAGTTTTGTACCTCAGTATCATTTAAATTCTTTCTATAATATGGGTGTAAGACAGTGGACAATTTTTGGAAATGTTGGGTTCTGGATATATGATAAATTTCAAACTCGGCAGAATTTCACCACTTTCAAAACTCAACAAAGGACTTACATAAATGTAGGAATAAGATTATTCATAGCAACTTCAGGGGGAAGCTTTTGAAATTGTTAGTTCTAATGTAACTAATCACAAGTATTAATTGTACACAGCATTGGTTTTGGAGGAAAACTGGCAGGATAATTGCCCAGGCACTGAGCATGCCTCTGTAAGCCTAAGCTAGGTCATAATAGAAATCACCCAATTTGAAAACTGGAAGAAGATAGTACCATATTGTGCACACTGCTGAAGATTTCTACTAACTTGAAAAAATTTTGGTGGTAACAAAGGGAAAAGAAGTCTGTTGGAAGTTTTTCCACTGCACACTTTTAGTAAGACCTGGTGGCATCTCACCAAAGGCTTTTTGTCAGTGATGATTAAATGCTTACACCATTTTCATGTGTTATGTGCAGGCAAGACTTCAAATAAAACACAACTCTGATTTATGTGGCAATTCTTCTGAAAACCTTTAATTTTACATTATTCCAACTTAATTCTGACCCTAGGTTTGACAGCTGTGTCTTAGGATAGCTGCAGACACAGTGAATGAAATCTCTCTTTGTAGCACTGCATTTTCCACAGATTAAATAGGGGAATTTGAACGATTGATCTTCTGCCATAATGCAGACATTAAATACTTGTTGTGAATAAACCAACCTCTTCCTTTTATTAAATCCAGCTGTAGAGAGGAACTTCGTCAATCTAGACAAGCGCATACCCCTAGGTTATTTCACCCAAGAGAGAGCTCAGGTATATTTTCCATGTACTTTGAGTTTTATTTATGTTAGTAAATGTATAAAGCCAGTACTATTCTTGTATTTGAGTGTGCAAGTTTCTATGTTTCTAATAGAATCCTTAGTTTGAGTTGAAGGAAAAATACTTTGAACAATTCAAATCCCATTGAACCTTGGAAAAGCACCTCTCCAAAATTAGGACAAGCTGAAAGTTATTTTCCTTTCCTAATAAATTCTGATAATTTTGAAAAGTTTACAGCTCAGCTATGGGAGAAAGGCCATCTAGAAATTTAATACATATTTTTTTAACTTACTTTACTGTCTTGCATCTTAAAAGTTGAAAATACTTAGCATGACTGAGTTTCGTTTGTAAAATAATGAAAGTAAAATATCTTAACAGTTAATAATCTTTTTCTGTAAAGTAAGAAATCTTCTTGTCTAGTTGTCACACATTTTAGAATCAGCTTTTGATGCGATTTATCTTTGGATTTTCTACATTTTTCTATTGACAGTTTTAAGTCAAAGAATCAGCAAATCATCAGGTTCTGCTGAAAAACATTCTGCTGCACAATTTTCATCCACCCATACTAAATCCAATAATAAAAAAATACTCTTAAACTTGTGCCATAATTTATTTCAAAGAAATTTTCCTTGTTCTTACTGAGGTGCCATTTCCCTTGACTTTAAGGGAACAATAGTAAAACTGTAGCTGACAGCTTAACAAAAATATAGTATTTAAAATCACAAACAAAATTATTTAGGACATTCAGAGAAAATTGCAATAGTTCATTTTTTATAGCTTTGTACATGTTTTCTCCTGCATTGCAGAGCTCAAAAGTAGAGCTTATACAATTCAGCTGTTTAAGAATGTTAGCATAGAATGTATCTTAATTTTTTTTTTGCATGTGCTTTTTCAAAGGGTATCAGTCTGTTTCTCTCAGCTTTCTGGCATTACTTTTTTTATTGACTCAGTTTTCTGAACTCAAGAATTACTTGTCTATAGAATCAGTATTATGTGATTGTAAACTGCATTGAGTCTCAAGAAATTAACACTGGAATTTCTGTTCAGATACTATCAGAAGAGACTCACAATGAGCCTGCTGTACCTGAGAACTATTGCTGTTTTTAGAGAATTTTTGTAATATATATGGCCATATAGTCTATACTCAGTTCAGGGTCAGAATTATGCAACCAGTGAGGATAACACAACTTCTTGGGATAAGGCAGAAGTAAGATCCAGAGAAGAGGAATGCATAGTTTTAAAATAAATGTTATTCTTTATTTCTTCCTTTTCCCTCCAGCAGCCACATTGAATCCCAATTCTATAAAGAATAGTGATGTGAGTCCTTCATCATCTTGTCCATCAAGTACTCCCAATTTCTATCTCTGTCTTCAGATACATTGATTTTCAGTCTTCAGCTCCTTCTCTTTGTCAGATTTTCTGCTTAAATTTATTTCAGTCTCTTTCAAGATTTTTCATACTTTTGTGAACAACTTTATGGTACAAAGTGACCTAGACTTTTGTTGTCTTTAATGATTTAAAGTGTAGGCTTTTCCCAAAGTTTCTGACTTTAACAGTAAATCAGCTTTGTTTAGATGTTGTTTCATATCTTTAACAAACACTTTACTCAACACTGAATTTTATAAGAAAAAAGTCACTATTAAAGTTTCTGAATCTTACATTTCAAATTCTGGATTTATATGTTTCATTTAATCAAACCTTAAAAATTAGACTTTTTATAGATAAAAAAAAAGCAATAAAACTGACATTAATATCCGTTACTCATTTTTGACTGTTAACATTGCAAATGTTAATTTTTTTTTCTCAGATGGGGTGGAAAAAGAAGCTGGCATTTCCTGAGGAAAGAACATTTTGATTTTAAGCTTCACAGAAAAACATTGAGGACAGTATACTAATTTGGAAAGAAAAAAAAAGTTTATTCAATTTTGAAAATTTACAACGGTGTATTCTCCCTTTTTAAAAAACCGTGACCAGCTTTTGTAACTACTTGCTTGTTCAGGATACACTTAGCAACACACAAAGCCCCTCAAAGCTCTGTAGTCATTTGCAATCCAAAAAAAAACTTTGTCCAAGTGTTTCAGAGCAGAATATGCTGAGTTGGACATTTTAGTCTGCCAGTTGAAGACAACAACTTAGGTCTTGTGGGAGGAAAAAAGAAAAAAAAAAGAAAAAGAGGTTATGATCCCAGAACCAAAACACTATCAGAAATAAAACAAAGGAATCAGTACAGTCAATGACAAGGAATCAATCAATCAATGTTTTGTCAATAAGACATAATCTAGAATGACACATAAGGAGAAATTTGGTTTACCTGCTTAGTGCTTGAAAGTTTAAAATATGTAACAATAATGCCATAATGAAAACATACTAACAATTAGTGCATGGCATATTGAAACCATATAAACCTGCGGAGCTACAAATTTAAAATAAACAGAAGAAAATCAAGCTGGCCATTAGTTGTTTAGTCTCAAAACCAAATTAACAATTCATAATATCCCAGTACATGCTCTTGTTTCTCAAACAACATGAGATCAAATGCTTCCCAGAATTACATTAGTGCTGGTAGTACGGGGATCCATGGATGAGCTGAGAGAGGGCTGGATTGTCATGCCAGTGTCCAGCCCTCAGTTCTGTAAAGGTTCTGGGGCTGAAAATAGTCAAGCTCTGTTGCATTCTTTGCTAATGTGTAAGAGACATAGGTGGACCTTTCAGTTCATGACTACCCTTATTTGTCAGCTTCGTGTCTTTCAGAGCAGTAGGGACATGAGAGCATTTCCACATCCCATTTATTTCATCGAAATTTCCATGGTATACTTATTAGAATTCTCTTCCAAAACTCCATAATAGGAAGGAGGATTATTTTTTTTTCTCATGATGTCTAGGCCTTCCCTTCCAGCATGAAGACTAGTGTACCAAGATTTAATCTTCTGGTCTTGTTACATGATGAGAACAGTAATGCTGCTATCAACATTTACATGTCTAATATTAAACTTCTTAGTCTAGTTTCTAGATTTAAAGGAAAAAAAAAATTTTCAAAGTTCTCTGTGCCTATAAACCTTATTATAAATATTGCACATAGCTTGTTTTAAATGCTTGGAATAGTAAATATGTGCCATTTCACACAGTCACATAAAGAGTTGTCAGCATTTAGGAATCAATTTTAGGAACTTTGCATTGAAAAAGTCTTCCTAAATGTTTTCAATTTTTCAGCCTATATAAAAAGATTATTCTGACTCTCTTGATATTTAACTAAAAAGAGTTTCTCCAGAATGTTGCATTAATTGAGCAACATTTGCTTTTCGATGTCAGATGAGTCACAGATTAAAGAATTACTTGGGTTATGGCCTATATATCCTAACAAGATGCCCAGATTAGTAGAAAAGCCCTTTTTTGTATGAGGCTTTACTGTAGTGACCTGCATTTGTTACCTACAGGGATGATTATTTACTTTGCAAGAGAAACCATCAAAGTAGGACCAATAGTAATACTGATGCAGCTTAATGTTCAACAGGATTGTTCTAAAACCAGCTGCACATTGACAGCATAAATGTTTGAAATCTATAAAGTTGCATTAGGGAGGCACTGTGATTTTTTTCTGCATCCCTCTGAAGTTGCTACATTCAGTGTTTTCTCTAATTCCTTTAAACCTTTGTATGTAACCTTGTCCTGTTTCTGCTATCTCTTTTTTTTTTTTTTTTTTTTTTTTTTTTTTTTTTTTTTTTTTTTTCCACAAAATTTCATTTACCCAGGTACTTAAGCTGACACCAGCATGGCTTTTCATGTTACTGTACAAGCACTTGTGATAGGCTTTGACCATGAACCCAGGAGTGACTGTCACACAGCTATTAAAATGGGATCCATTAATTATGTTTTTGCCTGACTGTGCCAGAGAAACGGAAGTGCCAATGCATTAGCAGCACCTTCCTGGTGTTTGTTCTTCAGAGCCTGAGCTCTGAAGGAGAGCTCAGAGAAGGAGCTGATGATCCTTCTCAAGGAGGCCAAAGGACCAGCTTATTTCCTACAAAGTTACTGATCCAACATGAGTAAAGAGCAAAATAATGAGGATACTTCATTATTTCAGAGGTGAAAATAAAACTTAAATATTGAAATTCTTGGAAATAAAAAAGTATATAAGAAAACTGCTGGTGGCCTTATTTAAGCTACTGCTAAGTGATAGGTGTTTAATTCTTAGCCTTCCTAAGGTTTTCTTTACAGAAATGTAACATAAACCAAATCAGAGTTAAGTACTGTGCCAATTAAGATTGCGCTGTTAGTACAGCATCACATTTAGTGCTCCTAAAAAGAAGTATTTAAAACTATACCCTTTTTTTGGAACAAATTGGAGGTTCTGTTTCTTTGTCTCTGACTGTCTCATACAGGTCATTCGGTACTCATATCAGTTGGTTTTCATTTTGGAAGAACCATAATTTCGTGACACAGAAAGTTAAATTTGGAGCAGCTTTATTTTCTTTTCTGTTTTCTTACATCTGTGTATATCTAATAATAATCTTCATGTTTTTTTCTATATTTCTACTCCGGAGCTATGAATTTAATGAATGAAGAAATTTTTTTAGCATTTCTTAGAAAATAAAAATTCCCATTAATTTGCCCTACGTAAAGACAGAGACTAGCATTCATAATGAGGTTATTTTCCTTCACAGAAGGCATTGTTGGCAGTGTTTTGGATAAGCTGAAGTCTTTGGTCCCTTTACATCTATTTACTGCAGTTTGCTTATAATAATAATTAAACTTTTACTGCCTGACCACAGTGTTCAGCACTTCCTCTGGATGACAGAAATGTTTCAGAGAAGTAAAACTGTTTAATGTGTTTTATTGCACTTCTTTGGCACTTTTCTTACTTTTCTAGTGCAATTTTTCAGCGCAATCAGATTTTTAAATAATAACATTATACTGGTGATGTAGGTAGGCAAACAGAAGTAGCATAAAAATGCCTAATAATGTTCAGAACAGCAACCAATTAATCACTGTATTCTCTGAAAAATCCAAAGTAGCTTCTAGCATTACTAACAAAATATGTTGCTAAATCAGATCACAGCTCCCATCCTGTACTTTTTTCTTGTCCCCAGGCTGTGCAGAGTTAGTAATTCATCTCTGCCATGGAATAATGATGCAGAAAAACATTCTGATTCCTCTAGAGGAATTTTCTCAGATTTTGTGTTTATTTTACAAAAATGACTCTGTTTTTCAGAATTCCTTTTTATTGAATATGGCTTTAAAGGAATGCTCTGTTTGCAATTTTCAGTGGGTTTTTTGTGGTTATCCTAGAACAATTTAATTCTATTTCATTTTAACCCTCAGATTTTACAAAACACTCACTATTTGTAAAACTTATTTATGATTTTCTAATTAGTAAGCAAGATGCAGATTCCACTAGACTCAAATGCTAGCTATGCTAAACTGAAATACCAGCATAGTCTGTAAATAATATTTATCTAAAACATGTATGACATTAAGTAGGAAAACACGGTCATTTACGTACTGTATTTTATACCCTTGTTCTGAACAGCAAGATCTATGAGCTTCTGATGACTTCTGTCATTTATGTGGTAAAATAAGTCATGCTCTTATTTGAAATGCTAATGTATACTTGCTAACATTTGGTAAAAAGGGCATAGTTACCCATAGATTTATATGCAGAAGGAGTATTTTTCACAGAATGAGTGATTAATATTATTATAAATACATACTTCCATTAGATTTGCATCACAGCTGTGTCTACTACCTATAAAATTCTGGTACATTGTCTTGAAAGAAACAGAGCTCCCAGGGTCCCTGTACTTCTAGTGTTTAGCAAGGGAGATGTAAAGAGCAAAGCAAAGGACAGCCAAGTTTCTTTGCTCTCTATTATCACAAAACCCAGGAAAATGTCCCATTTTAAAAACACTGTGAAGTTCACTAGTTGCATACACACACAGAAAAAGTAAATGAACATTTATAAATCCTTGAAATTTTTCACAAGTAGAAATTAAATTTTGCGTGTGTTGTCATATTATTATGTATTACGTAGTGAAAAGAAGCTGGTTTTAACATATTCCTTTTTTATTTTTATGAATAAAGTGTCAAAGCATAAAAAAGTTCTAATAATATTCTGAGGTTTTTTCTTGGAATCAGTACTAATGATTCAATTCAATTGCATTATGTATTATAAATCATTGGGTTGCCATTTTATTATGATTGCTCAGAGAGAAATATTTAAAAAGTAAAAAAAAATAACACATTGCAATTCAATAGGCATGAGATATTTGTTGTTTACCTTTGTTGTAAGAATAACATTATCCTTCAACTGTGTGCACTGTGTAATCAGAAATCCAAAAAGCCTATTTATACAAAGGATTGCCTCTTTTTTAGCAGCTCAGTACCAGTCATATCAGAGATATGAGATTTATTATGGTATGTCCTTTGGTAATAGCAATATCCACATTCTTAAGATATTTTGTTTCTGAAACACCAGTGCAGTCATTTGGAGGCTGTCCAAAAGTAATATGGATTTTACAAAGAAAATGAAACTATATACATCTAATGCAGGAAAACATGTAAGAACTGAGGTACTCATAGGAAAATTGCACTATTAGCTTATGTCAGAAAACACTTGTCAGTTTAATCTGTTTGTGGCTATGTTGAAACAGAGACACAGAGAAGAGCTGGACAGGGTGGGCTTTGTCCCTCTTATAGAGGAACTTAGACACACAGTGAAACTATCCTTTGGGAAAAGGCTGTGAGAGGTGGTGTCTTCAAGAACCTGAAAGGAGGTTGTAGCAAGGTGGTCTTGGTCTCTTCTCCCAGATAACAAGTGATAGGCTAAGAGGAAATTACCTTAGAGGAGGTTTAGATCAGATATTAGGAGAAATTTCTTCACTAAGAACGTTACAGAGCACTGGAACAGGCTGCCCAGAGAAGTGTTTGATTCATCATGTCTGGAGGGATTTAAAAGACCTGTAGATGTAGTGATTAGGGGCGTGGTTTAGTGATGAAGATGGCAGTGTTAGGTTAATGGCTGAACCTGACGGTCTTAGAGGTCATTTCCATCCTAAATGAATTTATGATGATTCTATGATTTAAAAAGCATAACATTTTTAGAATGTACATGTCTCTTTGCATCCATATAGCAAACATAGCCAGAAAAAACTTCTTTCACTGATATCTGAGTGTTCCCTGAAGACTTGCCACCTACCAGGTACAGTGTATCTGCAGTCTCTCAGTAGTCTGTAAGTTCTTCCTCCAGTAGTAGTAGTCCGATGTTTGATATATTTATTGTACTGCATTTTGTTTTCAATTATCTCTTCATGGACTTTTATATTGTGGACTGTCAAATGGTGTGTAGTCATAAAAGCCTGAGAAAGAGACAAGCAGGAAAAAGCTATTCTGATGTTCAATTTGTATATATAGTTGAATGCTTCTGATACAAAATATTAGTGTTAGATACTGTCTTCAGCAAAGAAAGTCATGCGTCTAATAAATCACTAAGCTATAAAAATATTCATATTCTCAGGCCCCAGGTATTATCAGTTGGAGTCAGAACAACTAACATGCTCTCTAGTGGCTCAAGAGCAAGAAAAAAATAAGATTTTGAACAATAAGGCTAAAGATGTGATTTATAAACTATAGATTCAGCCAGAAAGTGTTGTACTGGGATCAGTATATTCAAAGAAGAATGTATAAATTATAAGATTTAATCTTGTCTAGTAGCTTAGTGGTGGTGGTGGTGGTGGTGGTGGTGGTAGTAGTTATTTTCATGGGGATAAGGATTTTGGTTGAGTGTAACCTAAACTACACAAAGGAAGAACTTAAAATGAGAAACGGACAAAGAGAAGTTGATTTTCTTTTCAGTATGTTGCAGGATAAATCTCTTTCCATATTTTAATTATAAACTTATCATCTACTATTTTATTAAGAATCCTCTGTTGGTCATTAGAAAAGCAGAGAGAAGTCCCACAGTACCCAGACACTTGCTGAAGCATGATAAGAAATGGCACTTAAGACATGACAAATACCTCCTCCCATCTGCTTTCCTGAGTATCAATCTATGTCTAAATGCATATATATAGACACACACACACATATATGTGTGTGTATGTATATACACCCTAAGGCAGACAGTAGAACAAAATGCACAATTTTTCAATTCCTGGTAGTTATCAGAAACAGTTTCATTCTATTCCAAGGTGAACAGATAATTTTTTAAGAAATATATTTGTGCAGAGAATTTTAAGAGATACTACCCTGTTCATGCATAGTTGAGAGCATATATATTAGATGTTCCACCCTTTTAGTTCATCTTGTTAAAGCTGAAAATTATTTATCTAGTGTATAAATTTGACAGACAGGTAAGTACATGGACTCACTTGTTGAGACTATGTGGTATGAACCACTTTAAATTTGTCCTGTGAGCCTTAAATGGAGTAAGAGGCCATCATAGGTCAGAGCCTTAGACAGACTGTCAAGAATAGATCTGGAAAGGAACAAAGAAAAGTAGATTGTATAAGACATGGTGAAGGTGCTTCACAAGACAGAATGCTCCTTTCTTCAAAGAAGAATTCTGCCCTGTTTTATGGCCAGACTTCCAGAAAAGTCTTAAAGTAAGTATTAGTTCTCTTTTGTTTATTCTGATTGCAGTGCAATTAGTATAATCAAGTCTAATTCTAAGAGAAGTAATTTCCACCTAAATATCTCTATTTTCATTTGAATTTTGACTTCAATCCTCTGAAACAATAGCTATCAGATTGCTAATGTGTGATAGCACATCAAGTTTTCTCAGAAAAAAATAGTTGCAGTATAAAACTGAAGGTTGGTTGGAGACTGTGATGGGTGCACCCACTCTGCCTTTTTCTGACTTCCCCCTTCTGCAAGAAGAGAAAAAAAATGTAAGGACTGTGAAAACATGCATGTACTGAGATAATGACAGTTTAATAGAATAGAAAAATCTACACACACAAGCAAAGCAAAAAGAGGAAATGTTTCACTATTTCCCATCAGCAGGAAGATGTCCAGCCTAGGAAACTGGGCTCAGTATGCCTAATGGTTACTTGGGAAGACAAATGCCGTAACCATAGACATCTGCCTCTTCCACGTCCTTTCTCTAGGCTGTCATTTGCTGTGCCTGATATCATTTGAAATGGAATATTCCTCTGTTTGGGTCAGCTGTCTTGGCTATGTCCCCTCCCAACCCTTTATTCACCCCCAACCCACTGACATTTGGGGGTGGCGTGTATGTAGAGACAGATTCAAGTAATAACTTTGGAAGATTTCAAAGATGCAGATGCTTCTTTCTGTCTGATTTTTCTTATTCTATTACTGATATTTACCCTGAACAGATAAAAAATGTAGTATTTAATCAACATAGTATGTAATCTAGTACTATGGTGGACTTACCTATCATAACACTAGGGCGGAAAAAGTAAGCAATGTAAGTCAGAATAAATTTATAATACATTTATTATTTTGCAAATTAATAATATAGCCTGTTCTAATAATTAATGTCTTGTTTGTCATCTATTTTGAGTGGGGTTATAGGTTAGAATTCTTTTCCCTGCTGTCAGAACACATTTCTTTAACACTGCAGTGTTAAAGAATGCTAGTTTGTGAATATGGCATCAAAATACTCTGTGAACCATCAAGAAGTATTCCATCAAGATATTTTCAATTATTTGAGGAGTCAATAAATTTAATAGATAATTTAATAATGTTATAAAATAAAATAATTCAGGCAAGAATCATTTCCCTTGCATGTTGTATTGCCTTCTGCTGAGAAGGCGGGCGACCTGGTTTCAAGACACAGCATGGCGACCCAGCCTCGCCCGGGTCACTCGGTCCACTGACATGCACAGACACCAATGTGGTGGATGGTCAAATGGCGTTTATTATCTCATCTCATCTCGTGAGGTTAAATAGTCAAGGGGGTTTTACTACGTCAAAGGGGGACGGTGGGTCCGGCTAGGGTTAGTAAGGAGTGGAAAACTACTGGAGTTAGGAGGGGCTGCATGCTTCAGGGGTGATTGATTACCTATAGCAGGATGAGGGGGGAAGGGTCTTGCTTTCCGTCACATCCCGAGATTTTCCGTTCGCCTGTCCCTATCTACCACAATGTTGCAATTGTTCTGAAATATTATTATAGGGCCTCCAGTCTTTGTATATTTATTTCTGAAAAGTACTCAGAAATCATAATCTGTACTATTTTGATATGAAATATTAAAATGCATAAATGGACACAAAGTTTAGCTTTGTAGAGGATAGAGAATACTAAGGAGGAGCTAGAGAGGTACTCAAATCATCCTTTCCCTGTATATTCCATTGTGGGTTTTGAAACAAATAAAGATGTCTTCAACAATTTGAGACAGTCTGCTTTGTCTCTGATTGTGGAAGGCCTCATTGTCTTGTATTTCTGATTCTAAGGTATATCCTAATGTGCATACCAAATATCCATAGAATAGGTTTGCACCTCTATGTACCCAGGAGAAACAAGAAAGGGGTGGTGCAGCTACATGTGAGAATAAGTGGGAAAGGAGAAATACACCTCAGAGTCCTGAGGTGTGGCTGAAGTCTGGGCAAAATGCTGGAACACAAGATAATTTTCTGTCATTCTTTGGAGCTTTACTGACAACCTGCTTCCCACTGTAAAACATTTGGGATGTACCAATATCCTGTATATCAGCCTTACTCAGCTCCTGCCTGCTAAGACGGCATTTAGAATTGGACCAATACCTCAAGGCATTCATGCAGTGCTGAAATTGCAATTGTGACTGGAATGGGCCAGGAAAAAATCACCTGCTCTGAGAAATTTTGTAGATTCTGGCAAAACTTACCTCCATCAGTGATGGAAGTAAATGTGCTAAGTTTTGGAAGTTTTAGCATAGTTCACAACATGAATAATGTTCATGTTTTTTCTGTAGGACAAATGTTTTCTTCCTAGGACAGAAACTTTCAGTAATATCTATGGAGAAGTTATTCCTCGGCAATATTTATAGAATATCCATAAATAGGATAACTGTCTTAGGTAAAATGATAGAAAGAGGTGTGCAGAATAATGTCAGAAATTTTTCTGTTTCTATAAATGTGCTATACCCAAGATGTTAATAATCACATCAAACTGAAAAGGACATAAATTTCCTCTAAAATTTGAGGCAAGGTGATCTGATGTTTGGAGGCATTTTGTTGTTTATTGGAGGAGTTGATGAGATCATTGTCTTTGATAGAAATATTTATTTTAGACTAAATGAAACTGTTTGTTACAATTCTTGGAATTATTTACATCAGAGTACTTAGGGATGTATCTACGAGGCACACACATGTATAGAGATTCTTATTTTATTAGTCTTATAGACAGAAGCATCTCTTCCTAATTTTGAAAACCCTTCCAGCTGTCATTCTGGATATTGAGGATTTGCAGAACTGTTAAAACAGACCACTGCTAATTAGAAAAACCTAGATCAAAATAATTTCTTCCAAGCTTCAGAAACCTTACATGTCAGATATTTTGAAAAGTCATTTTTATCTTTTGTATTGATGTTATGTTTTAAATATTTTTCTATAATAAGCTACATGCCACCCATGAAGATAGAAATTATGCTCAGGCACATAATTTTCAGTTATGCAAGAAGCACTTTTGTTTCTTTAATCAGAACATGAGATGTGAGATGAGTTAGAGCTGATTTTACTAGCCCACATTTTATCAGAGTTAAAATTCAAAATAAAGTGTTCCATATGTAATTACAAAATAAAAATAATTAAATTACTTTTTTCTTTGTTTCTATGAAATCAGCTAGTATATTTGGTATAATAGTTTGGATTTTACAGAGGGATGGGGGTTACTTTCATTTTATATAACTTTCCATTTTTTCGCCTTAAAATTTTAATGGTTTTTTATAAAAAAAATTTTGCTTCAGAAACAAGTCTGTCATTTAAAAAATGCTCAGCTTTAAAAATAAAAGCTCTCTTAATAGGCAGGAATGAGCAAAAATAACTTCTAGAAAGAATTATATAGGATTCATTAGAATGTTACCAAAGCATAAGCTACTGAAAATCAAGAAAGACTGTGGTTCCAATTGTTTGCCATCTTATTTTTTCTCATCCAACTGTTAGAAATTTGATCTAATTCCCTAGCCAACTCTTAAAAAAATTTACAATAATATATAATCGCCCATGACAAGTGTTTGTAGTTTTTATACTACTGGTAATAGATTCATTGTGATGATGAAATTGCATTTTAGGCCATGTTCTAGAATCTTTAGCATTATTATTTTGTGCATGAAATGGAATCTGTTTAAGATTCCAGAAGAAAAGCCAGCTCTGAATGACGGAGAATAAAGAAGTATCATGAAACAGTTTAGTTTCCAGTTAGTCAAGATGTACTAATGTCCCATTTCCCAGCTCATCATGATAATGTATAATCTGACATATTAAATACTTTAGCAATTCCAAACACTTACATCTAACTGTATAAACTGCTCTTACAAGAATACTGCATTTTGTTGATCCCATTTAATTTCTTGTCATATTTAAAGTGTTTATTAATTTTAATGACAAAAGTAAGGTACCTCTAAGTTCTAGACATTTCATAGCTTTGGATGTCAAAAGAAACCTCTAGATATTATTCTAATTCCTGCACAAGAATACTAACAAAAGTTCAAAATTGTTATTTGTGATATATGCAACAGCTTACAAGAAGAATCAGACTAATTAAATGGTTGCTTGCACTATTTAAAAATAGTAAAAATAGGTTTATTTCAGTTTAAAATAAGAAAATCCTCGGTTTTAGTATCTAAGTATAGAAAGTAAAATAATGTGATCAGATGTGTCCTTTGAATCTTCTGGTTAGCACAGCACAAATTCTGCTGACTGTAGTAAATTATTTTTCAGTAATTTCAAGGTTAATATAAATTGCTTTCAGAGAAATGGCCTAGTGAGTCCTGAAAGTTGTGAGCACTACTAATCAGTGGGATCTTAATTTATTTGCCACACCACCAGCCTTTCAACTTTCCTGGTCCCTGGGAGGCAACAGGTAAAAAGACAACCAGAAAAATGAGTGCTAAATTCTGAAGGAAGCTTGGTTTGGCCAATGTCTTTCATGTTTCTTTTTCATATTTGTACAGTGTTGTGAGGAAATGCAAGACTTATGACTTCAGTTCTTGTGAGTACATGCACCCTGTTGAAGTGTCTCTTCGAAGTGCCATTTTTGTATGACCTCACAAAAGTTATAAATTAACTTTAAGGCACATCACTGTGAAATGCCAACACATAAAAAGAGAGAGCCTTGTTAGTAAAATTGAGGAAGAAGCAGGGAAAGAAAAAGAAGGGACATGGCAGAGACAGAGATGGAGAAGAGAAACAACTCACTGTCAGGAGTAAGAATTACTTACAGGAAATAAACCACATCCTTCTTGACAAAAGCCCAATAAGATTGTGGGCATGGGTGGAAGAAGATGAGACACTGACAAACACATGAACATCACACATAAGTAATTCTAGCAATAAATATTTCTGAGTCTCTCACCAGCCTTCTCCTCCTGCAATTCTTTGTGATTTCACTGACTTATCTCTGCGGTAAAAAAATCTAATTAGATTGCCAAGAGTAGCACATTAATTAACAGATAAAATAACAGCATTAAACAGCAATAGTCTAGAAGCTGACTCTGGTCTTCCTAATTAGGCAGCTCTCTCAGCGTGAAGTAGGAAAAGCAACTAACACAACAATATAACATAAAGGGCAAGAGGGCCCATTATGCTGGTAGGCAGTGAAGAAAAAAAGGGACAGAAGAAAAAAAAAAATCCCCTATGCTTAGTGATCTAGAACTGCTCCATGAGCTGCACTGAGATTATGATAGATTTATATTCAGCATATTTGATAAGTTCTAATGTCATCCATTTTTCTTAGGAAAAGCATCTCAAAGAGATGGCAGGGATCAAAATGTTGTCTTTGTGTTGTCTTACCTGAGATGAGAGAGTGTAATTATTTATTTAGGCATTTAGGTAAAATGTTTCTTCCTATTCACTTTGTAAAACTGAGCTGGACTTGGTAGAACAATAAGTTTATTTTAAGGCATTCAACTTTCTCTTTTAAGTTGTGTATTTATTTTATATTGTTTTACTGTTTCACTTTTGTATTTTACTGCTTAAAGTTCAATAAAAAATGATTGTGCCTGAAACCTTTTCTGTACGTGAAGGATATTCACTAGCTGAGAAATGCCCATTTAGCTCAGTGAGATTTTTGCCATTAGTAGCTCAGGCAATGAGGAGCAAATATTGCAAATATTAACTCAAAATCTGGGTACCACACTTTCACACAACCCTTGAACAAAAAACAGACTACAGAACTGACCTGTACAGCATGCTCTGAAGATGTATGGCACATCTAGAAGTAAAAAGATCTGTTTTCCCTCACTGAGGTTAAAAAGTACCTGGAAAATCCTGTCTTTATTTTAAATTTAATTTACCTTGCAGATCTTACAGTATGAACCAATGCTAAATCTGTTGCCAAATCAGTGTATATAAAGCCTGTAAAAGAATGAAAAGATAATTTGGACAATACTGGCTGTGGTAAATGAGACAATATATTTATTGTCTCTCTGCAAAGGTATACTTAAATATCAGTTTTATTAAGTGGTTTATTTCATCTGGTAAAAAGAAATGCAGAGCTGTTGCTTAAAAGAATAGAAGACTGAATAAAACTTGCCCATAGGAGTTGGAGACTAAGAATCGTTTATGGTGACGCTATTTTACACTAAACAGACAAAATTTGCCATAACATGGATACTGTGATAGGATATCAGCAGATGTTCTTGAAAGTACTGCTATTGCTGAGTGATCTACTCAAAAATTCAAAGCAATACTGATGCTACTGAAGCTGAAATAGTTTTGGTAGTGATGAGATTTTCTTGTAATAATTCTTCTGTGTAGACAAGGTCACCTATAGCCGTTTAAGCACCTTTAAATGAAAAGAGAGTACAGTCCATTTGATCTCCCCTTGGATTTAATTACATCTGCCTGCACAGCAGTGCCCTAAAGGATCAAGGATCTTCAGAAGAAAACATTTCCAAGGACTCAAAAATTACTACCAGAAAGACCCATCCTTATTAAAAAAAATTAGTGGAAAGGATATGGATTGAGGTTTTTTGATTCTTGTTGGTTTTGCTTGTTTTAACTCTTATTGCATTTTTCTTTAAAAATAAAATGCTGAAAATACATTTACTTAAATATATTAGAAAATTCAGTGAAGAATTTTTTTGAGGGGAGGAGAAAAAGAATAAGAATTAAAAGTCAATAGGAAGTGGGAGCCTAAGATCTTATAAGTTTATAATTTTCAGTATAGCTAGAGATTTTTTCCCCAAAGGCCACTGGATAATGGAGAGATACCCTACTGTTGTAACATAGAGTTCAAAGACTATTGCAAAGCTCTTAGAGGCCCAGGTATTTCTCTACAGTGTCTTCTTCCTACTTTTTTGAAGTAAATAGAAGATTGCACTGCACTGAAAGCACAATCCTTTGAGGAAGATTTACGCCCCAGAACTGTCCCAACAGGAGCTTGGAGTCTGCAAGGCTGAGCAGAAAAAAGTTTTGGTTGAGTTCCACATGGTGTGATAGCTCAGGTTCAGCAGCAATAGTAGTCATTTGCAAACTCTTTAATTAACTTGGACTGGCAGTGTGTCAGTGGGTTTTTCTCTCTGCAAAATTCTTTCCTCATTATCATACATATCTTGCAAAATCCTTAGAGCATCTTGAAAATAATTCTTTTTAAAAAGCCTGCACATATTTCACATTTTACCTTTCATTCTCCTTGTGTTTATTGCTTGTTGCAAGTAAGCCCGACTTTCCACAGAAGCTCAGATGTATGGAGAGGGAAATATTGCTTTCATACAACGATAAGTGTCGTGTCTGATTTCTCTGGGAGTTTACAATCATTCATCAAAAAACTAAACAGAAATATCCATATTTCATTCCAAAATGAAAGCTATCAATATAAACAGTTTTATATCCTTATTTTTCCTCTTCCTCCATAAACTCAGGATTGCTTCCTGAGCAGTTTTAGGATATGTAGTTTGGGTGTCTTCTCCTTGGGATTTGATTTCTAACCAGATACGTCTCTTATAAAAGACTAGGGACAATCTTGTTATTTAATGCAGTGGCTCAGATGGGCACAAAAACAGAGAAGGAAACACAATCCTGGCAAAGAACCCCACAGGCTGAAAAAAGAAAAAAATGAAACAGTATTATACAGACTATATCTGCTAGAAGGCACTGAATTTGCACTTTTCAACAAAGTTTAGAAATTACAAGAGATTGGTTATTTTTAATCATTCTCCAAAGCCTTTTAATATGCACCAGTCTATTCCATTTCAAGATACCAGTGATACAGAGCTACTTACCTAAAGCAATAATGTGTGACCAGAATAATTCCATATTTACCAAGATGCAAACACAGACATGTACATCTACACCTGGACAGCATTGCATGTGCAATTTTCATTCATGAATTCCATGTATAACATTTGTGGGCATTGTTTGAGTATGTTTGCTTGTTTGACTTAAAAATGAAAATTAAAAATCAGATTGTATAAAAATGCTTTTAACTATTACTCATCAGAGCAAGTAGCTTTTTTGGTTGCCTTAGGAAAATTAGTGTGAGTCATTTGTTACAAGAAGAGCAGAATTTTTAATCAGTAAGGATATTTTTTCTCCTTATTTGTAATTATGTATAAATGATAGCTCATCTTCACTTGCTACACATTAAATATTATATGCATTTCTTGTATTTACAACACTGCCTTGATGATGCTAAATTTTCAATTAGCAATTCTTACATTTTGATGAAACCTCCCCAGAAATGAATGGGCTGTAATCTATAAGTAAAAGTTAAAGGTTAAAAATAATTTCAGTACTTCTGTATGAGTTAAGGGTATGATTTTTTTAGCAAATACTTAGTGGCTTGTGAATAGAAATTGTAATTTTTTAAAATTAAACTTTCTTATTGCAGTTGAATAGTAAAAAATTAGTTTATTCAAGCCTAGGATTTCATAAGCAGAAAAAAGCAGTGGAGATAGTCTAGAAGGGATTTTTTTTTTTTTTTTTATATTCATGAGTCCTCCGTTGATTCATAAGATGACTCTTTGTAATGAATTGTATTTGTTATTAAAACATCTACTTGGATAAGAGTAATTAGTCAGAAATTCTCAAATTGATGTAAATGCATAGGAACCCAATTACAAATTTAAATATTTACATAAAATGGCTTATTTTTTCCCATTTATTTCTGACAGAATATTGTTCGTAATGCTTTTGAACATCAAAGACACATTTCTGTAAGTACTTCTGTGCTGACCCCCTAACCACTATTTCAGAAATTATTTTGCCTCATCAAAGGTGGAAAAGGGAAATGCAGGTTTAGATTTTCTTTTCTTAAAAGACAATTGATATATAGCACAGGAGTTAGTTGTCTTTGTTAAATAGGTGGAAGTCTAATCCTTCACTGGTATTAGTGATGAAAAGCATGGTTTCTGATAGAACATCTTTAGAAAGTCAGGAATCTGGAAACTGACTTGAGATGATCTGCTGGTTCAACAATACTCTCACCAGGGAAAATACTAGGACAAGAGGAACAGCACTGACTGCACAACCAGCTATTGCATGAACAAATTATGAATTGTCAGGTTAATAACCTCTTAATGTGTTTCTTCTACTGAGGAATTATATCTTAAAATATACTGACAATGATATCTGCATTTATATTGGCATTGATTTTTTTTTTGTTTTAGGATGCTGCCACATGGACAGAAAAAAGTTCACAAAAGCTTATGTGTCTACTACTTGTTACCTTAGTTAGAATTTTTCTGTTTTGATAAAGTAATCTCCTATATCTATAAAGCCTTTCTCCCATAAACCTGTAACAATAACTTGTTAAACCCAAAGGAAACAATTTTCCTTTACAGACCAAATCCATGTGTGGATATATATAATCCGAGATGTGCCTATCACATTACATATTAGGTTGTATTCCAGTGCAGTAAGCCAAGGCCATGTTTGCTACGTGCTTTACTTATTTGATTTGTTCTACACAATGTTGTCTGGATAAAGGGTGAAAAATAACTTTCAAACACCAGATTCATCACAACCATATCTGTAGGGAAAATTTCACTGAATGCCTTGTTCCAAAGGAAGAGCACTTTAAAAAATTGACTGTGGCAGTTTTAAGCAATAAAATTTACTTATCCACATCTGAGTTTTAAGAAAACATTTTCCCCTTTTATTCACGTGTAGCATTCATTGCTTCCTGATTGAATAGCAACATCTTATGAAGCTGGAATGAGTTGCCTATACACACTTGCATGCATTTCTTACCTACTTGGAAACATTTTGAGTGTTATCTTCCCTTTCGTAATTAAACATAATCAATTACAGCCTAAGTAGGGGCTATAAAATTTCATCCATTGTGTGAATATGCGTATTTGCTGTAGTGACAGTCACTAACATACAGAGCCGGTTGAATTAATTTCAAGAATCAGATACTGGTTTTTAAAAATTACTGTTGAAAAATAATTTCATTGATTACATAATCTCAAAAAAATCTTGCATAATTTGAAGACTGAAAGAAAACGTTTTTTCAAATAATTTGCAAACATAGTTTGGGTGCCTCTAATAGCAGATAAGTGGTCCCAAAAACGAAAAATGCCCCCATCTGAAAGAAAAGCTATATGTATGGTCTTACTCAGTCTCCCTTTATTTCTGGGGAAAAAAAAAATAGAATTTGAAAGGTTTGGTAAAATTTCTTTTCTTGGACATACAGTCTTATGATATTTTGAGCATTTCAGACATTTCAAACTGCTTAAACAAAAATACTATTTCCTTTCCTTACTTAATCTGACTCTTCTATTAAGCAACAGGTTTGACTTTTATTTCTCTGTCAGGAGCCTGTAAATTTAGAGACAAACACTAGAATAATGTTTGAAGAAATAAAGCAATTTTAGATTCTAGTATTAATATTTACTTTAGAGCTTAAAAACTTAAATTAAATTAAACCCTTAGTCCAGAAAAAACAAATCAGTCATCATGGATGAAGAACTGTAATTATAATAGTAATGTACTTTGTGATTGTAAGTATTGAACCTGCTGCATGTTAATCTGTGCTAACCGTATGTAAGCAGGTGCCTTACAGTCTTCCTGAGAAGGAACTCTCATCTTACTGCATTTTTTTAGCTTTTAGTGATGGAGAATAATCAAAAGATCAGGAAACTGAATTGCTGGCACTGGCTGAGCAGGGAAACCTGAAATGCCTGGGTCTAGGATAGAAACAGCCAGTCACACAGCTGAGATGCCATAAGCAGCTCCCGCTGGAGAGACTGTTCTGGCAAGTGGGGTATTTGAAGGTCTTAAGCTCTGCAATACCAGAAACTCTTGAACTGTAAACCCTGCTAGAAGTTATAGATAAGTCATGTCTGGCTGTAGGAAGGGAGACACAATATGTCACTGACCTTGGAAAGTGCAGTCTGATAAACACAAGGAAAATCTGTTGATAAAGCAAATCTTCTGTTTCCTTGTTCAATTAAGGGGAAAAGGTGAAAACACAGTTAAATGAAACTCAATGCTTCTGGCAGAATTAAATGTGAAAACAAACTCTGAGCATGTGGGTTGTACTAGGTGAAATCTAGAGATCCCTTTGAACCTTCATGATTTTGTGACTATGTGCTCTTACCTGATGTACTTCTTGTCATGGAGAACATTTTTGCAACAAAAATGGTTTTTCCCTCTCAGGGAAGTAGCTCACTTTAAATGTGTGATATAACGCAAGTTAAGTATTTCATATTGCTGTATATTGAATCCTTCTGGGATTTTTTCTTTCCCAGAGTGTAAGCAGTGTTGCAAGTGATGCTGATGCAGTACCATCCATCCTTACATTTTTGCTAATTTTTATTCAAATACAGCACTCATTCACTTAGTATTGGTAACTGTATGCCCTTTTACAGTAGCACCTTAATCACTGGAGGCTGTTTGCATGTTAAATTATTAGACTTTCACTGAACCATGGCAGAACCTAATGAACGTAGATCATCTGAAAATAAAGCTTTGAATTGTAACCTTGAGTATGAGTGCAGCTTTTAAATTGAACACACTAAAATAAATACAAAGGATAATAAACACTGGATTCAGCCATCAGGAAACTCACATTTGATCTATGCATGACAGAGTTTGGAGCTCAGATTTTATGGTTCACAAGTTTGGAATCCAAACACTTTCTTCCATCACAATGTGCAAGACATCATTGAGTAAGGAGTACAGTAGAGCTATCTACTGTATCTTAGATATGTTGGATGTTAGGCAGGAGAGGGAAAAATATTTGACTGAATTACTTCTTTTGAATTATGTGTCCACAATCATGTTCCAGTGGTCTGCTTTTCCTATGTTGTGCTAAACACAAGATATTAATCTCTGATTAATTTGGATATAAAACAGTGAAACTGAACTGTACAAATGTGTAAAGCTGTTCTGCAGTCATTTATGCTAAAGAATTTTCCTCTATTAAATCATAATTTTGAATTGAAATACAGTAGCTGAAAATAGCAACTCACTTTAGTTTCTGTTTCCATAAAATGGATTCATACACCAAGATGGAATTAGCAGCAGCAGCGGACTCACAGTCGGAAGAAAGGACTAGATATTTATTAGAAATGGGGTTTAGTGACACACATTTCTTGTGCTTAGGCAATAGCGAGGTTACTCATTATAATAAATGTGAGTGTTCCATGGCCAGGTCTGTCTCAGTCTTGCACTCCATGCTTTTTGCAGTCAGCTGCAGAAGTTTGAATGACAATTGTGAGATTTTTACTGTATGAGACTTAACTGAGCACAGGAGCTTGAAATAGTCCATGCTCCGTACTGCTTAATCATTGTCTGTGCAGCTCACTTTGCGCGTTCAATTTAAATACAAGTTCTGTGCTTGGAAGAAGTAAAGAATATGTGTTTGAGAGTGATTTTGTGAATAAAGGATATGGAAATGATTGAGAAAGAAGAATTTGGTCTTGAGTAATGGGTCTACTGAGAGCATCCAGATATTAAAAGACTTGGAAAGATTATATACCAGGAGATGATTGAATTGGGTGGCATCAGCTCAAAAAGAGGACTTCTAAACCAGTATTTTGTGGGTCAACTGTGTGTCTTCCTGTTTTCATGTAGCTGTAAACAGTAAAACCAAAGCTCCAGCTAGTTATCCATTTCCTTAATGTTTTAATAGGATGTCTTGTCCATTTTGTAGATCATTTATTCACTGAGTAAATTGAGTGTAAACATTGTAAGACATGGTACAACTTCTTTCTTTGCTGTAGTTCTTTTTATTAAGTAATGAGTAAGTTCAGCAGTGTAATAAGGATTGAGACCTGTATTGGCCGTTTACTGTGCGAGAGTCAGAGCTGTCTTTTTTTTATTGAGCTGGAGCTCTTGTGATTTACCTTTTTAATAAACAGTGAAAACATTAGTAGAGGCTAGCTTTTTTCAAGTAAATTAAGTTCTTTACTGTACCTGATTTTAGAGTTTAATGATATAGTTTAATGTTCCCATTGAGATCCAATGTCAAATGATGGGTTTCAAAATGAAGAACAGAACTAAATGTATTTACAATTGCCAGGAATGCTTCTGGCATGTAAACAGCATGATAAAATACAAAAAAGCAGACTTTCTTTAGAATATTTGAATTATACACATATTTTACCAGCTTTAAAGTACCATAGCTAGAGAATAGTAGATCATAGAGAATATTTTTGTTGCATATAGTTCATAGTTGCAAGGTGCCTGAATTTTAATTTTCATGATCGTAAATGAACCATATAAAGCTTTACATATGAAAACTTTTCAAAGTGTAAAAACTCATGTACAGCCATCAAAAAAGTGTTTTTATTTATGCTGAATCTCTTTTTTTCCCTAGGAATAGACTACTTGAAATAAACTGTTTCTCTTATCATCCATTGTAATTGTTCTTCTAGAGTCAGAAAGTGGAATAGGTTGTGAAAAGAATAATTTTTGTCTGAGATGAAGATTATCTTAGGTTACATCTTAGTTCTCTCTAGCACTGGTAGTAGTCCACTATAGGAGACTACTATGTACTGTTCAGTATGATTTATTTTGCAAACTCTGGTTAAAATGCATAAGCTTAAAACTGAATTGCAAAGTATATTATGAATATGTTAATTTTCTCATTTATCCACCTTACAGTCAAAACACAGCATATATAAAAATGTTCCCGTTTAGTTTTTAAATTAATTATATTTTTGAAATTTGCAGAATCAGTGAAAGAAAATTTGCTTGAAAATCTCCAACCAAAAAATCATTAACTTTACATTGTTAAGTTCTTGAAAAATCATCCTATTTACACACACCCTTAAGAAAATAATTTTGTAGTGTATTCTGAAGCCACATCTAAATCCATAAAATTTTCAAATGCTTTAGTATTTTCTTCTGTGTATATGGTAACAAATTTAAGTTAGTTGAAACTGCACAGAACTTCACTCACAAAAAAATTATTGTCTTAAGGAACAATTAGCATGTATAAAAATTTAGTTGAATAGTGTTAGAAAGAACCCAGTTTTCCTACTTAAAAAAAAAAAAAAAAAGAAAAAGCAGGAGGACATGCACGTACATACACTTGGGGACACAGGACAACTTTTAGCCATGCTCATTATATTACCTATTTGTATATATATTCTATATTCTTTTGTTTTTCTTTCTTCTTTAATTTTGCTTCTACTTCTTTTTCATTTCACTTGTTGCATTTGTTTCTCATTAGACAGAAAATTATGACAAAGTCACATATTTATAGACATTTTCACAAGAGTTAGAAAAATTAATAGTAAATACCACTATTATAATAACTATAATTTTTAGTGGGATTATATTAGGATAAAAATAGGGAAAAATATCTGTGCTTTGAAATTCAGGAAAAAAATTTAAAGTATCAAGTGTTTTTTATATATCTTCAGTGGATATTGCACTCAGAACTTGGCAAAGCTTTCTCACTACACTAGGAAATACTTCCTCACAGATTTATCTGGAGAGTTTCTGGCAGGCATATAAAAAGCAAGAGTAAAGTTTGTGTCATTTACCCAAGCATTGAGTTAAAAATACACCTTGACAAAAGTGTTACTACTTTGATGCTGCATTGGCATACGTACACTGTATGTAATGTAAAGAAAAGTGAGGAAAAATTCCACACCTCCTTGCAAAGGTATTTTTTCTCTTTCAAACATTGACATCACTTGACAGATAACAACAGGATTCAGGCTCAGTGCATTGGAAACTAAGCAGGCAAGAGAAGCGTAAGATTGATTTTCCTTCACTATGTGCTTCTAGAATCTGAATAAGTACACATTATTGTAAATGCAACATACATCTGTATCTGTATTAGTTTTTTGCTCCTTTGTGGCAGGTGCCTTGACTTTTGAAAAACAGAGTAAAGGCAGTGTCAGTTCGGCTGCAGCAGACTTCAGGCCAGAGCTGCCCATGTCCTTAGAGCTGCGCTGTAGTGCCTGAAGGCACTGCTCAAACACGGTACCTTTGGCTCTCTGCCTCCCTGTAAGAAAACATAAAAGAGGAGGCAATCTTTTTACTGCTGTGCTGGGCCAAGGCTTTTTTTTTTTTTTTTTTTTTTTTTTTTTTTTTTTTTTTTTTTTTTTGGTGAGATGAGGTGTAGCAGTGCATCTCTAACATGAGCTCAGGTAACTTAGTTCCACTGAGGCTCGAGCTACAAAGACCCCAGTGGCAAATTCAGCATGTTATCATGTTGACAGCATATGAAACTACTGAAAAAGTAGATTCAGATTTTCTGAAGAAATTTCTGTATATGTAGTATTTTTGTAAGTAATAATAAAATGAGCCTTTAGTCTTGGTATGATTTTGAGCCTTATGCCTTGCTTTGTCAGAAGAAAACATTCTTTTTTTCACTGTTAAAATATGTAAACAATACACTGTTTATGTGCTTATATTTCCCATAATGATGTTTTAGAACCTGTGACTAATACCTATAAGTGAAGCTACAGATGTGGAATAGTTTGGGCCAGCCAAAGATGGTTTGATGTATCTCTGATATTTTTAGATGGTAGATGCTCAGTGTATGGTTATTACCATCTATTACTACATTACTAGCACATCAGATGTAAGGTTCAAACTATGGGGTAAGAAAAGAATGCTAAAAGTGAGGATTTTTCCCTAAAGCTCATTTAGTCTAAACAGACAATTTAAGCAGATGAAAAAATGGATGAGAGATAACAGAGTGGGAAAATTTCACTGAAGGTCGCTGTCTGTCAGTTGTACAGAACTTTTATATCTTTAATCCAATTGAAATATTCTGTACAGGCTTTGAAGAGTCAATCATTCAGAGATCAGTAGCAATTTAAAAATATGTGCACATGTTAAATTTGTAATTTAGGAGGAGAAACATATTGCCATGGTTTTTGTTCATGGTATGGTAAACATTTTTCTGGAAAGCACTTTGCTGTTCTGCTTTATTTTGATCGCTGTTATTTTACTGTGTCAGAAAGCAGGGATTTTTTAGTAACTCCAGGCAGTACCTTGATCACAGCAGCTAAGTAGCTGTGAAGAAGTATCAGTATCTCATGAGTCTCTGTGAATGAGCACTTCTTCATTCTTAAAGTGCTGGCATTGAAGATAGTTATATTTCTTTCATAAGAAGTGGAGTAAATAGAGAATTTCTGGAACATGAGTCTGATTTGGGGCTGTTTCTTCATAATTAGTTGATATGTTGTTTTGGAGTATCAAATAAAATACTATCAAATAGATTTGATGCCCTGACCAATTTTTGCCAAATCCTGCATGTAGCCAAAAGTACAGGACAAAAGCATAGGTAGGAAGACCTGTGGCTGGGGATTTAGCTTCCTTTGAGATTTGTGACTAGGGTCACATTTGTCACCCAATACCCTGTCAATCTTTGCAAGGCTTTCTGTAATGTTTTTTAGAGGAAAATTGATGATGCATTAACTAATGAAAGGACTTTAATGTGGTCTTAAGCATTTACTGTGATAAGGCCTAAGACATCTATCTAGCCAAAGGAAATTGGTATTATTTTTTTACTGGTTCTACACTGTTTTCCAATCTATCTATATAATAGGAAATCCAGTACGGCAGAAATCAAATTGCAAGTAATCAGATTTGTACTTCCTATTTCCATGTAATTAAGAAAAAATCTCAGGTTTTCTTTCCCCCTTCCTTCTTCATTTTCTTCTTCTTTCTACTCTTTCTCTCACGTTTTTTAACTTTATCATTTCTTATGAAGGTTTTCCCCATTGCAGCAGTAGCCTCTGAAAACAGTCACTGACTGCAGGTGAATGTACTTAGGTGTTTTTCCTACTAATGCTGATAGATCAGTGGCTAAGGAGGAGAAAAATTATATATTTACACTGCAGTTATAAGAATTATATGGTTTACTGTCTGAGCAGCATTCTGCACTATGATTATTATCATTATATTAAATATCTGAGTGTCATCATAGAAAGAATACAAATCGTTACTACAGTCTACATAGGATAACTCTTAAACGTAATTACTGTGTAATCTTCAGGTGATTGAATTATCATTCAGACTCATGCTGACAGTACAGCCATGTATAAAAAAATCATCTTAATCAAAGATTACTGCAGTTTCTTTTTTTGATTGAATTATTTTCAAAACATGGTAATTCAGGGACAGATTCTGGAAAAATTGTGCCTTTTTACTCAGCTTTGTTAAAGTGTATAATATAAATTTTCTTCAAAGAATGAGTACACCTATGCAACTGTAACAATGATGTAGGAACAGAAGGGATACCTGCCTTGTTATGGAGGTCTTGTGAATCCACAAAACCACATGGTCCTGATCAGCTGTGGGTCAGATCCCTGATTGTTAAGCCAACTTTTTCAGATGTTACAAAGTGGTACCAGCTGGCCTTAGGGGAAAACTGATATACCGCATACAGGAGTTTCTCTAACAATCAGGAAGTAAATTTAAGAAATATAATGGAAGACAATCTCAGACATTGCATGTGGAATCATCTTTTTATGATATATATTTGGTACGAAGGTTACTTAAGGTGTTATGTCCATCAATTTTCTTTCATTTATAACACTTGTGCCAGGCAGTTGTATGTAGATTCAAAAGAGCAGGATCTCTATAGCAAATTTGCTTTACATAAAGGTAAGATTTTTGTGACAAAAGGTTGACTTTCATACTGCATTTTTTTCTATAAATAGATTTCATGCTTTTCTAAGAGTTGGTTTTGTTTTTTTTTCCCATAAACTACATACAAAAATCTCAAGAATTAATTTCTCATATCTCTTGACAGAGTTTGCAAGGCAAACAAAACCAACTGGTTCATATAATTTTTGTTACATTATTTTTCTAACAATTTATTTTGTTTCTTAAAAAGAAGTAATCATTCCAGAAGTAATGGATTTACTTGAGTCATGATAACCCCACTTCTGAAATTCCATTTGTTACTTCTGAATACTTTGGCCTCTATGCCCAAGTAAATGTGTCCTCTTTCATGCCGGTAACTTCTAAAGGGATTTATTGCAGAACAAATAAAACATACAATTTTCATATTAAATTTTGAGCTGACTCCCATGGCTGGAATATGTCATTTGGAAAAACCAGATCAGGTTAAGAGTTCTAGGTGTACTTAAAGCTTAATACATATTTACTATTGAAATTTGCAATTTAAGACGTGTTTTATAAGAAAAGTGATATTTCTAATATATATTGCTGAATTCTGACAAAAATGAGATGTATGGTGATAATTATGGCATATCACAGTCATTTCTAAGGCTCGTATTTTGCATACTGAATAAAATTCTTCAAAATTTAGGTGGTATAAACAGTAAGGGGATCACAGTTTATCACTTCTTCAGAAGTCTTTGCAGGTTTAGGAAGACTTGGCCATATAAATTCAAATTGAAATATATGCAGTTAGGCATAGTATACATAATGTTTTAATGGAGTTTTGAAACAGACTTCTGTGTTAATTACACAACAGAAATGTGTTTTTCTCTGTTTTTGAGAGGGGTGGAAGTTTTAAATTAATTCCAGCAATAATAACAAAAACAAGTTAGGAATTTTAAAAAGTTGCAAGCAATCACTGAAGAGCAGACCACAGAAGAAGGCAAAAAATCAGATGTGGTTGAATAATATATGATAAAATGCCATCCTTCTTTTCATTCAGAGCATGAATGAATATAGTGTGTCAATCAGGAGTATAAATGCTTTTGAAAAACAGGAAGAATTTTACTTAGCAACTGTTCAATTGTTAGTTGTCAACAGTGAGGATGAAATGTTCATACAAATAGTTGCTAAGATACTGGTAATTTGATTATTAGCAACTTACAAAGGGGATTTCTTAAATATGTGTCATTTTTTTAGAGATAAATATCTGTTTGAAATCTTTTACAGAACTCAGCTTAAGTGGCAAGATTCAATATTCAACTAAATGCATCTGTTGAATGGAATCCAGTTCTGCAGCTATTTTTACTGGGACCTAGCATCCAGAAAATTGTGGAAAATTTGTGTTCATACTTTAGAGTAGAGATTGCATAAAGAAAATAAGAAAAACAAAATTTTGTAGTGTTATTATGCAATATGTATATATGGATATTGGATTGACCTTAAATGTTTGCATCCCTCAGTTTCCACATATTTTTAACAAAACCAAACATGAAAATAATTAGTTCAAACGCTGGTTTTTTTTGGTTTTTTTTCTTCTCAAAATTAGTTGAGGTCACAACTTACCTGCCATTTCATGAAATATACAAGGCTTTTGTCTGTTTTATATAAAGTCTAAAATTGCCAGGCAGTTATTCTGGGCTCATGTTTTATTGTTTACAGTCCTTGCAGATACCTATAATGAATTTTAAAGAGGTATCAAATGATTTATTAGTGACCACTTAGATGTTTACCTTTCATTTTGAGCTATAATTAGGTAAATGTACATGGCAGCAACTGTATTTGAGAAAAAATGAAAGTCATTGACTACAGTTGTAGCATTTTTCCTCCCAAATCTGATTTATTTACATTTTTACTTTGTGTGGATTAAATTTATATTCTGCCTGCTTCTTACTTTTTATGGTATTAAATTGTGGACAAAAGAAAGTGTATTTACAATGCATATCACATTTGCACTTTTTTTATTCTGTTCATGTACAATCTGCACATGGCATGTCTGTTTTTCCAGTGAACATAGGAATATGCAATTGCTCATCAATGATTTTATTTTCTTTTTCCTCTAGGGGCTGATGTCATCAATTTTGATGGCCATGTAGTGTTACCATACAGATTCAGGAACAAGAAAATGAAAACACTGAAAGATGTCATCTCTCTGAAATTTAAGACCTCTGAAAGCGAAGGTGTAATCTTCCATGGAGAAGGACAGCAAGGAGATTATATCACCTTGGAACTGAAGAAAGCCAAACTTGTTCTAAATTTAAATTTAGGTATGTTTTCACTATTTAGTTTTGTGGTAGTTTTTAACTCTCCTACAAAAAATTTAGGACAAACATTTAATCCTCTTTCCTGCAGTAATTTGATAAACTACATCATTTAATACAGCTAATTTGTTGAAAATGTTGTTAATTCCCTTCATATATGTTGGGGGAGTGTGCATGAATGTTTAGTTCCATCCTGTCCCTTTTACTCTGTGTGAGATACTCTGAAAAGAAGCTCATACAGGAAAGCAAGATCAGCAATATATTGTTATTACTGCAAACAAAAAAGCAAAAAAATAGCTCACTAGAATTATATTTGGTCTCAGCTGTGGCTTTGTGTGAGAGAAGGACACTGTCATCACTTCTGGAGGAATAAAGGTCACACTTAGGTAGAAGAAGAAAAAAATAGTATCAGTCTACTAAGCTACAGGTTGCATGAAGTTGGAGTTC
Source organism: Vidua macroura (assembly GCF_024509145.1). Classification (NCBI taxonomy): domain Eukaryota; kingdom Metazoa; phylum Chordata; class Aves; order Passeriformes; family Viduidae; genus Vidua; species Vidua macroura. The sequence continues at coordinate 50,403,540 of NC_071571.1, read as the reverse complement.
AGCAGCCTTCCTAGAGTCTGAGAAGGAGGGCTAGGAAAGGAAAAGAAACAGATTGTTTAATCAGGCAATCTTATGATGAAGTCCAGTACATATTACTCTAGTTCCAGTCCTCCCACTAGAGGACTACAGACTCATAAGCGACTGGATTTATAAAGTACATTTATTATGAAAAAGACCCACATTTATCTGGTTTCAGGTATTTTTTCCATTCAAACAAAAGAATCTTAGAAAAAGATTTCATGCAATTTTCCTTAGTTCTCTTATAGATACGTGAAGTGTAAATTGTTCCATTTGTTATTTACATTGAAAAATACTTATTTCCACTAGCATTTTCTACTGTTCTTTTTCTAACAGTCAACATGAACAGATGATGAGGTAACTATAGCAGTTACCTATTTTTAACAATTTTAATTGCAGTAGTAACCCTTTCATTTCCTGTTCCTCTATAACATTCAGCACAAACTGTCTTCATTAGCTATTATAACTTCTGTATGAGTTTGGTGAGGATGTTCTTAAATCATTAGGCTGATAAATGGGACTAGGCCTTGTGACATACACTCAGTAAACATGCAATGCTTTATGGTATTATTATTCCTCTGTCTGAGAGTATTGTCTTTGCGTCAGACACAGCAGAAAAGCATGCTCCTCTTGCTTGGATCTTGGTGAGATCCAGTGACTTAGTTTCAAACACCAGGGACTGGGGGTAGGATGGGGAGACAGAAGTGGATTTAGGTTTCACTTCACTCTGCATTTGAGCTTGTGTTGAAGAAACTGAGGCTCAATGACACACATGCAATTTTATTTTGTTTTTTAACCAACAGGACTATTAGCCTTCAGAATAAAGGCAGGATGGTCATTTGTAGGGAAGTAATGTCTTAAGCCATGGAAATGGGATTTGCTAGAATGTGTTTTCAGCATGCACAAACTTTAATGTCTCAGTTGCAGGCATTAAGGGTAAGAAATTCTCAGCCTCAGAAATGCTTTAAGTCCTCATGTATTCAGAACATGGAAGATTGCACTGAGTTATTGAGCAGTGCAGCAATTTTTTACACTTACTGCTGAATTAGTCATTTGCTGCTCCAGTTGGGATCCATGCTATCAACCTTTGCTGGCTTAGCTATGTCAGTCAGATGGCAATGAGATGTGATCTCTGACTAGCACAGCTTCACTGGCAAAACCCCCTGGATAACACAGCAGAGAGTTGCAAAACTGTACTCTTGCTAGTAGTTTGACTTTCCGAATAGGAAGATTGCTTCAGGATAACAGACCAAAATAAGCTGTATTAGCAGAAGATGGGTTTTGCTGTTGGCTGCATTGAGCCTTTTCCCCTCTGCTTGATGGTAAAACGATACTGGTAAAGGCCACAAAGCATAGAACTCAAGAGTGAGATTTTGGCTGTTTTTGCCAAAAAAACAGCAGGGTCCGTGTTATCAGGGTCCGTGTCCTTCCCCAACATTCATAAGTCAGTACAGTTCCAATGCAGCTCAGGATCTGGCCCAGAGGTGACAGCATTTTTTTTCTGTGGAATAGAAGAAAAAGCACAAAACCCTTGATGAAAACATCTTTACAACTGGAATTTGGTATTGCTTCTCAGGTACATTTCCAAATAACTGCTGTTATGAATTTATACATATATTTAGGCAGTTCAGTGATCAGATGCTTGCTGTATTTGTCTAGCTATTTGTATTGGTGGCAGCAACTCTCCACTGGGCAGATCCCAGCTTCATAACACACTGACTTCCTCCAGTTAATTGCATGTCTGGTATGATTCAGGTGAAACATTGACAAAGAAAGAGGAAAATGTTTGCCTAACTAGTACGAGGTGAGAAATGCTATTGTTTCTGTTCTCAGGCAGCAACCAGCTTGGCTCTATTTTTGGGCACACATCTGTGACAACAGGCAGCCTCTTGGATGATCACCACTGGCACTCCATCATCATAGAGCGCCACGGGAGGAACATCAATCTCACCCTTGACAGACACATGCAGCACTTCAGGACAAATGGAGAATTTGATTATCTGGACCTGGACTATGAGGTAGACAGTGAAATTTCTTTCTGCTCATTCAAATTTGTTTTATAAAGCCCAATAAGAAAGCTAACATAATTTGTTTTCTTAATTATTCATGCATTTGTTTTGATTACTTATTACCTTACATTTCCTGAAACTTTCTTTCCAACAGTGTTCTCTCTTAAGTGTAAATTATGTTTCTCTTAATTAGCCTACCAAGTCCCATCTGGTGTAACAATCATCTCTGCCCTTTGTTTTAAAGTGGGAGATGTGTTATATTCAGCAAGATAAGCATACATGATTTTAAAAATCTCTAAAAGCAGCTGCTCTAAGCAGGAAGTATATTTTAAAAAGTTTGGTGCAATCTATTGTTCCACTCAGGTGATAATTTTGCTCTTGAATCAGAAAGGCTTAATCTGTAGTGTCAGAATTTATTTTTAGCAAAGGCATCAGGTTAGAATCTTTTTATTAATATAGATCTTAATCTATCCTGTCTTAGGTAGGGAGATACTTCCTTGTATTTTCACAAATATGGCATCCGTAACTTCTTTTGTGAAAGAAGCAATGAAGAGTTAGGAAAATTGTAAGAAAACTTGTTTAATCAATCAGGTTAATGCACACAAGTGCTGGTAATAATTAATTGTGGATTTATTGTTTGATTATACTACAACTTCAGCTATTATAAACTTGCTCTGTTCCTCTAATCTGTACATGAAATTCAGCACATTGTTTATTGCAATCTTTTTATAATATTTTCTTACACTCTTTACTGTCTCTAATGAGAATTAATTTGGTTGGCTGCATGAAATATGTAACTTCCAACCTTACAACTTTTTAAGATGTAAGAGGGAATATAAATGATGTCATGGAAAAAAGTTTGAATTAACTTGTGTATTTATTTATATTTTTACAATTTTTTGACCAATAATTTATGAATGTTTGAAAAAAGTAATTATAATTGTAAATGTTTCTGAGTCAAATATTTGATTATATTCCAAAAGATGTTTATGAATACATTATTTGCTGGCAACTCTAATAAGAAAATAACAAGCAGATTTGCCTGTACCTCTGTTAATTATTGAGCACTGAAGATCTGAACTGAGCCACTTAACACTCATATAAATAGATTTTATTAAAGGCTTTCAAGTGAATGCACTACAGAAAAAGGCTGAATGCCATAAGCCAGGGTTGTGCAAGTTGTGCACCTGTATATATATATATATATATATATATATATATATATATATATATATATATATATAAATATCATGTTTGCATAAAAAACATATTGCATATAAAAAGTGTATCCCCAGTAAGAGCTGAATTCAGTTCATTCACCTTTCCATCCTCTCTGCATAAAGAGATCTCAGTGGCAGTTCTCAAAGATACATTTCATTTTCCATATACATGGATCTCCTTGTGTTTAATTGAACTTATTTGAGTGTGTCTGTATATATGTCTGCGGTTCATATAAACTCAAGAGACTTAATCTCTTCTCCTTCCTTTCCTCACTATTATCTCACTGGTTTTGGAGCTAGACACCACAGACTAAATTTAAAGGTGTTGTCTTAGAGTTAACAGGGAATAAAGCCAAAGGAATCAAATCTATTTTTCATAGACAAAATAGTTTCTAGGTTAACCTCTTGCAGAAAAGTTAAGTAAACACAAAAGAGGAACAAGTATTAGTTCTGATTGCATTTTTCAGATCAAAAAATAGTCCCGTAAATTGCTCTTAACTCTGTCATGTTGTTTTTTTGCTTCTTCTTCTTTTCTTCAATTTTTTAAATTTAATTTTTACATTCGATTTAATCCAAACACATGATTATAAGATGCAAAAAATGTTTGACAACCATTAAAATATTACAGTCCCATTCTTCGTATGAAGAGCTGTATCTTCTCGAAAGTCAAGTCATGTCAATTTACAATACCCAGGATGTCCCCACAAGACTTTCACACACCAAAAGCTGATGTGTGTGGTTTATAAAGGTTTTAGGTTTCAGTGGTATAGTTTTAGTTCTTTGTATATGCCAAGTGGAAGCCTCCTTTTTGGGATAGAAACTGATATCTCACATGCATTTAAAACTGAAAATGTCAGCCTAGAGCTCTGTTTTCTTGCTGTTGGTAATAACAAATGGAATGGACAATGAATAACGTTTAAAAGCTTCGTTCTGCCAAATCTCAGCAGTAGACTACAAATTTACATTTTCCTGAACATTTGTGGGGCAGGAAAGCAAGGTGTCATTACTATTTATACCATCATCTAATAGATATAATTACCTAAACTGATTGCAGGGACTAATCTCATGAGCCCCTTATTCTTGGCATTTGGGCTGCAAAATATTAATGAAAACATGTAACATTATTCACTTCCAATAATTTTCATAAAGAACATCATGTGGCAGAGACCTGTATCATATCTATGGAGTTGCAGAGATACCACTCATCAAAGATAGAAACCCAAATATTTACACACTTAAAGTGTCCATGTTTTTAGCACTATAGATTATGGATAACCCAGAATCAATTACCCAGGGTAATGACATTCAACTGTAAGACAAAAACCAATTCCTATTTGAGTTTGATGACTGACTCCTTGCAGTGGTTGTCTTGATCTTCTCTAAGGAGATAATTTCAACAGATAAATCAAGGGGTAACTCCTCATTGACTATAAGTATATGACAAAAGCATGTTCTTGGTAGTGAAAGGTCCTTCTGTCTACCAGGGGATTGCATCTTTAACTATGTGATTCTGTAAATTCTTCTGAGTGAAGTAGACATATAAGCATTACAGCAGAATTATATGCCACATTAGAGCCCACTACTGCTGTGCAGTAATCTGAGCTCTGGCACACAGTTAGAGCTGAATGATTTGAATCAGATTATCTGGCTAATTTCATGTCTACTTTTGTTTAGAAAAATAATGTGATGGAAATGTGTCCCAATTTCCTTGTTTGAAATGCTTATTTTCCAATAGCAATCAGAACAGTTCACATATGAATTACTGTGATGTGTGTCTGTTCACTGTTTGGACAATTGGAATAATGCTTGGGTTTAGCTACCATAAATAATTAAAATTAATTACAATTCTTTTTCTGCTTTTGCAATATTTATTTTGATACATCCTTCTTCTGTAAGGAGTGCTGTAAAGAGTGCCAGCTCTCTATTTTGCCATGGTTGAGTGTTCAAAGAAAGCAAATACGTGTACAACAAAATTCTTTAAAAGTCTTTGCCTTCCAGTAATTATCTACCATTTTTCTGTTTCATTTGAAGATAACCTTTGGAGGCATGCCTTTTTCTGGCAAGCCAAGTTCTAACAGTAGGAAAAATTTCAAAGGCTGCATGGAGAGCATCAACTACAATGGCAATAATATCACTGACCTTGCCAAGAGGAAGAAACTGGAACCTTCAAATGTGGTAAGATCATAATTTCATGGTCATCTACCCTTCTGCTTCTCCTTCTAAAGAAGACTAGAAGGTTTTTGAGGGTGTCCAGATTATATTCTTGTGATATACTGCAATAATATAAAACACAGAGCAAATTTTACCACAAATCCAAAGATCTTATTGTATGTACATTTGTGACTTAAAAAAAAATATTATCATGTATGAACATTATATTTCTGGGGTCTTGTTTCATCTTCCAAAAATTATCCTTTAGTGTAAGTCAGGTTGTTTTTTTGTTTGTTTGTTTTTTTTAAAGAAAATCAACTGAAGCAGTAAGTGCTTTTTCCCTTTCTTCTCAAATTATAGTAGTCCAAAACTAGTGCAGACAAGATTTATTGTTAAATGAATTGCAGCTTTCTTGCTGCTTTCTTGTGGCTTTTAAATCCTGGTAATATTCTATCCCTGCTGAGCTAGTTGGATTGCTTTAGTGCAAAAATATTTGGATGAGAATGCTTCTACAGTCTTTTCTGATACGTCTGAAAAACCTCAAGATATTATACTTGAAAATTATTATTTGCTTATTAAAATTACAGAGGTTATTAACATTTTACTCTATTTTTGCTGTGGCTTAAGTTTTCATAGCTGCTTTCATGTTCAGACTTGTGGCTTTATGGGTAGGGTGATTAAGAAAGAATGTACTTTAATTTCTGTGTTTTTAAAGTTCTAAATGTTCCTGAAAATGCTTGCTGGCATATAAGGCAATGTAAGTAAGAAATAAATGTATTATTTCCGTGAGTTCGAGATGGTTTGAATAAATTTTCAAGGCTTTCTTCTGTACAAGCTTACACACTTCACAAATTCCTGCTAATACATAGGTTTACACAATTTCATTATCCCTTATGTAATAAATTCTAAAGATATGCATATGCAGTGATGATGTCATGCAAAGGATTAGTCATTCTTGAATAGTAAAACTGAAGTTTCATGTCATTGTATGACTAAATGGTCAAGGAAATCCAAAGGATAATCATGAGTATGTGATATTTGCCTATACAAACTCAGTAATACAACCTAACATCTATAAACTTTTCTACACATAAATTTCATTCATATTGTCAAAGGCAAAGAATATAATATATATTCTATGCATTAAGATTCCAGTTTTAAAATTTTTTCAACTCAAATGAATGAACTCCTGAAACTTTTTTTAATAATTTTTTTCATAATTACATGAAATTTCCTTCATGCAGGGCATTTTCAGCTTTAATGTAACCATGATTTTGAAAGATTAATGTCTGATTTAAAAAAGAATCTTTTTACAGGAGCAATCTTTCCATTTTGCTCAATCAAGTCCACTGCAGGTTAGCAGGACATATTCTTAAAGCCTCCTCCTGAACAGAAGTGTTGCTTAAGAAGCTCCTGTAATGCAAATCCTGTCCTTTAAAGTCCTAGTCTCTGAAAAGTGTGACATAGATAGCAGACATGTAAAGTCTCTAAAAAAATCATATTTCTGATTGTTTCTTACTTTTAAAATTCTGTTACCCATACCATGAAAGTTAAATCCACAGAAGAAGCTCTTGCAGAATTAGTGCCACATCAAGAGGTGATATGCCAGTTTAATTTGATGCTTCTGTTGATTTCCAATTCTGAGAATCACTAGAAAAATAGTAGTGACCTTTGTTTTCAGTAGAAGTACTTAAATTGCTTCAGCTCATCAAAAGCAAAATCAATTTTACTCTAACTAAATCAACATGGATTTTTATGTTTTTACAAAACCATTTTTCTCCTAGTTTTTAGCCTGATTTAGCAAGAGAAATAGACTTTCTTGAGCCTACTGTTGTTGTTAAGCATGTTTATGATGATGGCACTCAAGCAGTCCAACAACTCCATTGTAGGAGATTCTATAAAAACACGTAATAGGAGACACACACCTTCCCCTTAAAAGACACGACACACACAATATAATGTGGCTGAATACAAGCAAAGTAATCTGCTGGTTGTGAGAAGTATTACAAGGAAAGGATAAATTTAGAGAAAATAAGGATTTTAAAGGGGTAGGAAAAAAAACAAAATAATATTCCTAGATGAAGACAGTTGAATTTCAGAAGTCATGCAGTGAAAGGGACTTGACCAATTAATTATAAAAATTGAGGAGGCCCAGAAAATCAGAGATTATAAGAAGAAGGTGATCTTTATTTTTCTCTGAACAAAATTAAAATTTTTAAAAAAATTGTGTCTCATATACATACTTGTTATGAACAAAAAAAGCACAACCAAGCACCATTTGCTTTGTTGAAGTTTAAGAATAAAAAGACAAATTAAAAGTATTTTAAATTTAAATAAAGTCCAATGCTGACTTTAGTAACATATTTTATTTAAATTCAGAAGGTAAAGGGGAAAAATGATTTTGAATCTTTTGTGATATTTAAGATGGTATTAGTGTATAGGGTATTGCCCATACTATATGATCCTTCCTGATTTAACAGGTAGTATGGCCTTAATAAACTTATTACCTATCTTTTGGGAGCTTCCTATTCAGCCAGTAGGTCTTTTAATTGGGAACAGTATTTACAGCAGTATTTTACAGAAGGCATTACGTTTGAATGTGGATAGGCAAAATTGATTTATAAGTAAACACGAATCTAATTTGCTATATAGTTGAAAGATCACGGTGCACAGCTCAAGCTACACAAATTAGGTTGTTTTCACCTTTTCCCTGCCAATGTATTGTGAAAAAGCCTCCAATAAGACCAAGAGTTTCAATACAAATGCACAGTATATATTTGATTTCCAGATGTCATTGCCCAGAAAACTATTCAGTAAGTCACTCTGAATCTACAAAAAATTATCTCATTCTCTTTGAAAAATGAAGAGGCTATTACAGAGACAAGCTGCAGATTAACTTTAAAGCTTGACCTAGAACTAGTGAGTAATTTATTTAAGATGGGCTGTACTTAAAAGAGGAGTCATCTTGTGAACTACAGTCATAGAAGGGATTAATAATCCAATTTGTATTAATCTGAATAGCTCAGTAGGGAAAATGCTAACTAGCAGAGAAATTAGAATTATGTGTTACTTTCTCTAGAAATTTTTAATGCAGCTAGGTTTTTCGTGGGAAATGCATTCACTGATGAAAAAGGATTTGAATGCATTCCATGCAATTAACATTTATAGGTGTTATGAATGCAAGTATCCAAAACATCAGGATGACAGGAGAATGTCAATTGGATATAAAAGCCTTCTTGTAATGAAGAAATTGTTGGTTCGTCTTGGTAACAAGGCAGCAAAAGGAAGGAACTCTTTAAAAGTCTAACAGAATGCACTCTGAGCACTTCTTAGTTGATGTCTGTGACTGAACCGTGAGATAACATCTCTCAAAAAATGATGTAGCCTTCTGTGTCTACACAGGACTGCCTTAATTATGTAAGAGAAGTTGTTTCTATGCATAGGGTGACCATTACACTGAGAATGATAGCCAAGGCTTACAGAGATTATTTCAGACACTATCCACCTTTTTTTTTACTGTATGTAAAATTTGTAATTTAAGCACAAGTATTCTGTAGCAAATTTAGAAATGTTTAGATTAAAACTACTCAAACAAATGAATTACCTATTTTGATTTCATGCCTTGTTGGTTAAAAATGTAAAATTAAAAATCTCTAGGCAACTTTTAAACCTCACCACCCTCCCCCCCCCCCCCCCAAAAAAAAAAAAAAAACAACAGTGGAATTTGGGCACAGGAAAAGAATGTGACTTGTAACACCGATATTTTATCATAAAACTTAGGAACAAATCTAGGAGGTCACTTTAAAGAAATCTCTAATTCCAGATTACTGGAAACATCAGCGTTCCTTAACTGATCATGGAGGCTGCCAGCTTGATACTATAGTTACTACTAATTCTCTGGCCTTTAGAGGTAGACTCTGTACAACTTCTGATGTTCTGCAGGAAAAAGAGGTTGTAATGCAAAATAATCAGAGTATTTATCCTAGTGGTCAAGAAAATATTTTTATTCTTTTTTTTTTTTACATGAAAATCCAATATAGGAAGCTAATCTGACAGACCAGTTGTATCTCGCTATTATACACATAAGGTGTTCTCTGATGTGATGTTCTTTTAAAAAGTGATGGGTATGGACATTGGAAAATGAGTGCTAAAACTTGCTTATTGATGTCATCTGTCATTTCCAATTGAGTATAATTACTTCTTTAAAGAATTTACTTATGTCTTTCCTGCCACACATTTTCAGACACAAAGTTCGTATCTTGCTTCCAAATTCTCTACTTTCCCTCAAGATGAATTGTCAGATGCATTTATACACTATGAATACAGAAATGTGACACAGAAGTCTAAATCAGGAAGTCAGTAATATGGAATTTAAAAATAATTATACAAAAAAGATTACGACTGACTTCTACTGGGATTCTGAACACTGCTTAGGTAGACCACATCTCTAAATATCTATATACCTCCAAAAATGTTGTTCAAGTCTTTTTTTTTTTTTTTTATGTACAAATAAATATCAGAGGAATTACTATCTTGATTTTAGTAATAATTTCTGTACTGGATCAAATAAAATTCTTTCTTCCCAAATAGAACAAAAATTGCCACATAATTTCCACCCGCAATAGTGCATGATAAAGCCTAAACCATAGGACAGGATCCACTTTGCCACATATTATAGGAATTCTTCAGCAGAGGAAGTTTCCCTGTTATATTTGCATTCATGCAGTAATAAATTCATTCTGGACATAGATTATTACAAAGTATGTTTTCTAAGGAAAAAAAAAATGGCAATATCCTACAAATATTACCAAATGGTAATATCCTACCAATTTGGTCTTTTGTTGTGAGAAATGACATGAGAACCAGAGATAAGAAGTCGTGTCCCTAATTCTGGTCTTATTTACAGTTATATTTTAAAGCCTTGTAGATCAACAGTTGACTGGATCTTTTTTCAATTTCCTGAAGAATAATATTTTACAGACTAGAATCTGCAGTTTCCTTTACAGATTAAATTATTTACTATCCAAAAATACTGGTGTTGTTCATGATAATCTACTCCAAATCCTTCTGCTTCATGAATTGGAAATATTAGCATATGTAGTATCATGTAGTTGAAAACATAACAGAGAGGCTGACTGTTCAGGTATTATACATCATTATTTTGGAACACCATGCATTGTATTGATTGACACATTGATATGAGGGTGTTTGGAAATCTGCACTAATTTTTTATGCTGTTCTGTTACAGGTTTCTATGGGGACCACAGTTTATCTGTGCCCAAGTTTATCTGTGATTAATTTCTTTATCTTTTAACTAGAAATAATAATGCTTTCATCTAAGCTTGAGAGACTACAACTCTTCAGGGCTGACTGCTTGTTATTTTGTGTATGTATAGTACATTACAAAATATAATGGGGCAACTGCTAGAAAAAAAACCCAGAAAAATCAGTAACTATTATAGTAGCAACAATAAAGATAACATTAATAGCACATTTTTAGATGCAGTGTGCATTGATGACAGTAGTCTCTAGGTTGAATGAGATCTAGAATACTTTTCTAGAGGTAGTTTTGAATTTAGTGGAATCTTACCATTTTGCTTTTTCTTTTTTTCTTTTTTGTGTTTTACTTAGGGAAATTTAAGTTTTTCTTGTGTGGAGCCACACACAGTGCCTGTCTTTTTCAATGCCACCAGTTACCTTGAGGTTCCTGGTCGTCCAAGCCAAGATCTGTTTTCAGTCAGTTTCCTCTTCCGGACCTGGAACCCAAATGGACTTCTTCTCTTCAGCCACTTTGCAGATGACCTGGGGAATGTTGAGATTGATATAAATGAGGGAAAGGTCAGTGTCCATATCAACGTCTCCCAAGTGAAGAAAAACCGGATAGACATCTCATCAGGTAAGTGATTTGTGGTTTTTAAATTTGCTATCATTTTGGTTGGTGTTGTTAAAAATCATTATGTATCTAAAGACTGGAACCATTTTTTTACAAAATTTAAAATTTATATTGCCACTAAATTAAATCCTTTACTGTTTCATTGAGTAAGAGGTACAAGAATGTTGAAATAGTTGTTAGATTTAAAATAAAAATATATGAATGATCTTATTCTGTCAAAAAATCGCCCCTTATCTATAAGGTAGCATTTCTTCTTGTTTCTTCCTTCCTTCTGTCTTGCAGTTTTCTCTGTGAAAATATTTGGTTTCAAAATAGGTGTGTACTCCCTTTCTAGGTGTAGTCTAATAATTAGACTATTCCTAATATTGTCCAATAATTAGGGAATCTCATAAAAATATAGAAATCCATTCATACCATAATTATTTGTATGGATTTTTTAGATCTACATAGCTATCCTGCAAAAACTTATATTTATTTCAATGCTTTATTGTTATTTTGTTGCAACAGGCAATTCAGTGCCTGTGAAATTAATTGTATGTGTGAACACAGAAAAGGAAAATATGACATCTGCCAGGTAAGGCAGCAGAAAGAATGCTGTTGTTGTATAGTAAATATCACAGCAAACTTCTTTTTCCCTTCTTCTGCAGGGAATTAACAAATGTCATGATATAAGCCTACTGGGTTTTCTACAAGTCAAAATGGTCTGCCTTTGGCATAAAGATTTCTGACCGTTGTGGTCCTATTGATAAAAGGTGCACAGTTTTTTCATTGACTATTTTTAACAGCTGACAAAGGAGAATTTCACATGGTCAAGTGTGCAGCCTTCTGCATGTGAAGGATATGAATAATTCTATAGGGTATTAATAGACTCTACTGGGAGGAACGCAGCCTGGCTATCACAAAATATTAGACTAACTAAAACCACAGTCTTGATGCAAATCTGTTTTGGGTTCCATATCTGCTGTATTTCTGCTGTCATCTGTAATAGCATATTTTACCAGGAGCAAGTGAAAGTCTCTTAGTATTTCTTCTATATGCTTCTCATAGTTTACAAACTTGCTTACATTAGCGGCTTTAATTGTCAGTTTTCAAGTTAACATGGGGACATCAGTACTTCATTCTGGGTCACAGTGTAATGCTGGTTATAGAAGCAGTAGTTGTACTGACTGGTAGGACTCACACGGGAGAGCTGTAAGTTGATGTGCAGGTGGCAGAGTCTTGTTCCTTCACAGCTCTGCAGTTAAGGTGCTTATTTGGAACAGAGTTCTGGTCTGTCTGGTTTTATTTGTCACAATTTCAATTGAATACCTCAAAGTTGTATGCACTGACTCAGGGCACTCTAACTTAGCAGGTACAGATTTCAGATAAACAGGAAAGTCTAGCCTCCTAATTTTTCAAATACAGGTGAATTCCCACTTTTCTCACTTGTAGCTGGGCACTGCTTACCTCCTTACCCAACTACTCCTTTATGAAGTGCTTCTTGATGACTAGGAGGGATCAGACAGTAGGAGAAATGGTTTTCTTGTTGACTTGACAGAACTTTCTTACCTAATTCTTGTGAGCATTTTGTTTAAGGAGAGAAAGGCAGCTACAATTTTATATATTTTGATGACATGTTGCAAAAGTAAAAATGAAATAATTATGCATTGAAGTCCAGCGAATGAAGGGATACAATAAAAATGATAAAATAAAAAGCAGGAATGCAAAATGTTTAACTTCTATGTAAAGTGATCATAAGAGGTTACACAGCATGCAGTGGGAAAACATTTAGATAATGATAGGTGATTCATTGAAATGATGAAGCAGACATTGCTTTGCATTTAAAATTAGAGAAATGGAGAGCTGCCATCAGGCAGTCTGTTCTTAGCAGTTTTCTTTGTTTCCCTCCCTTTCCTGCTGTCTGTTCAGTTTTTGTCAGGGATCATTTTTCCATGGTGTTAGCAGATCCCAGCTAGAGTCTCATTTCATGTTATCCTTTGGTCTTCAAAAAGGCACTTAATTGTTCCTTCATTTATTTAACTGCATGTCCCACCTGCTGGAGATTTCACTGCATTCAATTCTGCATTAAATTCTCTGTCTCTTGATCAATTTCATTCATCTTTATTGGCAGGATAAGTCAACCCACTATTTTATTCTTGGAAGATGAAAAAGAAAAATAATGTTGGTATTATTATTAAAATGGTCTTGTGTATCTGAAGCTTCTTCTCTCATTGTCTGGGGTTCAAAATTATCTTTAGTATGAGACATTCCTACTCTCTGTCATTCTTTAGTTACCTCTCTCATTCTGTTGTTACCGGTTTTTTTTTTTTTTTAAACACAGTTTATATTTGCAACAGAAGTTTCTAGAAAATTTTCTATAGATCACTTCTGCTTTTGGCAAAACACATTTTATTTTCTTCTTTGGTTTGGTTAGATGCTGTTTACCTTGCTGCTCCTTTCATGCCTTCAGTCACTTTCAAACCACAACCTCAACTCTACACATCTCATAATTAAATCTATCCACATTATGAACGTTTCATATTTATTTTACATGGGCTGAAAACAATTGTGGATGGTTGTATATATTGTAGTATATAGTAGGTACGATTTATGTGTTACAACTAAAAAGCAACTGACTTTTGTGTTGACCTGGTGAACCAGAATTTTAGGTTTTAAATTTACATGTCTGTAAGTTGTCTGAGAGTGACCAAATGACTAGTCCATGACCTGTCCTAAGCTTCAGAGAGGTAAATGGTAGAGGCAATAAAGAGCAGGTAAAAAACAGTAATAAATGCTTTACTGTGTTAGTAAGGTGTACACTCTGATACCCATAACAAAATGCTACGTGTAACAGAATATTTTACATTATTATGCACATGAACTTTCAGTTTGTATTGCATATCAGAAGGACAAAGATGATTAGCCCTTGTAGGCCAGAGTAACTGCCTGATTTTCTTCCTGAGCAAATTATTTTCTTTTTTTCATCATCTTGTGAATTGTACTTTCAAAACAGGTTTCTAAACAGTAAGAAATCCGTGCCCTGCCCAGCATTCTGTTAAGCATCCAGTAAGCACTGCTTAGCTGTGAACAGACTGGCAAAACTCTTGCGCATAGTCAATAACTTTGATTTTGCTTTTTTTTACATTAATCTCATTAAAATGCTACCACTATTTGATTGATGAGAGTTATATTAATAAACTTGCTGTTAGTAAGAGGAAAATCAAGCCTACTGAGAGCTGAAATAAAGATTTAATTAGAAGAAATAAGCTACTGACTGTGCAGAATTACACAGGTGAAATACTTAAAGCTTGTGTATAAATCAGGAGTTAAACATCCTATTGACTTTTTCTCCGCAAAGTAAACTTTGATTAATATCTTTACAATTGTGTATGCCCCAGCATAGGGATTAATAATAGGAAAGAATCTCAGAAAACAGTCAAGAGATTTATCTTTACTGCTCTGTATAGTTTTGGACTAAATTCTTGGTTTTGTCATTATGAGATTCAGGCAAACTTTCTAGAAATTGTTGGATTTACACAAGGGATTGATGGAAGCAATATCTAGGCTGACAAGATGGAAGAAAAATGTGATCTTTTAGATCTTTTAGAACTTTTTGAAAGCAGATTTTCAATATAGTTTTGCATATTAAAGAATTCTGATATTCTGCTGCAGTTTAAAAGTAACTTAGTGTGAATACATACTAAGAATCTACTCAGTATTTGTAATCTTGCAATTAGAATAAGTTGTTGATGAAGATCTATTTATTTATAAGCTTCAACAAACCAATGTCTTCTTTCTTGGGCACAGAAAAATCAGCAACTGGAAAATGTCATACTCCCATGCATCTCTTGGCTATGAAAACTTTTTATGAAACTTTTCCCAAAGCCATATGCAAATGCAGTTCAGTGCAGGGTTAAGCCACAGCCCGTGTCCCAGTTACCTCCTTTTCTTCCACTTAGTTTTATCTACCTGCTTCAGCCACTTAACCGAAATTTCTTCTTAATGAAACCAAAGTTTTCTGAAGCTTTCAACATGGGAAAAAATGGGCAACATTAAAAAACACAGAGTATTTCTTTGCTCAAAGAAACAATAGTAACGTTCAAAACAAGACTCCTGAGGCATCATCTAATGCCTTTACAATACATTTTTAAAGCAAACCTCAAATCCCTGTTTCAATATAGAATAGAACGTTCTCTGCCTCTTGAGAGAAGCTGGGTTTTCATGATGGCAGATTCTAAAATAATCTCTTGATTTATCCTCTGTTTATTTTCCCACTCATCTTTTCATAGGCAGTTTTGACCTTTCATATCTAAGGATTCTCTGCTTTACTTAAATACTAGATGGTCTGTGAAGATCCCATGGACTTTACCCTGCAGTACAGATGATAAGTCATTGCAAAAAGGACATAATCTCCTTCAGCCCATAAGAAACAGAGAAATTTTCAGAGTCCAAAAATTAACTTGAATTCATCAGCTTGGAGCTTCTTTTTTCCCACTCCAACTCTATTAGTTAACATCTTGTATTAGCTGCTGCTCAAGACTTCAGTTCTGTTCTTCCTGTCAAGCATAAACTTATTAAAACTTGGGATATGAATATCTTTTTGTCATATTTATCTGTATTAAATAAATCAGCCTTCTCCCTGTGGAATCCCTGGGAAGCTTTCCATCCTTCTGTCTTTCTGCTAGATCTCAAGTCATCTGAATTGCAGTTCATTTATATTTTAGACCTTGGGTTAAGATAGCATCCTTCAGGTAATAAAATGTCTCTCTCTGACAGATCTAAAGTGGTACTCTTCCAGTGACAATTCCCTGGGGCACTTTATGTGGGAATCAAGAAGTATTTTTGCCTTGGTGGTTAAATGAAGGCTTAAATAGGGAATGTGTATACACAGAGCACAAGTGCACTTCTGGTGGGAAGATAAAATTTCCCACCAGGTCTTTCTCACATTACTGGTAGTAGATTGTACACTGAATGTTATTAAGTGGAGGCAGATACCCCTGAGGATCTTGTCAGCATGATCGAGATGAGAGACAGAAATTCTGTCCATGAAAGACAGAATGATGACTTAGCATCAGACAAGTCTGAATATTAGAAACTTAGAATGTTCACACATAGCCAGGTTTTTCCCTCTGTTTCTTTGTATATTTTTAGCTATTAACCTTAAGCAGTGAATGCAGCTACATGAATAGGCATTTGTGAGTTTGAATTTCACAAGACTGAGACACAGAAATACTTGT
This sequence comes from Vidua macroura, assembly GCF_024509145.1. NCBI lineage: Eukaryota > Metazoa > Chordata > Aves > Passeriformes > Viduidae > Vidua > Vidua macroura. The sequence goes on along the minus strand of NC_071571.1, from coordinate 50,387,033 downwards.
AGTAGTTATAGTTATTTTTACGACATATTTTCCCTGTAGTCTGGTTTATCATCTCCATACAGTAGACTCAAACCAATCAGATCAAGAAATAGAGTTCCTGATTGCAGGCTTTCTTTATGTAAGAAAACTGATGAGTTTAGTTCAGGAATTTGTGAATTCTGCTTCATCAGTCACTGGAGAGTTGCCTAAAAAGCACAAATGATACATTCTAAACCATAGATGGTACCATTTTCAGATATTTCCCTGAGAACAATAAAACTCTCTATTGGTTGAAATGACATTTTGCAAGGATTGAGGAACCCAAGAATCAATAAACTAGGGTGTTGTCCTTGATAAGCTTTCTCAATTTATACAGGAGGCTGAAGTCCAGTTTACTTGTTTTGGTCTCATTTCTTCTGGGCTGTTGAACAGAGTTAGAGGGACCTTAGCTGATCACAATTTTAGCATGAAAGATGAGATAAGGCTTTTTACAACTACTATTTAAACATTCACTGTGTTGCATTGAAATTTCTTTCAGGACAAAACCCCTGAAATAGTGGTTAAATGATAATCCTAACTTGCTGCTAGAAGGAGCGCAATTTATGTGAGTAGATCTGAACAGAACTATCTGTTCTAGATAGTTCTATCCCTTCTAATTATTTTTTAATTCAGTAAGTTTGACAGGAAATTGACTCAATTTTTGCTGCTTTCCGTATTGCCTTTTTTTACTACACCTGCATCAGCTATTGCTGGTCTGGTTCTAGTCAAGTGAAAATTTTGGTTTTGACTTTGACAAATGGAAGATAAGCCCCTTAGCTCTGAATGATACAGAGGTGCCCAATATTTTGCAGTTACCTTAAGAATATAGATTTTTACTTTGGTGGATTCTCTGTTTGCATATTTTTGTTGAATGCAAAAGAGCATGAAGAGACTTGTCTCTAAAGATTGGTTTATCAAGCCAAGGATGCTTATTTAAAACCAGCATCAACTCTCGGATCAGAAAGATGGGGTTGTTGGAACAGACATTATAAAATATACTTAAGTTTACATTTTAAACTCTTCCAAGATTTACATGTACTGATTGGAGTGGATATGGGGAGGTGTTTTTTCCATTATTACTTTCCTTTTTGATTATAATAAAGAAATGAACAAAAGGATACAATAGAGAGTAAAGCTATAGTTATATTTGTTGTGTTTATGCACAACCCAACAATATTCCCAGGATATCACAAAGTATTCATATAATATAAAGGGAAATTAAAGGAATGTTTTCTAGTATCAGAAAGACTGCATATCCAAAATATTATATTCTTTCCCCGAATATGCTAGTTTGCCATCTCTGCCTCTTCTTCAGGTGGTTCTCCTGTATGCCTCTCCATAGAGGTGGTTCTTGGAGAAAGCCCATTTCCAGGATTCCCACACCTATGTTGATCAAGGTTTGTCATAGATGGCAACATGATGGCAACCAGACAATAAGGCTAGCCAGGTCTTTCAGCAATGACACAAATACATTCCAGCACCATTTAAACTTCCTAATTGTGGAAAAACATGGATTGCTGTTAATGACAGGATGTAGTGGTTGCTGTAAACTTTTCTGTCAGTGTTAGTATTGCTGGAGAAATGTGATTGGACACCATGCTGTCTTAGCTCTTTAGTTTACCTTCTAGCAGATTTAATTTTTATGCAATTGAGTGAGAAAAAGTATGAAATCTATTTGAAGTGTGTTTTTTACTTTGCTTCTGTTTGAGAGAGAAGTAGTTGACTAAGCACATCTCGTGATAACCCAGCATATGATTAACCATTTCCAATAACTTAAAGATCTACTGCTGCTGCCTATTTAATTTGGCAGTTATGATGTTCTGTAAATGGCTATGAGTAAGTGGAGAAGGTAAAAGGAATGAAGTCACTTTTTAAGTGATAGCAGAAGTTACAGACACTGTAGATATGCATATGTACCATTGTGCATATAGCCATGTGTCAGTCAGAGTTTACTCCATTAATTTGCCAACTACGGTGAGCAGGAAGTTCACAGATCATTATGTGGCAAAAAAAAGTAAAAATATTTGAATGGATTCAGGAGTCCCAGGGTGCTCCTTGTTTCATCTCAAGGTCCTGTTGCTATAACTGTCCCCATTGGACAAAGGCTGCTCATTTCTAGGATATCATCTTCCTACAGGATCAATAGTTTCTCCACAATCAGCATTGAGATCCAGGAATAGTTCGGTAGTTAAACTGTTCTGGAGTCCATTACAACAGACAGTATGGACAAAACAGTTTGTCCTCCAACACATCCCTGCATGAGTTTGTCCTCTTACAGATTCTTATGCCCCTTCCTTCCACCCCTCCTGCTCCTCTTCCTTCTGCACACACAATATATTCTAGATGCAATTGCTTAAAAAGTGCAAAAATCACAGGCTATGAGGTAACCCTATTATTATTCACCACTTCATGAAGAGATGCCCATTTTTAGAGTCATAATATTCCCAAGGTGTCTGCGAAGGACAAAGGGTCAGGGGGAGAGCCAAGCTGTTGTGACAAGGCTGCTGTAGCTGTGGCCATGTAATACCAATGACATGACAGGAGCTGTCAATATTGCACAGGGCTTACACAGTGTGGGCATCTGGATGGACAGGGTGGAGCCCCAGGGCGAGGGTACTGGTCCAGAGACACCTCCACATGTTGTATAGTGGGATCAGAAATGGATCATTCCTTGGGCCTGGCTACAAAGATGGTAGAGACACATTCTGCCTCATTTCAGAAGCAAGAAACTACAGCAGAGAGGGTGGATAGGAGGTGGCTTACAGACATAGCAACAAAGAGAAAGTTGTCAGATTTGGAAAATGGTCTGCCATCATCACCTCATTTACTCAAAGTTTGTTGTTTTAGAAAAATCTTTGCTGGGCATAAAACCTTGCTGATGTAAAAAAGCAATTGTTGAAAAAAAAAAGAGGGAAGGAAAAATACTGAAGACAGTCTCCAGTTAAAACATAGAATATTCAGTTTCTGTAAACTTAGAGAAATGTTTACAGACAGATTGGGAGATCAAAGGTCTTGAACATATATTATGTAACAGTATTTTAAAAAAATGGTACAGAATCTTCAAGCAGTGTGTACAACACTGAAGCGATCAACTATGTAAATTAAACCAGCCAGTGCTCTTTTCACCTTTTTGTCTTATCCGAATGCAAGGAAACAAAGGAGAATTTTCTTTACTTTTAAAGTCAGCATTTGCAGCATTTGCTTTGCAGCATTTTACTTTGAGTAAAACCAGGAATAATAGTCTTTCTAGAGCAAATGTCCTTGCAAGTAATTTGAGTTTTTGCAATTTTTAATTTTTAATCTTATTTATCACTAATCCTCAAGTAGGTGTTCCACAACATCTCTAGCCTATAACTTACAAGAAAATAATTAAAATTCCTTGTAATATTAAACACAATTCTTTTTCAGGGGGAAACATGACCTAATTACAGGCATGGAACTTTAATTTATGTGCTGGGAACTGACACTCAATATCTTTTTTTTCATTGCTATTCAGGAACCTGGAAAATAGATTATTATCTGTGACAGGTTTCTGGCAGTCCCTCTTGGTTTGACAGTGTTATTTTAGAGAGAAGAGAAAGTCACTTTTGTATATAATGAAAGGAAAAGTTGTCAAGCATTCATACATATTTTATGCTGCATAAAACTTAAGTGCTAGAGGAAAGATTCTGTTTTCAGTCATGCCATTGTAAATTCATGTTGCTTCTGCTGACCTCCAGGCTTGCTTCAATGACACAGAATGGCATCTAGCCCAAAAGATAAATTCCATTTTTTTTTTTTACACAAGCAATGCAGCTCTTGTAAGTCAGCTTGGCCCTGATTGGGTTTTTTTTGGTTAGCACAGTCATGCAAAACTGTGATGTGTATTTTGGCATTTTGGTATTTTCTACTGACATTGACAGAACTAAAAGCAATTTCTATCAAAGTACTTTCTTGAAATGGTATGAGGCATAGTCTGTATTGTCTATTTTTTTTTTTTTTTTGATGGAAGTGGTAACTCTGCTGCAAAAATTGACTTGGGGAGAAAAACATTTTCTGGTTGTATGTTGCTAGCTCTGCCTTTAGTCTGTTCTTGTAAAAGATGGTGAGTCCCTTCAGGCATTTTTGCACATTGTTTGTTTTCATTTCCAAATGTTGCTGAAGCAGCATCACATGAGCACTGAGGTGAAACAGAGCGACCAAAGTAGTTTGGTTTCTGTAAGCTGAATGGAAGATGATATTGTCTTTAAAAAGCTTACTCATTAAGTTTATATATTTGATAGGAGAAAAAAAAAATCTCAGTTCTCTACTGTAAGGCAGCCACTGTAAAACACATATTTTGTTTTAGTAGTAACCAATATCCACATAGACACTGTTTCCCTGAGGAAAAAAGCAAAGTTCTACATATATCCTTCACAGAGTATTTCCTTATTAAAGAAAAACATGTTTAGAGTCATTACTTCCTCTATGTTTTTTCCAAGAAATGTATGAATGTACAATGAATTTGAGGGATTCATTATTTTAAAATACAAAAATAATTTTGCTTTCTATTTGCAGATTCAAAATAGTGGAACATGATATTGCATGCCCTCAAGTATAAGGGTTTCATTGGTTGACCTTTTGTAGCTTTTTTAATAGCTCATTTTCATAATTAGCACATACATTAAAACAAACTGCCAAGTGGAATCAACTTTTCCAGAGCACTAGCAGGAGAAAATAACATTCTTAATATTTTGGTGTTGGTACTTAGATAATTACCTGTGAAAACAGTCATAGCTCTTGCCATGTCTATCAGTTCTGGAATTTGCAACACAGGGCCGATATTCTTGACTGTACTGAATCTGGGAAAGAATAATGTGGTGCAGAGGAATCTTTGGGAGGCTTAGGCTGGTTTCAATAACTTTGGAAACAAGTGATGGTTCATCTAATTTGCTGTGTCATAAAGATTTTTTGTATGCTAAACAAGAATATACTGAGCACAACACAGCTCTGCCTCCTTTACCTTCCCAGGTGCCTGTGAAACATATGCATATATATATATATATATATATATATATATATACATGCATAAATACTTACATATATATCTACACAGAGAGAGACAAATATGATGTTTTATTGGCAGCCCCTTGTAAAAACAAGAAAACAAAACAAAACCAAAGAAATTACTAGAGCATTTATTTAATTTTTCTTTGACAGGATGGCCCTGAGTTACATTTCTATTGAGCAAACCTGGAGCACTGAGAATGCACTTACCTCTTCTACAATTTTCTTTTTCTTTCTAGCTTTGAGCAGTACATTATGAAGTGTTCTTTTCTGATTTTGTTTGCAGGAAAATGCTGTTATGAATGTGATGTTTGTTTCATCTTTCTTTTAATATAATATTTCCTGCAGCAGACTGCTATCTTTGAGAAACTTTTTTTTTTTTTTGGCTTCACAAGTGTGGCATTTTAGAGTTCCATTTCTTACTGTAAGTAAGGATTATAATAACATTATGTTAATACTATTAGCTAATTTTGCTAATCATAATAAATAATTATGTTACTAGAAGCATTATAGTCCAGCCTGTTTCATATACCATTCAGGTGGATTAGAATTTTGAGTTATTAGTTAATTATTTCTTTCTTCCCCATGTCAGGAATCTCTGATTAGTGTTAAAGGTTATTAGTTTCCACAAGGCTATTCCATAATTAGAACAAGTTTTTTTGCTTTTAAATAATGACTAAAAAACCCATACAGAAGCAGTAAATATATGAAATATGATCATCCAACAAGAAAAATCCACTTACATCATCCTAAGCAGACACTGCTCTCACCTGTTGCTCCAGGTGCTCTGCAGCTGAATACAACATCTTAAGTTTTTTTTCGGCAGAAAGGCTGAGTGTCCATTGCATTTTTGGAAGGCTTCATCAGGCATTTTCAGTATTAGGTCTCCCTGCCATTCCTGTCATCATGAATCAGAGCCAATGCAACCAGGATTTTTTTTAAGTGGTGAGCCATTGAACATTCATATGATAGGAGTAGGCAGCAGGGCTGTGGAAATATTTGGGTTTTCCCAAGCAGGATTTTTTCCCAAGATTTTCATGCCTTACTTTGTGCTACTGGTATTCTATCATTATTTCTAAGAATGAGCAGAAAAGTGTTGTACCAAGGAAAGAGATGTTAGATGTATCATATAACTACATGATACATCTAACATCTCTTTCCTTGGTACACTGAGGCAGATAGAGGTCGGGAGAGGACTTAAGTCAATGCTGGATAAAGATTTTTGGCAAACATATTTTTATATATATATAAATACTATATTTTTTATACCTTATATTGGTAGAAGTTAGAAAGAAATGTGCTAGGGGTTTTTTACTGATTCTTTATGGAATCTTTTGTTCTGCTTTAGTTTGTTAACACAGATGTACTACTTATTCCTCAGTTACTGCAGCTTCCTTAGAAGTTTCCTAACATATGGTGTTAAATTCCCATTGACAAATATGCAGAGAATATAAGCTTTGCTAATGTACAGGCATTTGCCACATACAAACAAGTGAAGAAAATAGCTTAGCTATTTTTACCTTTTAAAGTAAGTGTTATTTTTATGGAAATAGTCTGAGGTCCAATATGGCGTCCTCAGAATATGTCCTCAAAACAATTTCAGCATCAACATTTAATATAAATGTACAAGTGGGAAAAATAATTATACAGTTCTAAGTAAAGGCTAAATAGTAGTGGGTTTTTTCTTTTTTTTTCTTTTTTTTTCTTTTTTTTTCTTTTCAAAAACAGTTATATTAAACATGTAGCTCTGTAGTTTGTTCCTTAAACTAAATTCAAATTCTACGGGATTTTTTTAAACCATAAGGATATATCCTCATCAAATTCTAATGAAAGACAATTTTTAAAAGCTTGAAAGAATTCAGTAATAATTTGGAAATCTCTTTTAAATGATAAACAGAATAAGAATAACATTCTGTACTGACATTGCTTTTAAATTAATAGTACATTTAATAGCTCTTGTATCATATTTTACATGCACAAAAGGAACATTTCCTTTCATTTTAATTATCTATGGAAAGGACATTTGTATGTTCAGTTATGTCACCCAAGTGTTGCAAAGTAGAATTATTTTTAAATAGTATTAATAATTTCTGTGAAATTCATTTTCATTTGTTTAAAAAATAAATATGCATTGTCATAAAAGTGATGAGCAAACTGTAGTAGGTGTAAAATTAAAGAATATAAAATTAAAGAACATTTAAAAGAAATTGTGTTCTTAAATAACATTCTTAATTTTCTGGGTACCATTGACATCACTATAACAGAGGTGAGTAGAAGGAATGCATCATATTCAATAGCTCGAGTTTAGTTTGGATAAAAACTTGCAACTCAGATCTGGTTTTGTCATGCTTTAAGTTTAACCAGGAATTTAAATATCCATAATCATAAGCAAACATGAAAGTTAATTGACTTGAAATTCTGATTACACTGATATCCTGAACTAGCAGTGGGATAAGAAACATTGCAGTAGATCAGTTTTTTGACCATTGTATATAATGGTTCATACACTTAGCATACAGAAGCCTGAAATAACATCTTTTCTCCACTCAAAACCAGTACAGTCTCATAGGAAAAGTGGTATTATGTTATTTTGAGTTGTTGAGATCTTTGATAGCTGTCATGTATCCTCTGTATTCACACTGGAAACAGTAGAAATTTGTGCATTGTAGTTAAGAGCCCAGAAAGGCTATGATGCCGACACTTCCAGTCCTGAAGTCAAAATAGTCAAAATCTCAGGCCAAATTAAATCCAATGAGAATTTAAATCTGACTGCTTCTGGGAAAGGCTCTGCCATACACCTTTTTTTGAAATCCCAGTCATTTGAAAGTTACTCTTCAGATTATCTAAGCACAGCAGCAAAAGGTCCAAGAATGTGCAAGGTCCTTTCCTCTGAGTATTCACAGCAGCTCACACCATGTCAGTGATGCCTGTCTGGCACTTGTCAGTACTGTCAGGACTCACTGCCTGCCTCTAGAAGTTCTATTTTCAGTTCATTCCATATTCATTTAATGTAAAAGGCAGGTGAGGAGGAGTGACAACAGGGATCAGAAAGCCCTTCTCCAGAAGCTTACTTGTTATCATTTGATCCTTTGAGATTTAGCCTGTCAACTTAAAAACTTTATTTTGCAGTATTTGAAGTTTTTGCATTGCAAAGAGCTGGTTGGGGGTATAAAATTTGACTGAGATCTGCAGTGCCATTCTCTTTACAATCTGATTATTTTTATTATGGAAGTCAATTTGGAACTGGAAGTACTGCTACCTCAAGGAGAAATATAGTATATATTTTTTTTTCTGCATGTAAATTACTGATATTCAGTAGAAAACTATGTACATGCTCTGACTGGTTGAGTCTTATGAATGTTTCTGCAGCTCAAGCAGCAAAAATAGGATTTGTTATTCATTTCAGATTAAACAGGAGTTCAAAATATTTTGTCTTTTTATTTAGCATTGCAGATTCATTAAATTAATACTTTTTTTTTTTTTTTTTGTGCCACAGATTCTTTGAATAGGACATTTTAAAAGGTTGTCACTGCTCAAGGTAGATGACTACTAGATGAAATCTAGCAGAGTTCTACCACCTATACTCTTGAGAGACTGTCTGAAAAGTTACAAGGAAATGCCACATGTCACTCATTCTCATGTGTCAGGACTCTCACCTGTCCCACTCCGAAAAGGAGGGGGAGCAGTGTTTTAGGACTTGCAGGAAAATATGTCATTGGCACTAAACTGTCAAGCCTGCAAGGGCTGTTGAGGACATTATAAAGATAAAAATTTCCTGGAATAAATCTCTTGGTTTCTACAGATATAAATGTTCTTACGTTAAAAGAAAACTCTGCTGTTTTCCCTCATTCCTAATCTGTTCAAGCCCTCCAAGTGTTTCATTTCCATGAGAGCATCCAGGCATCTACATGGAGACAGTCCTTACCATGTGCACCACATTTACTTCAAAATCAATATCAAAGTAAGCAGGATCCCTTGATACCTTTCATTGCCATTCAAGCTCCTGAAACATGGTGTAGAAGAGTTGTAGCTCTGCAGAAGGTTCAGTCTTTACCTCTTTTCCTTTCTCCTTTTGTTTGAGGCAAGAAAAAAAACATACAGCTCAGAGATCTGGGAATTTTATTCCTTATGTCTCAATGAATGTATGACTTCAAATTCTGTTGTACTGATAAAATTACTGTAGGAATAATGCATGATACACCATCCTACTTAGAAATGGGCCATGGTTCTGGGTAAGTGTTTAGCTCATCCTTATGTATTTCAGCATTTGTAAAAGGTTTTGTGCTGTCAAAGGACATTAAAAAAATGTGCTGAGTTTGTTGTTTTTTATTTTTTTTAATTAGGAATGGCCTTAATCAGATTTTAATGTTGTAAAAACAAACATTAAGAAGTTGTTCTCTCATTGAAAATATGCTGAGTTACATTTCTTGTCCCATGCCATCATAATCAGTCTTTAAAATTATTTTTGGAATAGTAACTATGATGGAAAAAAGCAACATACCATATGCATAATGTAGCCAAATCTGGTGGGTTTACTATATATATCTCCACAAGCAGACAGAATATTTTGAGGATTTTACTAGATTTTGTCCCTTAGAATCAAATATTTAGTATAAATAAATAAATAAATAAAACAGTGAGGTTATTATTTATCATTATTATTTATCATTGTGAGAAACATATTGCACTTTGAAAATAATCCTGAGAGAATAATTAATCTGCTTTTCACAAACTGATCATTGTTATGTATGATTGTGTTGTAATTAACTAATATATCAAAAAGCACTAGCATAATCAAATGCTTCTTATTTTGACATGAAGATTCTTGCAATGTATAAACACACAGACAGATGGGAAATGCATCAATTGAAAACCCATCCTATGAATGTGAATATCGGAAAAATCTTTCATATTTTAGTGGGCTTTAGCAAAATATGAACTGTTTAGCATCTTTTTCTGCATTTCTACTTCATCCATCATCTGAAGCCTGACGTAGTGTCATTCTCCTGAGTCAGTCTGGCAACAAATCAGGAAAACCCTAGTGATTACTCAAGCAAATCATATGTAGAAAGTGGAGGGATATGAAAGGAGCCAAACCAAAGTCTAATAAATTGTGTTTAAAACTTCAGCTCTCTCCCAGTTAGGTTGTGAAGGTACCAGATGAGTTTATTCACAAGGTGGAAACCCTTCAGGCTAAATATTCCAGCTACCTCTGTAGTAGGGAAATTATTCTCAGAATTCTTATGAAGCTGACAGGAAGGTAAAGTCCCAGAATGTTTCTGTGCAAACCTCATGAATGTAAAGACATTAGGAGAATACATTCTCCAATGATAAAAATCTGTGCCTGAGAACACTAAGCATCATATGAAACAGTATTAAGAGGAGTAGCACAAAAAGTTTTAAAAATTCATGAGCCTAGTCCTTGCACATTGTGAAATGGCCTTTTAGGTTGAAACTGGTTTTATGACTTTTCACGTGCTTTGAGCTTCTGAGAACTCAACAACATACAATGATTTTTTTTTTCAGTGTATTTTTTTAGCAGTAGCTGAAATCCTCTTGTAATCACTTTTATCCAGAAATTTTCACCTTAGTAAAGCCTATGATATCAACGTGTGATAAAAGCACAAGTTCGTGGCATGAATTGCTGTCTGTTGTAAGAGCTGGGAGGAATAAGCACTACATGTCTCTGTTGATAAGTTTCTGGAGAAACCTACCTTTTCCACTGCTGGTTGCTTATTCTTCAAAAGGCAAAGCAAGTGACAAGAAGCTTATGCCTCAGAAAACACAAAGAGAAGGATCATTCAGGCAACTAGCTGTGGGTAGCAGATAATGTAGCCAGCCATTTCCAGCATTCTGCAAGAGCTGTGTGTTACAGACCTGAGGTATCAGGAGGGAGTTTCCTTTGGAAGGCAAAGCTGAAAGGAAGCCTATTTCCTTCACCAGCAGGGAACAGCATGAAAAAATGTTTGTGGAGAGCAGAGTAGGAAGATGGAATAAAGAGAATCAGAGTATCTCTGTGTAGATAAAAGTGAAGTTGTGTGTTCTTACAAATAGACTGTGGTGAAATGTTTTGTTTCTGTTTGTTGCTACTTGCTAGTGGCAGCTTTCCTTACCCAAAGGAGTACATTACATTATTACTTGTGTGTTTCTGTCAGTGTATTATGGGAATACTGGAATGATATAGGAATGCTAGATTAAGTATAGGCAAATGGCCTGACTTTATTCCTTACCAAAGCTGAGAGATAATTTTTGTATTTCACACTGAGCTTCATGATGTGTTACACTGATGAGTAGTACTCTAGCAGTACTCTTCATGTCATTTATGTGTGAATGTATGACATATAAAAGTACCTTTGGCTGAAGTGCAGCCATGACTTCACTGACTAAAGAAAGGATGCACTGGTCCAAAACTGCTAGGTGTTCTTCTGTGTCTGATTCAAATGTATTATAGAAGTTGTCTATATTTTTTATGAAGCTATGAGGAGGGAAACAGCTTACAATTGTCAGACAGAGTTGTCCAAAGATTAAAAGAAAAATTAGTTTCACACAATTATAAGAAACTGATTATTCTAAAAACAAGCATGAAGTTGTAGATAACACTTCCTAAACTTACAGTCTTGCTGTTACTTTCTCTTCATCACAGTTTTCTGTGTCATACTTCTTGCAGATTCACATTCTAGAATAGTTGGAACATCCTTGGTTCAGTACATGCTCTGTGGCAGTCTTATATTCTGGATTTTTTTTTTTTTTTTTTTTGTAGTCTGTCTTTAGTGTGGATACTCAGACTGGGGACAAAACTTTGAGAATTGTTATGCTAAATACATAGTTCAGTGATTTTAATACATCACCAATAGTGGGTAAATTTTAGAAATTTTCAATTTCCAAGCCATAAAAAATGGTTTACCTCTTAAGTATTTTATCCTTAATGTTATAATTTTGATGACTCTTGATTGTTCACTTTCCCCCAAAAAAATCTCTCTGCATCATTATTTCTATCTAATTCCTTACTTACTCAGATCTATTTTTGAATCCATTTGTGGACCACACCTTATTCTAACATTCAGCTCTCTATATTTTTTTTCCATTCATAGTATTTTGCTTTTCATCTTCTTCATTTTATGTATGTAAGGGTGAGTAAAACCAAACGTATTATGGGAACTAAGGGAGAAGAGATCTGGAAATAGAACTACACATACTAATTTTAACAACATGAACGGTTTTCCAAATAAATTTGGAAAATTATATTAATTTTCTGAAAGCACTTCAGTAGTGTAGCCATCAGGGAGATATAACAGCATTTTAAGAGTAAGGATAATTATTAGGATAGTAATAAGGGGATATAAATTGGCCATGGATCACTTCAGACTATAATTCAGAATGGAACAGAACAAGTAGAACAATAATGCTCTGGTGGGTCCAGATTGTAGCAGCTAGAAGGGGTCCCATCAAGTCCTGAATGTAAAATGTGCATTCCTGCAGAACTGAATTCACAACTGTAATATAAAAAAATTATGCTGCTTCTTCATATCCTTTCTCTTCTTGGCAAACTCATCTTGTAGCATAACTGTTTGGATTTATTTTTACAATGCAGAGTTAAACTTAAAGTTAAATTCTGTCAAGTTTGCCCACTTGCTTATAGTGCATTAGTGTCTCAGTTTTTATTCACTGATGATTTGTACTTGTGGGGAAAAAAATTATGAAAACAACAAAACAACCCCAAACCCAAACAAAGTCTACTATAATTACTTAAGCACATTTCCTCAGAAATACTCTTTGCAGCTCAACAAGCAATATGCTGCTATGTGCTGCTCACAGACCTTTCACTAGCCTCAATTTTCTTGCCAGGCTGGGCTTCCTATCTTTTGGGCCAGATTTCCCATCCCTTGCATAAATTCTTTTATCTCTTCTACCCAGTCCAGTTAGCAAGGTCTTAAAATATGAACATCCATTGATCTTTTGTCACATACTGTATCTTTTTGCCTCTGCGGACGTATGGGTCATTAAAATCCATATTTTTACCTACTCTATGTATTTAAGTTTTTTTACCATTACTACTTTTATTTTCTGCCCAGAAAATGTAGCTCTTCTCTGTCTGGAATCTTCTGTATGTTTTTGCTCCTTTGCACCTTTTCAATTTATTTTTATTTCTAACAAGGATATTGAAAAGACTAAAATTGATGTTTGTCAAGTTTATATTCATTTTCTTGAGGTTTTAACAATGAGTTAGAAGTTTTGTGGCATTTCTTTTTAATAATTCAGCACTATAAATTATTCTTTTTTTCCTAGGCAAGAAATAGAACAGTGGACTTTCTCACCCAAATTTACTACATTGGGTTACACGTCTATTATCTGAAATGCAGTGATGGCTGAAGATAGGACTGAAATTCTCTTAGATGTTACAGGTAGCTGAAAAACAGCTATATAGGTTAACCTCTACTGGTTTGCAAATTCCTGTAATAAATTTTTTTTAATTTAATAAATTTATTTTCTATAAATAGCAGTGTCCATTAGATGTTATTAAACAATAGTAGATAGATCATGTTCCCATAAATAGTGGTATATTTTTAATGTTGTTAACATCACATAATTTTTGATGTCTAGTCATCATAACAACAGTAAGAGGCAGCTTTTCCTTAGGGAGCAGCAGATCCATTCCACAGAGCACTGCACAGTGCAGCCAACTGCTAGATAATGGTGTTTTCATGGAGAGGTGGATCATGACTCCTATTGCTTCTAAATTTTCTAGTACTTACTGTGTCTTAGGCAAATTAGTTTTTTTTTTAATTCATGTTCAAGTGTCTTTTTGTATCTCACAACATGGTTCCCCTTTAGAAACTCTTTGTAATTACCTTTGAATTTGGTTTTCACTGTTCCTGAAAAATACTCCTGTTCTCACAGTAGACTGATTCATTAGATTGGATTTCACTTACAGGCACAATACAGCATATACTCTCATATGTGCTGCCTGAAAAGAACTGGTGTGAACAAGCATGGACTTGCACAAACTCCTAAGAGGTTTAGAAAAATCAAATGGAAATTTTTCCATTACCTCAGACTTGTTTCACTTCTTTTTAACTACAAAATACATGTTGGGGATTACTATCTCCGTCAATGTATTCCTAGGAGTAAACATCTCAAATATAAGTATACTAGTTTTCAACAGCTCATTAAAAACTAATCCATTAACATATTTTTACATACATCTTCACAATATAAATTATTTATATATTGTAAAAAAAAGTTTAAGCAAAAGGAAATATAAATCCGGTGCTTGGTAAAATTAGGTTTTATAATTTTTTTTGGCTAAACACAAATTATAATTTGTATTTCTTATCATTATTTAGAGTTAGAACAAAATTTTTAGTCAGCTTTTCACCTATGAATGATTTTTTTTTTTTTTTAAACACAGATATTATTCTTTTAGCATAGAAAGTGCTACATTGTCAATATAATATTTAACTCCTGTTTTCTGCTGAAGTCCAATTACACATGTATGGCAAAATTAGAAACCTGCAGTCAAATAGCCAACAATTTTATCACACTTCTAGGAAAATCAAATAATATTTATCATCTGAATGAATTGTGGCTTTGACTAAAATGTATCATTTATGTTGAGTTTGCTAATAATGATACACTAATAAGCAAAAGGCTATTTATTGAAGTGATAGAATAACTGTAGTTTCTATAAACTTCCACTCCACACTTCTGTATGCTCTGTTAGAAAATAATGAGGTCTGAATAAACTTTGAACAGAACTGTATTGTAGATTTGAGGAAATCTGTCTCTGATTGTGTAGAAACTTCACTGCATCAACTAAATAAATAGTCCTATTTAATTAGCTATCCCATCATATTGGGCAGAGAGAGTAGGTTTGCCACAGGAGGAATCCAGTTCAGTTGGTGACAGAGATGAGATCAGAGATTGCTTGGATGATCTGCTGTTCTCTCCTTCAGCAGACTCATGAGGAATAGGAACTTCAGGGTTAGTACCAGGGACTTGCTGTGATAATACCAGAAAGAGGCTTATTGACAAAGCAGGAACATTCCTCCCTTTACTTGTTTATATGTGCATATTTCAAATTAGAACATCTGTTTCATTTGGGAAAAACAAATAAAAATGCAAAAATTCAAGTCCATTCTTCAAGCTCCAAGCCTGAAATTGTGTCCAGTTCTCTAATTTTATCACTTTATGAAAATTATTATCTTTGCATATGGATTTTGTTATTCTTACATCCTTTAATCACCACAGCTGTTCCACTAGTGTAAATGGTGAAGGGAAGTAAGCTTCTTAATATCACTGGTGCTGATACTTATGTGTTTGCCAGGTACAGTCTGTATTCGTATATTTTTTCAGGGTGCATTCCTATCCTTCGGTTTTGTTCTACTTCCATCAGAACAGATGTTTTGCAATGTCCCTGCCGGAATAGGAGAAAATTGCTCCCTGTGCAAGTCACGTATGCACAGATGTTTCCTTGCATGCTGCATTCCTCCTGTGTTTTGCTGATAACTTTTGCAGTGGAGAAAAAATGTTGTCACTCGCAGCCTGTGCTACAGCAATGAGGATTCTCTTCCAGAGTTTGTATGACTAAAAACAGTTCAGTAAGACTATCTTTGCTTTTAGTTATTTTTGTCTTTTTGTTTTTCTTGAATATAGAAGATGAAACTCTATTTTTGGTGTATATCTGCATTTTAGAAAGATAGACAGTATCTACTGTTGTTACCATATGATTATTAGAAGATTCAGCAGTGTCAAAAGCAGTAAGCAATTCCCCTGCCAGAAGAGAAGCAAATCTCTAAATGTATCATATCCCACTCTTTATTGGTGATTATACCAGTATGTCAGCAATTCTATTCTAACCCTGTAGTTTTGAATATAAATAACAACTTTTGAGTCCCTTTGGGCTAAGATTGGCCAATTCTTGATCAACAAGCTAAGGCGTGTCATGGTTTGACACTGGTGCAATGCCAGCGCCCCCATGAAAATACACCTTCCCAAATAAATGCTGTGAGATGTGATCAGGAACAGAGCAGAGCAGGCCCAAGCTTAATAACAAAGGGGAAAAACTTTATTAAACTACTACTACTATAAAAAACACACACACTAAATCCAGGATGAAAAACCTTCCAAAACATTCTTCCTCCCCGCCCCCAATTCCAACAAAATCACAGTGAGATGCAACTCGGAACCTCAATCAAGTTCCCACGCTTCAGTTAATCAATACTCAGTCCATCAAGGGAGAGAGGAGCCTCTCCTGTGCCATAGACTCCCCAGGAAACACAGTTGCCACCTCCTGTGTTTCCATGTCACACATGGCAACCGCCCAGAGAAAATCTGCCAGTCTAACACTTTCCTTTCCATGTCACAGTGCTCTCACCACCGTGCATGGACAGACTGCCCATAGGGCTCCTTTTCAAGGATGTTTTGCCAGGAACCAAAAGAAAAACAACTGTTCAGTTTCTCATTTTGGGACTACAGTCCCCCCCATTTCCCCCTGGGGCTGAGGGTCCAACAGCTTCTCCTTTTTGGGACAACAGTCCCCCCCATTTTCTTCCTCCCCTGGGGCCAAGGGTCCAAGAACAGAGATCTTCTTCTTCTCTTCTTCCTCTCTGAAGACAGAGGGCATCACCACACCCTCCTCAACTTTTCTCTGTTCTCTCCACTCCTGTCACTCTCAGCTACTGAAGCAGGTCTCTTGGCTCACCACTGCATCCCCCTAAAAATGCAGTCTCTGTTGCAGGAGAATTTGGTTCAGTCTATGGCTAACAAGAAAAGTTCAGCCAAAAGCTACTCTATCATCTCCTCCCACCTGAAAATTTCTTCTTCTAACATCTCAGGTCCTGGACTGTCTCTCTTCCACTATAAAATGAGGAAAAGTAATATTTTACAAAGCCTTCATTTTCCAGGATAGGGTTAAAAGTTCAGACTCCCTGCCCAGAACTCTCAACTCCCACACTGGGCATCTTCCCCCCCCCACCCCCTTCTCCTTCTCCTCTGCCAGCAAATTTCCAGGTGCCGTCAGGCTCTCTGTCTCTTTCCCTTTGTGGGGAGGGGGAACAAAGGCATCTCCATCTCTCTCCACCCTTCTGTCCGCAGGAGCTGGCTCAGTTCCAATCCTTCAGCCCCCTCGGCCTACCTCGACCAGGCCGCATGGCTTCCCTTCCCCCAGCCTGTGGCTGGGCAGGGGAGAGTCTGCACTCTCTGACGACCGGAACCAAAGAGACAGTTCCCCTGGGAGTTCTTGCTTTTAACCCTCTGTGTTCTCAGAGGTGTGTCCATGCCTTCAGTGGTCAGTCCAAATGTCAATATCCAAACCTGACCACTGATTGGTTTGACTACCAACTTCCTGAAAAAATTCACTTCCATGTCAAAACACGACAGGCTTTAAAAAAAAAAGATCCTAAACCTTAGTATAACTAACTCTAAGGTTTGTACTTAGAGGAAGAAGAGATTCAAAGATGAGATTTGATGAACTGAACTCAGAAACTGGGATTTAATTGCTCTTAGGAGCATAAGATAGAAACTTTGAACAGAGGCTGTAGTGTTATCATATTATTTGAGAGGCACATGAGAATTTCTGCATCATGTGTTGTTATCATAGAACAATCTCCCCATTCTGCTTTCCTTATGATTCTAGAAGGAAAATACCACTAGTGTTTTAAAGAAGAGCAGATTTGGTCACTTCAATATAAAAAGACATTAAGCAATTAGCATCTAAAGGGCAACAAGGATGGTGAAGGGCCTTGAGAGGAGGCCACTGAGGAGCAGCTGAGGTCACTTTGTCTGTTTAGCTTAAAGGAGGCTGAGGGGAGACCTCATTGCAGTTACAACTTCTTCATGAGGGGAACAGGTGGGACAGACACTGATCTCTCTCTGTAGTGACAAGTGGACAGGACCTGAGGGAATGGCCTAGAGCTGTGTCAGGGGAGGTTTAGGTTTAATATTTAAAAAGTTCTTCCACCAGAGGGTGACTGGGCACTAGAACAGGCACCCCAGGGAAGCGGTCACAGCCCCAGGCCTGACAGAGTTCAAGGAGCATTTGGGCTCTCAGGCACATGGTGTGACTCTTGAGGTGTCCTGCGCAGAGCCAGGAGTTGGACTCGCTGATCCTTGTGGGTCCCTTCCAACTCAGGATATTCTGTGATATCCAAACCATGTCCCTCTAATGGAAAGGACAGATGCTAATACACTCGTGCTGCATATCAGTGTAGGGTTGTGTTGCTTCCCCCATTGCTGTATTGTTGTGAAATCATTGTAACTGAAGAGATTAATCAGCTTTTGTTAAGCCAGCCATACCCTCTAATATCTTCATTCTGCATTCTGTGCTGTGCCTTTAAAGACTACTTTATAAGCCTAGAAGAAATTCTCTGAGTTTAATTTGAAGAGATATTTTGATTTGGATGCATTAATTTTATTCCATATTATGCTGATGTGAAATTTGATCATCTATAAATTATTAGGTCTTGTAAGTTCAGTAACCATTCCCTTATGCCTATCATGAGCAGACCAAAGTTTGACATTTTCGGTGTGTAATAAAGGCTTAACATTCATGAAATTTTTGCTTGTTTTGATTTCCTTTTGACATAAATTAAAGATTAGATTATGCGTGTTTGAAAGAAAAAGCAATACTTTCCATAATTGAGAAATTAAATGTTTCAATTCACCTAAATCAAAGCCACTGTAACAAAGTCACCTCATTATCTTAGTGATGTGTGAACTTGAAATATAATGCTGGGTCTTTTAAATGCTATATAAAGGACTAGAGCGTCTTATTTTTCAGTGTTTTATTAAAAAAAGAGAATCAATAAAATAAAATTAAAACCAAAGAAAGTTTACTTTCTCAGTCAGCTTTTAAATGAAAAGCAACTCATGAAATGTGCCTCAGTCAGCTTTTAAATGAAAAGCAACTCATGAAATGTGCCTCTGCAATAAAAAGGAATGATAAAATTTTGCTTACAGGTGCCACACATCTTTTCTAATCTTGTCACTTAAATATTATTGTCTGTTGTATAAAAATGGCTGATATTGGTGTTAAAAATATGAAAAAGCTTCATCCTGATAATTGTCCTGATGCTTCGCTGAAATTTAGAAGCTTACAGTCTGTTTCTGTTCAAAGCAGAGATGGTTGCAGCTGTTTACTGATTCAGTCTGGTGTTCCTCCAGTGCAGTCCTTTTTGTTTGTTCTGAATGGCCAGAGTCCCATTGCCCTGGCTCATTGGGAACCAGGCAAGAGAGACAATTTCTTTTCTTATGTTGTCAAATTCCTTTCAGTCATAAAAGCTTACCTTCCTTTGACCTTTTACTACTGTTATCTTAAAAGTATTTTCTGATGGCCTCAATGTGACCCTCCCTGCCTTTTTAGTGGATTTTTACCACTTTTCCTAGGCACATGAAAATATATTTGTGCACAATGTCTATCTCTGTTAGGCTTAATCTCATGGATGGAAGAAGGTAGACTACAGGCATCACGCATTGTCCAGCCTTGCACACTGTCTGATTTCCCACTGGCATAATAGACATGAAATTAGTGAATACATGTGTGCTTTCCTATGTTATTTAGGGAAAGGTCTTGCAAGTTTTATGATGGCAAAGGCAGATTCTCCATTCAGTTCGAGGTCATGTTCATCATTTTAACAATGGAGTTGTGTATGGAACCATCTTCTATGTGGGCTCTCAGATACGAATGATAATCTGGATTTTTTTAACCTCCTATTGTTCATCTGATGCCTCATGAGTTGTTTCAAGGACCTGAATGAAAATGCATTAACCACAGAGTAGAAAATACAAAGAAGAGAGGAGAAGGCTACCCTTGAAGGTCAGCCAGGTGTGCTTATGGAAAAAGAGTAACCTATGATTCCAGTGTGAAAAGAGCTCTCCACAAGACTGAACAATTTTGTGGCTTGCTAGAGAAAGAGCATTCTGCATTTCTATTATCATTGTTGTGGCATTGTGTCAAGAAGATTCAGTCCATGATTTTACATTATAAAAACATTCTGAGCAGTTTTGTTGTATTCAAATTGCAGATTTAGAAAGAGACCTATGAAAATACTCTTTTATTCTGAAACTCCTCTACGATCAGGTTCTCAGCTGTGGTTTCTGAAGCAGATGTTGTAGCCCAATGGATGAGTAGCACAGGAGAAAAAAAATTTGTAGCACAGGATAAAAAAAAATGAGGGGCAAGAAAAAATACTAAAATAATAGCCTTAATTTAAAAATGCGGGAGATGGGATACAGATTTAAATAATCTGTCATTGGATCATGGCTTAGAATTTCATTATAATGAACTAGAAAATAGTCATACCTCAATAATTACATCTAAATATTTACTTTTATACATAAAACAAAAACTGAAGTGAATCTTTGAGGCTTAGTCCACTGTGCACTGAATATTGCAAAAGGCCAATTTGCTTCCAGTGCTCTGGGTATGTTTTGAGAAAGATAATTGTCCTTAGCTAAATCACTGGTTCCTACTGTTAGAAATAAAAAAATGCTTCATTGTTGTCTTTCAGATCAGGTGATTGGGAGGGGTTCCATTCATAGGAAGAATATGATTAAAAAAAGCACCAAAAACCTATTTTTTAAAAATCTAATTTTAAGATAAAAGGTCCATTATTGTCCTATGTGTCAATATCACAATATAAATATTTTCCAGACCATAGTCTTTTTTATATGTGTGTGTGTTCTTTGACTTCCTGCTGTGTATTATTCTTTTCTGGATATTCACCAAAGTTTAACCTGATCCTGCTCTGAAATATCACACACTTTTTGGTCAAAATAATAGACCTTATGGTATTACTGAGCAGAACAACTAATATTCTCTCCTTTACAGTGATTTCAAGTCAGTACAAGAGAGCATTTTATGTATTTTTATTATTTTTGTTTTAAAGGGACTTATTTTTTTCAGTTAGGAATTTGCTGTGGTTTGACTGAAGTCTGTCTGGAGGAATCTTTGTTCTTTTTTAACCCATTCACTGTTGAAATTGTTTGTGTGTCTTGAACAGATGAGAGATTTCAAATGGCTTTCTCAAGAAGTGACAGAAGAGCTCAGTCTAGGAAAAAACCCACTGAGGTTGCACTCTCTGTCCAATAAGGCTATCAGCACAATGCACTACCACTGTTGTATTTCCAGTTATGATCACACTTTATGTTTTTATTAGGCATTTAAAACCCTGCTATGACTGCAAAGTCAAACATTAGGAAATCTGAGGCATCTAAATCTTTTGAAACTTTAGTTTGCCACTGTTTAATATATATGCAGTAAGAAACTCTCTAATGAAATAATGGCTCTCCCCATTTACTCTGCAAGAATTCATTTAGTCCACAAAATAGTCTATGTATGCTTAAAAAGTGGTTACTTAATGGTTTTTTTCCTTGTCACTCAGAAATGTAGCCATAAGCTTAATTGATTGCTGTAAGTACAGAATTGCCCATTTACATGTGACCATCCATATAGCCTGCATGGGACCGCCTTAGAAAGATTTCTGCATTCTTTTCACATCTGCAGTCCCCTTCATCTGCTTCTGCAAATACCATGCTGAAACACATAAGTAAAAGGTAAAAATGTCGAGTAATGTGAGCTGCTTTTGTTGTGATGTGGCATTTTGTATCTTGATTTGCATCTCTTGGCACTGTTTTATATTAAATCCCTGGCATATCAAGCTACTCTGAAAATAAGGTTTGGAATATGTTTTCTGTTACTAGGTCTCATGAAATAAAAAAATCTGTGGTAGAAGTAGGAGGAAAAGTATCCATTTTTCTAAGGCAGCATTTTTTCACTTCCAGAGCTTACTTTTCCTGTTTGCCGTTTTCCTACATAGGCCTTCCCGCTTCTGTAAAAAATGAAGTAGAAAATTCTATGTGCAACATCTGAGGCTGGGCCATGACATCATTCTGGACAAAAATGGGAAAAACTGTGAAATGGGATCACTGTGATACTCCTTCACAGGGGTCAATAAGCAGAATTAGAAATTTTGCATCCAACCTGCAGAACAAAACTGAGCAAATCTTGTATATATTCAGTTTGTGTACAGACAAATCTCAGAGAGAAATCAGAAGTCATTGGTTTTTCTGGGATTCTGGTGGTATATCCTATTTTAGGTAATCATTTTAGTTGTTCCCTTCTTTGACTTGTCCAGCTATTTTTCTTCTGTTTCTGTTGCTGCCTGAGTTAGTTGTCTGCTGCCCCATTTGCTAAACAGATCTTTAATTCTGATTTTTGTCCATTTGACTGTAACCTCCTGCCTAGCCAGGCTGAGTTCCTAAACTGCTGTTTCTCCAGGTAGGTATGTGTTCCTTCTTTGACTCTTCCTGGGCACATTATCCATCTGTGACTTGTTCTTCTCCATGGCTTTGCAGTTCCTTCTTACATTTGTTGCTATTATCTACTCAATCAATTCTTCTTGACACGTTTCTACTCCAGGGTTTTACCTTTTTGGTTATATTTAGTTGATGTCATTCTCCTGGCACTACAAATTCTTTTCTTATTTGTCCTGTATCCATCTCCCTCACCTTCAGTCCTGGTATGGCTTCACCAAGATAATCCCTCCAAAATTTCAGCCTTCACTTGGCCAGATGTTAAGAGACTTTTCCCTTCTCCAGCACCAGTTACTTCTTGGCCTCCCCTGATGTACTTAGTTCTCACTTTTAGTCCTTTTTTACCAGTTCTGTCTTTCCTTCCACACTCACACTTTTGCTCTTACCATCAACAAGTTCAATTTAATAATGGTTTAACTTTATGCTATTTTTTTTCATTCTCCTTCCAAAGTGTTTGCTCAATTCATTCCTTTCTGTACATGAATAAGTTGGTTTGACTTTCTGTAAAAAGTAGACAGCAGATGAGAGACAGACTCCATGTCTTGCAGCAAACAAAATGGGAAAAAAAAAAAAAAAGTTTTCATTCTCATAAATGTGATCATCAGTTTGCCTTCTAGGGATGACTTTGTTCTTTCTAATTATAGTATATAGTGGGTTCTGGGTTTACCAGGTATACTACCACAAATTTTTCTGAAATCTTAGCATTACTATTGAACAAGTCTTGTTGGTTATGCACAAATTGTTTTTTTCTGAAGAATAATGTACAGGTAAAAGTAGGAAAAATGCTTAAACTTAAAGAACAAATTGTATATAGGTATTATTAAAGTAATTTCCTACCTAATTTGAATTTTATTCAGAAGTTTCTGAATCACTACAACCCCTCTCTCCCCTATTGTAGCAGACAATATTTGTATTTATTTTTGTCCTTCCTTCTAAAAATCTTCATTGTTTGCCCTGAAAACATTTTAAGAGAAAAATAATAAATTGAAGTAAACAATTATCACACAGAATTTCTGAGAAAATAATTACAAATTTGTAATGGTCTAAGCAATTGAAAATGGAATTTTAATATATCAAGGATTTTATAATAAAAAACCCCTTTAATTGACTTCCTATTAAAAATCCTCATAAGTATTACTTATATTTGTATCTTACTGATGGAATAGCTGATAAGGAACTTGTGTCCTTATCATATACCTACATATGAAAGTAAATGCTATTTTCAATGAGAAACCCAATGTGCATTCCAAATGCGCCGGTGTATCCCTTCTGCAGAATACCAAACAGCTGTAGTCCTTAGGGCATGCTAACTTTAAAAAATGAGAACAGGCAACATTTTAATAGGCAGTCTTAAGGGAAAGGATAGTCTCTCTTCCTGCAGAAAGACTACCATGAAAATACATTCCAGAAATATTTGACCTCTTTAAAAAAAAAAACAGTCAGAATTGTTCTTTTTCCACAGGTAGTATGCTAGGGTGTAAGAAACATGGAAAAAATACAGAAGTTTTCCTGCTTCTGATAAAAAAAAAAATTGGGATTGGACTTGCATATCTGCAAGAAGAAACTTGTAGAATGTAGACTATACGAATATGCTGTATCTGAGGGTGAAAAGTAAAATTAGTACCCTCAGTCTCACAGCAACCAGTTTTTGCCTTTCTCCAGACGCGTGATTAGTGAATGGCAAGAGACGTGTTTCAGTATCCCAGTGTAGCCCCAGCTATAACTGTACTGATAAATAACCATTCTTATTTTTAATATTCTCAGGAAAGGAGACAACAGTGTCAGCTGTAGTTACAGTTGCTTCACTAACCACCTTCTGACCACCTTAGTTCTCCTATTCCCTACCTTGTCTTAGAAGAAGTTCAACATTTAAGTCGTCTAAGTTTTTCTACATGTCCTAGTTATAGTAATGAATATTCTGGTTATAGGGTACAGATTTCATGAATGACAAGATCATCAATTATATATTTCATTCTTCATTATATATTTTTCTGCTAAATGGTGAAAGAGTATAAGACTAATAAAAATGCAAGACGTACAGTAAATGGCATTTTAAATGCATTTATTCTAAGGCTTTCCAAAATGTTATTCATTAATTCTGTGGAAAGCTAGGTATTTACAGGACACAAACCCTCCTTGCTAGCTGTAAATAAAAGAAAATAAAAATATATACATACTCTTTTAATGTTGTTTCTATGATCTGTCTGCTAATGGGATTTTATGCACATTGTACATGCAGAGAGTGAAAGAGAAGTTGTCTTTTTTAAAACTAATGTGATACATTTGTTAGGAAAGGCTTTTTCAGGAAAAAAACACAGTTTTAAACAGTACCCATCTTCTGAATAATGACATTATTGACATGTTAACAAAGAAGGAATGATAGATTTTGCATGTAGGACCTCTGGAATTACATTAGTTATACACTTAATTTAGAATTATTTGTGTAAATTAAGTGTGTGTCTATTTAGGTCACATTTTATATGTTTATATGCTGATTTGCATTATGATTTCATGGACATCCATCCCTATGTCTTAACCCTGCCTTTATACTACTCCATGCCAAAACTAATTTTCATTTACATGGTCTCAGTTTTGTCCATAATGTGTTTATGTTTCATAAAGGCATAAATTAATTTTAAAAATTAGCAAGTGATTCCATTTATCCCTCTCTCTATTACTTGAAAATTATCTATGTGATAAGTAATATTAGCATCACATTGACTGCTTCTGCTATTGTTTTTATCCCATTATGGTCTCACAGGCAATTAATATCCTAGGCAAAAGATGTTGAAGAAGGCTATTATACTTCCATTAAACAGGCTGTTGCCTGTTCTTTACTTTGAAATTAGTCTGTATTTGCACATTTTTTAAAAACTCAATATTTATTTATTTATTTAATTAATGGGAGGATTTTTGGGGGGTTGGTTTGGAGTTCTCTCCTGCTGCAGTATAGGGTATATGTATTTTACTTCCTTAGATGACATTTGTCTTACACTCAAAATACAGAGACTGTATTTTGAAATGCACTGTGTGTCACATTATTACACTAGTCAGTGTAATTCAGTTGGAAGCTGAATACAGATGAAATGTTGAAATAGCTGTCCACTTGTGTTCATGAGTAGATGTTTAATTTCTCTTTATTTCTCTCTCCTAAATCATGTATTTTGTTCCTCTGCTACACCCTTTCTCAGTTCCTTCAGTGGTGTTACAAAACACAGAATTTGTTACACACAAGCAACAAAAACCATCCTGATGAGTCCCCTGCACTCCCTCATCACAGACATTAAAGGTTGTGTCTAAGAATGGCTGGTAGAAATAACATCCAGACATGGGTGGTGATGAACCTTTTTCTCTCAGTGATTTTTGCAAATTTTGGAGATGGTCTGTGCTCTTAAGGAACATTAAGGAACAGATAGTAAGGTAGAAACACATGTCACTTCACTGTATGTGTCTGGACTGGTTAAGGCTGTTACATTTGGCTTCCTACTAGCTCAGAAAGAAGTGGTCAGTTCTGCCTTTGTGTTGTTGAAATATGTTATGATAATGAGGTGGTTTTTTAGTATGGACAAAGATTTCCCTGTACCTAAAAAGCTCTCTGTACTTCCATTTCCTGGCAAATAGTTGGGGTCCTTAAGGATATCCTTAAAGGATAAGTATCTGATGCTTATACTTCCTGGAGCTGGGAAATGTACAACAGATTCAAATGAGGAAATACTTCAGCAAGTCTCATGAAATGTCACATCCTGAGACAAGAATGCTGCTCTATGACATTATATGTAAGAGTGCTGTGTAGGGATCCTATTGATAACCAAACCTTATAATACATTCCTTGAAAGCCACAGAACTACTCTGATGCCTGAAATTTCCTGGTGAATACATAGATTTTAGGATGTGGTGGCTCAGATGCTGATGCTATCGAGCCTGCCACAGGCGCCAACAGCAATACCAATGTGTTCAATCTGTTTGTGAGCCTTCCTGCTAACCATGGACCCTTCTCAGAAACGTCTTGCTTCCCCTGCTGGATGGGGAAGCAGGTTTGACCTGTGCAATATGGTCAGGACATGGGTAGCTTTATTGTCCTTACTGAGACTGCAGAGAGTTCTCCAGCAAGTACCCCTAAACAGCATTAATCGCATGGTTTGCATTCCTAATTACTCTTTTTCCTGACTCTCCCTTTTTGCCACCTTTCTATGTGGCATTTTCTGGCCTGCTCTTCTGTCAGGCAAACAATGTTCTAGTGACTACTTTTTCCCCATTTTTTTCCTTTTTTCTACATCTATACCCATATTTGATATTTCTGATATTGTTACCTAGATGATTTTTGTTTATGTAGTATTGCTGAAAGAGTTACCAAGATTCTGCTGGCCTTGCACGGCCCCAAAGGCCCCCAGTGCTTCCCATCAGAGGCCTGTGAAGCCTGACCATTTCTCACTTTTAGTTGCCTATGCACTGCAGAAATTCTGTCATCCCTCATGGCACTATCTGTAGATTTTGTCAGCTTCTCATTTCACTACATAACATGTCTGACATTTTCTTATGTCCTATCCAGCACTTTTCTATGTCCTATCCAGTTAGCCTAACCTCAGTGAGTATCAAATTGGTCTTTTCATTTTCTTACACCCCTAAAAGCACTGAGGTGCAATCAAGTCTGAGGGAAGTTTTGAAAGCTAAAAGGTATTTGAAATTCCCTGAATAGACACTAAAATATGAACTGCAAAAGGAGACATACCAATAAATAGAAAACTTCTCTTTGACACTGCTAGTCAGCTGTGTTTTATATCATTCATTTAAAATTTAACACAAGGATTGTGCCTGGAAGAGACAGAATTGGAAATTATTTAGCAACTGTCTATTAATATTGAACAGCAAGTTGTAAACAATAAAATACCTTGATCATTGCATATATTCTTGATTCAGCATATTGAACACTTATTTCAGTTGAAACTGAATAGATGCAAAAAATGAAGTCCAGTATTCTAAGTTTTGATATAGAAATGCAGAATGCATTGCATTCAGAGGATGCAAGAGAACTTTCAAGAGCTCAAAGACAATTTATACAGGCCTATAGTCTTGTGAAAATTGTAGTAGGATTTTGTAATGATGGCGAGGGATTTAAACCTGTTCTCTATTTCTTAAAGTAGTTCCTTTATATATTTGTGAAACAAAAAGTTTTAGTAGTTGCTCTAGGGGAAGAATGGCATCTCCTGAATCATACCTCTTCAGTAATGAATGTAAAAGGTCAAACCGAAGTAGACAAACACTGGAGCACTCAGGAGACAAAGTCCCTCCCCACACAATTCTGAAAGCCAAGGAAAGGTAATCCTAGCACAGAGAAAAAAAACTTCAAGAAAGGGACATACAGGTCATGATGGTCTGAAAGGTGAAGCTTTTTGCAATTATATAAGAATAATAATTTCAACATGTCCTTTTGAGCTTCAGTTTCTTGGGTTAACATTGTGCATATAATAGTAACTACAAGAATGGCTCAGAAACCTAAGTAGAAAATATAATATTTGTATATATCTTTTGTTACCTAGGAAAGTTTAGCTTAGAAGGCCCCTTGTCTCATAATTTTATTTGTGTCATTTTGACTGATAAACTACTTTCTTATTCTCTGTCTTCCTTAATAAAGTAATAAGAAATTGTTTTGGTTTTTTTTTGTTGTGTTCTCAGATAATCTTTCTTTTGCTTCTGTAAATCTATGTTAAGCATACTTCTCATGCACAAGAATGAGTCAATGTCATTGTTAGTTCTCTGTGGCTCATACCTTAGAAATTTTGTCATTCATTTCAAATTGCAACACAATCATGATGGATTATTTTGGTTGAGCTATGTGGGTGTGATCAGTGATCTCATATTAAGTGGCATAAAACCAGTATCTCAATACAGAACACTTTCCTAAAGTGCTCTCCTGCTGTACTTCTGATGTATGCCTAGATGGCAGCGGGTGGTGGATCTTTCTAGTTACTTATGTTTCATTGTGATGTTTTCATGTGAAAAATCATATGATAAGGAGTACAATATACATAACAAGCCAGCAGTGAGTAGAAAATTTATACATGAAAAGGCAGGTGATGTAGATTTAAATTTATCTTTCTAATATTGGAAATAGAGCCCACAGCTTTATACAAATTAAAAACTTGAAAGAAAGCTGAATTCTAAGGCTGAAGTGGAATCTTTGTTATTTCAGAGATAGTAAAACCCATTTTCCTGCTGGTTTCATGACGCTAAAACTATTTCTATTCTATTTCCTTGCTTGGTGTCAGCCTTTTAGCAGGAACTGGAGATAAGTGTATCTGTAAAAAAGAAAAAAAAAAAAAAGGACTAAAGGGAGACTATTTAGAGAATCCAAAGAGTATTTGTTTTGACTTAAAGAAAAAACAGACAGATCCTAGGATCTTTTTAAACAGGAAAAACTGTAATGCAACGGAGGGCATAGAAGAAGAATGCTTCTTCTCAAAGCACTGAATCCAAATATAATGGATTCAATGCTGGAAGTCAACTAAGATGGATGGATGTATATATGTTGATTTCAAATTTCTAATGATATGATCTGAGGTAGCCAGGGATTGTAAAGCATAAAATAGTTGTCTGTGACAGTGAGGACCTGGACTTGATACTGTGGGAGATTCCTTTCACTCCTGCGTTGACTATTTCAATTGCTCCTGCACTAAAGGTTACAATGCTGTCATCCATACTGAAAGAGAAGGCATACCCTGATATAAAATACATAGTCTATATTTATGAATAGAAGTTTATTTTGTAGGATGTTCTCAATATACAAGAACATCTACAATTCTGTTTTCCTTTAGTACCTTCTGCTTTTGTGTGTTAACCGAGAACTCTCTTCAACATTTACCAAAAAAAGACAAGTTTTGCCATCAAAAATTTGTGGGTTTGTGGAAACAAGAATACAGGTGCATGACATTTAACCACTTGTGTTTTGGTAGGTTCATATTCTCATTCTAGAATTTATGTAACGCTTCATGTACAAATAATGATTACTCACGTATATCTTTTCATTCATGAAATCGGGAAAGTAAATACAAGTTTACATTTTTCAAAGAAAAAAATAGACTTCTTTTATTCTAAAATCATACAATGGATTTTATACTCTTGAAAGTTTCATTAGCAATTCATATTAAAAAAATCAATGTCTATTGAGTCACAAACATGCAGTTTTGCTTTGAAAAATAATTTTCATTCCTTCCCTGTCCCTTTCATAAAGTATACAATAGGCTGAACATTAATCCTCATTACATTTGTATATTAATTGCCAACTGTTTCCTCTAAACATATTACTCTGTTAAAAATAAACAAAGATTATTGTTATCAAAAGAGAGAAAAAAATACAAAAACCTTGCTAGCAATTTCCTGTTCTATAATTTCCTTCTCACAGAATATTTTTCCTTTGTGAAAGAAACTCAAAAACAATCATTACAAACTAGGCCACAGAGATATAAAAAATAATTCTCATTTCATTTTTCTCTGAAGTCTTAAAAATCTTGAAAGGACCTTCTCCAAGAAGGGAAATTTCTATGTTACAGAGATGCAGTAATATTTGAAAAAACGTTTACTGCTGCATGTGTAGATCAAAATTATGTTATTCCTTTGTGAAACAGCAGAAGTGTATCTATCACATACAAGAGAATGGGAATGGAAATTTTAGCATGAAGAAACATGGCATATTTTGACTGTACTTTGAAATTTTTGAGATATTTGATTGTCCTGATTGTTTATCTACTGAAAATCAATGTCCAAAATGTCTGTCTCAGATTAAGTCTTTCTATGAATCTTCAAATCCTTTAGTATCCTTCAAGAAAGGCTTTTTAATTAATATTTATATATATGGATGGTATGCAAGGTACAGTGTATACCCTTACTATTCACTTCTTTTTTTAACAGAACATAAAATCCAAAAAGGCTTTTTTGCTTTTTTTGGGTTACCTAGCCACCTTTTTTATTTGTTTGCATGTCTTTGTTACACTTACCTGAGACTGTCATCATCTTGGGGAGTGGAAAAATCCAGGAATTTTAAAAAGCTTTTGTAAAAGAGACTAGGGAAACACCCCAATGAAGGTAGAGTGGGAAAAATAAATTAGGCTTTTTGTTTTACTTGGTATGTCACATTACTGCTGCAAAGATACATTTGAAAATTTGCACAGATAACCATATTGCTCATTCCTGCTATTGCTCTGCCATTCTACCTTATTATAGCATAAGAAACAGAATTTTAAGGAATGTAGGCAAATATAGATTGGGATATTAAAACTCCCATAATTTTCTCTGTTGACATGATAGAAATTTCAGTTGTATCTGCCAATGTTGGCAGGTTGCCAACACGGAAACTTAACATGCAGTTCAGTCTTTTATCTCTTAAATTCAGCTATCAGTGTACTGATGCTTTTAAGGTCTCATTGTGAGGTAGAGTATATTCCCAGCCTGTTTTCAGAGCAGAAGTTCTCCAGCCCCCAGTCATTCTCATGGCCCTCCTCTGGACCCACCCAAGCAGGTCCATATCTTTCTCATGCTGGCAGACCCAGAGCTGAATGACATATGCCCAAATTAAAAAAAAATAGAGTTCTTGAGGATCTATATTTCAATCGGAGCTTCTTTCAGTCTTCTAAAGTTCAGAATCCTGAAGGCTGTAAATAAGTGTCTAAGTTCAATGTAGCACGAAAACTATAAGGAAAACGAGCCCCCTGTTATTCATGTTGCTAAGATTCAAAACTTCTAATGGTTTCTTTTAGCTTTTTAATAGCTTGTAACCAGGTGTATTTTTAAAATTGCTTTTTCTGTATCTCCTGTAAGGTTGTGTCATGCAAATGAGGATTTATAATCTGTTTCCAAAAGATTTGTTTTGTACCTATATTTAATTTACATTTCTCTGTTGATTTCAAGTCATCAGGAATAACTGCAAATTGAAAACTTGCTATAATCATCCATTAACCTTTTATTAGTTAAGAGTAGAACTTTGAACTCAGAAGGAAACTAAAGCCTGTGGAGAAGACATTTTATGTCTTTTATGTCTTTAATCGTATTTACAAGTTCGAATTTCTGAAGCTAAAATTTGTTTTCTGATTTATTGGAAAGGGATTTATTTTGTACCTTTCTAAGGTGATCATAACAGTCAGTCATATACCCGAGAAATCCAGAAGAGGAGTGAGCCACAGATCTCTTGAGATCTCTGCTGTTGATAGCAGTAATGGAAAGTTTTAAAAATCCTCCTCCCCCACACTGCAGAAGTGCTTAGTGGTTGCACCTGATTATAATGCAGATAACAGTATTTAAAAGGGAGATGGATTCTGCATGCTTCCTCAAAATGGCATGTAGTTTCTGGGAGCAGGATTCTCCATGGAGCAGAGTGATGAGGTGAGCTAGAGACAGGCAGCATCTCTACAGATTCCCCATTCTTTGGATTATTTCTGCAGAGCAGAATTTTCCTGCATCCCTGATGTACATGTACTCTGTAGAATTATAGACACATATAATTGTCTATATAGAATTATAATGCTTTGTCTCCTGGTAATACTGCACTCTTTTGATCCTTCTTTTACCAGCTTTCGGTGGGACAAGCAAGCTCTATAGCATTTCTGTCACTTTGTATTCTTTTTTTTTCCTTTACATATAATAAATATTAATTCTCTGGAGGTTACTTTCCAACCCTGAGGCCAAGAAGCTGTGTTCTTATATCATGGTGAATTTACATGTAAATGTAGTCCGGATTAAATTAGAGCCTCCAAGTAAAGAATTAATTTGGTGCTTGTTGACTGTTTTAATTCCCTTCCTTGCAAATAATGCTTTTCCTCTGGTTTCAGTGTTCATGAAATACTTAAGTGTTTAAAAGGCTTTAAGAAAACAGTATTAATATTTTGTTGTATACACAGCCACTATGCATTTGCCAAGGCACAGCCAGGGAGAATGGTGGTTCTTTTCTCTATACGAGCCCATCAATTATGTTATTGTCATCATGAGGGTTTACAAAGGTGCCTGAAAGCACAGATTCTTCTATAACAAAACAGATTTCTGTGGGACAGTGTGGCTGGTGATGCCTGATTCTACAATTGTGCAGGTAACATCAGAGCTTGCTGCTAAGTCCGATCAACATGGCCAGTTTTTGGAAGGTTTTTTGATGTGGCTCAGTGAAAGGAATAGAGACTGGGATTTTTTATTTCTTTGTTTTGTCAAAGAGGGAGCCAAGAGTGGAAAGACTGGTCTTTCATTTTATAAGCAATTGTTTTTATAAATACCAGGCTCGCTGCTATGCATGGTGATGTACATCATCAATAAACACAGGCCAATAAACAAACAATAAACAATTGTTGCAATCCATCAGTTCACTGTTCCTCTGACTAAAAAGTCACTTTGGAGTTCAACCATGTCCCAGGGGCATATCAGATGTCATGCCTGATTTTTAATCTTGGGCTAGTACTTATAAAAATCATACAGACTCATACTTTCCATGAAGAGTTCTAATTTGGCAAGAATTACTGATGTTTAATCTTCTGCTTTTGAAGATCAGAATGGAATACAGAAAACTGTTTCCAAAGTTCCCTAAAAATGAGTCTGTATGAATCTGTGACATATGGCATGTGTTCAATAAGCTTTGACTTTTTAACTGTTAATGCTTCATACTTGTTGAAAAATCCTCTGAAATGTAATTTACAAACCTCAGCATCAGAGTACAATTATAGAATTGGATTAGGTTGGTTGACCTGCACTCCAGCTAGGGAACTAAATGATAGCAGTCAGATCTTTGGATTATTATTCCATCAACTTCTGTGGAAGGGAGATTCTCTCAGTGTTTATAGAGATATTTTTTCAGTCATACTAACTCCTTGGCTTGTAGAATAAACAGGATTTTGGAGCAGAATATAATCAGACTGCATGGCATTAGAGATGCTTGGGGTATCCAGAAACCTTGCTCATAATTGAGGTATTGCTGTTGTTATGCTTTTTTTAATATTTAGAAGATTCAGCTGTGCTTCCCTTTTAGAAGGGAAGAGGAATCATCTTTATTCTTTCTTTTGCTTAACCCTTTAATATGAACTCTGTTAGGCCTGCAGAGTATCTGATAGTCAGAAATGGGGTCTCACAGGTAAACAAGAAACAAAAACCAAAAGCTTCTGTTGAAATATGCCAATATCAGTCTGAAGCAGAGATGGAGTCTGAATGTGAGGGAGGTAAGGAGCAGAATTCTCCTTTCACCTAAATGAGGACTAAATTTATCTGGCCATGTTGCTCTGTGAATGTTTTGGTGTTTATTTGTTTTGTCACCAAAACAGAAATCTAATTTTAAAAAGACATTTGCAGTTATCTGGTCTTGTGGAAAAACAGGCACTTGGGATGGTGGGCTATTGTTTGGGGGTGTGGATTGCATTTTTTTACATTTTCTGAGCTAATTCAAATCCCTCATATTATTTTCTGGAAACAAAAAAAAAACAAAAAAAAAACTCACACAAAAAAAAAAAAAAAAAAAAAAAAAAAAAAAAAAAAAAAAACAAAAAAAAAAACACCAAAACAAAACACCAACCAACCAAAAAAAAAAAGAAAAAATTAGAAAAAGAAAAAACAAACCCAAACGAAAAAAAAAAAAAAAAAAAAAAACTTTCCTTTTGCCATTCTTAAAATTCCTAGAGAATTACATCCTGAAAGTAATACACTCACGGCTGGGAATATTTTGCCATGCTCTTTGTAGCACTTGTGAGTGGTATATGCTTCCAATAAATGTTATTTGGTCCACTGTGGGGCAGAGTTTTGACAACAGCATGAATTTTTCGTATCTTTTTCTATGGGGAAAAGGAAAAAAAACAAACTTCTACATCTTTCAGATTTGTTGTTAACTGTACCTGCAGTTATACCAACTTATGCAAAAATAGATACAGGGAGAAATATGAACTGACACTTCTGAGCAATTCTGTTCCTATTTCGCATATGAAAGTGTGTTACCCTAACACTTCTGTCATCTCTAAAATACAGCTCATCTTCAAGTTTGCTAAAAGTGGTTCCATTCTCAGTGTTTCTCAGGTCATAATTATTCATTTCACTTATGTATTTATCTTTCTTTCAATGTACTTTACATAGCATCTTGTTTCATTTCATATCCTAAAAACTGTCAACTGCTAAGAAAAGCTTAGAAATTCACCAGGAAAAATAAAATTATCCTGTCACAAGCAAGGTCACATAAAATGGTACTGGGTTTACTTGCTTCTCTATTTAATCTAATTTAATAAAAATACAGAGGAGAATTTTTATTCATGCAGATCACAAAAGCGTTTTTTTTTTTTTAAACTTAGGCACTGGGCATGTAAGGAGTTTTAGAAGATCCACCCCTTTTGTGTTGATTTGTAGCTTCCATAACCACTGGTGTGCATGACTGTTGGATTGTCTTACTGTATTTTAAACCATGATTTGACCTTGTGAACTGCTCACATGACATTCTCAACACTGTATTAGGGCAGAAAAAGAAGCCTAATCAGGGACTTAGTGTTCCGTAACACAAAGGCTCTCACATAAATAAACTCTTCATATCTTTACGAAGGTATCACTGAACAACATGAGTTTTCTAACTCATTTCAAATGTTGAAATTATATAGGTGGATTGCACACCTTCACTATTTTGAGGATTGAGCAAGGTGAGGAAAGCTGCTTAAATTTTATTTCTCATATCCCTGGGAGTTTTCTTTCTGCAATCTCTACTTCTAGCATTTGTTTTAAAATCTAGCAACAGGAACCCTTCCTTTTTTTTCAAGCCTCATTGTATCAACAGAAAAATTTTGGTTGAGATAGTCGAGTACAGTATTGTGTCTCTATATTATACTTCAAATTTCAGCTGAGTTACAGCAAGAAGCAACTTTCTCTCAAAGTAAGCAAACTTTGTCAATAAGATGGAAAACTGCTGTCACCAAAGGTCTGTTTTAGCAAAAGAAAATTCAAACCCTGATTTTAAAATACCCCTTTATATGAGTTTCTTACAAGTGCCTGAGCTAGCAGTTATAACAAAGACTGCCATTTTAGTGTTGAAAGATTACATTTTTAGATGAGAAGCCTTAAGTTTCAAACTCATCTCTGCTAACATAAATGTTTTGAAATAGAAGGTATTGGTATAAAATATTAAGGAAACTGGCCTAAACCCCAAATTGACTTTCTATAAATTTTCAATATGTTTCCTTGGGTTTAAATAGTAGACAGCATATAGTGCATATGCTTCATTTTTAAATTGCAATTTGCAAAGGTGTTATAAAAGTTTTTTGAATGTGGTAGCATATTGCATGTCTGATATGAAAATATCAGACATTGGGAGCTCTATGATTGTAATAAGCACTGCTCAACTTACTTAAACCTGTTATTAACTATGACACCTAATAAGTGTTTCTTAACATCTCTGTCAAACCTTTATAAATTCTACATGAGGTCATACATTTAATGTTTTAAAATATTAATAAATTGGTATAAGTATACTTGCAATTGTTTTCATATATGAACAAATACAGTTCCTGTTGAGTTATAAAGCAGCCTGCTTAATAACAGTTTAATCTTTAAAAGTTTTAATAACAAAATTGTCTTTGTCTTAAACTAAATTAATGATTGAGGCTCTTTTTTCTTTTGGCAGTGGAATTTTTCATTTTATTATTCCAGCATCTATACCTCTCTCCTTTAGACGTGAATCTTCCTTTGTCTGCCACCTGTTACATTTTTTCAGTGAAATTCCTGTTATTGTTACGAAATAGGAAACATATGAGTTGAGCCTGCTCATAGAAATAGAAAATCAGGACAGCACCATGCACCAGGTCAGAGAGAGGCATCCTGGGGCAATGAATCCCGAATCACTGGTGGCAACAAGCAGACTATATGTAGTTTGAATATAAAGCTTTTGTTCAAGGCACATCCCCTTTTTACTTTTCCATTCTTTTGATACCTTCCAAAGAGTTCCAGGTCCCCAAAAGTTAACATAACGAGATTGGATCTATGAATTCTGAGCCACAGTGTAAAGTAGACTTCAGTATTTACTTTTTGCTCTTTGGACTATCAGCACCTACTGTGTGTTGCCTGTTACTGTGTCAGTAGAAAGATAAAACAAAATTAGTATCTCTCTGAAGCTTGAGGTCTGATGGCATGTTGCTATGCATGATGGTCATGGAGCATACGAAAAGAAAGGAATTTAATTACAAACCTTCAACATAAATCACCCTGAGCAATGATGTACAGATCACCTTGTCAGATATGCATCCTATGTGTGGTTGTCTGGCAAATTGAAGAATTTATGAAGCATTAAACTATGTCAGTCTTAGCTGGATTTAACACACAGTAACATTATGATCACATAAAGCTCTTTGTGAATGAGATTTGAAAAATGTTAACTGCACCAATCTCAAAGGATCAGAGCAATGGATATGATGGTGCGTCTGTGATGGCTACTTCTACTTAGCTACCTAAATGTATTAAAGTAACTAAAAGACTAAATTCAAAGGTAGAAAAGGAGCCTGAGGTAGTATTAGAGAATAAGGCTTCCTGGACATATTCAATGCCATTTAATGCTATATATATTAAAGAGATTTTGTTTTAATCCATAGATAATGCTCTGGTATAGGAAGTGTAGATTTTTGAATTCTAGTATTTTTGTCTTTCATTTTTCTTTTAACAGGTAAAACTTAATGTTTTAATGAAATCTTACGTATTAAGAGGATGCATTATCTTACAACATCAAATTCATATGGATAAGCATTAGCACACACGCAGCCTATATATGTCAGGGAAGAAGAGCCTGTGGTCTCTCCAGCCATGCCTTGTATACTCCATTTTAGTTCAGGACAGCAATTGAGTACCTTGATATTAAAAAGAGAAAAAGTTAGGAAGAATAATAGGAATTCACTGCAGCTCTCAATAGCTATATTAACCTTCCTACTTTAGCTCTCTGTTAGCCCAATTTATTTAATCTAGATTCATGTACATCTTATTTACCCAAATGTGATGATGAAAATTAATTAGACTTTTAGCATAATCCTGTACCTATGCACACTTTTTCCCTATATAACATTGCCTACATATAGTTTGCTACTTGTTCTGCTGAGGACTTCAATACTTCCTTTAGTCAAGATGGATCTCCTGCCACTTGTTTTTCCTTTGCTATATATTATCCCTTATCACTGCTATGGAGGAATGTGGCCTTATGAAGTAAGATCTCATGAAATAAGAGGACTCAGAACTTGCTTAACTGCATCTAGGAGTTGATTGAGGGCCCATCACAGTTCCAGGCTCTGTAGTTCTAAACTTTGAGGGGTAGCAAAAACTTCAGAAGCTAAGGCTGCAGTGAAGTGGTTCAAGAAACAGTTAAGCTAGTAAGGTCTCTAGAGCAAGAAATTTGATGTGTTGGTAAAGTATTCCCCTCCATTCATGCCTCCAGTTTCTTAGAGTTCATTTTTCTAAGGTCACATTAACAATTTAATCATTTATTCATATGAATTCTTGTGAATTGTTTATTTTTCATTGGCTTTTTTTCCTTCATAATTAACTCAAAAAAATTATTACTCTTTTCACAGCTGGCTACTAATGTTCAGTGTTAGTGTCTGGTCTTTTTAGATAGTTTGATCTTCATTATTACCTGGTGTATTTTCAATGCCTATCTACAAGATATGGGATTATTTCAGTATCACAGCAGAGCCCAAGTTGCTTAAGAGAGAAACAGATACCACCTGCCAATAACCAAAGCCTTGGTGTTCAATACTGAAACTCAGCTGAACGAAACCTGTACCCAGGTGTACCTGTACCCTAGATTTAAAAAAAATAATCACAAATAGGTAATTCACCTTTAGTTAAAAAGATTTGGTTTGAGCCTGTGTGTCCGTGTCAGTACTGGAAGACAGGGTAGTTCCTACAGGACGTATTAAAATGTCAGCTTTAATGGCGACTAATAGTGGATTATCAAGAAGAGGTCCTAAACTGGAGACGTTTAGAAATTTACGTGCCCAGTGTTTTAAAACACACTTCAGTGGCTACTTCAATTGAAGTAAATATGTAATATGTGCCTCTGATTAATGCATGTCTTAACCTGGGACACAGACATTAAACTCAGTGAAGCCAACTAATAGATGATAAAATCTTATCTTTCCAGTGCAATTACCTTTTAAAATGAGGAGAACCTTTGACTGAAAAGATAAACCTGTCCATGGCAGGGCTTTAAAATCTTGAAAGATGATGCATATGGACTAAGACTAATATTAGACTAAGAGTAAGGTATCTCTTAGTTTTTGTAAGAAATCCAAAGTAAAGTTATAGCATCCTTAGGAAACGGTATCTTAATTAGAGGTTATCCTTCAAGGCACTCAAAATGTCTTATCAGTGCTTCTTTTATCTTAAAGGTAGTTTTGATAGCAGCTTACTGCTGTGATCAAGCTGTATATTTGATAATCAGCATCCATTTTCCAGTTGTCCTGTTCTTACTTTGAAGATGTTCTTCCTTTTCAATTGATAATTATATTTTTAAATTGAGGATTATGTGATTAAAAGAAAATCAGTGTTAAAGGCAGCATATCGATATTGAATTGCATTCTTATGTGAAGTGACTTTTCTTATGGAAGATAATTCTCCCTCTCTAGTCAGCCCTTGTGAGACTCCATCTGGAGTACTGTGTGCACCTCTGGGGCCCTCAGCACAAGGAAGACATCAACCCATTGGCATGAGTCCAGAAGAGAGCCACTAAGTTGGTCAGAAGCCTGGAACATCTGTTACAAAGAGAGGTTGATAGACCTGGGGCTGTACACCCTGGAGATGAGAAGATTCCAAGGAGACCCCATTGTGGCCTTCCAGTACCCAAATGGAGCCTGCAAGAGTCCCTGGAGAGGGACTTTTCACAAGGGCATGTTGTGCTAGGACAAGGGAGATGGCCTTACGCTGAAGGAGGTTAGATTTAGATTAGATATTAGGAAGAAACTCTTCACAATGATGGTGGTAAGGAACTGGCCCAGATTGCACAGAGACATTATGGACTCCCCATCCCTGAAAGTGTTCAAGGCCAGGCTGGATGGGGTTCTGAGTAACCTGGTCTAGTGTAAGGAGTCCCTGCCTATGAAAGGGGAGGTGAAACTAGAAGATCTTTAAAGTCCTTTCCAATCCAAACCATTCTATGAGTCCATGTAATTTGTGCTACACAGTAGCCTAAAGTGTATGTGTCCTGGTGTCAGCTAGGATAGAGCTAATTTCTTCTCAGTAGCTGTTCCAGTGCTATGTTCTCGATTCAGAATGAGAATAGTATTGATAACACACTGATGTTTTCGCTTTGGCTAAGTTGTGTTTATCCCAAGTCAAGGACTTTTTTTTCTTGTGACATGCTCTGGTAGTGAGGAGGTGAGCAAAAGAAACTGGGAGAGAGCATAGGTGGGACAGGTGACCTGAACTGTACAAACAGATGTTCCACACCAGAGAACATCATCCCCAGCATGTAAAACAGGGGACGCTTCCTGGTAGGAAAGCTGGTGTGGGCTAGGGAAGGGGAAATACGACATCAGTCAGCAGGTGGCGAGCAATTGCATTGTGCATAACTTATTTCCTTTTTATTATCATTATTATTATTGTTTTAATTATGATTAACTATTATTATTGTATTTTACTTTGTTTTAATTATTAAACTGTACATATCTCAACATAGAAGTTTTACTTTGCTTCTCCTCTCCATTTCACTGGGGTAGGTGGGGAAGAAAGGGGAGGGTTGAGCGAGTGGCTGCATAGTGCTTAATTTCTGTCTGGGCTTAAACCACCACAATATGGTAGATGTCTTTTGGCTTATGTGCTATTTCATTGTTGGAGGTTTATTTTGATTATTTTATGAGGTCAGAAATTCTTTAGTCTTTAGTCTTTACTATTAATTCAGCCTTAAAGGTTTTTTCCTCCTCCAAACCTTCCTTTCTCTCCATGTCTCCACAGTACAGATGTATTGTCATTATTTTGTTCCATTATACAATTCAATCTTTACTGACAACTCAGAATTAATCTTCTTATTGGCTACTTGTCAACATTATGAAATAATTTCAGAGTTGTCTCTTTTCCTTCAATGATGTTTTCTATTAAGAACTAGTAAGATCTTATCTTTGTATTGCAAAGAGCAATTGTCTTCAGCTTTGAACAAATCTCTGGCTGTACCCAACTCCATCCTTTACTCTTCAGGTCTAATAATGATCATTGTAGGTGGTTTGTGGTCCTTCCTCAAGTATTTTTTATTTTAATAATAAAACTGTTGTATATTTCCATTAAAATAAGGCCATAGACATATGTTACTATAGTAGTATTATCTAACAGTGCGTATGATTTGGGCTGTTCTAGATTACTTTTCCCGCAGCAGATTAGTATTCTCAATTTAGTTCCAAAATATATTACAAAATTCATTGTTTGCTGTTCAGAAGCTTAACTGTCATCTAATAAACTGAACATGGTTCAGAAATCTATTTAATTTCACTCATTTCAAATCCCTTTTCTTCAGCCTTTTACAGTAAATGCCTTCATTTTCACACTTTGTTTCTTCTATAATCATTCTATCTCTTCTAAAATTTCCCCTTTTTGTTGAACACTTTTTTCCCCCTGAATTATTTATAGCATGATTTTACTGTAAAGTTGAAATCTCACATTGTTTCTAAATTCACATTGAAGTTGTTATGTCTTTTAAAAATTCTTTATCTATCCAAGAATACTTAAATCCTATTTTTCCATTCTTACATAGGACTGTAATTAAAATCACACATAAGTTTGTTTTATTCTTATTTATAGGAGTCTGGCCTACACCACCTAACCTATGTCTAACCAAAAAGTAGAAGAATTTTGTTGATAAAATTTGCAAAGGTGGTATTTTTGATTGCATTATTGAATCATGGACAGTAAGGTACTACACATAAACATCTACCTTTACCAGATGCACAATTAGCAATGATAAGTATGGTCTTTACATGAGACACTATTTCTCTGGTCTAGATACATTTTTCTTCACCAGTTTCATATGTGTTGCATCTGTCTAGCAAGGCGGAGTAACTGCCTCAAGAGTTCGACTGAATTTCTGATGAGTAGGTGGCATTACACAAACAAAGACTGATATGTAAAGAAACAGATAGTGATGTTTGCGGATAGTGAAATGTGTGTTTAACTAATAATTCCCAAGGAAATGAAAATTGAAGTAGAGCAAATCATAATGATACTTACAACTGCTGGTAATTTTCAGTGAGCAAAGAAGCTGCCCAGACTAAACAAAAGCTGTGAAATTGCTGTGGTTTAAAGTCTGTCATAAATACTCAAATGCATATATGTATGTATGTCTGTGCACACTAGTAAAACACAGGACTTGTCAATCAAGGGTACTAGGGGACTCTGAAACATGTGTAAGTTACTCAGTAGAGACTTCTTTTCTTAGTGTCTTTGTGTCACAGAGCTTGGGAAACCTGGCTCTTAAACGAGAAAACTTTTCCTTACTTCAAGGTTAGTGGCTGAATTTTTAAAATGTATGGTCTGCACACTCTTTTCATGTATCTACAGTCCCTAACAAGTGCATGTAAATACATAACTGATCTAAAGGTGTACCACCTAGATGCATTTGAAAATGTGATTTGGAAAAGAGATTAAGATAAATGCTATTAAAGATAAAAGGTAAATTAATGCACATTCTAATACTGGATTCAAGGTTGGGTTTTTTAAAAATTTGTTTCATCTTGTAGCTCAAAACCATTTTTCTGAATACTAAACATAACTTTTGCACAAATGATCAAGGCAATCCATAACTCTGTCTTTCACGACACATTTACAAAGCTTTCATGTTTATGCATGATTCCTGTAAAGAGGTTTGAACAGGAGGAGAAAGGAATTTTCAAACACTGGTGAGCTTCAGATAAAATATTTGATTGATTTACTTGTTCATGTAGCAAATTATTAAAATGGACTTTGAACAACGTTGATATTTATCTCCCTGTATTTAATTTGCTAGATAAATGTAGTCAATATCAGCAAGAATCTGCTATCTTTTATAAACTCTTTCATAGACATCTATAATTTAAGAGGACAATTCTGCTTTCATTGATCATATAAAATGGTATTTTTCTTTATTTTCAAGATTTCAGTTAATGTTATAAAAAGAAATTTATATAAAGTTATATGGAGTAAATAGCAGTCAAGAAATAGAAATGGATTATAGGAGGAGAACATCAATGTCAAACATGTTTTACTGCCCTGTTCTGTAATGGCATGTTCAATTAAAAAAAATAAAAAGCTTTTTTTTTTTTAAAGAGTAAAGATGTTTATCATGTTAGGTGACTAATTTCACCAGCTGAAAAATCTCTTGGTTCTCATATCATTCTTCAGATGATACAAAAATACTTGCAAATATTCCTGTAGCCTGAGAACTCATACTTCAGCCGGCTATCAGGCAGCTATAAATCTTTGGTAAACACAGAGAATCCTCAAATACTGCTTAGTCAATATTTCTTTGGAAAACCAGGAAAACCTTCTGTGTAGTCTTCTGCAGTCTGCCCACAAGGTCAGCGTATACAAATATTGCTGAACTGGGATAGAAAGTATGTTGGAAAATCAATCTCTCTTTTTCTCCTTAGTAATTGTGAATATGCTCTCCTACTTTAACAACCAGATTTATAATGCTAAAGTATAACACAAAGAAATAAGCTATTTCTAGGATAATAATTGCTTAAGCCATATAGAACCTCATTGGTGATGCACTGCTTTGGCTTCAATTTAATAGATGTTTACTTATCTTACTTCAGAGAGCTCTGAATTAAGATAATTCAATCCATGGAAGATTTCCTATGTCATGGAACATATAAGGTAGGGTAAGGCAAATACATCCATAGTTAAAATTAGGAGTCATGCCCAAGGAGTACGGGGCTTGTGGACTAACACTTCCAACTTAATAATATTCTCTAGAATAATTGTAAGAAATGATGGAATTTTCTTTTTTTCTTGTAGTATATGGAGATTGGAAGGTTGACGTTCTCTGATTTACCGAGTTTAAGACTTAAATGCAGCTTTGGCTTTTCTCGCCCTGATCTTGGGCGGCTTGGAAGCCCAGCTAGCGCTGCCCTTTGGGGAGACCGGGGCTGCCGCGTGTGCGGAGCTCTAAGGCTGAGCCTCCACATGGGTTTGCCGGATTAGTAGCCGAGAGCTGAGAGAAG
Organism: Vidua macroura; assembly: GCF_024509145.1. Taxonomy (NCBI): domain Eukaryota; kingdom Metazoa; phylum Chordata; class Aves; order Passeriformes; family Viduidae; genus Vidua; species Vidua macroura. The sequence goes on along the minus strand of NC_071571.1, from coordinate 50,343,525 downwards.
ACAAAGGGATGAGGGAGGCACACCTTGTCCTGTGTGGCTGGAGAACGTTTATTTCCCGTGCGGCCGCTGCGATGGCTGGAGCGGCATCCCCTAGTGCGCGCACAGACAAAATGGTGCTGGGACAAGGGGAGCATCAGGTTAAATAGGGGGCGGGCAGAGAGGGGCAGAAGCGCCCCTCGCCCAGTGGGGACAGACAACAGGGGAGTGACGTGGACCACGGCAGCCTACAGGAATATAACAGAGGTGGGTACAGGGTTCCGGGACAAATAGGAATACAAGGATGGAGTGACTGTCACAGAACTTTCAGGAACAAAAAGGGGGTGGCTACAAGACTGACATGGGAAAGCTCCAATGATAAGTGACTCAGAGCGAACCATTGTGAGGGGAAAATGGGGTACATAGAGCCAACTAACTAACATTTATTAAAACCCCTAACTGAACTAACCCAGCATGCAACACTTAAATACCTCAGCCTTCTCCTCATCCTTGGTGACAATGTTCCCCTCTGCATCCAATAAAAGTGGAGTTTTTCCTTGGCTCTCCTTTTGTTGTTAATGTATTTAGAAAAATACTTTTTATTATCTTTCACAGCAGTGTCCAGATTGAGTTCTAGCTGAGCTTTTGCCTTTCTAATTTTCTGTCTGCATGACCTAAAGACATTCTTGTACTCTCCCAAAGTTGCCTGTCCCTTGTTCCAGAGGTCATAAACTCTTTTTTCCCTGAATTATTGCAAAAGCTCCCTGTTCAGCCAGGCTGGTCTTCATGTCTGCCAGTTTGTCTTTCAGCATGTAGGGGACAGCCTGTTCCTCCACCTTTAAGGTGTCCTACTTAAACTGTGTTCAGCTGTCCTGGTCCCCTATGTTGTTAAGGACTGTTTCCCAGGTGACTCTCTGAATCAGTGTCCTGAACAGGCCAAAATCCACCCTACAGAAGTCCAAAGTAGAGGTTTGGTTGACCCCTTCCTTATTTCACCAATTGAAATTGAAAACATGTCATGGTCACTGCACCCCAGATGGTCTCTGACCACCACACCTCCACACCAGCCTTTGTTTGTTAACAGAACAGGGCACCAGCCCTTGCTAGGCTCTCTTTCCAGCTGTGGAAGGAAGTTCTCTTCCACATAGTCCAGGAACCTCCTGGACTGACTCCTCTTTGTTGTGTTGAGTTTCCAGCAGACAAACCGCAGCTTAAAGTTTCCCACAAGAACAAGGGCTAGGTAGAAGGAATATGCAATGCGATTATAAAAGTCAGGAAGCATTACAGTATTTGAGAATAACAGAGTTACGTATTGATAAAAGAATATTTGCATGACACCTAGAGACAAAAGGTACTTTATTAATTCTCGTCTGTTGTTTCATAATATTGAACTAATTGGATGTACTCTTCGGAGATAGTGATGTGTCTAGATATTGTTGCATTTGTAGGTCATTGAACTCTAGACAGGCCATGAATGCTTTTTTCTACTGTAATAATTCCAAAATGTAGTCCTGTTATCCTTGTAAAATATTGAAAATACAAAAAATTATGAAGAGCCATTGCATTCTTATGAAATCTAGGAAAAATAAAATAACTGTCATCTCTCTGATTACAGCACTAGGTGCTTGCACTTGAGGATCCTTCTGATTTATGTCTTATTTACAGTATCCTTAGTGAAAGAGGATTACATATATGAAATTAGTCCTCAAGTAGAGTGGGATTTCTGATTGGGTACTTCCACAAAAATCCCATGATAATATGAAATTCAGTCTTGCAAATCAAGATTTCATTATTTAATCTAACACCTAAGGCACCTAAATGAAATTAAGAAACTTAAAAAAAAACCCTATTAAAATTGTCAAAAATATGTCCTAGAATATGAAGAGGAATAATTAAGGATCTAATTTGACTTCTTAGGATATGTGTCAATATGCAAATATGGCCTGTCTGTAATCACTAATGCAGTTGCTGGTGGGTCGATACCTGAAACAAAATTGTTAAGCAACAGTGGCTCTATTAATATGCTGATAGCCTGTAAATGGATGCAGAAAAGTTGTTATGACAGGACAGCAGGACTGATCCTCTTGCTGAATTCTTGTGACATAGAACAAATAGAGATTTTTCTCAAGTGTTACCTACCAAAAAGCAATCTGTTGCCAATTTTCTAGCTTTGTTGGGTAGTTTTGGAAAGTCGATCACTCACAAGACCCGTTGGAATTGACCTATTTTGTGGCTACCATAAAATTAAAACAGATTAATAGAGTCTATGTTTGCTTCTTATTTAAAAATTATTTTAACTGTTATTGCAAAATATTATTTTAAAGTTGGGGTTTTTTCAGGACAAAAGTTTATGGGTTTGTTTTTTTGAAAAGCTGAGAATTGTAATGAAAAAGATACATTAATATACAGGATAGCAGACTTGCAAAGATATTAAATGACGTTTTCATAAACCCATACAAATTAGAGATATAGAAGGTCTATTAATTTTCAGTTAGCTGAATTCCCTGTGTATGGCAGCATTGTTCCCCTTTTGTGTATTTTTCTGAGCTTTGTTAGGCTCCATTTTAAAAGACCCCTGCAACTAGACTTTTACAGCTGCCTTGGGAGATTTCCAAGGTCATGAGATGGGAAATTTCAGGGCACTTTGTTTATCTATGGCAATGTTAATGGAACTAATAATGTATTCAGTATGTTCTTTAAGGCTAGTTATTCAATTGTTGACATACTCATAAGAACTAAAATAGGCAGTTATTCTGGATTCAGTTGAGGTTTATACAAGAGAAGGTCAAAAGATCAAGAGATTCATGGGATCTTGCAATCTTTTTAATTTTTCATAATAATTATTTTTGCTCATCTTTTAAAATATCTAGTCTTTCTAATATAGCTGCTCTGGGCATAATATTAGCATAATACTTTTTTTTCCTCCAGGAAAATTTATGATTCTGCCCAGAGCATACAGAAATAGAAATGGGTTGTGTCAATAGTTAGGGCAGTCCTCAGTAACTGGGGATAATAGGTACATACTTTGAATTATTTTAGCAATCTTCTTTTCCCCCCACCCATCAATTGCCCAGGTGTATCTAAACCGTTGTAAAATTAGATAAATACCTTGGCTGGATAATTCCTCCTGAGCTATTCTCATTCATCTGTCAGCCCACAAACAGCCTGAGTTGGACAAGTTAGAAGATGTTCATACAGAATTCCTGACATCCAACATCCTTATTTAGTATGCAGAAGTACGGTTAGTTACTGTATATAGGCTGAGGACAGGCTTTTGAGACCAGAGTCTCAAAAGACACATTAAAAGCCTGAAAATTGCCAGTGTCTGAAACAGAATTGCAAAAGAAGTTTGATTACTATTAGATCCCAATTAATAAATAGTTTGTGGAAGTTCAGGACACAAGGTAGAGTGCTGGGCTTGGCTGAGTATATTTCTGAGAGCCTGCAAGACCAGGGTTTTGTTGGATCACTGGTATTACTGGAGAAACTCACGTAAGTGCAAGTGTCCCTGGTTTCTTTACTGTGCTTGAGGCTCTTTCCATTTGGAAATTCTGTTTACCAGTCACCTGGAGAAAGAAACTTCACCCCAGGTTATTAACAGAAGGTTCAGTCATCTAAATCAATGTTTAAAACTTTGCGTTGTTATGAAATGTGAATCAGTCTTGGACTGCTATACATATAATATATTTCATGATAATGGAGCATGGGTTTCATGATAAGTATGAGAAAAAACAGTCACATAAAGCTCTCACTCTTCTTGCTAACTAATAATTTTCATTCAATATATGCAGAAATTACATATTTAATTGCAAAATGGCAAAATATTTATTTGAGTTATTGAATATAATTTATCCTGGTTAAGAAAGAGAGATCACAAGCTTAAAGTAACTTGTTTATAAAAAAAATGATTTTTTTTTTAATTAATTTAAATACACAAAAAATCTGGTTGTTTTTTCCATAAGGCTTTTGAACTCTAGGGTAAGAAAAAGAAAATAATTAGGAAAGTAAATAGTCTTGTAGAAAAGGTATTAGTTATATCTTTTATTTTGTTTCTATGCTTCAGTGAAACAGAGAAAATTATTTAATCTTGTGCCACAGACTTCTTTGTAAGACGGATAATGTTTCATTCTTTTTTCTCACATTTTTGGGTTTTTTTCATCATATACATTTGTATTACAAACACCTTGGGACACCATTATCTTTTGTTATATATATGTAGGTTAAGAAATGGAGGAAGAAAAAGACTGATTTTGTCTGGGGCAGGTGGGGCCTACATTAATACTGAAAAACAAAGGCAAATTCATTACCATGAAAAATATATTTTGCATATAAGGCATTGGGTATAAAAGTTAAAAATCTGTAGACAACCCTACAAAAGGAGTTTTGAAGAAAAAGCCCTTGCCCTTCTTTGTTAGATTTCTGCCTGAGATGGTTCCTTTGAAAAAAAAAATATTTTTCACAAGGATCACTTTCTTTCACTGAGTTTTGTGTAGAGTTGAGATGAAAAAATCCACTTTTTTTTTATTAAAAGAAATTTCACTTAGGTTATAGCTGATGTTCAAACATCTGTCTTTGTGCACCAGAATTATCAAAGATACTGGCTTAGACCTGGAGGTTTTGTATTTGGTACAAAACATTGTGTTTTACAGAAAGTAAAAGTCACAAAGTTTCTCTTTTTTTTTCCCTAATACCTCAGTGAAAGAGCTGGAAAACTCTTTTTTTCATCCTGATCTGAGTGGAGGAGGGGTTTGATTATTTTTTGAAGTGGGACTGTATTTTTACATAAATACTACAGCCCAACTAAATTTCTCAAATAAGTCAAGTATTTTACCGGAAGGTAAATTATTTGTATTAACTGATACATAGGAAGGACTGTAGGATGGGTGAATGTGAGGTGAAGAAAAAGAAGATAACTATGATTTTTTTATGAGAGCTTTGCCTTTCATTTATGTTAGTTTAGTGATAACTCTTATACACACATATACCCCTTCTCTGCATTCTCTATTGTTTGCTGTCTGTCTAATTGAATTAATGAATTCTTCAGGATTTTCCAAGAGTTGCTACTGAGATGGCAGTTTAGCTGGTATTGTAACATGGTGTAAGGCTTCTGCATGCCCAAGTCTAGCAAAAGGAAGAGGGGGACCTTATTGACAACTGTGGCTCCTCCACAACCTAAATACAAAGTCTCCACAGCAGCCATGTCATCCTTGCCAATGTTTAATTATTTGAATAAGAACACTGATGTTCATTTTGAATTTCCCAACTTATTCTAGATACATTGAAACACACAACTCTGCCTAGAGCTGATTTGTGTTTATGTGCTGTGCCGTGAAACAATTTTTGGTAAAGAAAGGAAGAGACTTTGAAAATGTGAAGAATGTGACAATTTAAATTCTTGAAAAAATCCATTTCCTTGATCATAGAGGAGGAGAAAAAGCAAACTGCCAGTAATTTAAATATGATAATTGCTGTCATGAGTTGACAGCAGATGTGAACAAAAGAGACAGGAAATAGATGAAGACAGAGGAAAATTGAGAGCACAGAAGCTACTGTATGCAGAGCTGGATGATGTCTGTTGAAACAACGTGACTTTGCTTGGTTTCTATAAATGCTCTGCAGCTAAATTAATGTAAGTCAGATTTTTCTGGCAGGCAATGTTCTTTTTAAGTTGGCTTACAAATAAACACAGGACCAGAAAAGATTTTTTGTCTTCTACATAGTAAGATCATTTAATAATTTTTTTCCTTAAACTGAACATACACATTTCTACAAACATGTGCTACAAAAACTGGTTAGAGAGAGGATGAAAGAAGGAAATTCCTGAGGGAAACAGCAACACTAAACTTGCTAGGTTGAGTACTCTTTATTTCCTACTTAGGATACCTGGTATAGAGTACCATGGGCTATAACAAAGATACATCTGTAAGCAGATGCGTGTCGGCATATCCTTGTAGCACACAATTAAGTTGCTAAAAAAACACTGCATGCTTTGATGAAGAGAATTTTTAAACTCTTATATAAACAGAAAGAATCAGAGGGAACTGGCAGGTTTATATTGTTTTTCTTGTTAAGTATTATCATTATTTTTGTAGCAAAGTGGCGGGGGACAGCTGTAGTTATAACTAGCACTTGTTTATTAAAACATTAATCATAAAAAAATTACTCCTTCTGTCCTTCAGTCCTGGTTTAAATTGTGAACTCATGTTCCTACAGCAGCAAATCCTATAATAGTCTGTGATAAAGGCTTGGTATATTCTCCTTCCTCTAAAAATGTAGACGTTCATTTTCAAACAAGTTACCATGCAAGTTACACCTGCAGAGCAAAACACATTTATGTTTTGGAGGAAGAGAGGGGACAGGAAAGAATATGTCCCCAACTTTGCAGAGCATTAATGCATGTGATTTACATCTACCAGTTTTGTCTTGGTCTTTCACTCCCTGTATTCCCATGGTCTCTTCCTCTCATCTCCAGTCTGCACTGGTCTTAGCAGCCTGTTTGTACTTCTGCTGCCAATAGCTGCCAGTGTCAGACAAGTCTCACCTCTATGTGCCTTTGGAGAGGAGCTTAGGAAAGGAACAACCTTCAGAACCTCTTGGTCCACTGTCTGATTAGCAAAGATGAAAACAGAGAAAAGACAACAGAAGTTTCTTTTTCATAATTGATATTAAATTTGCAAAAGTAATTTGAGAAAAGACCTATCTTATGGAATATATGGCTACCCTGATCTCAACACTGACATTAATCTAGTCCTTTACTGTCAGAAAATTCCCATGGATCGTAAGTGTGTTTCTGTCATGGTTTAATCCTAGAGAGCAGCCAAACTCCACACCGCCACTTGCTGTCTTCCCTACCACTGGGACTGGGGAGAGAGTTGGAAATGTAAAACCCAGAAAACTCATGGGTTTAAAGAAAGACAGTTTAGTAAGGAAAGAAAAAGCCATACACACAAGCAAATCAAAACAGAGGATTAATTCAGTGGTTCCTATGGGCAGGCAGGTGTTCAGCCATCTCCAGGAGAGCAGGGCCCCATCACATGTAACAGTGACTTGGGAAGACAAACATCATCACTCTAAACATCACCTTCTTCTTTCTTCCCCCCACTTTATATACTGAGCAATATGTCACATGGTCTGGAATGTCCCTTGGGTCAGTTTGGGTCACCTGTCCCGGTTGTGTCTCCTCCCAGTCTCCCATGCATCCCCAGCTTCCTGTCCAGCATGGCAGTAGGAAATAACAAAAACATCTCTGTATTATCAAACCTGTGTTCAGCACAAATACAAAACACAGCCCCACACTAGCTACTATAAAGAAAATTAACTCTACTCCAGCCCAAACCAACACAGTTTCGAAATAATTGTTTGAACCTGTTAACTGTGATTCATTTATGATGTGCTTAGTCCCATTACATTGCATTCTTTGAATACCTTGCACTTTAATCTAAAGTATCTTGAAGAAGTCTGCCCCACTGTTTATATAATCTCCTTGCACAATATCTTTGGATTCATGATAGGAAAACCCAAATAAAAACACATGTAAAAACACATGTACCACTGGCATGAAAACTAGGCAGCTGGAAATTTCTTCTGTAAGTATACTTCATTTACAAATAAGAACATGTCTCACTGGATATTTTATTTCAACATATTTCTAATGACAACAGAATAGGCTACAGACTTACAAGAAGACTTAGCCACCACTGAAAAATAGATTCAAAGTAAACTACTTGCACTGTATATGCTTTGCATCTACCTAGACCTCAGCCAGTGGAAACTTTTTATGGATATCAGTGGGTCTTGTGTTAAAAATATACTCTGCACTTACTGCCATATTTTCTAATTTCTTAGGTTTTTTATAATCATGTCCAATAATGTGATATTTAAAGTGGAAAAAATGGGTTTTTTTACTATTCAAGGTATTCTTATTTTGATCCATTAATAATATCTATAATTCTATCATTTCAAGACTATACAAACTAGATTTCCAGAAGACTGACTTCCCTTTATTTTTGCTTTGTAATTCTGAAATTTACTTATATGGTCATTTTGGTAGATGCTAACATGCTTGCTTGAAAGCCCTGGGCCTGTAGAATATGTGTATATTTTGGATGCTTTCTATTCCCCTGCTTTTCCCTTTACATGCCTATAGAGCTAGCAGAGCTGTCCAGTATTTCCATCATAGTCACAATATCATAAATGTTTAGAAGCAAACTGTAACATGTTATAATTAATTGGCCTTGTGCACCATGTTTTATAAAAGTAAATTTAGTATATTTTTAAATGTAAATCCAAGTACTCATTCTCTGCTGGAATAACTCTGCTTAGATGACAAGTATGTAAGTGCAAAACCATAGGAGAAATAAAATCCAGAATTCCTCAAACATTGCTATGTGATACTCAACCCATTAAAAACTGGTAAAACAGGGGCCAAAAACTTTTGTATCATTGATAAATAAACCACCATTCCTGCTGTTAACATGGATCCTCTGTTTTTGACTCAGAAGCCTACTCTTTCATTGTAGTTTCAGAAGCTCATGAGACAGGGAAAGGTTTGAAGTTGAATCAAGATCTTCAAATCACCTGACAGGAGATAATCTATATTCACATTAAGGAATTGCAGATTCTTAGAACTGTAATGGTTTTAGATGTTTGATTTGCTGTTAGCAGTACCAGCAGTACATGTGCTTGTTCCATATGACTGCAGTCAGAAAAAGAAGAGCATCAGAATTCAAACTGTTATCCAGATTAAATTCTTTTTACTTTTCATTTGAGTCAACTTCCAGATTTTCCATCAAAATGCAAGGTTCACTGCACTTTCTCAATGCTAGACTTGAATAGCTTTATCATAACCAACCTCATTAATTCAGCAGGAGCAACTTCTCCCAAAGCATGACATTTCTATGGAAACCTGGAGAAAGTTCTTCCTTCTGGCTTGGATGTGCTTTTCTGAAGCACTGAATGAACTGGTGATTTCTAGGGTACAGTAACAATAAGAACAAATGTAACATTGCAAAGATATAAGCTACATGAAGAGTGACTGAGCATGATCCAGACTGTAAGCCTGTAAGCCTAGTATGTGAAGCTGAAATGGTTTCCCCATTACCATGTCTTAAGAGAATGAAATTAAACAATAAGGACTTTGCTTGTTTCCTGATATTCTGTACCGCAAAGTCCTTAGCAAATGAGCTACAATAATTGCCAGCCTTCTGTAATAAATCAACATTTAATTACCAGTTTGACAGGTCATAGAAGTTTAAAAAGAGGTTGGCAAATTCAGAACAAGAAGGTTGATCAAGCTACCCTTGTTTTCTGTGTTGTTTAACCCACTCCTAAACAAAGTAGCATGTCAAGGTTTTATAAACAGCTGACTAAATTATCATGACCTGAACAACTTAGAAAAGCAATCTAGAGATAAATTATTTCAGTAAAAGTGTTATTTAAAGTTTTCTACTACTACCAGTATTCCTGTCAGTAAGGGTATTTGATTTCCATTTACATGCTTTGGAATCTGAGATGGGGCTTTATTATGTTTTTTTCATTAAACCAAAACAACATTAGTTACACCATCAAATTTTCAGAAAGGTTTTGTTTAAAAATCCATTTCCAGATGATCTCTGTGATAGGAAGACAATCATGCATGAAACAACAGATTTAGTATGGTAAATATGTTTATTTACTTATTTATTTACTGTGGATTTTTAGGACAGATGCAAATTTGTTATTTTATAGTGTATTTTATTGTTGAAGTCGCTTTGTATCAGTGATTATCAAGTAGAATTTAAGGAATAAAATTGTCATGTTCACATTTTTAGTAGGTCAGAATATAAATGTATCTCAAACTGTCTCTTTCAAAGGGATGTTTTAGGGAATTTGGGAAAACACAGTAAGTCCTCAATAGAATTGATTTCATATTCAAATTACTTAGCTTTTTGTTTTCTAATTTTTATATCAAATCCCTTGTGGTAATTATATTAAAAATAGTTTCATTTTAGATCATAATTTAGGTTCTTGGGTTTTGTTTTCCTCGTTTCTCGCTAGAACAACAAATGATATTTCTGTAGAGTGCTATTTTTTAAAAGTAGCATCCATTCACAGAGGCATTTCTTGACATGCTGGCCTTTCAAGAATTACAGCAGAGCAACTAGTTCTGGTACCTTTTCTGCAATGTGTGTATGTTCTGTACAATTAGTGTGTTCTATAAAATTAGTGTTTAGAATAAAATAAATTTTTAAAAAAAATTGGTTTTGGGGAGAGAAGGGGTTTATCAGCAGATATCAAATAGCTAACTGAAATTATGGATCCTCTGAATGAGAATAGGCTGTTTGAGATGGCTTGACCCAGCAGTCCCTAACCAGTGTCCAGGCCACCAGCACGAGTGCAGGTTTCAGCAGCTGCTCCTGTCACAGGCAGAGCGGGGTGCTCAGCCATGTTTAACTGACAGTGTCACAAGGCCTTTGGCGAGAGTGAACTGAGTGATTTATCACAATTCAGCTTATGAGTTGCATAGTTCAATCATCTATCTTCATAAAATGCTGGTGACAGCCTCTACTGTGCATCAGAATGTTGCTAACCCAAGTATGATGCAAAGATAATATGTTTTCATGATTTATTGCCTGTGGGTCCTGTAATTACTAATTATGCATATGACAGACCACCTAATGCATAAAATGCAGCAGAAAACCTGCAAAGAAAAATTATAATAGCAGTGCAGATCAAGTTCTTATTGAAAATAAATTTTACAGTAAGGAGGGAGATGAAATTTTCTGACCCCCCCAAAAAATGATATTTGCATCAGGAATTTTTAATAAAACTGCAGAAAGGGAAAAAAATCTATGAGGCTTTAACCTCTTTATTTTCCATTGTGGTCTCACTTAATATTTAAAAAATAATGGAATTATTAACAGGTGAGTGGACAGAAAAAAATATTGAAAAGACACTGTAATTAAATATAATTCATGAAGTGTCACCTTTTTCCTAAGTATCACAGACAGACTGAACTATTAATTTCCTAATCTTTTCAGATAAGACAAAATTTATGGTAAAACTTATTTCTTCCATTTCCTACTAAAACAAAGACAAAATTAAATAAATATAAAGACATTGGTGAAGTAAAAAGCAATAATAAAGTGGTTATTGCAATCGTGTAGTCAGCAAAGAGCTTAAAAAGCTTCTGAAATGTGTGTTATTATATTGTGTTAAATGTGTGTTACTGTATTTCACTGTAAGAAAACTGTTGAACTGTAAGAATCTATCAGTATTCCCCTTAACAAAATGCCTGAAGGAAAAAGAAACAAAAAACAAACTTGTAATCTATGTACAACCTTCATACTTGAGTTAGAATCTTTGGCTTGAGTGCCTTCTTTAGAAATTTTTAAAAAAATAAATTCTATAAAAATTCTATAAAATCTTACCTACTCTACAAATTGCTGGTCCTTCTGTTCACACAAAGATCAATGCAGATGCAAGAGTGGAACTGGATTTCAAAGCAGAAGTTTGTTCTAACAACTTACTCGATGCTCAGGAGTTATTAATTTAGCCCAGGTTGATTCCGTCGCAGTCAGAACAGATTTAGTAATTATGAGTGGGTACAGTATATACAACCTGAGTTGGGAGCAATCTTTTTATCATGAAATCTAGTAGTAACGATGACTGGGAAAAGTGAGTGCCTCTCCATTACAAGGATTTTGATTATCACAGGCTGGTAGGTGTGAAGGATACTGCAGCTTATCTAATCCAACTCCATGAAAATTTGAGTTTTTCTGTATGTTGGCCTAAATTCTAATCTGGTAAAGATAGCTGGAAGTTCAGGACTTCAGCAGAGGCATTTTAATTAGCTCACCATTGCAATTTCCTCATCAGTAACATTAACCCCAGCTGAATTCCCTGTAATAAAAAGACAAAGAGGTATTTGTGTAATTGTAAGAGGTAATTGTTTATTATTATTGTTGTTGTTGTTATTTCCAAGACATATGATTTTATAGTTGTAATGATAACATCACAGTTTCAGATCTCTCAATCCCTCTGATACTGACTAGCAGATACTTCTATCATGTGCTTGTGGGTATGCATCAGTGTGTTTCTCCAATGTCAGCTCTCCCAGTGTCCTATGAATCATATTGTCAGGGCTGCTCTGTTCCTGGCTCTCCTCTCTTACAGCCAATGGATTCATTCTGCATTTCAAAGGTAGCTCTTCTAGGACCCAGCACTGTAACAGTGCTTAGCTCTGATCTCACTGCTGTGCTGAAAGATCCACTGCTGTGTGGCTGTATTTGAAATAACTGCCTTTTCTCTCTCACTGGATGTGAAGCCATTCCTCATTTCCCAGGAGTCTGGGGAAACTCCACTGAAATTCACAGTTCATCTAAAGCTCTGTTAAGGAGTAGCAAAATAGGGCACTGTTTACTTGAAGAATAGATGGTCTGATACCTTTTCCAAGGTGTGAGGTTTAGTAATTTAAACAATGCATTCCTCTTTGACAACCCCTAGTGAAAAATGCATGTGAGAGGGAATGCTGCCATATCAAGCTGGCAGGGAAGCAGAAGAGCTGGAGGCATTTTCAAGTTTCTTCACTTCTTAGAACTTCTTTTATGCTGAAAGGCTTCTTTTATTAGATACTTCCTCATAAATGATCACATGAAATACACTCTTAAAACCTAGGACAGAGTAATGGACAAAGAGCTATTTTGACTTTGAGATCTAACTTGCATTGTCCTACAGCAGTCTGTGAAAGGCAATATTCAGTACAACAACAATCATATAATAGTAAAACAGTCATGCAATGCTAGCATTTTAATAATGATTTTATGGTTTTCTTAGAAAACCTCTCCCTAAGATCCAAATATTTTTATTGTGTCTCCCTTTGAGACAGAATATATTTTATGTTTTCTTGCTACTGTGCTCTTAACAAGGAAAACATAATGTATAATAACAATATTGTCTTGTACAGACAGGACACGGGAACATAGTCTCAAGTTGTGCCAGGGGAGGATCAGATTGGATATCAGGAAGAATGTGTCCACTGAAAGTGTGTTTAAACATTGGAACAGGCTGCCCAGGGAGATGGTGGAGTCATATCTCTGGAAGTGTTCAAGGAACAACTGGAAATGGTACTTAGTGGTGTGGTTTAGTTGCCATGATGCTGTTCAGTCAAAGGCTGAACTCCATGATCTTGGAAGTCTTTACCAGCCATAGTGACTCTATGATTCTATTGAAAAATACCTTTAGTTAAAAAAGTGGATCATTTGAAATTATCATTATTTTAAGACTTTATTGTTGTTCGCTAAGAACTCTATTGTTTATTTTTCTCTGTCATCTTTCTGATTTTGAAAAACATACACCTACTTAACACAACAGAAATAGTGATCTGTGACAGCAAATACATACTGGAGATATATGGAGAAAATATTTTCTACTTGGAGCAAGGAGCATCTTGGACTTCGCCCTTGCAGATTGCTATGGCAGGGTGGTGTTTTATCACTTTTTCCTTAGGGCTTTTGATAGAAGAGAACAGGCTGTTTTCTTTTAGAATCAAGATCCCAATGTCCAAAGCAAATGCTTTCAACATTTTAGACTTGTCTCTGTCTTCAGTAGCAAGCAGTACAGCACAATAGGTGTGAACAACAGAGCAGAACAGTTCATGCTGAGACCTCAAAGTCCATGCAAAGTCATTTGCACACGAGACTGGAGTTCATGAGTTTGGACTTCATTTCATCTGAAGAAAATACAGCCCTCAGGCATGGAAACTTTTACTAATACAAAACAAGGTCCACTATGTAGGGTCAACTGTAAGATTTGCTCTATACACACACTTCAGCAACAAACTAAAACCATAATTCAGTTTACATGTAAACCTTTACCTCCACCTTTATAGGACCCTGTTTCATGCACAAAACTCTCTTCTGCTGTGCAGAGTTCTCTGCATTTGCTTTTGGCTGCAGAACTGGTCTGCAGCAAGGTTAAATCCAGCCTCAATGTGTCACTACCAGGGTTTCAACCACCCTATGGAAAGTCATTCAAAGAAAATCAGTTTTTATATGTAGTGCTGCTTGATTCTGGCAGTGGAGTATTCCAGGTTTAAAAAAAAAAAAAAAAATGTCTTTAAATAAAAAAAAAAAAAGTTTAATGTAGTTTGAGTTTAATTAAAAACAGATCATGAAGAAACACTAATAAATTGGTCATTGGTATTTGTTAGATAATGCCAACATTTAGTAATTTTTTCTGTGGGGAGTAATGGGTTTGCTTTTCCTACAGTTCATGACTCTGGGACAGAGGCAGAGGTATGAGCAAATCCTTGTAAAAAGTGCTCAATTTCATTTAGAAGAAAAAATTGCAGTGTTTCTCCTATTTGTTGTGAGGGGCCTATGTACAATGAAGATTGGCATTGTGAGCCATTCAGGAGCAGGAGGTGGAGCTTCCTTTGTTCCCAAGTGACTGATATAAGAACGCTGATATAAGAACGCTGATCAGGTGAGTCACTGCACTGTGAGCCATTCAGGAGCAGGAGGTGGAGCTTCCTTCGTTCCCAAGTGACTCATTATAAGAGACCTCTGGGGAGCATGGCGAACAGGAGCAGGCAAACAGGGTCACTGCAGTTTGCGCAGCAGTTCACACAGGCAGGGCAAGCAGGCAAGGTTGCAGGTCCCTGCTAGTCAGATGAGGTGTTTTCATTGGTTGCTTGATTTCAGGCTTTCTCCTAGTAATGGTTTTAACCCAGTCAAAATCTGTGGTTGGTACAAATGTATGTGACCAAGTGGAGCCTTTCAAAAAGGATGCATCTGTAAAGACCCATTCCTGTGTGGAGTGTTTGAGCTTATCAATGGCTTCAGGGGATGTTGTGGAGGAGGCCTGCCTACAGTGTGAACATGTGAACGACCTCCTTTTGCTGGTGGCCGAGCTTACGGAGGAAGTTGAAAGATTAAGGCATATCAGAGATAGTGAAAGGGAAATAGACTGGTGGAGTTCAGCCCTCACATCTTTAAGGGAGGCCCACCAAGAGTCAGAGGACTCCTATGCCTTTCACTCTCAGGCAATAGAGGGGCACCTGGTAGATGAAGGGGAGTGGAAATGCATCCCTTCTCAGGGAGGTAATAACAAAAATCCCTCCTGCCCCCCATCCCCTAGCCACATGCCACTTCAGAATAGGTATGAGGCCCTGGACCTAGAGAGCCAGCCAGATGATTTAGAAGAAAATAATCTGCCCCGTGAGCCTCCCAATTACAACTCATCTAAAAACCGAATTACCACCTCTAACATCAAGAAGAAGGGTAATCGCAGTGGGTGATTACCTTCTGAGGGGAACAGAGGACCCCGTATGTCGACTGGACCCATCCCACAGGGAAGTCTGCTGCTTCCCTGGGGCTCAGGTACAAAATATCACTGAGAGACTTCCTAGGCTGACTCAGTCCTCTGATTATTACCCACTGCTAATACTCCAGGCTGGCAGTGATGAAATTAAAAGGAGGAGTGTCAAGGCGCTTAAAAGAGAGTTTAGGGCACTGGGTCAAGTGGTTGATAGGGCAGGAGCACAGGTAGTGTTCTGCTCAGTCCATTTGGTGGCAGAAAAAAACAATGAAAGAAACAGGAGAACTCACATCATTAACAAGTGGCTCAAGCGTTGGTGTCATCGGCAAAATTTCAGATTCTTTGATCATGGGGCAACTTTTACGGAACCTGCTCTACTGGAATCAGACGGGATACATCTCTCTGTTAAGGGCAGAAGGTTTTTGGCTCATAACCTGGCAGACCTTGTTGAGAGGGCTTTAAACTAGGTCTGAAGGGGGAAGGGGATGCATCTGGGCTGTCTGGAAGCAGACCCAAGGATGGCAAGACTGTGTTAGGGGAGAAATCAATGGCCCAGCTGAGGTGCATGCACACCAATGCACGCAGCATGGGTAACATACAGGGAGAGCTGGAGGCCATGGTGCAACAACAGAACTATGATGTAGTCGCCATCACAGAAACATGGTGGGATGACTCACATAGTTGGAGCACGGCATTGGATGGCTACAAGCTCTTCAGAAGAGACAGAAAAGGGAGAAGAGGTGGAGGGGGGCCCTTTGTATTAGGGAAGTTTTGGATGTCATAGGTATTGAAACTAATGACGACAAAGTTGAGTCCCAATGGGTAAGAATTAAAGGGAAGGCCAACAAGGCTGACATCCTACTGGGAGCCTGCTATCATCCACCCAACAAGGAAGAAGAGGTGGACAGCTTATTCTATAAGCAACTGATCAATGTTTCAGGATCACCAGTCCTTGTTCTTGTAGGTGACTTCAACCTACCAGACATCTGCTGGGAACTTAATACAGCAGAAAAACAGCAGTCTAGAAAGTTTTTAGAGTGTGTGGAGGATAACTTTTTGCCACAACTGGTGGGTGAGCCCACCAGGGGAGGGACTATGTTGGACCTGTTGTTCACAAATAGAGATGGACTGGTGATGCGGAGGTTGGAGGCTGCTTGGGGCACAGTGATAATGAAATTATAGAATTCTCAATAATTGGTGAAATAAAGAGGAATATAAATAAGATCTCTACATTGGACTTCTGGAGGGCAGACTTTGGCCTATTTAAGAGACTTATTCAGAGAGTTCCTTGGAAAATAGCCCTTGAAAACAAAGGAGTCCAGGAGAGATGGGCAAGCTTCAAAGCAGAGATCTTGAGGGCGCAAGAACAGACAGTCCCTGTGTGCCGAAAGATGAGTCGACGAGGCAAATGGCCAGTGTGGATGAGCAATGAGGTTTTGAAGGAACTTAGAAATAAAAAAATCTTTTTAAGGAGGGACTGATTTCTCAGAAAGTATTTAAGGGAGCTCCTAGGGCATGTAGAAAAAAAAATAGGGAAGCCAAAGCTCAGTTTGAACTTAACTTGGCAACTTCTGTTAAAAATAATAATAAAAAAAAGTTTTTGCAAATATATTAATAGTAAAAGGAAGGATATAACCGACCTCTGTTCCTTATTGGATGAGGCAGGCAACCTAGTAACTAAAGATGAGGAAAAGGCAGAAATGCTTAATGCCTTCTTTTCCTCTCTCTTTAGTGGTAAGCCAGTTTTTCCTCAAGACAACTGTCCTCAGGTGTTGGTAGGTGGTGCCAGGGAGCAGAATGGTCCTCTTGTTATCCTAGAAGAGGCAGTCAGAGAACTGCTGGGGCACCTGGATATTTATAAATCAATGGAACCAAATAGGGTGATGAGGGAGCTGGCAGATGAGCTTGCAAAGTTGCTGTTCCATCATTTATCAAGAGTCGTGGCTCACTGGTGAGGTTCCAGATGACTGGAAGCTGGCCAATGTGACACCCATTTACAAAAAAGGTGGGGAAGAGGATCCTGGTAATTACAGGCCAGTTAGCTTGACCTCAGTACCAGGTAAGAAAATGGAACAGTTCATACTGAGTGCTATCACACAACACTTACAGGATGGCCAGGGTATCAGACCCAGTCAGCATGGGTTTACAAAGGGTAGGTCATGTCTGACCAACCTGGTCTCCTTCTATGACCAGGTGACCCATCTGGTGGATGCAGAAAAGGCTGTGGATGTTGTCTGTTTGGACTTCAGCAAGGCCTTTGACACTGTCTCCCACAGTATACTCCTGGAGAAGCTGGCAGCCCACGGCTTGGACAGGAGCACTCTTCGCTGGGTTAGAAACTGGCTGGATGGACAGGCCCAGAGAGTGGTGGTGAACAGTGCTGCATCCAGCTGGCAGCCAGTCACCAGTGGTGTCCCTCAGGGGTCTGTGCTGGGGCCAGTTCTGTTCAATATTTTTATTGATGGCATTGATGAGGGGATTGAGTCTTTCATTAGTAAATTTGCAGACAACACTAAGCTGGGAGCTTGTGTTGATCTATTGGAAGGAAGGAGGGCTCTGCAGAGAGACTTAGATCGGTTGGATGGATGGGCAGAGTCCAACAGCATGAAGTTTAATAAGTCTAAGTGCCGAGTTCTACATTTTTGCCACAAAAATCCCCTACAACGTTACAAGCTGGGGACAGTGTGGCTGGACAGTGTTCAGGCAGAAAGGGACCTGGGGGTGCTGGTCAACAGCCCATTGAATATGAGCCAGCAGTGTGCCCTGGTGGCCAAGAAGGCCAACAGTATCCTGGCCTGCATTCGGAATTGTGTGACCAGCAGGAGCAGGGAGGTCATTCTTCCCCTGTACTCAGCGCTGGTGAGGCCACACCTTGAGTACTGTGTCCAGTTCTGGGCCCCTCAGTTTAGGAAGGATGTTGAGATGCTTGAGCGCATCCAGAGGAGGGCAACAAGGCTGGTGATGGGCTTGGAATACAAGCCCTATGAGCAACGTTTGAAGGAGCTGGGGTTGTTTAGTCTGGAGAAGAGGAGACTTAGAGGTGACCTTACTGCTCTTTACAACTTCCCTAAGGGAGGTTGTAGACAGGTGGGGGTCGGTCTCTTTCACCAGGCAGTAACTGACAGAACAAGAGGACACAGTCTCAAGCTACGTCAGGGAAGGTACAGGTTGGATATTAGGAAAAAAAATTTCACCGAAAGAATAATAAAGTACTGGAATTGTCTTCCCAGGGAGGTGGTAGAATCACCATCTCTGGATGTGTTTAAAAAAAGACTGGATGTGGCACTTCGTGCTATAGTCTAGCTGAGGTGTTAGGGCATACGTTGGACTTGATGATCTTAGAGGTCTCTTCCAACCTCATTATTCTGTGATTCTATGAAGATAAAACTATAAACAAAATTTTTGTATAATAATATTAAGTCACAAAAGAGGGTTGCTATGCGGATTTCCTTTCAAAAACTCTGGAGCCCAGAGCTTTCTGTATCTTCTAAGCAGGAGCATAATGAAAGTGTTACAGGTGCTGATTTGAAAGTGTTGCCAAATGAGCAACATAAAAACTGTTTTTGTGTACCACAAGTGATAAAGCTCAGTCACCTCTTTTCCCGTCATATACTTCAAACTCTCAGTCATGCATTGATGACCACAAAAGATGCATTGAAAGAACTGTTTGGATATCTGAGACATATTTAGGCTTCACTTTGCCAGAGTACTTTAAAATGTGCACAGCTTTTATACCCTTGAGTAATCTCCTACTAAAAAATGTTTTTTAAATATTCTTGTTGATTCAGAGCCCAGGCTGGTAAGATTGTCTCAAGCATTTAAAATATCAAAACAATGTTACACTTGATTTTAACTGTTGGTCAAAAAATGTCAATTTCCTTTTAGTTCAATGGAGTTTTTTCTGCTTTTTCTGTACCAACAAAACCCTCTGCACTGAGTTCTGTTCTGTTTGCAATTAAGTGTACTGTTTACACCAAAGTGAAAGTATTTAAGTTGGGAACTAGTGAGAAAATCTAGGGAAATACGACTAGTCCATGCTTCTGATCTTCACTGAATCCTTCAAAATATTATGAAATTAAAAGTTACAGATTCACTTTCCTCCTCTCTCTGGAATATCTAATTTTTTTATATTGTTTAGCCAGTATGACTGTGCCAAGAATAAGAACTTCCTTTCTCTGTCATGGTTTTGTAGGCATCTGAACTTGATCAGTCCAAAGATAAGACAAAATACTGATGTTTAGTTGCTCTATTCTTTTCAAATTTAGCCATTTAAATAATAAATAGATAATAAATATAAATAATTGTAGTGATACAAAAGGGTTTCAAATTCAGAAAGACCTTCCCAAATAAAGTTAAACAAAGTATGACAGAATAATAGCTACAAAACAAGTATCTTAAAGTTTCATGAGATGGAAAGTACTGGTTAGCTCACTTATCAGAATATTAAGATGTTTAGCATATAAAAATAATTCAGTGCAGTATGGTATCTAGCAGATGATGATTAAAATTATAAAATTAAGTTAAAGATTTATGAGTATAATGATGTTTCTAAGATGGTTTACTTATAATTTACAAGGAAAAAAAGAAAACAATTTTCCAGAAGAAAAATCTGGAGGTTTCTTTTATAAAGTGTATATGTAGGATAAAGCAGAGTTAAATTGCCAAATTTTATAACGATTATTGAAATTGCTTGACTACTAATAATAAATCATATTTTTCATTAGCATGTTCATAGTTTTAAGTAAAGAAAGTTGATTTTGTTCTAGGTGCTCTCAGATATAGGTAATGTAGGTAAATGTCTTCAAGTCTCAACGATGATGATTGTCTGGGTATGGGGGATGATGTTGTACAGTAATTGTAGTGTTGCCAACTAAAAGGCAGATAAAGCTAGATGCTGCTCTGCAAATAGATTTGGGGAGTTCAAACAGTTATGCTAAATAATAAGTAACACGTTAAATTAGCATTACGGTTATGCTAAATAATAACCATTTTTATTAGTAATGGTCACTCACAGATAATGAGTGACCATTGCCTGTTTCTTAATAAAGGTTAATCCAGGAGCCATTCATGGAAATGATTGCCATTGAGCAGGTGTCTTATGCAATTCCACGGCACAGATTGCATTTTGAGAACCAACATTTTCTGATGTGATATTGTCTGGAATAGGGGAAGAGGGCAGTGGCAAAAGTTGTATTTGATCTCTAACAGCATTCTTTCTGCAAGCTGGAACACATATCAATATTCTAACTTCCAAGTGTATGTATTTTCATGTCTAAGGCCAAATTTAACAATTTAATTTTATTTACTTAATGAGAATAAAGAATGTGTGAAGAACAGAAGAGAGAGGAGACAAAATTCCTGTGCTTGAAAAGCTATAATAGTTTCAGAAGTTGCACAAGACTCTACAAGTATCTAAACTTAGAATTTGCAAATATTTTTTTTCTGTCATTCAAGTGCAAACAATATTTTTATCTATTTTTATTACTTTTCGGTAAGAGACAGAACAAAAGGAAATCTTTATGAATTTTACCATTATTTGCCAGGTTTATGGTTCATTACATTAAAATCACTAGTAGTCAAACTTTTATAAGAATATGTTTGAATATTATAAAGACTCTGCAGCGTTGTAGATTTATGTATTTGTTGTATTTTCCATTTCCCGCACAACAGTTTTAACTATGGAAACAAGAAAATTACCCACCCTTTCAAAAAGGCTAGAGACTCATATAAAGCTGCATTCTCATTTTTTCTCTTCTGTTATTAACTTGCAGATCAAAATCATTATAAATTAGATATCACCAACAGGCAAAATTGGAACATTTTTCCAACTACTCATTTTAAAAAAGAATTCTGAGCTTAAACATGAGGACAAAATTTAACATAGCTGTTTCATTTCTGTTGGAGAACAAGGTTTTCCATCATCAAAATACCTTCAAGGACTGCATTTTACACTGTCTTATCTTACTGCTCATCGGGATAGCCAAAAAATGAATAAAAATTGAAATAAAAATATATTTTCTGAATCAAAAGTCCTAAAACATATTATATACTTAGATAGCTTATTGAAGAAACTATCTAAAATATTATTTTAGGAGGAGCTGTGATTTTGCTTTTCCAGTTTAAAATTACGATTAAGTAAACACAGAAAAAGCACATCCCCTGTAATTACATCTGGTGATTATATTTTATCTTTTTCTGATTGAATATTCATGGCATATACTGCTGTATATTTGAACACAGCTGAATGTTTCAAACAAAATTTTGTTGGCTTGTTTTCTTATAGTCAGAAATACTAGTGCAAAGTTGTACTGAGTTGGTGAGGGATTAGCCAGGAATAACAATTACACCACCATCCTGAAACATGGTTCTGTCTGGCTAAAGTGAAAGCAATAACAAACAAAGCTTTCCTTCTGCCTTCAGGCTGAGTATTGAGGGCTTCATCTCCTAGTAGAATGTGCAAGAAATTACAATACAAAATATTTACTACAGCAGTGAGAACTAACAACCCATATGCAGCTGCACAGCCTTGCATTGCTCCAGTGCTTCATGGAGATAATGATAATATTCTTTCCTTATTTTCCTCTTTAACATTTAAACTGATTTTTCAGTTACAGTCCTCTATCAAAATTAAGACAAGGTTCTGTTCTGATGTGGCAGATGTTATGGTGTTAAATTCAGAAGAATTTGGTCCATGTACATCAGCAAACTGTATAAGCTAGCACTCATTGATAGTCACTGCATGGGTCAGTACCTTTTAAAGGAAGATGAGATCATGCAAGGTTATCCATAGAAAAATTTGAGACTTTTGCTACTATAGTTTTCCTTGAGGCAAAACTCGACCAGATGTTATCTTTCTGAATTCTTCATTATGTATTAAACCCTTGTACTTTTTTAGTATTCGTTAATCTAGTTCTTCTTCCATGTCTGTAATAAGCAAAACATCTGTTTCTTCTTGTTCAATCAAAGTGCCTAACTCAAGAGTCCTACTTTTAAATTAATGTCATTTAAATAGAAAACCTACATAGAGAGAATGCATTTCATTAAGATATTTAATTTGCATATGAAACCATATTTTCCAGAACTCAGTAGGGAATTTGTGGTGGCAGCAATATGTATTTCTTTTTTTTTTTTCTCTCAACTTGCATACCAAAAAAGAGTAAGAAGAAAAGGAATGCAAATAAATATATGTATCAGCTCAGATAAGGAAATTAAACTGCAATGAGAAACCATCATTGTGCATTTGGTATGTAGGCCATCCTAAACTTTCCAGCTGAAAATTCTTTTATTGTAAGGAGGCATGATCTACTCTTACTAAAGAGTCTTGGTTTACAGAAAGATCTCAGCAAGCAAAAATAATCCTTATATACATGAGGCTTGTAATAAAATATTGCAACAGAAACAGATCATGCAGCTATACAAATTTATCCCCTATAATATATATATATCGAATATATCATATATCCCAATAATAATTTAATTCCTGACACAAAAGATTGTGTCATTTATAAAGGAAGGTTAACACTAGTGCCGCTAATACATATAAATAAAAAGTCAGATAAAAACAGTGGCGGAGATTAAAGGTGCTTTTAGTTTTTTGACTGGGGAGCAAAATTCTGTAAAGAAAATAGTGGCTATTTGCTGAGTACTAATGAGCAATCCTCATTAGTATTCATCAGTAAACTCCACAGGAAAAAATGTACCAGTAAGTTTTCTAAGCAAACATAAAATTGTACAAGAATTTTTGAGACAACTTTGAGCCAGAGCAGTTGGGAATATTACTGTCATACTGCAAAGCTCCATGAGGTTGGTTAATACCTTTAGCTAAGTAAACAGCCTTAATTTATGATTATTTTGTATCAATCCACTGAAGAGTTCATAAAGCAGAAATAGTGTCATCTTTCAGGGACTAACAGGAATGATGCCAACTTGTAGGGGCAGATATTTTTAATACAGTCAAAACAACTTTACTTCTCCAATCATTCTTCTAGCAAGCAGCTTACAGACAGCAATGTGGCCTCTTAGTATATCTTGCTAAATGCTGTGCACACAGAGAGAATGCATGAAATCACCTTTGCTCTTAACCTGCAGCTCTTCTCATGCTCTTATTTCCCGATCTGCTCAGGAGAAGCACCTGCTCTGCTTCCCTCCACCTGCTTTTTGCCTTGAGTCATTGTAATGTTCAGTTTCTCAGCATGCTGCTGGTGAGCCTGGGGGGTTTTCCCTCCACTGCACATGGGGACAGCACAGTACAAACACAAAATACAAAAGTACAGATTAAAATAACTGAAGTATTTTGCATCTCATGCCATATTTAACTTAAAAAAATAAAACTTTTCTCATTAGTACTTTCAGTTCATTCTTCTATGAAGGAGTATCCTCAAGAGATGAGGATGGTGAGCTTAGCCTTATTATATCAAATACAGTGAATTTCTAATTTCATAGCACAATCATCTGTCTTTAGCTCCATCAGTTGTCATGGTTGGTTCTCTCACTCCCACTCCTCAACAGGTCAAGGGGAGAAAATAGGATTGAGAAGTTCATGTAGTTCTGAGAAGTTCAAAGACAGAGAGATCATGTACCAATTACAGTTGCAAGCAAAACAGACTCAGCTTGTGAAAATTAATTTAATTCATTGCCAATTAAAATAGATCTAGGCAGTGAGAAACAAAAGCAATCATTAAAACAACAGCTTTCTTCCTCCTTCTTCTTGAAGCTCACCTTCCTCAGTCACAACTCTTCTACATCCTGTTCCTGAGCAGCACAGGAGGGGATGCAGGGGTAAGACCAGGACTCTGCTGCTCCTGCTCTCTTGAGCTGTTCCTCTGCTCTGGTGGCCAGAGCTGTTCCCTTCCCTCCTTGCTCTCTCTCCCCCTTGGGAGCTGGCAGGGCTGTTTCTGACCTGGTTTCCCTCACCTCTCCCTGCCTGGGGCTGAGGGGCTTGGTTGTGCTCAGCTGTGCACAACTTCTTGTCTCATATACTGCTGTGTCTTGGTTTCTGCAATATCCCCCTTTCCAGAGAGTGTTTTAGATATACCTCACTTTGTGATGAACAGCTCATGCCACTGCTTTTGTGCCCCATGTTTTAATAGCCAGTGCTTGATTTTTGTCCAGGAGTCTCTAGTCGTTGTTATTCAGTTCAAAGTAGTACTGAATACCTCGATAAAAATATAAAATAGATTTTTTTTTTTTTTTATATTAGGTCATCTCAGGCTGGAAAATTGGGGTTTTAAGTATGTTCTGATAAGCTTCAGTTGTAGTAGCACATGCTGTAACAATTTTGCTTTGGAAGTCTATATAAAACTGTGTATTTTTCTTTCTTAGTTTATTATCAGTGAAAATTAATTTTATCTGGTTTATAATTCTATGTTTTTGCAGTTTCTTCTTTTTCAAATGTAATGAAAATAGAGAAAGAGCTTACAAAAAGAAAGAAAAATTCCCTCATATTTGATATATTAAGTTTTTCATCTGTTCTTACTCTAAATTGAATAAGCTTGCAGCTTTAGTAGTAACATTTCTTACTGATACATTTCCAAGAGGCTTTTGCCACTTTTCTTCATACTAATGAATTTTCTGAGAATATTACGAGAAGAGCACCCTATTTTATTTCACAGCTTGATCTCATATTTTAAACAAAGATGTGAAAACACTAAGAAAAAAATGTTCATCAAATTTTTGGTATATCTCTTTGCTGTGACTATTGTTCTTCATTCATAGAAGATAACATTCTATTCAATATTTTGAAAAGTTATGTTGCATTATACTTCTGCTGACATTTTGCTTTCCACTTAATTTTAGAAACAGCATATTACATTGCATTGAGCTTTATTTTGGCAAATGACATTTTTCTAAGGTGACTTTATCTAGGTGGAGAAAATATTGCTTGCAAGAGATGCCACTTGCTGACCCAGCATAACCTGTCTGCACGGAAATGAGTAGAACAAACCAGCACCCTTTGGCAGTTCTTAATGTGCCAGGCAAACTGGCTTTCTGCCAGCTGTTGGAGACAATATTAGAAGTATATAAATTCTGTGGCTTTTAAAAGATCTGAATGAATGAACAATTCCATCTGCTTCACTGCTACCAGTATTTGGAGGATGGTGCTTCCATGAGATTTTGGGGTTTTCAGACATTTGCTGAAATAAATGCTTTCTACTGGTTTTGAAGTTCCTCTGTGATAATGTATTCCTCTGTCCTCTTCTTCTCTGAGTAGCCCTACATCCCAATTAGCTGTGAATTCACCACTTACGTGAGCCCTTTCCACTCCTATTTTTCTTTTCCCTTTTCTTGGAAATATCTAAAACTATATATATCTAACATGAGCATAATGTGCCCTTTGGCACTGTTACTCAATATAGTTAAATGGATGAATCAATATATTTTCCTTCTGAGCTTAATCATAGAAACAATTAAGACATATTCTTTATTAGTAAAATGCAGAATATGGCCTTTTGATAGGAAAGGTGAGTGATAACATCTGTAGTTAGCTACTATTATGCCTGTAAGCATGGACACTTCAGTAGTTCCAAGACTT
Organism: Vidua macroura; assembly: GCF_024509145.1. Classification (NCBI taxonomy): domain Eukaryota; kingdom Metazoa; phylum Chordata; class Aves; order Passeriformes; family Viduidae; genus Vidua; species Vidua macroura. Next base: position 50,317,721 of record NC_071571.1, on the reverse strand, counting down.
GTATTTATGACATAATGTGGATTTCTTTGTAATTGTCACTTTAATAACAATACCTCATTATCCCACTAAAATTATTTCATTTCTGCAGTAACCTTTATTAAACCTTATATAATGAGCCTGGGAAAGAGACACACAAAACACTCGGAGATAATAAATATTGGAGTAAGTAAAATATTGCAATGTGGTTTTTTGTTCTTCATAGGCTCTGGTCTTAATGATGGGCAGTGGCATGAAGTTCGATTCCTGGCTAAGGAAAATTTTGCTGTCCTCACCATTGATGGTGATGAAGCTTCAGCTGTTCGAACTAACAGCCCTCTACAAGTCAAGACGGGAGAAAAATATTTCTTTGGAGGTAAAAAAACATCAAAACAAATACATGTTTTAATGTCTATAACAGGTGAAATGTCTATAACAGGTGAAATGGAGTTCAGGATGTAATTCATTTGTGTGTGTATCTTATTATGGGGTAAATAGGTGTACAATACTAAACTTAATGCCACTTTCAATCTAACTCAGAATGATTTCTCAGATCTCTGAACATTTCAGAGAAAGGGGACTCTTGATTGTTTAAACAAAAGGCACCAAGTGGAGAAATAAGCTTAACTTTTTAAGTTCAAAATCCTGAAGAGGAAAAAAATAAGTCATTGTTCAGAACAGGTCCTGATTTTTTGGCTGATTTTTAAGCACTGTCATGATTGTGGATAATTGAGAAGCTCTCATAGATTGAAGCCTTAGACTGTTCGGTATTTTTGTTTATTGATAGTACATATGCTAAAAAAAGAGTGCTTAAAAATTGTGCCTTTGACATTTATTGTGATGGTCTTCTATGTTATCATTATGAAAATCAAAAAAGGCCATCAAAAGTCTTGAATTTTCAAAATTGACATTTAAATTTCTATATTAAAAAGTGTCTTTGTGTGTCAAAAATATTTTTGATCAAAAAAAATGCAGGTGGCACTTTTGAAGTGTGCCACACATTTGAGGTTGAACATGAATTCTTCATACAGAGAACATAAATTTTAAAAGCAGAATTTATCAGTGTTAAGAACTGATTTCTTTAAAACTTACAAGGTGAATGTCTAATAAAAATAAAATATAAATGTGATACTATAAATAGTCATAACATTACCCAAGGAAAGGAAAATTTAGTGTTACATGAAGTACTCTAAATAGAAAGGGAAAACAGTAATTTCAAGGTTGTTTGCATTTCATTGTTATCAAATTAAAGGTTTGTCACAAGAGTTAAATTTCCTATTTCTGTAACATGCCTATTTTCCAATATCTGTAATTCAGCTAATACTGTAGTTTTAGCCTATTGTCTCAAATAAGAGTTCTAGTATAACCAGTTTCCATATGCTAAAATGTGAAAATTATTTTGTTGTCAAAACATAGTACGTTCAATTTGTCAGAATCTGTGACATTCTAATTAAATGAAGTTATTAAGACACATAGGAGACAATGAGAGGAAATGCTGTATATAATACATCCAGTGTTAAATTCTGTTAATTTTGATAGGTAAAATCCCCAGATCACTATTACATTTCTGGAGAGACCTTGACTGATTTCTTCTGAAATGGCTTTTACCTATATTTCTCTGTCTTTGAGGGATAGATTGTCAAGTTTCTCCAGGTAGCTTTTATACCCTTTCTCAGTCAAAAGTGAGGTTGATATGTTGTCATTTCAGTTGGACTATGAAATTTGCCTGATTTGTCATTGCTGACCTGTACTTTATAATTCCACCATTCTTCCATAAAAAACAAGCATGCATGCAGATACTTTTCTAGTGGGATATGGACATCAATCATGAATTCCCTGAAGTCTCATTCCCACATCTGTTCATGCAAATACATGGTCCTATTACAGAAACTATGGGGTGTTTGTTTTTCCTTAGTATCTTTTGTCCTCTGAAAGGTCTTCTAGAGGTATGTCAAAAGAACAGTGGTGTCCTAACCTTCATGTCCCAAGTTTATTTCAAAATCTGCATTTGCAACACTTTACTTACTCACATAAACTGTCAGAAGCTGTGAATCTGAGGAAGCTTAACTTAGAGAACCTATTTATAATATTATGTTCCCACATATATTTCTATATAAATGTATGCTATTTATTTATGGACATATAAATAATATATTAAAGACTGCAACTTAAAGACAGTCTTTTGGATGCATGTTACAAACCTGATCTTTATATTCATGACCTGCATCTTATAAGGCAAAGGTATTTTTGTTCTGTTCCCTCCAAATGTACATGTTCCTCCTTAGTTGTGTTAAGAAGCACTTCAAGTCATGGCTTTAAACAAATAACATTTGCAAGAGAAGGAGAATAGTGAGGAACCTCAAAAATTTGGGCCAGGTGGTAATCAAAGATATTTTCATTAATTTCCTTAGTAATAAGTACAGATAAGAAAGCATCAAACACTTATTTGCTGCCAATACACATAGTTGTTTAGGAAGTGATAACTTCTTGAATTCAGAGGGCAGTAGCCATCTGCACAATGCTAGATGGGTAGCAGAAATAATTGTCAATTTTTTGGTGATGTTTTCATTGTGAAAATGAATCTAGATTTATTTGCTAAAGAATTGAATATGATAGTTACAGCTATTTACACTGTTAAATGTTTGTATTGTGAAATATAAACATATATAACAGATGCAGAAGTTAAATGATGAAATTTAAAGATAGCAGTGTTATGATATTCATCCAATCCCACTGCTATATTTCTTGACCTTTCAAAATCCTGAGAAAACTCAGTCCTTTGAATTTGTGTTTGGAGAGGTTGTACAGCATGCTTGGAACACTCTTTGAAGGCTTACTTCATCTTTGAAGGAGCTACTATATGTTTGCAAGTGTTTTGTTCTCCAAACTTTCCCTTTCTCTGATTCCAGAATAAGTGAGCCTCTTTATTTTCCTGTTTCCTGATGTCAATATAACAAATGTATATGATAGGCAATGTTATTGTCTTTGCTGAAGAAAAGATTTAGAAGTTGCATTTCAGCACTGCAGTGCAGTATTTTCTCAAAAATGCTTGTCATTGACCAACAGAGCCAAATTTTTACAACACATGCAGTAACATTTGAATAAAGGAGATGTTGAAATCAAAATATTTTGTGGCTTCTGCTTGTAGAACTAACTTTTCTAGTTTTGAAAAACTAGGAAAATACTTTGTACATTTACTAGTAAGGAAATGATAAGAGTATTATTCATTCCTCTGTCAGAGAATATTATGTTCAGTACTGTTAAAATCTTTCTTTTCACCTTGCTTTGTGCCTCTCCAGTGCCATCTCCCAGGAATACTGAGATACTCCCAAAGGACAGACAGTAGTGATGTTTTATTCAAGCCTAAAGAGTAAGGGGAAGCTGTGTAAGATGAGCCATTTCTGTAGATTGTGTGAATGTGGGAGGGTGGGTGCTAATTGCCTATTACCCTTCTGTATAACGTATTTTCTGCCCACTGGTTTTATTTTCCTTCTTTTTCTTCTCTTGAATTTGTGTTTTTGGAAAGAAGTGAACTTCCCTTCCCTACTAAGCTCTAGAGAATGATGTTTCTTTGTTGTTTCCAATTATCTGCATAAAACAAAGAAACAGACCAGAGGAAATGAATCACGGACTGAGAATGAGTCCATTAACCTCATTTGCACTGTTGGACATAAAGGGCTTTTGTGAAGCATCCTAAGCTTTCACCAAACCACCTAATAGCTGCCTGATGTCCATAGGAAATATTTGATTAGAGACATATTTTTGACTTGTTTCTATGGCATTTCTTTTTAATTGAGTCTACTTTTCCTCTCCTTTTCACTGGCTCAAGGATGGGAGAGTTTTTAGTATAAATGCTAAATTTTCATTGAGATCAAAGGTATGCTGTGAGCATCAGTCAATCCACTCTGTGCTGCTTTAGCTAAGCAAAGATGAAGGGAATATGCAGTAAATTTCCTATGGGATACCAGTCTGAGGTTTATAGAAAGTACTCCCTTTCTCTGCAAAACACATGAAATCTTGTTCCTGGAGTAGAATTTGTTTCCAGAAGTTGTGTTGGTCTAAAAGTCCATAAAATCAGAGGTGATGGAAGGAGGAGGGAATTTTAGGTGAGAAATTACCTTCCTGTGTTTCACATTTCCTGGACTCTTCTGTGAATGTTTTCTTCTTAAAGATCTTTGTGTGATGTGTCTAAATTTTTCATCAAGTTCCCTGCTGTTATAATTGTGTGGATTGTTTTCATTAACACCCATTAATGGCCATACTTCCTAGGTAGTGTCACTGGCACTTAAAAAGCATCCGAAATATCACAATTTCAAATATTATCAGATAGGAAGGGGTCTTTTTTTTTTTTTTTTTTGGTGGGGAGTTGCATGTTTCTGTAGCTCAAATTCAAATTTGTTCAGCAAAACCAAAGTTGAGTTTTTAGGTGTCACAACAAATAAATGAGACACAGCTAATGGTAATTCATGTTATCTGTTACCTAAAAAATAAAAAAGTCCCAGCTGACTTAATTTCTGCAAGTCTGAGAGTTCTCACATAAGAATAAGTAACAATGTTTGGTTGAATTTGTATTTTTGCTGATCTTTTCGGCAAATTTTTCGTATGTCAGGCCTTCAGTTTTGCTGCCTATTTGTTGTTTGTGTTGGTTTGGGTTTTCTTTTGCATGTATGACCACAAGACAGGATGCTCAAATTTGATTTTCTTGTGGAAAAAGTCTTGAGTGTGTTTTGAAATCTTTCTTCTCATGATCATAACTCTACTGCAAACTCAAATACAAATTCATGAGGAGAACACAGAGGAAATTTCAGGTAACTCAGGGTATGATGTGATTTTTGTGTGTCTTCAACATTCATCTTCAGGTATTCTCCCAAGTCAGACCTACGAAAAAATGGTAAACACATGGAATGGAAATAAAATAATTGGAATAGGTCGTATATTTTAACAGCCCTCATACCTTGGATTGTTAAATCTGGAATGTTTATAACTCAATACACAAGCAAAGAATGCTGATATGCAAAATTTATAAACATAAGCAAAGAAAGGAAGTGCTCGTAGGAAGTAAAAAAAGCAAATTAGATGGCAGGCAATTATAAACCTCTCTCTGGTATTTAATACATGATTGAAATTCTTTATTATTTCATCATCTCACTTGTACTATGAATGAGGAAACACAACTGAATTCACATTCTCTTTATACAACTGACAGAGCTGAAGGGAGTCGATCATCATTTCCCATTAACTCTTTGAGATTTATGCTTTTTTCATCATGTTTAAAGTTTTGTTTATTTCATTCAGATAATTTGAAGGTTAGTAATATCAGACAAAGTAAAATAATGGTGACTTTCTGTGATTAATTTTCAGTAATGTCAATATGCCAATCCACCAATACATTTTATACAACAGTACAAGCAGAAATTCTGGAGATAGATTGATGTCCTGAGGAAAAACAGGTGCAGGCAGAAAGCTGGTACAATGTGCAAGAAAATAAAAGATGAAATGCATGGTAATGGCAGTTTAGGAATGTATGTATGGGGGCATGAGTCTTGCTAGAAAACTTCAGCTTTTGAGTAAAGGTCTATTAAATATGAGAAATGTCTATCCACTGAAATATAAATGGATGAAGTCTTAAAAAGTGCTCTCCTTGTTACAACATAAATCTCTTGTTAAGCTGAGGTTGTTAGCCACAGAATATATATCTAGAAGTTTCCCAAAAAATAAAGCATAGGAACTTATCTCTTTTACTTTATTTTCTTCGAAGCACTAAAGCAAATGTTTGTGTGCAGCAGAAAAGAGAACATCAAAATTTTGAATACATTTTCTTTACTCTTACTGTCATTTAAAACCAAGAAAGGACAAAGAATGGGGAAGAATATATACCATAGAAAGTAAACCTGCATGGACAGGGGAAGGAGTAAATTGACTTTATGGAACTCTGTTGTCTCTAACTCTGTGAGTATATTATTTATTAACTTTTTCAGTAAGTATAGTAGTCATACTGTTCCCTGAGTCTTAGTCTGAAGCAAATTGTTCCAGTTTCTGAATATCCCAGAAAATTAAAATAAAAATAGGGGAAATTCCCTATCTAGTACAGATATTGATTCCAAACAGAAAGGAAAAGGGCTTGTAAAAATTATCCACACTTCTTCTAAAGGAAACACTTTTGGAGAAGGAAATTTGTGTTGAAGACCCAGAAGAAAGGTACTGAAGACATACTCAAAAGTGAAAATTATATCTGTATTCTATATGGCCCTCCTTCATTAGCTTTATTAGGTCAAGCAATAAGGTTTTTGGTACCAGTAAGTGAAAAAGATATTGATAGGAGGGGAAGGGCAGGCATTTCAAGAAGCAGTGAAAGTTGGTAGGAATGTTAACCAGTCCTAATCACTAGTCAGTACTGATTAGAGCTCCGTGGTTTTAGAACACTTAAAACAATGTAGTCTATTGATGGCATTAGGAATCACAAGTATGTCTGTATGTGTGTCATGAATTGTGATGTAAAAAATAACAGGAAAAAAAATAATAGAAATGAGAAAAGGTAAATTCCTGGTGCCATCAATAAGCCATATTGTTTTCAGAGGCTTTCCTTTCTTTGGGGAGTGACTTACTGATGCTCCTCAATGGATTTTCCATAGCAAAATCTGTGCTATTCCTCTTTAAAATCATAGGATCATAGAATCACAGAATGGCTTGGATTGGACGGGAACATCAATGTAGTTCCAACCCCTCTGTCCTGAGCAGTGAGTGGTATGTTCCACTAGACCAGATTGCTGAGAATCTCATCCAACCTGGCCTTAAACACTTCCAGGGACAGGGCATCCACAACTTTTCTGGGCAACCTGTTGTAGTGTCTCACCACCCTCAGAGTAAGGAAATTCTTCCTACTATCTAATCTAAAGCTCCTGTCTTTCAGTTTGAAGCCATTTCTTCTCTTCCTTGTAAAGGATCCCTCTCCATTTTCCTTGTTGGTTCCCTTCTGTAGGCTTCCTTCTGTAGGCTCCCTTCCTTGTAGGCTCCCTACTGTAAAGCCACAATTAGGTCACCTGTAAGTAATTAGGTCAGTTTCAGCCTTCTATTTCCAGGCTGAAAAATCTGGTTTTGTCAGCCTTTCCTCATGTGAGAGGTGGTCAATCCCTCTAATTATCTTGGTGACTTCCCTTTTTTCTCCCACACTTCTAAACATGAGACAAATTTTCAGTCACATTTCAATGTTTTAAGTATGTAAAACATGAGCACCTGTTAATATTGTAAACAACCTTAGGCAAAAATTTGCCTAAATGCAATTGATTTTGATGATATTCAGAAAACTGACTCACTTTTCAGAGGAATCTACTTATCTAGATGATTGTGAAAATTAATACCTTTTGAAATCTGATTTAATGAGTCATAAATGCATAACAGGAGAAAGAAAACCAGATATCACCAAATGTGTTTCTGAAAGTGGGAGACAGAACAAAAATGTGTTATTTAGAAAAAGGCCTGCCTGACTCATATGGTCTGAGTGGAGAATGGTTCTCAATGCTGATTGTAAATTCTGTCACATATATGAAACCTGATTGGAGCTCCAATTATAATTACTATCTGATGCTTCTACTATATAAGCAAGCTGCAGGTAGCCCTTTGTGTCTAGGGCTGTCAATTAAATCCTTGCATGCCTGCAGTCCCAGGTTGTTATCACCTTCTACTGAAGACAACAAATCTCATCATATAAAAGTGGCAGTCTACAGCTCTAACAAGAACACTTATTAGTGATGCTTTTGTAAATGATGAAGCAGATTTTAAAGGCTTATATCTTCCAAAGAAAGAACTTTATTGAATCTCACAGTCAGTGGTGTACAGCTGATTTATCTGCATAAATTGGCAAAATGGAACCATGAAGCTGAAAGAGAAGGTTTAAAGACTTTTTTTTTTTTTTTTTTACTTGCCAGCTAAGCACTGAACTCACCTGTATAGTACTTTGCAGCAGGAATTACCAAGTTGGAGATGCACAAATCTCCAGCGTGGATTGCTGATGGTAACTGGCTTACTTCCCAGTTTGCATTAAATTACCTTGTAAGTGTCAAAGTATGTCCGCTTTGAGTTTAATTTAGGCTGGAGAAGTTTTGATAATGCAGTACTGAATATGTAATATTGATGATTCCCTTTAGGAGGGAATTGTTTTTTAACCAGCAAATTGATAGACAATTTTGCGTTATTAAGTCCTGTCAAAGACATTGCCATTCAGCTTATTCACTGAATGGCCACAATCTTTTTTTTTTTCTTTTTTTGCGTGGAATTGGATTTTTTTTTGTTAAGATGGAGAAATTTCTCTGAGATAGAACTAGCATAAATACTAACCATGCAGCTGTTAAAAACATCCTGTGTTTATGAATGAAGAAAAGAAATATAGACTTTTCAGAGATGATGGTCACTGTCAAGGTTATATTGCAAACTGGAGAAAAGAGAAACTAGATTTGTTTCCATGGCAATAAAGAATACCCTTAGTTTCTTTGAGTTCATTTCCGATCATAAAAAATGCATACATAACTCTACTGAGAGTCCTGAGAAGTGATTTTACAGACATTTTCCCTCTGGAGTAAGACCTGCATGCTTATCATTTGATCTAGTCCAACAAACCCGAGTGAGATTAGATGCTGTGGCTAGTAATATACAATGACTGAAAATCCTTTGGTAAGCAAACTTCTATTTATCAATAAAAAAAAGTCAAATGGTGGTGCTATGTGTAGCAGTGTGCATGATATTTTTGTTTTTGTGTAGGAAGTATTTTGCTTTAATCTATAACAGCAACACTCTAGAGGGCACTAAGGATATTTCCTTCTGAATCTTTTTCCAAGTAGATGATGCCTCAAACAGTAGCAAGGTTTAGTGGTGCTTGAAAATGCTTCATCTGCTCTTCATACCTAATTTTTATTATTCTTACTGACCAGACTTCCCAAAACACTTTCCGTACTTACTTGACACTTTTTAGGCAGTTTTTTGAAAGCCAATTTTTATATTTGATTATTTAAGTTTGGATATTTCTGTAGAGCTTCCCAGTAAATGATTTTTTTTTTTTTTTTTGTAATTACTTAGGCCTTTTGTGGTTTCGCTTACATCATAATAAAATGGAGTAGAATTTTGGAATAAGATGTTCGGATCCCATATTCCTATGATTTTCATTCATAGGAACATGTTGCACACAGTCGACCCTCTTCCATTTTTTTATACTCTCTTTGCAATTCTTGTTCCCCATTGACTTGGTAAGAGCTTTTCCATGTCGATTTTTTTTGATTGCACATTCACTGTTGCCTCTTATTAAGAACTTGGCTGAAGTACTGCCGCGTCTCGTCCCCAATTTCACAAGAGCAGATCTCTTGCTAGCCCCGGCTAGCTCTTTTCAGGGCGATAGGGCAGCGAGAGGCACTCCCTGCTGAACCCAGCTGGGCTCTAGAGAGTGCCTTCATGGGTCCGAGGACACTGCTGATCCCACCAGCAAGGAAGGAGGCGACACTCTTCTGGGGATAGGTCCAAGATTTATTGTGACTCCGAGGAGAGCCCCAGACCCCAACAGCACTCGAAAAGGTCTCAGAAGAGAGTGAGCGCGGAGGCTCGAACAGCCCCTGATACAGGGTGGGCGGGGAAACCCTGTCAGCCAATGGGAGAAGACATGGGCGTGGCCCTCTGAGGGAAGGACAACCGGGGTGTCCACTTAGGAGGGAAGAGGGGAGGGACTCCAGGCCATTGTCCAGTCACCCAGCAACCCAGGCAGAAGCCTCCAGACAAAGGGGAAGGATGGACAATCACCTGGGAGGGGTCAGGGGCATGAGTCAGGGTTTTTGGGATTGATGGACACACAGGTGCTGATGGGAAAACCTGGGATGAACCAAAAAGGCACAAGGGGGGTAACAGAGGGATAAAGCATTTTGAACATACATACAGTGGAACCTAAAAACACAACTCCACAAAGTACAGGGGAAAATACAACTGTAAAGAGCCTTTTGTTATTTGAATGTCTTAAAAATCATGGAGGGAGTAAACAGTACTCCTGCTGATAATGACTCAGTAATTCTGAAGATACTTGATAAAAATCTTGAGATAGCACAAAGATGGAATACTGCATATCTTGATGTGTGTTGAAGAAAGGTCACTGAGGAATTATACACCTGGAATAATAAATGAAGCTTAAATCTTTCTGAGAATAGTGGGGCTCTTTTTTATCAGTTATATATTCCTATTTCATTTTCAAAGAGATTTTATTATATTTATGATCTCAACAAAAGTCAAATAGGACAGGTCTTTATAAATGCAGCGGGTGATCTTTTCAAGAATCCTACAAATATTAGCAAAAAGACTATAGTTGTATCTCTTGTTAATGGCCAGAAATATAAAAATATCAAATTCACCTATCATTTGGTAAAGTGGAATTCTTATTTAGTCAAAAATTACTTTTGATATGTGCCATCAGCCACTGGGATGGTTCTACAAAATGACAACCACATGTGCATTCATGTGCACTCATTAAAAATGTGTTCAACAGAACTAATTTTATTTAGTGCTTCAGCATTTTGAAGTTCAAGCAAAGATACAAAGGTACAATCCACCTGCAGGAAAAAATTCCTGAATGTCATACAAGCATGTGAAATTTGAAGAGTTTTGTATTTGTCTCTGTTCCATGCTTGAACCTGTAGTAGGCAAGTACTTACTAGATTATGCCATGTGGAAGGTCTTTTTAGCTTTTCACTGATGACTTTCAAAGTTATATTCAGGCACTGTAGCTGACACTCAAAAAATTGATTTGGTTTGCATACATATCTCATATAATTAATATTGTGGCATCTGAATGACCCAATAATTCTCAAAAGTCACATTTGATTGAGAAAGCAGAAAAATACTGCAACGAAGGATCTCCATGGAAATTTTGCAGTAAAACTTTCCTTAATTGGGTCAAAGAAGTTTGCCATGATTCTAATATCTTTTGAAAGTATTCATTATAATACTGCCATTGCAAATGTATTAGCAGTTACTGTAGATTGCATTCTATTCTTTAGCTGAGTGTATTTGAGAAAAGCTCTGACTAATGAATGTATTCTCAGCACGTCATTTCAATGAGGCAGCTATCCAAGTCATTGTATTTCTCCTTTTAGATTTGTTTTCAGAGTCAAGAACAAATGTGTGTGCACTCTGATGGAATTTCAGGACTAACTCAGATTTTACTGACCTGAAAAAAATGGTAATCATTTGAAGAGGGTGATACCAACATTCTTAAGGAAATTTGTTTCATTCATTGTCTTTTTTATTCTTTGGAGTGTGACATACACAGCATTCTTCCTTAGCCATAATTTTTCATGAAACTGCTCTGAAACTAGTCTCATTTTAAAAATTCACTCAATTTTCTGCCTTGCTATTTCAGGACATGCAAGGGTAGGAAGAATCTGATTATTAGCAGTTTCAGAAACAGCCTTAGAGTTTACTGCTCTACAGATCATAATGATTGGGAGTCACATTTCTAATCCTATTGATCTGCAGTTTCATTAACTTTAAGCATCTCAGAAGCTTGCAAACTGTATGGAAGATGTTCTTGCTTAGCGAAATAAATAGAAGTATTTTGTTGTCATTATAAGCTTAAGACTGTTTCAAAAACACATTGTTTATAATGAAAATAAAAGAAGACTTCTACAAAGTCCATGGACCATTCAAAAAAAATTAATTAGGAATTATAAAGTTATGTGTGTAGGGTTTACACTAAAAGTATATATTGGAAAGAAAAAAAAATGTGCAATTTAAAAAAGAGTTGCATGAGCATATCCCATTCCCTTTTCCTGCATCCCATTGTCAGACCCACTGGAGGTGAATGCTTTAGTCTGCATGAACTTTATGATGGTATTTTAGTTTTCTGCTTCAGTCAAAATTTTGGTATGCATTAATGCACCTTACTACTCTTAAATAGGTTGTGTTAAAGAGAAGCACCATTTATAATTTTAAAATTATGATATTCCATTGTTAAAATTCAAATTTCTTAAACTTCATTTTTAACATAGTGGAATCACTTTGTATTTATTATCTCTGGTGAAAAATTGTTATTCTTATCTTAGTTGATAATAAGTGTTTATTTAACTTTTCTGATAATTTATTTTTTCTGGCCTCAATTAAAAATTGAAAGACAAATGTGGATTTCCCTCTTATGCTCTTAAAAATCTACCCCAGTGGAAATAAAGCTGTAGAGATTTGGAGGGTTCAATATATCGTAGCATGGCTGTGTGTGACCCTTAGCAAGCTATTTAGTATCTGCTGCTCAGTTCAGCTACCTACAAAATTACATTAAAAGTACTAATTTGAGGGCGACTCATTAAAAATTTACTGTGGACAATACAATTGACTCTATTCCCAGTACTAATGTATTACTTATCCATGAATATTCAAGTCCTACTTATTTATTCCCACAAATAATTATTAAAAGTTCATTTTAAGCCCCAGTGACTATGTATTTACTGAAAATGGTTTATGTTCTTTTATCAGTTTTGAAATTTGAGCTTTTGTAAAAGTAATACTGCATAAAAAAGGAAAAGTTCTATGAAAAAGTATACTATTTGAAATGTTAGTTTTGTTTGTTAGATTTAGAAAGACATTTAAAGTTATTTGTCCCATTTTAGAAAGCTTATGTGCTTTCCAAACATCATGGACTGCAAATGATGCACAGGTATATACACACATATATATACAAACATGTGTGTATATATATATCTATATCTATATATCTATAGATAGATATGAATATGTGTATGTGATATGGGTATAAAAACATCATGCTTTGATTTCCAGATGAGTTAGAGTTGAGTTAGTTACAAAAAAAGACCCAGCTGTGTAAAGGACAATATGATGTGACTTATGGGTGAAAATAAAACAGAATGAACAGAATTGCCAATAAAAGTTCAGTTTGTGAAGTGAAAATAAGTTACTTATTTACTTACTGATAAAATTCAGGATTAATTAATATAATGAGTAATGAAAATATTTTTATCATCTTCTTTATGAATAATTTGGTGATTTTTTTCTCCAAGGAAAACAGTTGTTGCATACGTGTCTTCTGATAAATTACTTAGTGTTCCACTTAAATAAATTACAATCTGAGAGACTTATTACTAGACTTCTTTAAAGGGTATTTGTGAGTCAGTTTAGATTTATGACACAATGTAAATCAAATTTTTAGTTATTGTTATTGATACTTGTGTTATTAAAAATTAATCATCTTATGCACAAGGGATAAAGATGACAAATCCAGGAACATGCTTTGAAGATGCACTGAAATTAATGTTCTTGAAAGAGTAATGTGACTGAATCTTCTTGCTTATTAGTATGTTTTTGACAAGCAGTACAGAGATTATTGAAGAAGAAGAAGATTTATATTAATAAAATATCTAATAATATAAAAAGAGTGTTGTATTCAAGACTGAAATAATTTTAGGTAAACATAGAATGAATTTTTGTTTTACTAATAGACAATGACAACTTTATTTTAAACTGAGAGAAGGCTAATTTTTTTAACCTAAGTAAATAAAATAATAGAAACTAGATACTTTATAATTTCCTGACAGTTTCTGCTTTCTCCTAAATAGCAGTTGTATACAGAGAGAGTAATAGGAATATACTTCAGTATTTCATTTGCAGTATTTCACAACCTATTAAGGCAGATAAAGAAAAACAAAGCTTATATTTTTTTCTAAGGGTTTTGTGTATGGAGTTATATATTTTCATATCTCAAAATCATGTTTGCAAATTGATTGATGGTGGTATTAACAGCCATGAAGGACTTCAAATGTGCTGTATTGTGTATCTGTTTCAGAAATGAAACAGATTTAACCCTAGCAGTTACCAAGGGATGCACCTTTATTTTACCGTGAGGCTTCATGACCTACTGATGCTGTCAAATTTCATAGAATAATTGCCAAAATATGAGAGATACATGATGAAGTAATATTTGAGAGAAGAAAATAAGCATGTAATACTTAAAATATCACTTTGAATGATATGAAAACTTACAGTCTTAAAATGTTCATTCTTGCAGCATAATAGAAATTTCATTAAATTGCTTAAAGCTTACTGAAAAATGCTTAGCTCTCTGATCAGAACACTGTCTAGATTATAAAACAGAATAAATGCTGTGGAAATAAATGATAGCTTTTTTATGTATTGTCTTACCAGGTCAGTATGAGCAAATTCTGTGTTTATAGGAACAGTATGATTGAGGGGATACACACCACTTTCTGTTGTCCTCCAACTTCATGCTAATGCCAGGATAAGACATTTTTTTAAGGAGTGATTAGAGGGCCAGTTTGTTTTTATTATTTTACTGCATACTATGTATTTGCATTTCTTTTAAATAAAATTGTTATCTTACGTGAGACCTGAAGTCTGAAAGATAAAAATTATTTCAATTCTTAATCAGTCTGTGTTTTAATCTGTCTTGAAAGCTGAAGGAAAAATGACTCAAAATATTTTGTGATATGTGAAGGAAGTTGAACTCTGCAGATGCTAGTACAGTAGGTTTGTGCACATCTGAAATATAGATGACAAAGAGTATGGACACATCCCATTTGGGGGTAGATAAGATAATCAAGACTGTTAGTGGTAAGTTGTTCATAATTTCCAGTGAAATCAGAGGTGGTGTCCAGGGTACCTGGTAATGGTGCCATACCATTACTCATTTGGCAGCTGTATATAATATGGTTTGAATAATGAGGAGTTTGATGAGTCCTTTTTCAGACTCATTTTTCAAGCAATTCAGACATCTTTTTCTGTCTTATATCTAAGCCTGGATAGTATGTGCTTATAAACCTACATCTTCTAATTTCTTCCCCTTCATTATCTGGATTAATCTGTTTCTAGAAACATATTAAATTTTTAATTAATGGAAATGCATTTTTGAGAATGTATCTTTAGCTCTTATTCTGTCTGTGCACATTATCATGCTTTTTTTACCTGGGGCTGGTTACAAGACCCTGAATTCCTTAGTCAGTTCCTTAGTCAGAATCCTTTTTACTCTTCTTATTCTTACTTGTCTTCCCTCCCCATGATTTTTGACTCCCCTGTTTCCCAACGTGCTGCTCAGTATCGCTCAATCAACGTGAAGAGATGAATTACTTCCTTGGCAAGAAGAGAGCATGAAGCCTGAGCACAGTGCACTCTAATTTGTCTTGTGTCGGAATGTAAAGCAGGCTCCATCACCCAGGCTGCCAGGCAAAGGTGAGGGATGGTGCCTCTGATAGGTTTATCATGTTTTCTCATCTCTAAGTAAGCTAAATGAAAACATAAAGTTCTCAGGGACTGGTTGGGTATGTACTGATAGCATATTACTTCTGGAACTAAAACTTAGGTCCACACTCTAGTGTCAGCATGTCTTTGTTTTAAAAGGAACAGAAACTTTGTGCTTATAATCACAAAGACAGCAATTTCCAGGCTTGTGTCATATGTCAATATAAATTGAATTTTAAATGTAAAATATATTACTAAACTATTCCTTTCTGTTTGGATGTAGGCAAAATAACTTCACTTTCAGGTAAGCATACCAATGCACACACTGCTTCAAATTACATTTTGGTGTATGAGTCAGAAGGACTGATGATAATGATGACCCAGAATTAAAAGTTCACATATCTGTCATGACAGTCAGAGAAGTCTGCATGAGAATTAGATGAGAAAGTGTAACTAATCACTGCAAACAGAGTCTTGTCAACAAACTTCCTAAATAAACTTCTCTCATCTTGTTTGAAGTTTTTTTGCCCATGTTTCCTTTAACATGTACTTTCCATGTAATTTTAGTCCATGTCATCCTCTCTCTGCCTTTTTGTAGAAATACTTTTCAATCCAGGCTGATTTTTTTTACTCCTTCTAAAAATGTGTTATACCTCCACTTAGGAAAGATCCCTGAAAAATTTAACTACAGTTGACCACTTTGGCACTAGCAAGGTTTTTACTAACTTCACTGTAGTGAAAAATTGTGTGGGAAGTGTATTGGAAAACACAGGTGCTGCTTAGAATCTAAATGGAGGAGTTTCTCCCTATGTCTATTTTTATTGTACTTCCAAACAAATGGACCAAGACCAATGAGTCATGATGGCTAATTGCACTATTTAAGGGCTGAATTACACCTACAGTAGGGGCTATTTCCCTAATAAATTCTAGACAGTTCTGAAGACCTCAGAAATAATTTCTGTACTGCACAAACACCTACCACAGAAGTCCTTTAACATTAAGGCAAATACAGCCTCAGCAAATAGAAAAAGAAGAGAGCGAGAGATTTTGCATGTAGGAAGAATGTTTTCTATGTAGAAAGCTGTCTTTTGTTGAGGGGTAATCTTAATAAATCTGGATTTCCTGTTTCCAACTCTTTTGTTTTCCTTGGCTTAGTCTTTCACCCAGGAATACACAGGGATCTGACAGAAAGAAATGCAGATGCCAACAACAGTTCAAATGTAAAGATGAAACTCCCTAGAGGTGAGGCTAAAAATACATTAGGTTGATATTTTTGAATTGAGAAGGATGCCATAGAAGGAGAAACTAAATGGGCTGTGCTGTGCTTATATCTTAATTTCGAATTTTGCTGTTGTTAAGCTTTATTTTCCTCTGCATGTCTTAGGGGTACACATTCCCTTGAATAGATATTCTATACATTACTAAAATGGTCAGTAAATTGCAATTAAAAATAAGGAGATGTTCCTTCTGTAAATAATCTGTAAATGAATTGCCAAAAATTTCGCAGAATGTATCTTATTAGTACAATATCAGAATGACAGCTGACAGTTATTCTCTTCCTGAGTGTATATACCTCTAGGTATCCATTTTCTTACTTAAATTTTTACTTAGAGGAGCATTAGAGAGTGTAGCACTCCAATTCCTCTGTTGACCACAATAGCTTTTATCAGATCTGATAGAATTTGGGTTCTTGCACCTTTCTCTTCGGAAGTAAGAGTAGTGGGTTATAAATTACATCATGTGAGGTATTTTTCCAGTAAAATAAAAAGTTTTGGAGAAAGAGGAAGGCCTTAAAAACCTTAGCAAAACAAGACATTACATGAATGTTTCTTTACTTTGTTTACCTAAAATCATATTCTCACAGAGATGTGGCCTTCTCTCAGGGTGAAGGAGACTGCTTCTGTTTTCAGAGATTTATCACATTCCATCCTACCAGTTGCTCATCTTTGTTCATGGGCTTTTCATATTCTGTGCAAAAGTTATTTTATAGCTTGATTGGACAGAAGGCAAAGTCATCAAAGCTGATAATTTTGGTATTGTTCCTCGATATCACTCAGTTATTTGGTCAGAAGAGGCTTTTGCCAGTCTATTCTGTCCTGTCTCCCACAGGCAGCTTTCTTTTGCCTTAATGTACACAGTTCATGCAATACTTAATAGTCAGAAAAATAAGACATGTTTTATAAATCACTGAAAAGCTACTCTAAATTCATCATCCTGATGTAATAGGGCTGAGACATGTAAGTGTAGGTCCATTGAAATCCCTCAACCTCCCTGCTTGGAATCTTTGATTGGGCACACAGTAAACAACCATGCTTACATGGCCTTTGTATTCATGTCTCCAGTAGATGAGCAATAGCTACATAAGAGAAAATACACATGGAATAAAGAGAGCAGTGATCTGTGGTCAAAATAAAGAATTTTCTGGGCAAAGTGAATTTCCTGTCATTTAATCTTACTGAAAAGGTTATATGTAATTAACTGATTTCATTTTTAGAAAGCAGCTAATTAGGTGATTCACTGAGATGCAAATGCATCATCCATTGATTTCTTTCTCAATCAGCATGGAGTAAAACTAGTAGCCCAATAAACTGATTTAGGGAAAGTTCTTCTGGCCCTGAAGAAAATGGGTGATGAAATAAAAGTTGTGATATTACTGAAGATGAGACAGTTCATTCTCACATTATTAAATAGTACAGGGAAGATGAATGAGTGCTCAACTTTTTAACAAAATAAGGGGCAAAAATTCCAGTGTAGCATTCAATAAATCAAGTAAGAAAGTCAGGGTCCTGCAGCTGTTTAAGTACTCGTCTTCTGATATGCTTTTTGAGCTTGTATTTTTACTCTTTTCTCTGTTCCTAATTTTCTTTGTGAGCTTAATTCTCTTTCCTGTGTGGTCTGTTGAAAGCATTAGTTAATTTTTTAACTTTTCCAGTTAAATTTCTGGAAAAAAGATAATATTGAGATACAAACCAGAAAAAGACCAGATATCTGGACTTCACAAAAGTGTTGACAATGTTTTCTTTTATTCAGAATTTGGGAGTACAGTGCTCTGAAATACTAAATTAATCATTGCTTTTTACTGAGTGGGCTCTGCAGCTTCTTGGTTCAAGTTTGATGGAACATTTTCACAACTGTGGTCCTGAAATGTTTGCTTTTCTTCTCTATCCTGCACCTCTCAGAAGTTAGAGCTGCAAAATGAGATGTAAAGAATTAGGCTCCTCAGTTAAGTCTGAATGTGATGAGGATGGCCCAAGAAACTTAAAATATATTTGATTAATAAAAGGAATTATTCCTAAGTGCGCTTAACTTGGATTTAATTAATTTAAATAACCCTTTGCATTGTGTTTAATTGATTTTATCTTCATGTTTCTTGACAAAACATCCTGGTGTTCTGACACTAGACTGTTTCAATATGGTTAAATTGTTCTTTGAAGAAAAGAAATATATCATGTAAAACTCCAGGAAAGATCAGATTCCCTGAGCTGTGACCGTATGTGAAAGAGGTGCTCCCTATGGGTAACTAACAATAACATAAACCAAGCCTCAGGCTCTTATCATCCTGTTCCAGAGTATTTACTTCATTTGAAATCATTGAGAATATATTGTCAGTAAAGGTACTTGTCATATCTCTCCTGGCTTAAAGGTTAGTCATGCAGAAGGGCGTTTTTAGTCATAGTTATGAAAAGTTGTTTGTTTTTTGTTTTTTTTTTTTTGTTTTTTTTTTTTTTGTGAAGGGGTAAATGTATTTCTATTCTCTGGTTAGACCTCAGCTGGGACCTTGGTCTAATATTTCTTTAGTTCATGAATATTAGCCTTTCTTTTGAATAGACCGAAGACATATGGAAAATCATCTCAGCTACATGTCTCTTGTGGGAAAAAGTCTAAATGTCAAGCCGTAGCACTGAAAGCCTTTAAAATTGGATCGTGTTCTGCAAAGAAACATGTTGATGAGTGTAGCAATGATTCTTTCCCAGAAGTGCCTTGCAGACTGTATTGCTAAAATGAATGCCGATTTCTCAGCCTGTGCTAGATCTGTTCAGCTACCAGGAACCTGTGAATTGTTTTTTGGATCTCAGATCTACTTCCACAAAAGACCATGTCTTTTGTCACCAAAATTTGCATTTTGTGTCAGCTGCACAATTTGACACAGGCAATTTGGTATTCTTGAATCACTGTTTCCCAGGAGCAAAACCAGGAATACATGGAGACACCTCAGACAACTGGTGCTTCATCTCATGTAACAGAAGGTCTTGAAAACTAAACATATAGGAATGCAGAAAAATATTTTCATGCTATGAAGAGAATGTTGTTTTTTGTTGTCACTGTCCTGCCTTTCTTAAACTTCCACAAATTCTGGGAAGGATCATACGGAAACTGCATTTGATCCTTTCAGCAAGTAATAGGAAAAAAGAGCTGTTCCTCTCATCATTGTGTGTGCCCACTTTCTCTTTCACCCATCACTTGCTCTCACTCATTGTAGTTTCAGGGTCTTTCTTTTCACCATCCTCTTCTCTGGAGCTGATGAAGTGGCAGAAGTGTAACTCCAGCCTCTGAACTGTAGGGAAGGAGATGGAGTGCCCTTCTGAGCCAGATTCTAGGGCTGCATCAGTGTAAACTGCATGGCTGGAGGTCCGATGGAGATCTTCTCAGTAAGTTTGTCTTCTCTGAAGTCCCAGTTTCACTATAATTTTGCTCAATACGTTACTAGGTATCCACAGGTTAAAGTAAAGCAGTAGTAGATGGTTGCATTAGACAGGACATGGATGGCAGCAGCAGAAACTTTCTAAACCATCCCCAACCTGGGATAGTTCTGATGAATTGTGCAGAGCAAAACAATCTGGTAAGATTACTGCTCTGCATTACCATTACTCTGTAAGTGAAATTCTTATGTTTCTAATGACTTTTTTTTGGGGGGGTGATAATTTTGATCAGCTTTAAATTGTATTGAGTAGTTGAACATGAAGGTGAATTTGTCAAAAACTTTGTGAGTGATGTAGAAAGTATAAAGAAAGCAGAAAGCTCTTAGGTTATGTTACTCTGATCTCATAATTGAAATAGATCTTTGGTTTTGTTTCCTCCTGGTTTTTCTGGTTCAGATGTATCTTAGACTATGACTGTCCTGTCAAATTAGACCAATCAAATGCATTTAAAATTGGATTTCAGGAACACATATTGCCCTCCCATGTACATCTGCCCTACAGATCCTGTTCACATGTTTTAAAGAGCTTGTCCTCAAGAGCTGTTTCTTTTGTATATTTTAGATCTCCATTAGCAGTTTTCAGTCTTTAGTGGAAGGAAGCTTGTAGACAATATGTTTGTATATATTGAAAGTGGGTTTGTATCATCTCTGAAATGAATAGAAATTCTGCTGATTTATCTTGACATTCTTTCATTTAAGGTTGAATGAAAAGTTCTTAATAATGTCTGTAGTCTGCCACAGACCAAGTCCCAAATGAACATTTATTTTTGCTGAAGACAATTGCTTTGTATCACGAACAAATTCACGTAGCATCTGGAAGGTGACATGAAAAATGGTCAATCTGTCTTAATTTTATTCGAGAGTTAGATTAAGAAATTAGCTATAGTTACTTGTGCACACAAGAAGTTTACCGTCATTGCTCTGATTTGCATGAAGGAAATACATTTACAGATTCCTGTTTCCTGAGTGCACTTTCTACTTTCTTGCAACCTACATGGTTACAAGTAGGTTTTCAGTAGTCATGACAACTTTCCACCTTTGCTTATGAATGCATTTTGGCATTTTTATTATAGTACTTAACAGGACATTGACTGTTTTACTCAGTTTTTGGAGCACTGTTGGTAAAAAAAGTAACATTCCAACTGGACTCAGGTGTCTCACAGACAGGATAACGTTACACTGATTTTTAAAAAGAAAAAGTATACCACCACAGCTAAAAATACAGTGGTTAAAGTTATATGTTTTGCAATGGTATCAAGTTACTAATTTTTCCTTACTCATTCATTGGACAAAGAACATCATACTTAAAAATCTAGTGTTTTCAATAGCAAGTACTCTGTAAAACAAGAGTAAACAGAAAAATTATCTTAACAGCTCTGATTTGGTTGCTTTGTTTCTTTGACTGTCTGTTACTATGTTTTAGAGGGTTAAACTCCAAAGCATCTTTGCATTTGCATCAAAGCATTCAGCCATGTGAAGTATTTGCAGTAAACCTCAAACCAGGTTTACCTAGCTGGTTTTCATTAAAACCTTTCATTAAAAGAACACTAAGTCTGTTTGATTTCAAGGATTCAGGATTTCCATAACACAGATCCTTTTCACTGAAGAGGGATGGTTACTATATAGTTTTTCCATGATTTTGCTGGGGAGAATGAGATGCAGCTCAATACCTATCAATTTCACTGAGACAGTAGTCTTCTTTAGAGAAGTCTTGTATGTGGACATGTGCAAACTGGAATTTAAATAAAGATACTCCTACAGTCCAGGGTGAATTAACCTGCTGAATTTTATGGATGAACATCTTGCCCCTTACTGTTGTAGATGTCGGCGAACCCAATGGGAAGAATGATGATGTCTAACTCCAGTTCAGAAGGCTGAATGATTTCTTTATTATAATTACGCTATAATACATTAATATACTATATAAAAGAGGATACTAAAAACTGCACGGTACTTTCTCTAACTATCATATCTAACTACTCACAGCTCGTGACCCTGTTCGCCAGAATCCAGGCACAGGTGGATCTGATTGGCCATCAGGCCCAAACAATCCACCATGACCCAATCAAGCGCTCACTCTGGGTAAACAATTCTCCAAACACATTCCACAAGAGAAAAGCAAGGAACAGAAATAGAAATTGTTTTCTCTTTCATTTCTCTCTGTGCACCTCTATGAAAAATTCTGAGAGAGAGAAAAGTGCTTGCCACACCTTACAAACCTGTATAGGCCTAAAATGCAATGCAAGTAAGAGAGGGTGTTAACTCAACTTACATGGTGATGTGCTTGATGTCAGAATTGGAACAATAGCATTTTTTAGAAACTGAAGCCAAGAAGGAACCGAGTGGAAATTGCACCTACCCTTTGCAAAAACTTTGAAGAGGAAAATGTTTTTTTTAATGCATTTACTAGCTTTTCATGACACCAGATGCAGTCCTGCATAAAGTTTGGTGAAATGCACTGCCTTAGTTTCATTTTAGTCTATCACCTTTGTTGCCATGTATATCAGCTTCTCTAACATCACAAGGTGCTAAATGATATCGCTTGTACCTGGGAGTGACAATATACATCTAGGGATCAAAATGCTCAAAACATTTAGCACAGCATATGCTTCCTGTGGAAATTTTCTATGCAAAAATACCCAATTTAGCTCTGAACAGAGCAGCAAAAGAAAAATCCACAGCTGGCAGCCTTCATCTCTGCTAATCCCGAGTGGCAGGCTAAATAAACAGGAAAAAAAAAAGCCCTTCTGTTCACTATTCTCTCCTTCCATTCAGTGTAAGAATTGTAATAAATACATGACAAGATGCAGGAATAGAATGCCAGTACTATTTCTTACTTATTCAAGACATCTAATTATATCCAAGAACACCAAATTAGTCTCAGCTCTAAAGGCACTGGAAGTATTATACATTGGGTGGCCTAGCTAAAGGCTTAACACACTGAATGGACACACATTTTTCATTTGCTGGCTATGCAGTAAAATCTTCATCATGCTGCTTTGTGTTGGGGTTTCTAACTTTCCCAATCATGTTGGTTATACTTAATTTATTTTTCAATTTTCTAGGGACAAGGTGATCTTTAATAGTATGTGCAGGTGTTAACCTGGGTTCTCCAAATCTGGGTCCTCCTTAAGCTATTTTTTATTCGTCTGTGAATTTGTTATTAACAAATGCTATTTTTTTGTTGTTGTTGTTTCTAATAGGAATAGTATTTATTGTTTAACAGGATACTGCCCACCTCTGCTGTGTTCTGATGTACACAGCAGCTGGTGTAATACATGTCATGACTGGGGGCCTCAGATGATGTCAGCATTCCTTACAAGGCAGTAAGTACTAATGCATCTGCCTTGTGCAGGTAGCAGGAGAGACACATTAGGAACACGTGGTCATTGCTATAATGGGAGGAGATTGCTAGTGTAGTTTCAACAGAACTCCGTACTGAGAACTTTTATGTTTGCTAAAAAAAAAATAGACAAGTTGAGTGAATAAAAGACCATGAATTTTGCTTTCAGTACTGTTACACACTAGGTAGTAAAGTTGTTCAAAAACTAACAATGAAGAGTTTCAGAAGGATTGATGAAATAATAAAGGGTTGCAGTTCAGCTTGGAGAAGAGAAGGCTCTGGTTGCTCTTATAGCAACCTCCCAGTACTTGAAGGACAAGTGGAAATGGATTTAAGTTGAAGAAGGGTAAATTTAGATTAGATATTAGGAAGAAATTCTTTACTGTGAGGAGTTTGTTGAGACACTGGAAAGGGTTGCCCAGAGATATTGTGGATACACCATCCTTGAAAGTGTTCAAGACCAGGCTGGATGGGATTTTGAGCAACCTGTGGAAGGTTGTCCCTTCCCATGTCAGGGGGCTGGAACTACATAGTCTCTAAGGTGCCTTGCAATTCAAATCATTTTGTGATGAAACACAGATAAAATTTGATGGAGAGGAAAGTTGAATGATGCACAAAAAAGACCAATCTGAAAATAGATTTGCAAATTTATTCATGGGCTTTAAGTTGACTTGCCACTTAGGATCTAGTTATCGATGTTACAGTAGAAAATGTCAAATCAGAATTCTGTAGTAGTTAGAAAAGTATTTTACATGATTACTCCGGAAAAGCATATACAACAAATTAGAGAACATCATTACATAAATCTATAGAATACCTATATCTTCAAAACAGAAGGTGATACAATCCTTTCTGCACAAGGAGAAATAAACATGGACTAAAGCTGGAAAATGTGACTGATATGATAGATATCTTTAAAATCAAACTGTCAGGGTGAAAACGAATTGGTTGCATTTTCTTTCAGTACAAAAAGTTGGAGACATCACATGAGATTAGCAGGTTTTTGCCTCAAAACTCAGAAAAGGAGGTGATCATTCATATGTTCTGTAGTCAAGCTATGGCATTCCATGCCATGAAATGCTGGGGATGATAAAATGTGACCAAAAGAGCAATTGTATTTTTTTTTCTTTTTATTCCCACTGAGAGCTATTAAAAAATAGGCAGCACTTCTGACTCAGGAATTCTCTAGTCAGCAACTTTCTGAAGGTCAAGAGGGGTTTATGGAGAGGTGTAACTGCACAGCTAAACACTGCCAAAGAAGGGAGTTTGGGATGGGAAGACCAATATGGAGTTTCTTGCCTATGTAAAAATTTCAGTGGACAAAAGCCAAATATTTCTGTTCTGTGAGCTTACTGGAAATGATGTGAAAGTGGTGTGCCCACAATCAGTAATAATCTAGTATGTCCTTCTCAGAGGCAATCTATTAGTCTCAACCACCATATGCACTGTCTTCATTTTTCACTCTAAAATATTAGAAGAGCAAAAAAGCATATTTTAAGAGTGTTTTAAAATCATTTGAGTTTGAGAAGATTTTAAATGTGCTTACAATCCTCTTCTGTAAGACTTCAGTGTACAATTATGTCCTTCTAAAGAGATAATCTGTCGTGTTTCACTTCTGGTACATCGAAAATGCTGGATTAAAGTGTTTCATATGACTGAGAAAAAAGGTCTGACAGAAAAAAAAAATATCCCCATGGTTTATGCTTTGCAGCAACAGTTAGCTATTGACACTATTGTCAGCAGATTTAAGGATGCCAAGTATTTCATAACCTGAATTGCATGTGATAGACTCTACTTAAAACATATGAATGAAAGAGAAAGTCCTGATCACACCATCTGGCACATGGCATTTACCCGAGTGAAAAAGTTCAAAATAAATAGGAAATGAGGCCAACTCCAAGTGCTAAAAATATATTTTTGTCTAAATAAGCAGCATATCAAACACTGTGGGTTCTGTATACTTATGGAAGTACAGAAGATGGAGAGAGAATGCACCATTCTGAGAGAGCAGCTGTTGTGAAAGTCATGCTATATAAAGACTGGGACTGGAATCCTGGTATTCTTCCAGGGCTGTTTTTCCAGATAAAACCAAATAAAGATAGCAATATGTAACCATTAGCAAGGTATCACAGTTTTTGTTTTCTACTTCATCAACACGTGGCCCTGTAGATCCTCAGTTCTGCCTCCCTGGCTGGCCTTGGATGCCCAGTGTGGTGTGGCATTGTGCCTGTGTACTGCTCTGGAGTCTGTCAGGTTTTTGAGTTTTTCTGTTCATCTGTGAGGAGTATGGCCTCCAGGAATAAAATAATTAGATTGGACTGAATATGGATGTTCTAGAATTTCTGTAGTGTGCTAGCTGCCTCCATACTTCTTCTAAGCGAGTGGTCTTCATCAGAATTTGGGATTACAGGCAAGAGTTTGAGAGTTAAGTATAAATTTGACATTTATGTAGGCCCTTTTTTTTTTTTTTACCCACACAGTATTCTGTATCATGATTTCCAGGGCATTTTTCATACATTGTCTGAAAAAACACAAGCTGTTTTCTTTTTATCCTTCCATCTCACATTCAGCTCCACATCTCTTACTTTAGGAAAAAAAATGCTACAGGAGAATCATTTAAAAAAAGCAAGAAACCTGTTTTCACACTACCTGGCAAAGCATTACACATAAGCTACATGGGGTCTGGATTGATGCGCATATTTTGCCCAGCTGTTGTGCTATGGGAGGTTGCCTCTTCAGTTTTAGCAAAGCAACAGATGAGCTACCCAGCAAGTAGGAACCAGCTGGGCAACTAGCCCGGCATGGCCTAAGCGTTTGCTTGTTTATGCAAGGGAAAAAGGTGGATGTGGGGCCTTACTGCTAAAAGCACCTGACTTTTGTGTTGTTGTAGTTTGGCTGCTACTGTTAGAGGAGCTGACTTATTTATAGCAGTAATTGCAGTGTAGATTAGCTTTGTGCCTCTGGATATGCTTTGGTGATTCCAGAGGAGAGCCATCTCTTTGAACCTCCTCACTCTAGTTTTGATGGTTTCTCTCACAAACAAGCATTTTAAAATGTCTTTGGAGGATTTCTGGGGAAGGATGTCTGTCAGACCTATTTACCTGACGTACCTGCCTTGCATTCAGACAAGCTTAGCACTAGAAGGAAAGGTACAATCATTCTTTTGGAGACCTCTAACACACAGCAAATGTCAATTTAATTCTTCGCAGTGTCCATGTTTTTAAAGGCCTGCATCTGTCACACTACTGGAGACAGCTATTAGCTTTGGATACCAGATGCAAAATATTCATCTGTAAAAAACCCTCTCTTTCTACTGCTGTGCTCTGACTGATGTCTCCCTCTGCTCCCAGAATCATCAAAAAGCAAGCCCCATCCATATTCTCATGTCAGCTTCCCAGTTTTGCTGCATAGGAGGGCTGCATAGGCAGGCTGAACAGAAACACTTTGATGTGTGCACTTCTCTGTTCTTAAGTATTTCTCAATGCATATTTTGAAGGCAAAATAAAATACTTGGATTCCCAGCTTTAAAATAAGTCTGAGTGAGTAGAAAACATATGCACATGTATACTCCTTAATGGAAGAAAGCTTGGTAATGAAGAATGAGCAGATTTTTATATGATGTATATAGTAATTGTTTTACTTATATTGCAAAATTATGCCTCACATTTTATTTCGGAGAAATCCCACTTTTCTCCTTTATATTTTACATATAAAAATGGGGTACAAAAATATAATTTAGACATGTGAGGCAGTTTCCTCACAGAAATTGAATTGCTTCTGTATTTGCAGTTACCTCCAAAATAGTTGGGTCACAGCTAATATAGTTCCTTAGATCACCCTGTGCAGACCATTATGCACAGGAATACAAAACAATGACCTGAGCAAATTATCTCAATTAAAGCCTTTTGGAGATGTGATATGCATTCCCAAAGTCTGGAAAACAGATTTCTCTCCCCAAATAGCACACTTGATGGAGGAGTTAAATACTTTCCTTTTTTTTTTCTTTTTTTTTTTTTCCAGACAGAAAGAAAGAAAGAAATACAGTAGCCTGCACTTGAAACAATTCATTTATAACAGATAAAAGTATGGCTAAATTCTATGTAATAAAGTATTTAGATATTATTCCACAAGTAATTAGGAGTAGCTACCTTTTCCTTTTTTTAATATTTGATGTGTCAATAAATCACTTAGGGAATAGTTCCAAAATAAAATAAACCTTCCCTCATGGGTGACAAAAGCAAGTAAATATATAACTAAGCACATGAGTTGCTAGATATCCCAGTCACTTGTTTCCATGTGAATTGCTGGTTTCTCTGTGCTGCTCTGGCCAGTCATTTGGCTGTTGAGACTTGTTCATGTGCTAGCCTATCCCATCATACTGGCCACTGAGCTGAGAAGGTGCATAACATTAAGGATCAGTGCAAATTTTTTTTTTCAATTGCCTGTTTAAATAACTTTTCACTGCAAAGTTTAGTCAGCTGTGTGTTGTTACCCCAGATGTGATACCATGTGTCTCTGGATATAAGGACTCATTAGTAAAATCTCTCTGCGTGGCATCTGGGTTTCTTGGCAATGATTTTTTTTTTCTCATCTCTGATTCAGAAAGCTGTTTGAAAATGAATGCCTAAAAGGAGCCTAGTCATTTATGTTGCAAAATTTTGACACTTCTGGATAGATGCCATGTCAGAGGCATTTTAAAAATCTAAGAACCCTGTAAGATAACCAGAGCTAAGAGGACACTGTTTTTTTTCTACTTTTCTTGGCAAAGGCATCCACTTCCTTTCCTGTTACTTCTCTCTTCTTTTTCCTTAAAACTCCGTTTTTGCTTACCAGAAGTAATCTTTATTCTGTCCTTTCATGGGAATTCTGGAATTCTAGGCAAAGAACAAGACTTAAATATCTGTCTGACAGGTAAAAAGCACTTTATATAAAATACATCACAATCACCTGTATTTATTTTGAGTTTAGAGAAGGTTAACATTTCTGCATTTCTCATGCAGCAGTAAGGTTTGTTGGAACTTAATATTTTGTTGTGAATGCACAGTAGCCGGGTCTTTCACTTGTTTATTAGCCTTGTATCACATTCCTATAAGTGATTGTTATGACATTTAGAGTTCAAGGACAAACTAGGTTATTTTTTATTGAAATGTAAGTCAGCATCCCTAAACCGTTAAGTGTTATGGGATACATTTGTTAAAACTGGCATCTCTCTGGAGGCCTTAGCTGGAAAAGATGTTATCACAGCTATTATACTTTCCTTTAATTCACTGAGTAACCAAATTGTGAATATGGTAAAATTCAGGGACTACTTACACAACAACAGTAAATCTGAGTGAAGAAGTATACACTGACATTAGAGAGATAAGGAAATCTGATAAGACAAATTCATAGAAAGATATGTGTCACAAATTCAGTTTATTTTAAAAGTTGTAACTCTGTGAAAGGCTCACTTTGTGTGAATTCCAGAGAGGCTTTTCACTTTAAAGTTACTGACTTTTTCTACTTCTGCTTTTGCTTGAATTCAATGGTCAGTGTATCTTAATTATTTTTGTTGATTTTCCTTTATGCTAACAGCAAGACAACAGGAAATCAAAATAAATCAAACTGTCTTCAAAGCAGGTTTTTTTTGCATTCTAATAATTTGCAGAAATGCACTTGGAAATCCTGTTGTGTTTAAAACTAAAAATAAAAATTATTTATTTTCTATTGATAAAATACATAAAAGGATCATATTGAATAAAAGTCTCCAATTCCTAAGCAGTCAGTTGGGCTTCAATTAATGTGTAAAAATAATAATGCAAAATCAAGTATTCAAAAACTAAGAGCTCAATTAGAATAATAAAGTTATGTGCACACATTTCAGTAGAGCAGTATTTCAACATTTATCTAATACAATGTAGAGCAAAATTTATATCTGGAGGTTATGTGAAATCTTCCTTTCCTAGATGATTTCTTTAAAGTAGTTCTGAAGCCTACAGCAAGTCTTTCTAATCTTCACTCAAAGGTAAACTTGTGATCTGCCAACAATTTTGTGTATGAAATAATCAAATTAAGGAAAGTTCTGTGGTCAGACTGGATCTAGCACTGAGCCTAACCTCTGTTTGTGTAACTCTGTCCCTTAGATCACCTGTAATTAATTAGAAATTAAAATTTGTAGGTCAAATTGTATCAGGTGGAGATTTTTCAATTGTACTGTTCTTAACATGAATTCAGGTTATTTAGCATTAATATGCAAGGAAATATAAGAAAAGGGCTTGATGATTTTATTTGTAAACATCCATTTTAAACAGGGCTTAGGGCAATCATCTCACTATAAAAGGCTACTAAATCAGCTTACTTTTGCAAAATTTTTATGTTCATTCAGATAATTTCAGTTCAGATAAACACCATTATGAGAGATAATCAGTCTAAATATCTCATGATTCATCTGTCTGTAAACTGAAAGTCCATTGATTATGGCTTTCTAAAATAATCATTACCATTAAAATAATTGATGGTAAGATTCTGAAAGTTTAAATAAATGCTTGGCAATTGCAAAGCTTATCTGGATTCATTAAACTAATTTAAATCAGGTGAAAATCTAACCCAGAAAAGGGCTTCATGCATGATTTCTCAGAGTTCCAAAAATGGTCTTCTGTTAATTTCTAACCAATACCAGAGGATTTATATGATTTTGAAGTAAAACCATTAAATTTATTTCTTTTAGCACAATATTGATCTTGAACTTACTTTAAAGGTTTTAGACTTCTAGCAGATCTTGCACTGGGCATGGACTGAGTTCGTAATGAAATCCAAATCACAAAGAAGGCCTTGTGGTTTTGATTTTTGCTGCAGACATTAACAGAGTGCTAGCTGGAGTCCCTGCTAACAAAGCAGATTGCTTCTTTTTTTGTTGTTAGACTCGTGAAAAATTGTAGTGCCAAGACCAAGTAGCATAGTCAAAAATTGTAACAGCTTTAAACTGTTTGCTGATGGTTGGTATAATTTATCTGGTTAAAGCACTTACAATAGGAAAATATTTCCTGATAAAATAATGACAATGGATTGAACAGTGGGATTTTGTAGATTTTGTCACTTTGTCCTGCTGGTTATTAGTATCTAATTCTATATTTGCTTTAGTTTGATCAAACAACAACAATTTCTAAAGGAGTCAATAAGATTCTTTGGTCCAATACTACAAATTCCTCCCTATTTGCAGAAGCTGGAAACAATGGCAAATGCACAGAATGCATTGTGCACCCAGCTAATTAGAGAGTAATGTTTTCAGTTAGGTACCTCAGCCTGTAAACATAACTATTCCAAAAGGGCAGAAGGAATTTCTGTGTGAGAATATAATTTAAATGTGTCTAATTCTTTCAGATTGAAACTCCAAAGTATGGTGACTTCATGTTTAGCACACGTGGGAAAACAAAGGAGGCAGAAAGACCATAGTGGAGTAGGATTTTGATCTCTCTCTAGGGGAAGAAGTATTTCCCTAAAGAATTAGGAGTAATTCAACAGCCTACTTTGGCAATAGGATATTTTTGTCAAATTTTTTGCAATATAATAATGCAAACTGTAGCAATGAGTGTTAATTATGTATTTCACAACCAAAGTTTGATTTCAAATACAGAAAACTGGAGTTTGCTTCATATCTAACATATAAGCTTGTTCCAGTAGCAGCAAATTTGGTCTTAGTGTGTAGAGATGTGATTAAGAATTCAATATAGATAAATCAAAATTATACAAATAGAATATGTTTAAATTTTCTATACATATCTAAATAGATTAATGTGGTCAGGCAGAGATGAAAATAAGATGATAAGTGGTTGAAGTATGTTTTCCAGTTTTTCAAAATTATTCTTGATGTAGCCAGCCAGTCAAAAATTTTAAAGTTTGGCTTCCAATGGTGTATTTCCTCAGCAAAAACACGGGAGGGGGTTAAATTTGCCTATCCTTCTGTTATTATT
This sequence comes from Vidua macroura, assembly GCF_024509145.1. Classification (NCBI taxonomy): domain Eukaryota; kingdom Metazoa; phylum Chordata; class Aves; order Passeriformes; family Viduidae; genus Vidua; species Vidua macroura. The sequence continues at coordinate 50,286,529 of NC_071571.1, read as the reverse complement.
GTCACAAAAGTAATCTGGAATTTTGACTTAAGAATTTTAGGGAAGGAACATATTCTGAGGCCTCACTCCCAGAAGATGTACCTAGTTGCTGTTAACTAGTCAAATTGGAGACTGACTAAGAATTAAGGGCCTATTCATGATAACTGATAGTAAAAGAATCAAGCAACTGACACCTGCATGTTTCCCAAAAAAAGCAAAGCTAAAAGCTTATCATTCATTATTGAAAAATAATAAATAAGGATGTGTAAGCTTTTATAATGAGAAACTTTTCAGTAAGTAGTGTTCCTCAAAGAAGACAGAAATAATAACATACTAATGTTTATTTCTAGAACTTTTTAGTAATTTGCAATAGATTCTAATATTATTTCTTCCATTGCCGAATGTTGGGTTCCAGGTTTTACTTTGCTGTTTGTCATTGCTGATTGATCCATTTCATCACCAGATTATGCTACCTTATATCATCTGAATCTGCATCTTCTCAGGCATTCCAAATTCAAAACTTGCATTATAAAGTTCAATTTGTGTGTAAAATCATAGAATAATTTAATTGGAAGTGGCCTTTTGAGGTCATGTGGCCCCATCTTCCTGCTTACATCTGTGCTGAATTTGACTTAAATCACTTGTGGGATTACTAGTTTCTTTTTACAATATCATAGGTCTAAAGTCAGTGGAAGACTTGGTTTCAAAGACATAAAATGCTATTACTGCGTTTTTCATTGCTTATCTTTTGTGGCTTTTTTCCTGCACTGATGCTGCAGAAAGAATACTGTAATGGCAGTGAAATGCAAATAGTGATCCCTGAATGTCTGACTAAGACATTCTCCTAAGAGTGTTCCAAAATCAAACTGCACTATATTTCCAGAAAGGCATTGTCAATATTAAACTGTTCTTAGGTCCTTGGAGTCAGTAAAACCTTTACCTAATAAAAGACTTTAAGTTTTGGCTTCTGTATAAATCGTTGTTGGTGAGATAATTTAAAGACTTCACTGAAAACTGCATACTCAGAGTATGTCTCTAGATTTTTGCATTTAGTTTACTTGCATATGAAATAATTCTATTAAGTGAGTGGCTTGGTTTGGTCATTGAAACAGCAGTTCCCTCCTCTGTCTCTAAAACAAGGAACATTCCCCTGCAGATTTTCAATTTTCAAAGTAATACAAGTTGTGAAGAAAACATTATAGATTCAATTAAATAGTATTCAGAAAAAAATCTCCCTGTTGTATTCAAGAATAATGGCAGGGAAGCATATGTTTATAGAAGATAAGGTGGTGGCTCAGACTGTTGCACAGCCAGTCAGTGGAAGCAATGGGTCCAGCCTCTTGTTAAGTCCAATGCCACTGGATATTTTTTAGTTTCCTTTCACTTCCACTGCTTCCTCATGCTATCAAGGTCACAATTGCCAGTAGTAATGTTTCCTGCAATCTGTCCCACTTTGCAACTTTGTCTAAGTGCATTTAAAAGATTTGCCTACATTTCAAGGTCACAGAAGCACAGTGAGTCTCATGTTTAGCAGCAGTTTTGAGTGGCACAGTGCTACTAGGCTATTTGAAGTAGTCTGAAAATGTTTTTCACTCTCAGACCAACCTGGCAGATACCTGCATTAGTAAACTGCCTTCCAAAATCAAAGGCTTGTGAAGAAGTACATTTAAGGTAACTATTAAACCTTCATGCTTCTTACAGTTATGAACTAGTTATTGGGTATGATGAACTCAGTTTATCTTTTACCTGTTCTCATTTGATAGAAGCTTTTATAAGCTGTTATAATAGAACAAAATGCAAGCTAGTCAGCTTTTGAGATGTCCAACCCAAAAAGAGACCCCTACATTCAAGTACCTTCTAATGTATGATTGAACATCAACACGAATATTTTTATTTACAAATTTTGCCAAGACTGAAAATAAAAGCCATACTACTTTTGATGTTATTGAAGTAGTATAAACATCAAAGCCTTTTTGCTTTGCTCACTGGAAGCAAACTTGAACACATACTGTATAAAATGCAATATGCATACCTTGTATAAAATATGCAGATTTAACAGGTTAATTAGAAAGTAAAATATGAAATTTTCCCAAAAATGTTATGATAATTGAACTATGTGTTCATTCTCTGAAATAACTTGCTATGAATTTACAGCAAAATCTAAATGGTTCTGTATTATTAGGTAAACAGACTTGTAGCCATTTCCAGGAAGATCTTACATTAAAGGCTCTTCCTTTAATGCATTAAGGGCAACTACAGAAAAGGGATTGAAGGGAAAATAGCAGTAATGTACTTGGGATTTTAATGACAGTTAATTTCCATTTGAAATGACCTTGTTTTTTAAGACTAAGTCCAGTTGTCAAGGCTTCCAGATTGATGTCCTTGACCATGACAGTTTTGCAAACTTGAAACCTTCAGCCACTCTTTGCATCTCTCTCCTAGTATCAGTTCAAAATGGAAGTTATGATATCCACACTGACGGACACACATCACATGGCATAGGGTATACGTTATTGTATTCTGTTTATCTGTCTGTATTTTAGTGGAGGCCAAAGCTTTGTTTGCCTCTGCTACTACAGTATCACGAACACCTAGAGCACTGAGAGTAATTACAGAAATCTGGTTTCTTACTGTATTTTAAAGACTCAAGTCTCTTGTTTCCAGGGCAGAAAAAGAACTGAACCCTAAAATGAGCTCTAGATTTTTGTCTTCACCCTATAGATTAATATTAGACAACCAAGACACTTTTTAAAATGCAAGTTTGAATGAGATTAAAAAGAAATTATCGCTGTTGCAGGGTGCTTTTAAAGAAACCTGAATGCTTGCAAAGCAGAAAAAGTCCTTATATACCTAAAAGTAATTTTATCCATATTTTATTTACCCATGGCTTTCCTTTTTTCTCCTCTAAATCTTAATATGGACCTTAAGTAAAAAATACTGCTAAAATATAACATTACAAATATGGCCATCATCTGTTTTGTCTACTGTAAGGTTGCCTGATTAAAAAATTCTAACAATATTCTAAATGTAAAACTCAAAACCAACATTATTTTACAGAACTTCTTTTGGACTGTACATTGTAAACTGGCTAAATATTTTCTTCTGGGGTATTTTTATAGTAAATGAATGAGAGAGTAGCCTCTTTTATCATCAAAGGGAATAAATTAATACTGGTAAGATAAGAAACTTTCATGTATTCTGATGCATCTCTGGCCTGGAGATGCCTGGGACTCAGGAGACTTAGACAGCAGCTGGGCTAGCAGAACTCAGATTTCATACTAGAATCTGACAGATAACAAGCAAAAAAGGTGGAAGTGTGGATATGCATCAACCAGAAGGGCTGTATTGAATCAAGGAGGAGCTGAGAGACCCAGCAATACCCAGTTGCTGCAGTGAAGGGAAATTTTGAGTACATAAGTGAAGAAATTTTGACAGAACCAGGTAGCCTTCACCAGAGAGTTCTAAAGGCAGTCAAATATGAAAAACAAGTTACTATTAGCTGATTACTTATCTCTCTTTTCAACCTAGATTCTAGAAGTATAGAAGCTGGGGAAAGTGACAACACTTGTTAAAGGATAACAGGAAGAGTTTGAGAATATATCTGATTTCTAAAGCAAATTAATAAAAATCTGATCAAGTATACAAGTAATTTATGCAAGAAAATAAAGCATATATGTGGTTCTTGTTTCACAGCTGTTCATAGCAGTCAGTAAACATATGGATAAACTGCAGGCCAGCTGATATATCTGAATTTCAAAAAAAAAGCTTAGACTAAGTTCCTTTATCACAGTTTCTTAAAGAAATTGAGCTGACAAGGAACAAAAATGGGAGCTAGTACCTTTATATAAATGAATGATGTCCCCCCACCTTGTGAATGTTGTGTCCATTTTGATATGATCAACTCATCTCAGAAAGATGTATTAGAAGTAGAAAAGGTTTATGAAAGGTGTGATAAAGTGGATCAAGACTTCTGTATGAGAAGAGATTAAGAACAGAAAAGGCTTCTCATCTTGCTCTTGGAGGAGGAAGGGTGTGATTTGATTTTGCAGTCATAAATGGCATGGAAAATGTGCAGAGGAAATGACTATTCAGTGTTTCTCACAATCGAAGCATTATTAGCATGTTTAAATTGAATGTGAGTATATTCAAATGCAAAACTCTGCTGCAGATGAGACCAGTGTAGCTGCCTTCAGAGAACAGTTATGTCACTTTGCAGAAGAAAAGTCCATCAACACTATTAAATACAAATAGGGTGGACAAACTGGGTCAGGAGGTTGCTTTATTGCACAGCACGGGAATTCAGAGGAGTATATCACTGGATGCCTCACCCTGTCCTTGCTGCATTCATACTTTTTTTTCCTGAGAACCTACTCTGGTCTTAGAGACCAAATGCTTGTTTTTATATTTTTACAGGACTATGAAAGTTGGGGAAAAAAACAAAGGTTGATATTAGACAAAAGGGGAAGTAACAAACAGAAGGGAAATGTATCAGTGAACCATGGGAATTAGATGCTTGATAAAGCAACAAAGAAATATACAGATGGGTAGAAAGTGAGATTGTGGCAGGAAATGGAATGAAAAACTGGAGGAGGAGAATTTGCAAAAAGGGGAAAGATTAAATATATACAAGGGAAAGTAGGGGCTTCAAAGAATGGTGAATGAATACATGATAATGGAAATGGGAGAAAACCCGGTATATCTGAATAGTGGAGATTCATAGTAGTGGGGAAAAGGTTTCATTACTTTTTCTTTTTAATAACATGCAGTGTCTTTGCAGGTGACCTGGATACGGTATCACATTATGCATGCCTTAATAAGAGACTATGACACTTTGGTGATTGCTTTCTCATGTGCTCAGGGGCCTAATCTCCAGTCAGGGCTATTCATTTATATACAGGGGACTCCGCTTGTAGCATGATGTCAATCAAACAGCTGTGTTTCTGGACAACTAGAGACACTTCTAAAGTTCAGTTTCTGCAAAATTTAATAAGACAGTGTCAAATGTATTCAGATCAAAGCTGCTTACTTTTAATCTTTCTGTTCCTAGGTTTAATGTGAGTCTCAGGACAGAGTAGCTCATCTGAAAACAAAAATGCCATCTATCTCTTTTCATTTATATCATTCTTTTATAGATGGTATAAATGCCATCTATACCTTTTGTAAGGGTAAATCCTTACAAAATTATCTGTAATATAACCTTGAATTTTAAATTTGGGAAGGACCTTTATTCTAAAATTCTTATTAATTCTTACATCACTTGCTATTCACATTACCAAAGTGCATAAGGGAATAGTCCTTATCACTATATAAAGTTCTTCACAACTTAGTGTCAATTGTAATCAGAAGTCAACATAAGCTTTCTAACTTAGAGGAGAAAGAAGCAAGTTCTCACATGGCAAACAGGTATTCCTCTACTGAAGTTAATGAACTAGGCCAATTAACTCTAACCAAAGGTGCAATGTCAGTATACTTTTCCTTTTTAGAGATCAGTCATTTGCCTTGATAGTGTACTCTTTATGCAAATATGTAAACATGATTAATTTTTACAACTTATTTTAAAAAGAGCTTGAAAGACAAAACCTTCAGCAGAATATCTAAAGCGGACAAGAGATATGAAAATTGTTTCCAAGAACACAGAGTTCCATAAATTAGGGCAATAATGGGTAAGTAATTAGACACCAAAAATTCTAGAGATGCGTTTCCAACCCAGTGTGCAAATGCCCTTTAATGCAACTGTGCACACACCTTGCCAGTAAAATTTGCCAGTGCTTATGCAGAAAATGCCAGAACGGAAAGTTGACAGGTTATGGAAAAGGTAAGTTGAGGGAAAAACTTTTGAAAGGCTAGAAGTTTTGCTTTAGTCTTAGCAATGCCCATGTTTGCTAACAGATATCAGAAGTTTCAAGACTTCACAGAACCATACATTTTAGCCTTTTTGATCTACATACTGTGATTCTGAATGAAATGATTCTTTAATGAAAACCATTAAAAGGTATATATTTTGTCGAATATTCCCTGCACTTTCAAATACTGTATCTGAGACACGGCTTAAAAACATAAGGTTGAAAAGTTAGTGTTTCCCTCAATCCATGAAGTAGATATTTAAACCAATGGATTTTGGACCATTTTTTCTACACACACCCTCCTATCACCAGCACCCCAAACCTGACTTTTGATCACAGGGAAAATTAAAGAAAAGCCTCTGAATATTTGTAACCACAGGAAAATAATTGAGAAGTTCATGTGGCAGCACCAATAATCTAATCCTACAGGAGCCACAGTTATATTTGAAATTTCCCATGCGTCCAGGTAGAAGGATCCTACTCACAGAGGAATACCTTGAGCCTCTCCAGATATATCAGCCCTTCCAGTTAGCTGAGCATGCTAATTGAGCAGGTCAAGGGGAGTCACTCAAGAATTTAAAACCTATTATCTGACTTGCTAAAACCAAAGTTTCTCCCCTTGAAAGATTGGGAAATATCATCTCTTTCTAATTTACAGAAAATAGAGGATGGAAAGGGGAAGGGACACAAATATGTGCAAATGTATACTAAGTGTACATCTGTGGCACTGAATTTAAAAGCAGACGTTGTCAAAAAGGGGAATATGAATAATATTTTGGGTGGCAGTATTGGCATAGAAATCTGTATTCAATAATTTGATTGAATACTTTCAAGGTAAACATTGCCTATAGCTTTTGCGCCTTGCAAATATTTGTGAAGAAAGTAAAGTTGGAAAAAAATTTAAGGAACATCTCTGCTCATTTTTCTCTAAAACCTGATGCTTGTATTCTATAAATACAATTCTGATTTCGTTATTGTATGAAAAGGCAATATTGTAGTAAATTTGATAGTTTTGAGGTTTTTCTGTAGTTACACATGGTTAAAATTACATTACTAAATTGGGGTAGTTACTTACTTAGTTAAGTTCATAGTTTTTAATAATTATATTTTTTCCAGGGTTTTTCTTCTCTTGAGTAGTAGCTTTTAATGTATTTTCTGCTGTCTGTGGAAAATCTACTTCTAAGTCTCTAGCCAAGTGTTCCTCATTTTGTGTGTATCAGAATATTTGTGAGTTGACAGAACTGAACAGTGTGACTTCTTACCTCATGATAACATGAGTTAAGAATGTAGTGATGTAGTGAAAAAGCAGGTTCTGCTTATAAATCATCAGTGGTAGCTTTGATAGCTCTGGTGGGCTTACAAATGAGCACGTTGTACCTCTCCATCCATATCACTGTGTTTATTGTTCTCATAATTAAATTTGATTTTAATTTGGGATCATTGCTTCCAGTATTTTGCCTATAATTCCTTATTTGATAGACTTCAACATCTATCAAAATTATATAAGTAGCTGCTTTTTATGATTGCCAATCAGATCAATTCAGTGCAATCTAGTTGATATGACTTATAAAAATGCATCTTGACAAAAATCTCTTCTCTTTCCTGAAGACTGACACTGCCATAATTTTCTACATATTTTCAGCATTTTCCAGTTATGAACACCTGTCTTTATTCTAAAATTGATATTTAAAAGATCTCTGACAATAAATGAACTTTTTGAGTGCAGTTTCCTTATACTATATGAGTATATATGCATGTGTGTATGTCTGGCAAGGAAGCTTTCAGTTTTTACAAAGCTCTGAGTGCCTGTGAATCACAGATACCTTCACTCTCTTCATGGTTTAAGTGGAAGCACTTAATTCTAAGGTAAACCTTACTTTCCAAAAGATGTTAACTTCTCTTTAAATATAAGGTAAGTTGACTCTTTTGGAAGAGTTCATATGTCTGTTCTCTGGATAACAGAAGGCAAAGTCATTTAAACATTATAATCTGATCATTCTAAACTGGATACCAAGTCAAGAAATTTCTGACTTTCTGTTCTTAAAAGTGCTATCAATTACTGTTGCATCCTGGGATTGGGTTTTAGGGGTTCTTATTTGTGTTAGCTAGCTGAGTCCTGTGTACCCCTGCGCTTGCCCCGTGTTGTTTCCCCCCCCGCGGTGTCTGGCCCCATGCTGCCTGCCACCGGATCTTCCCCCTCTGCCGCCCTTGTAACCACCCCCCCGGTCCGGCCCCGGGAAACCCTGTGCCTGCCACCTCAATCCACACGATCCCACTCAGCCCAAGGCTCGGTGCCCGCCCCTGCGGGGTTCTCTGGTTGGTCGCTGTTGCTGGCGTCACCGCCATGGCAGCCACTCCTATTGGACGGCAGGCCATGGATCCTCTCGCCCCACCCCTCCATAAAATCCTATCCTGCCAGCACCCAGGCGCCATTTTCTCCCATGCGAGTGCCGGGAGCGGTCGCGTCTTTCCATCGAACCGTGCCACGTGACCAATAAACCGTTCCTGCCAAGCACAGAGTAAATGGACAAATTCCTTACCTCTTTACCGGATCCCTAGCGCATGGTAACAGAGGCTGCCCAGCCCACGCGCCCGAGACACGGAGCCGTGTCCGGGAACCCGCGGCAGAAAACCCCAGCAGCACGTGGAAGCTACGCCACAGCTGGGCTCCCAAGAGCCGCATGCAGCCAGGCAGAGCGAAAACCCACGCCGCAAATTACTACCTTTCTCTGCCCTTGTTGTCTTAAAGAAAAGCCCCTGGTAACATTTCATCACGGTGCTAGAGTGTCCTTGGATTTCAGTGTCAAACACTAAGGATTGGTTAATCAGATTTCTTTCTGGAGATTCATTTTGCTCAGATTTACTGCACAATCAAACTTTACCATCTTCTAATGATTGCTGTGCATACAGTTGATTAATTCTAGCAATATTCTGCTTTGTCTCACTTTGTCCCTCCCTTTTACTCCTGTCATGCATGTATGTGAAGTCAAATGGAGTGCATATATTCCCATGGGTGTCTCCCAGATTAGACCTGGACTTAATTTGGTTCTTTTCTTTTGTGAATATTACAGTGAACATCAAAATTTACCAAAATATTCCGGCTTATAGAATGTGCCTCACACATTCTTAACCAAAAATCACAGCTTTGTGAGTGTTGACTTCTGCAGATTGCCAGCATGGAAATTAAAGATGTCACATGTGGACATACAGAAATAGGACCTGGCTGTGACTGGTACTGTACAGAAGCACATTGATTCCTAGTGGTGAGAAAATGAAGAGTGAAATGCAAATAATATGTTTCTGTATGTAGCAGCATTATATGGTTGTTGTCATTTCACACCTGATCTCTGACTACAGTAAGAGAAAGCTTCTTTTTCTTTCTCAGGAATCCAGGAAATGGTACATTTCCAGTTTTTCACTTGCATTTCAAACTCTCCTTACAAAACATTTAAGTGAAAAGGCAAAATAGAGGTAATAAAAAAATTAGAATTCAGGGTATGTGATCTGACAGAGCCTAAAAAGTATATGCACAGTCATTTGCCACCTGTCTGGGTAATTTCTCTAAATATTGTTTGAGTCATATTCAAGGCTAGTTTTCAATCACATGTGCTACAAGGACTTCACTACTTAGCACCTTCTCAACACAGACAAAATTTTCTGATAATAAAGTTAGATAGGATGTAGCAACAGGTCTCCTCTGCTCCTTTGCCTTGCTCTTTAAAGCTGTATTATCAAGATAATGCTACCAACAAAATAAGATAAATAATTTGAGAGAATAAGTCTTTTTTATTGAACTCCTATATAAATGGACTGACATGATTTCTTGAAAAAGGAATAGTGGACTTAAACTACAAATGTAAAACCACTTTTTTTTTTTTTTTTTTAAGAGACATCTATAATTTTTGGGCACATGTAACCTTGTATGAAGTCAGTAATGTAGTTCAGATTGTCTAAGCATCCTTATTAGTTTACCAAGAGAAGCTAAGTGACATTTTTGTTTCCCTTTTTGCTTGTTTGATTGCATATACTTGCTGTTCTGTCACTTTAAACACAAAATTCAGAAGGCTGGTTTTTCACTTTTAACAAATTCAGACAATCCAAGCCATAATCAGAGAAAATCCTTGTGGTTATCTGTGTCTTTTCTAATCCAGGTGAATCTTTAAGTGCTATTTCACTAAATACAAAATTATGAATTAGATGGGTGTGCACAGTCAGTGAACAAGTTAGCAATACTTAATATTCTTGTAAAACTCCTAGTTCTCTCTCAGCTGTATTTTGTTTTAGTGTAAGAGCTTTCTGAAATGTTTTGGTTCCTCTTCTCTTCCCTAGACATTATTATGGGGATGCTGGAATTGGCTTATCCAATTCCAGCATCCCCATAATAACCTTTATGGTTTTTGTCTTTCCCTTATCTCCTCTGCAAAAACTCCTTTTGGTCCAAATGACAACAAAATCACCCTGGTGTAGCACAGCATAACTCTCCTGTAACTCCTGTGCTCTACCTTTTAGCAGAGTTCATTTAGAGTCAAATCCCTCATCTTTTTCAGGGCTTCTCCAAAATGCCTATATTTCATAGGCAAGAGCAAAAAATATCATCCACAGTTCTTACATCCCCTGCTTCAGTCTCCACAAAGGTCTACCAAAGCAGCACTGTGAGGTGTCACTCTAACAGCCAGCAAAGGACACAATAGGAAGGGAGTGGACAATAGGGCAATTTACATTATAATCGATTTTCCTGTTCTTTCCCAGGAAACAAGAAAGAGTGTTTGTACATAAATAACTGGAACTTAATGCCATACATACAGCTCTGGGCTTTCTGCATAGTTGAACAGATCTGGTTCAGTAATTTGTATTGTTTGAAAGAAGCTATCAATAGCTATAGGGAAAAAGAGAATACCCAGAGTTCAAATGCAAGAAGGAAACAACACACCAGGCAGAAGCAGAGATTGGCTACCCAAGAGGAACACAGAGTCATTACCCATAGCTCAGAGCTGAAACTGGGAAAGCCAAAGCTCAGCTGGAGTTGAAGCTCCAAGGCTTTAGAGAAGGAGGATCCAGTCTTTGCTTGGAGGAACATAATAAGAAAATAAAAAGTAACAGACACTGATTAAATACAAGGACACATTTCTCAGCTATGAGAGTAATGTAATATACATATAATTTGTCCACAGAAGGTCTGAAATCTCTGTCCTCACAGACAGTGAACTGGACACATCCCTAAGCAACCTGCCCTAATTTGGTGTTCCCTGAAGAACAATTTGGATCACCTAAAATGAAGTTGGTTTGTTATTTTATAATTTGATTTTTCATAAATGACTGTAATTTTTGTTTTTATTTTCATGTTCTCTGAGGTCTCACTGAAGAAGCCAGTGTCCATAACAATGGAAGGTAACTGCCTGATACATACTAAAGTCTTCAGTTAAATTCCCAGTGAAAATAAATATTTTTAATTTCATACATGATAACTTCTATGATTATTTTGAATAGTTAAGATTATAAATATTACATTAAAAAATACAAAAACCCCCAACAAAATCTTAAAAAGTTAAGATTTCATTTATACATGGGTAGCTATAATATTCTTTGCATATCTTGCCTTCACTCACTGAATTGCTTCAGTCATTTTGATAGGAGTCATTCAGCATTACAGTAGGAGGAAATCCATCGTGGAGGCAGTATTTCAATAACATTATTTTTCCTGAGTACTTTACAGTGTATATTTCCAAGAGAAGAAAGGAAAAAAATCTTTCTCTCAAGAAAATAACATAATTCCTTTGCATGTCAGTCAATCAATATCATGCATCCTAAAAGCACTTTCAAGAGAAAATTTAATAAGGCTAGGGCAATTTATCACAGTTAAGTCCTGTAACTTTCTATTCAAAAAAACTCTCATTGACTTTATGTTGACTCACTACTCTATGAGGCTTTACTGCTATGCCTGCTGTGCTTTTGAACAGTCAGCCATGGTGTTTAAGATATCTCCTTTGTGTCATTTGACTTGATATTTCTCCTGGGAAGAAAAAAGAAGGATTATTTTGTGGTTTAAGCTTGAAGTTTCATTCAATTTCTTTGAAAACAAATTGCCTGGCTTTTTTTTATCATTATTTTAAAAGACAGAAGATTGAAGTTAAATTAATTTTTGTGTTGTACTTTCCACAAATTCTGTACTGTATATATTCCTTGTTTTGAGTTAGCAGGCTTGTAATAGAGTAAAGGTTGGATGAGCTGAGAAAGAAGAAATGCACCATAACTCAACAGCTGGAAATTTTTCATTAATTTCCTAATTGTACAAGATTAAAGACAGGTTCTTTTTTTTTTTTTTTTTTTTTTTGAGTGAGAGAAAATTATCAATTTAAGAAAAAATAGTTAAAGAAAATGTGACGTAATGTTACTCCTTTCCAACATTTAAGTCCTAGGGATAAGAGAGAAATACACTCTTGTTTCTTTCTGCTTAAATGTTCCCACTCTAAGAGCTTTAAAGAATTATGGAAATAACTGAAAATTAATTTTATTGTTATTATTTTGCCCAGAGTTCATTCTGATTAATTTTATGGATTTCTTTCTAATATTAATATAAGTTGAATATGTACTGTCATGTGAGTGGTTTCCACTCACAATAAATTTAAGAGTTGATAACTTTACTTGAAATTGTTACAAATCATGTGCTATGGGTAAATTAGTACAAATCAGAAAGGAAACAATGTGTGTATTTACATTGTAGAGTTTCTCTGATATTTTTCTTTAAATTTGGAAAGACAATTTATTGGCAGTCTATTTCTATATTTGTATTTCTAAATAGCAGTAAGAAAGCTATTTTTTTTTTAGCTGATAATGAACACCTGAAAAAGAAACAAACAAGAAAAGCCAAAAACTAAAATTAAAAAAAAAAAAAACCACAAAAAACCGCCCCAAAAAAGTCACAACTCCTCCCCCACAAAAAAAACCAAAACAAATACCCCAGATATAAAGTTCTCTTCTACCACCAAGTTAAACACTTATATTAAGTTAAATCAGCCAGTCTGCCCAAATGTGTCTGTAATTCAAACAGTTTATAAATATCACATAATACAAGCAAATGGCATAGCTAGTCTATTAAAAACAGCAGGGAGTACTAATCACTACTAATTGCTATGTTTACATTTTAAGTGTCAGAATAATCATGCAATTTTCTCTCTTTACCTTGCATTTCTTTCCTATTGTCTTCATCTAAGACATATTAAAAAATGCAACTGATAAGAAAAGAACCATTTTCACACTTTTGATTCATATGTCTTTACAGTTATTATAAGTCATTAAAGTTATTATGAACTGGAAATGTAGAAGAGCAAAAACTTCTTAATCAGTTCTGTAGTTTGTAATGCTAAGATTTTAAATTTAACTGCTATATCTATTGTACAAGATTCTAATAAGCATAAGGACAGCTTTTTCATTTAATTTGCTGACATTTTATAGGAGCTTCATTAAGTACCACATAATTTAATGTACTAAATTACTCAGATAATATATTTTTATATGAATATGTGTACAAAAATATGATTAATCAAGGAAAATCTAAGCTTAGCCCCAAAAAAAATAAAATGACAATTTTTATGATGACTTAAAATATTCTCCTTTCTTAAAGTTTCTTTCAGTTTTCCCCTTAGGAATCAACAGTGTTGTTCTTCAAAGCCACTTTGCATATTTGATGGGCATCCTTGGTTTTGACGTATAGAGACCATCTATAGGGTGATATACCAAACAGATGAGTATGAAAGTACATAAATAGAATATAAATTGATTGATATGCTTAATGTAGTTTTGGGTGTCTGAAAAATTAAATTTAAGTCTGTAAATTAAAGTGTTGTAAGATACTGTTAACAGAAGTGTCAGAATAGGCATTTAAGATGCACTGAATATCTGAATTCACTTCAGACCTGATCACTTTTCCCATGTTAAATATGTATCAGAATTTATTAACAACCAAGCTCCAAGCAAGTCTTTGGAATCAAAAGATAATTCTATTCTCTTGGTAAATCTCTGGAGAGCTCGATAATGTCTGTAGTTATAGTTGACACAGGATAATAGGAGCTCAGTGAGAAAATCGGGAATACTGGAGAATGTTGGATGGCCTGAAACTAGAAATAGTGGCTAAGGTACCTAAACCAAATCTTAATTCCAAACTGGTGCAGTTCACCTCAAAGTGGCATACTGAGGTCGTACAAACTGTATCTTAAAGGATTTGTCTTGGGTGGTTATCTACTCATCACTAAATGCTTTCATTTTGACACCTTTGCTAACTGTACTGAAATAGTAACTGTTGATTAAAATATAAATCTCTTAGGTGAAAGTAAATCATGTTAATCTGTTAGCTGAATTGGTTCAATGCCTTCTGTACCACTACTTTCATTTTAAGTAAATTCACATTAGTGGTATTGTAGCTACTACTTTGCAGTACGTAAAAATACCAAATAAATTCATGTAGCAGCCACAGATAAGATTACACATTTAATGCCAACAGTGCAATATCCACACTCTACAGCTCTTAAAGGCAGTAAATAGGGATAGAGTATTTTATGCTGCTTCTATCTCCCTAATTGTAATTATCTCTGGCAATATCTAGATTTTTTTTTCTTCACCGGGTATTTTTGGCGTAAGTGAAGTAACAGTAACTATGAAAATCTAGTGTACATTTATTTTCTTTGTTATACAATAGAAAGCCTATGATAAATGTATTATATGAGTAATGTAATGTACAAATTTTCTTCAATTTAATCACTATGTGGCTTTCTGTGTTTTCTATCATATCCTATAAAATGAGACAGAAATTGCAGTAAAGTGTTAGATCGAATTAAATTAGCCAAGACTGGTAACAGTGATCATTCTTACTTCTTCTCTGCAAGTCAGTAAGTGATAATTGAAACTTGAATGTAATGCCAAATAAGAGTAATACCATTACTCTTATTTGCAAGTTATTTGAGTAATTATCTAAAAAGGAATATCAGGACATCTTATGAGTTTACTCTGAAACAGACCTCTTGCTGCTTACATATTTTAGGTTTGTGCATACACATTTTTATTAATGGACACTGACATATAAAGGTAATAAAACCTTCATCTTAAAACAACAGAATGAATTTTTATTGTTTTTAATTTTTCAGATGTTATAAAAAAAGTTTTATTAATTTATTTAACTGTTACTCTACCAGGAAACAGAGTTGACTTTGTACTAAGACATAAAGCCGTGCTTAAATGCCTCATAGTAAGTGAACCATTTCAAACAATATGGGCTGTTTTCCATTTGTCTTCCATTTAATGGTGCTATTTATATTAACTTTATTACTATCTCAGTGTCCTCATTTATTTTCTTCACTGCCATTTTCTAAGTAAAGGATTAAATATATGTTAAATTTTCTCTTTTAAGTTAGTTGCTTGTCTTTTTATTCTACTTTTCCTGAGAACTCTTTATTTATGTCTTTAGTGGCTGAGTACTCTCAAACTCCATTGAAGTAGGCAGGAATTAGAGTGATTTTTGGAGAAAAAGAAAAAAAATCACAACACAAGAGAAGTGGAACAGCGCATCAAAAAAAA
The DNA here is from genome assembly GCF_024509145.1 of Vidua macroura. Classification (NCBI taxonomy): domain Eukaryota; kingdom Metazoa; phylum Chordata; class Aves; order Passeriformes; family Viduidae; genus Vidua; species Vidua macroura. The sequence continues at coordinate 50,271,140 of NC_071571.1, read as the reverse complement.
CCTGGAAAATTATTTGTGCATTGAGTAGATAATACTTGATCTACTTTTGCTGTGATTTGAACAAGTATAAATTTGAAGTATAGTATAGATTTGAACAAGTATAAATACACCTCTGTGTATTATTGATGCTATTTTACCTAATTCTTTACCTTTATGCCCCCCATTTTTAGATGCAACCATAATGTGATAGTAATATTTAGTCTTTTTTTTTTTTTTTTTTTTTTTTTTTTTTTTTTTTTTTTTTTTTTTTTTTTAGACAAAAATGTTTTGTTTTAACTCTCAAATATATGGACAAAAGCTTGGTTTCATCCAACCTACAGAAAACCAGAAAAACTTCAGAAACAACCATAAGGAGGGAGAAGTCATGAAATTTCTCATGGTCATGGAACTGGGAGAGATAGGCTCATCTTCTCCATCTCTAAAATCATTAAAACTAGTCTCATGCAATAATTGTATTTGTTCTCATCCACCACTGAGTAGTGGTTCATCTTATATTTTGGTGACTGTTGGTATATGCTTGTGTTTGTAAGGTCTGAGCGAAGAAAAGTCTGCAGCAGCAATTTTCAAATAGGCTATTATCATACCTGATTTGCAACAGGTATTTTTCCATTAAATATTTTTATGTAAGAACACTAATAGGTAGTTTAATAGGTAATAGTTTCTTTTCTGAATCTAGAAGTATTCTAGATTATCAGAAAATATTTCTCTTCCATGTCAGTATTATTTGAACTAGCATATGAAGTTTTCCCACTTAAACAAACAGCAATTTCAGATGTCTTGACGTATTTATTAAGATTGAAATAATTTCTCATGAATGAAAATCATGCTTGTGTTCTACTAAGTTATTTAAATTTTCTCCCAGTAACAATATAGCACATTGATTTTTTTAACATGTAGTCCAGTTTCTATGTGATCTGGGAACAGACCTGTAATTGGGAACAATCTTCCACACAATCTCCTTATTTGAAAATTACATGGTCTACATATTTTGCAGGAAACAACTTTGAAAATAGGACAGCTACCATATTTATAGTTACCTAAGGTTGCTAATAAAATAGTTCCTTTGGCACAGAAAAATAAAGGAAAAGGAAAGATATATCAAACTTAAAGGTGAGATGTACTTCAGTGCCCACTGCAGTTCATTTCCAACTGAAGTGGTGCCATTACCATGCAACCTGGGTTACAAGCCTGCTATTTTCCAACACTATTTGGAAGTCCCAAACATATTTGAATATGAATTCTGTGGCAAGAATTTGGAAAATTGTCTCAAAACAGTTCTTCTTGAGAAGTCCACTGCTGTTCACACTAAAGTCCACAGCAATCTGAGACAAGCACAGAATCAACAAAGCTGGTAAAAGAGACAACTATACTGTAGTCTTACCCTTCCTTGTTATTGTCAGCAATTTTCCTGTTTGCTACCAAAGATACTATGCCTGGCTTTTGTTTATGCTTTTGTCAGTGCTTTCAAAATTCTATTCCTCTATTTATTTTCTGGGCTGTCATCCTGGGCATTTAACATCTTGTAAAATAGTATTTGTGCAAGTTGTGTTGTGGTCTGAAAACAGTCTGTTCACAGCAGGTTGCTCAGCTGTTATCATCTGAGTATCTTTTGGACTTTTTCTTATCTTCCTGTTTCTTTCTCTGATGACTTCTTATAAACAATACCAGTATAATTATGTGTTCAGATAAAATATTATTGCTCTGCATGACCTATATCTATGGCTTGGTCACATAGCCCTAGAATTTCTCTGGCACACAATAAAGGAAGTCTGTAGTGCTGTATTGGTATTCTTCATACCTCAAGTAGAGAGGTCTTAGAAGCTTCTTTTTAAAAAATCTGTCTATCAAGAACTTGCAAGGAAATACAGCTGGGCGTTAAGGAATTATAGTATAGAGAGAGACTGAAAAATGTCAATACTTCTCCAGAACTGGCTCCAATTAATAAGCATAAAACTGGTGATAAAATATTCTTAGAGAAGAAGGTATGGCTGAAGAGCAGATTTCCAAGGGAGACAAAAAAATCAGGAATCACACCACTGGTAGAAAGTGCTGCAAATTCTTGTGAGATCGAGTTAAATTTTTTATCACACTACAAATGACATGTACAGAGAAGATTCTGGGAAGTCCACCAGAGACTTCATTAATGCTAACTTGTTTTTACCAATGGGCTCATGTGTGCTCCAGGAGTGCTAGAAGCACATCATCTTCTTGTTCTAAATTCTAGCTTTAGCAAACTCTGTTTTTCTCTCTGTATAGTCATATTTGGGTTTCTTAGGTTAGTAATTTAGATTTTTTTAGGTTAGAATGCACTGCCTTGTTGTCAACCTCTGTATTTCCATAAACAAAACAATGAGGGCAAAGTAAAGATTAATTTATTAGAAAATTATTTATTCAAGAAGTAGGTGACTTTCTAACATACAGAGATAAATTTTAGTCCCTATCCTTGTTTGTCTTTCTACATTCCACCAAGCTGAAAGATGCTAAAATCATGTTTATTTTCATCTTTATTTTCATGATTATATGATTCTGTGATTATCAGAATAGTTCTTTACAGCTGCTAAATGTGGGATCCAAATGTCATTGCAAACTCCATCCTTAGTCCTTATATTCCCTAATACAGAAAGACAACTACAGTTAAAAAAAAAAATCTTTATAGAAATTGAAAAACAAATATTCTATTTTAATTCATGCTATTCATCCCATCTGCAGTTTGTTTGGTTTATTTCGTGCTCTTGGAGTAGGACTCTTCTAGTGTTCCAAAGTTACTGCCTGTGTTACACTTGACACTTAGGCTCCATTCTGATCTGACTGAAACAAGGATAAAATACAGTGAATCTGGATTGGTAGGTGGATCAACCTTTTCTTTCAGTGTTTTTTCCTGTTTATTAACATGTGAAACATCAGCTATATCTTCAATCTAAATACATTATTAGACACTGAGTTTGGGGTTTGTTCTGTGGATCAGAATAACATCTTTTAACTCTGTTTGATGTATATAGAAAATTTGATTACTTGAGCCTTCAATGAGACTGTGCTGCTATTTATCCTGACAGATAAAGAGCTTTGTTTCTTTTCTCTCATTCTACATAGCAGGAGTCCTGGGCATATACTTGAAAACCCTACTAATAAAAATCACTGTCAGAATTTAAATCAGTCCGTTTTTTACTGATTATCCTCCAGCTACCATGCAAATAGTTGAAGATAACATAATATGGATTACTGGTTAGATATTGAAGATCCTAGTTACTATTTTTTTAAATTAAGTGTATTTATTGTATTAAAGAAGTAAAATATCAAGTGCCATATGTATACAGTCATTGGCCCATCATCAACTTATAAATAATATAAAGGGAAAAAAACCCCAACATAATACCATAAAGAAAATCTGCCTTCTTTTTACAATAGAATTTGCATTACATTTCAAAGAAAATCTGAGTGCTTAATATAGGGGTACAAAGTAATCTCTGATTGTACATCCAGAATCTAGTATGATATTTAATTCTTAGATCAAATCCCAGAAACAAGTAGTGCATCAGGTGTTATGACTATATATACATTCCTCTATTATTATAACATGAACCTGAATATTCTTCCTTCAACTTCCTTTTTTAGAATGCCTTTGGTAGAACCTTACTCAGCTGACTCGAAAAGAGACATAATAGATCCTGACACTGGAAAAGGAATATGTTTTTAATTTTATACGTGTTTTATTGTATTTATTATAGTTTATTTCATTCATTTATTTTATTATATTAAAGTGACTTAACAAAAGGAATAGCATTAATTTAAATTCTAGCTCTTCTGATTTTTCTTGAAAATTTGAACTAAAATCAGGAGCTGTATCCAGAATTTGGCTGTTCTCTTTTTAGTACATCAGAATGAAGATCTGGAAACAATTTTTCTTGAACACTGGAAAATTCAGATTTAATCTTTGTCTGACCTTTGCAGTATAATCCCTCTCTTTATGGTCTTTAAATATTAAAAATAAAATGTTAATATACAGATTTTTTATATCAGAAATTACAGGATAATGAAGTCTACCTAAATTAGAGATGTGTTTGTAAGCATAAGCATGAACATTGTTTTGGATTGTGCAAACTGAATTTTATGTGAATTTTGAAAATGTACATAGTTTCTTGTCAACAAGCAGATCAATGAAGTGCTGTCCAAATTGTTCATCCATTACTTAGCCTTCCTAGTGCCAGCATTACTGTCAGCTTTTGTTAGAGAACTTCATTTATTTAAAATTCCATTCATTGTGGGAAGGATGAAGAAGTGAATCATGTCTCAATAATGGGAATCTGGAAGGGGAAGGCATTTTCTTGTGCATTGAATTAAAACCACAAGGTACTAGGTCATTTTGAGCTTTGCATTTGAGGCAGAAGTTTTGCCCCAAATGAGTCTTACCAGAATAGTCTTAAATGGCCAGGTCTCAACAAAACCTATGAACATTCGACTGTATACCTGGTAGTTCAAAAACAATGTGGGTAAGGCTTATCTAGTAAGCCTTTTCTTCTTTTTTACGGGAAGCATATAGTTGGAAAAACCCATTCCTCCATTCTCTGTGGAATGGGAATTATTTTTGAAATTACCTCTTACTATAACAATCTGTTAGAGTACAGCATGACTGAAATGCTTTGACACCCAGTCAGCCCCACAGACTTATTATGAAATGTGCTGTATTAGTGCATAAAACTCCTGCCTCTTCCAGTTTCTTACATGACTAGAAACAGCAAAGGGAATAGCAGCAAGACAGGCAAACAAAGACATTTGCATGGGAAAATTATAGTCTTCATCCATTGATAGATACAGCAAAATTCAGAATTCTAAATTGATTAACACTCTGTGTACACCACTCTCTTGGATAATAGAGAAAAATCTTGATTTATGTAGTTAGGTTAGGAGCAGCTGCCACTTCCAGCCGCTCCATCGCACAACTCTCTCCTGCTCCAACCAGTAAACCCAAGGACATGAGGTCTCCATTGAGGCTGAGGGACCCAGCTGCCACTTCTCTGCGTACAGGTTCAACCAGTAGCAAACTGCAGAATGTGTCAGAGAGCAATTATAGCTGTGCACTAATATAGTGCATACTTCAGATGCAGTGAAACTGAGAATCATGTATTGAAATACCTCTGTGGCTAGTTCCGGAATGGTCTCAAATTGTTGAAAACATTTTTAACTTAGATATTTGGTTTATACTCTTTTTGATGTCAGCAGTGAATTGTGGCTCTCAGTTTTGATCTTATTTTTTAATTAGTGTTTATAGGATGGTAGATAATCTTTCATTATATTCAGATGTATCTGTATAATTTCCTTGGCTTTGCAGGGTTTACATGAATATTACTGTATACGCCGCTGCTGATTACCTTGAATTTAATATTTAAACCTCAAGGCAAGCCCACCTTCTTGAGATACCTGTCAGAACTAACTTGTAGCATTGTCCCAGCTTAATTACTATAGCATCCCTGATTAATTCTTTGCCACCACCAGTGAACTCTGAAGTGAATGTTTACTGAAGTGAGACAGGGAAATTTAGAAGCTACCAAAAGCAAATTTAGCTGATGGGCAGGATGACTTTAGAAAATTTTAAAAAGTATTGTGATGATATGAAATCTCTGACAAAGCCTTTTAGTTAAAATGTATCTTAATTAGATTTTGGCAAAGACTTAGGTGTAACTAGTTGTGGGGTTTTTTTTATTATAGGTGCTGTATTAGGCATCATCTGATTTCAGTCACCTGTTGCTTGTTTTTCTCCTTGTTGCCCACTTTTTCAGCCAATTCAACTATTTATGTGGCATGTGAAAAACTGTATCCAGGAACAAAATTTAAAATTATGTTCATTACTTTTTTCTGTCACTGTTCAAATAATATCAGTTTGATAATCTTTTATTCTCCTGTCTTCACAAATGTTATTGAAGAGGCCATAAGGCATTGGAGATTGGCAAGATGGATAGAAAGGTTGGAGAAGGAATGGGAGCTGTAAAATCTGTCTTAGCCACCACAGCAGATGTGTATGATATTTTACCCTTGTCAGAAAAGTAGTGTATGGCTGGACATCTACCTAGCTGAAATCTGCAACACCATGATGAATTTTTCAGGATCTTTACCTTCTTTACCTTCTTTTCTTTTCAATAAACTGTCATTCCCCCCTCCATCTTCCTTCCTGCTCCCATCTTAAATAAATTCTGTCTTTTTCAGGGAGTACATTGTTGAAGGTTTATAAGTAGTGAATTAGTCTCTCCACTGTCTTATCAAGGACATTTTTCTCAAGTAAATTGACACGTTCACTTCTGAAGGGCATTCAGTTAAACAATTACATACAAACATGCTCTGTCTCTCTGCTTTTTAGCCTGAGTAAGACACTCATTCTCATCTTTTGTAAATCACTTTCAAACACACAAGAAAATTAATGTATTCGGAGCAAAAATGAAAATACTACAGAATGTCATCAGATTCCTCAGAAGTGATCAAGGACGTTAGATTTTGGGACTATTTTCAAGTTTACATAAAGATTCCCGCACAAGTATTCTTTGCCTATGAACAAAAAGACAAAGTGACAAAGATTGGAAACCTAGTTCTAGAGAAGGCTGAGCTGGAAATTCACTTAATGGCTGCATTTGTAGTCAGAAAAATCAGAGAAACTAGAATGTGAGTTTTCAAATATAGCAAGGAGATAAATCCTTTTCCTACTCCAAAAATATTTGTATGAGAAAGAAGGAATGAGAAGCAGCAGCATAAAATACTGGAGGAAAAGGTAGCAGAAAACTTCCATCCTTTAGACAAAAATAATCAGCTGTACTGTATAAATTCTTTCAGATAGTTAACAATTACTTAAATCAATAACATTGCAATTTAAATTAATAACTTTATAATATTTCCTTACAATATTGCCTTTGTTCTACCCTCATCTAGGAAACCTGTGTTTCTTGTCCTTTGAAAATATCCTGGCTTAAGTCATATTAGATGAGGTTAATAATGCTCTTTATTTTGCTTCTCTGCAGGGTTTCCTGTACAGATGAATGACTCAGATCACTCCCTATTTGAGCATTCTTTCCAAGGATGCATGCAGAGTATTCATGTGGATGATCAGCTGGTGGACTTGCATTCAGTGGAGCAAGGAGAGCTGGGAAGCTTTGCCAATGTCACCATTGACATGTGTGCCATTATTGACAGGTAAGCTGTGGAGAGATCACCCATACTCTGATACACTGACACATCCTTCATATTCTGAAAATATCCAGTGATCCACAAAAGGTGGTCCTGACACTGCCTGTGAGCATGTGAAGGCAGCCTACCTTTTCAGCAGTAGGAACCAATGCTTAGGTGATGGAGATGATGCCTTTAAATTGTAGACTGTGTAGGGTGCAGTGGAAATCAACTCTCCAATATCTCCACTCACCAGCAGAGGAGGAGGTGAAAAGTTCTTGTAAGTCAGGCTCAGCCTATATGTCAATAATATGGCTGCCTTGCATAGAGAAAATTCCTCACACATTTTGTCTGTTTCTTAGATGACTGTTAGGAGACCTTTTTGCAACTAGAAGTTGTGGCTCCTGGCTTCAGCCCCTTCTGGATCCTCTGTGTTCCTCAGAGAAGTAAAGCAGGTCCTCATGCTTGTACATCAGTGAATGTAATAAATGCTCAAATTTAATTAAAGTAATGCTTACTGGGTTAGGTTTTTCCAGTCCGAAAAGAGTAATTGAGAATTATGGCAGCCTTTTGCTTTGGCACTATCTTTTTAACCACTTACCTGTATTCATTTTTGTTTCTTCTGATTAATGGTTTCTTTGTTGGTGAAAAAAAAGAAAATACCAGCAAAGACAGAAAGAAGAAGTAACCCAACTCCTGAATGCAGGCAGCTTGGCTTATCATGAAAATTACCTTACATTAAAGCCATTGCAAGCCTGCTGGAAAGCTGAAAATGGCTTTTTCAAAAAGTGCTCTGAAAGCAACAAGGAGTACTAGATCAGAGAACCCTGGAATAATTAAGGTAATAAACAACTACTGGAGCTCATATCACCCTCTAAAAGCAGCGCCAACTTCAAAGCTACATCAGGTTACTCACGACCAGTTGAGCTTTGTATATCTCCAAGGACAGGTATTCTGCTGGCTCAATGATTTTGGATATCATCAACAAATATCTGCATAGTTAAGGTAAAGAAATACATTCTTTTAGTTTCCTACTTTATTTTAAGAGCCTCTCAGACATAGATGCTACTGTGAAAAAAACAAAATATAACATACTGCTTTGATCTTGCAAAATGCCTTCTCTTCCTGAAATGTAGACATCCATTTGCACTAAATGAGTTGTGGTAGGTTGACCAGCAGCCAAACACTGCCTCTACCTTTAGCTCTCTCCCCTGTCCTGAGAGATGGGGAGAAAAACAGAAAAAAAGGCAAAAAGACTGGTGGATTATGAAGACAATTTAATAAGAAAAGAAAAAGCTGCACATGTAAACAAACCAAAAAGAGAAATTTATTCACTGCTTTGCATCAGCAAGCAAATGTCCAGCTGCTCCCTGGAAAGCAGAGCCTCGCCTCAGTGCATGTAGTGGCTGTTTTGGAAGAGAAACTCCGTAACACTAAACATACTCCTTTTCTCTTCCATCCCCTGAGGTTTTATTGCTGGGCATGCTGTTGTACAGTATGGAATTTCCCATGGGAAACTGCTTCCAAAGTCCCTCCTTCCAAAGTCTCAGTATGGCTCAGCTAACCCAGCTATGTCCTTGTCCAACCTCTTACCCACCCCCTCCTCCTGGCCTTTAAGGGGAAGGGTGTGCAGAGAAGCCTTGATGCTTCTGTGCAGGCGCTGTCCAGCAGCAGCCAAAAGAGTGATCTGGTACCAGCATGGTTTTAGCTACAGCTGGGGACCACAACACCCATGGACTGCTGGGAGGAAGATTCATTTAGTGACTCCATCCCAGCCAGACCCAGTATACCACTGCTGTAATCTCAGGGTTACAGGACATGCTTTTTGCTGTACCAGTGAGCTGCTCTGGCATGTCAGCCCACTTTATATTGATTCTCCTCATGGACCTGTTGAAGGTTGAAGTCATAATGAAAAGAGTATGTGACAAGCTGGTGTCGTAGGGATGAAGTTTGTTCTGTCTCCTCACACATATCTGAAATGAAAAAGAATTTCTGTGGTCAGTATTTGTCAGTTTGACTTGGTTTTATTTTTAATATTTGGTTTTGGAAATGCTAACTGACTTGAAAGAAAGGACATGAAGATAATTAAGTCTTTGCTTTTCCTCCAGTGGATAAATTTAAGCTTATGCAAAAATTTGTATTGATCTCAATGACTGAACCCATTTATTCCAGTTTCTATTAGGAAAAAATGCATTATTATAGTGAAGTTAATCAGAATTAAGGTTTTGAAATATATTATAATGTAATTACAAGTAATTTACAGTGTAAGTTAATTAGTATCAAAGCTTTATGATGCATTTATGAAATACAGGACTTAAGGCTTCCTATATGTTGAGCAGCTCATTTTGGAAGTTCTTGTAGAAGTTACTATTTAGAAGCTATTTTTTTTTATAACACATAATATACATCCAAATATTTCATATGATGCCATGTGCCACATAAAAGTTATATATAGTGGTGTTTTATGATATGAAAATATTATTATGTTTTCTATATTTTTGTGTATTATATATTAGTTTTATTATATATATAAACATCTGTATTCATAACAGAGTTTGGCATAAATAACAGTATTTTATCTATGCTTACGTATGTATGTATTTATATTTTCTTTATATAAGAGAATATATTCTCAATCCGTTTCTCTCATCTACCACCTTGGGCGCTGATATTATACTCATAAAAGTTAAAACTGTATGCCTTACATTTATGCTTTTAAGCACAGGAAGATTTTGTTGCAAGCAGAATAGCAGTTGTATAGTCCCAGGAAATTAGGATAGTATCCAAAGAAGTTTCTTAGAGTTGGCTTTGATTTTTTCAATTATTGAGATGTAATCAAGTATATTGAAAACTTACTTCTCATTACTTTGCACTTTAGAACAAACCCTTTGGCTGAGAGGTAACAATGCCAAGCTTTATATCTGACTGGATTTTCATGGCTGTCTTATTAACATCTGCAGATAAAAGTTTACAAGCACTTCTGCTACAATATGACATTATATATAACATTTTTATGTGGCTTTCTTTTAAGGAATGTAAGTACCATGTGTGCTATATATCAACTCAATTTCACTTCCTTTGAAAGGGGAAGATCCTTGTGGCTTGTCATAGTGGGATCCTCTTGCTTTTTTAAACTAGTTTGGATCTGAATCATAAAGGCTTCAGTCGTCACCATCATCAACATGGAAATTGATTTCATAGCCACACTTCAGTAAAGACCCCCACTGGGCAAAAAGTTTTGCTGTCACATTGAATTATTCTTACTGCAGGCTTCAGCCATTTGGTTCAGGGGACAAAAGGTGAAGTTGTAAATTGTGGCGTTTTTCATCATTAGCCAGAGTGGTTAGTAAGGAGGGGAGAGTTTTCTCGGTAATAACATAACAAAAGTTACTGAGGGTTTATTGAGTTTTTAGGTTGCACCTGCCTGAGGGTGACTGCTTCCAAAGTCACAGGTTCTGCCGAGCTAAACTCTGGCCTGACATGGAAAAGGTTTCTGCATTTTTATTTCCAGCAGTTTTGAAAAGTGAGAAGAATAATGATGTTGGAGTATTCCACTTGTACTTGGGAGATACAAATGTTGAACCAGTCTCTTTTTATTTTGTCCTCCCCTCTTCACATGAGCATTTATTTTTATTGCACAGATTGCAAGCTGAGATCTAATTACAGGAGAACACCAAAGCTAAGGAACGTTCTCTTTTTACCAGTAGTTAAATAGTATAAATTCATATAATTTCATGCAGGTATGTATAATTATAGGCAGTTAAAATGCTACTGAGAAAAAAAAAATAATCATCCCTATTTCTGTCTCTTAATTACCTATAATTTCATTAGCAATGGAAGTTGCATTGTTGTCACAGTGATCCACATGTTTCATTGCTTGTGACAGCACAGGTCCCTTTTCACCTCCTTTACTTCATGTTAATAACCTAACGTTGTGTTACAGTCCAGATGGTACTGTTGTACTTTCAGATTTAAGCACAGGACACTGAACAGGAATTACTACGCACAACTAATTTATCCCGGCAGTCTTGGAGAATTCCAAAGCTTTCCTGATTTATCATGGCTAGAATTATGGATTTTAATCACAAAATCACAATGAGGGAATACTAAAATGATTTCAAAATATAGTGCCAAATCTGCCATTGGAAATTATGCAGCACGTAAGCCAATTTTAATGAAAATTTCTGTGTTTTGTGTGAAAAATGGGGGGGGGGAAGAAGAAAATTTTTCATGTGGCTGTTTCTGCTGTTTTATGAATGTGTAAACAGTGTGATTCTCTCTGTAACACTGAGATTAATTTGATGCCAGTTTTTGAGAATAATTTCACATTAAAGATTAATTTAACTAATCAGATATGTGCAGCAGAACATTCCTGGGTGATTGTTACTTATCTGCTGTGTGGATCCACTCTGTATGACAGAGTGCCAGCATCCAGCTTTAATCCCATACAGCCACATTCTGTCAACTGATTTTTGATTGCCAATCAAAGTTTGAAATAATTCATCCAAATAACAGAACACTTCAAGCATATTGGTACATAAATATGGCCACAATGTAACTGGCAGCAAGACAAAGTTTCTTTGGAGTTAAAAATTGTCATGCCAAATAGTATTAAAGTTCTTCATTTCTGGATCTATACACAGGTTTAGGATTCTGCCCTTCCTTGCTGCTCTTTCCCTCTCTCTGCCAGTTCAGTGGTTAGAAAGACAGACAGACAGACATCATCCAGCAGCACTCTGCATGAGGAACAGATGATATAACAATGTCCTGACTTGAAACAAAACCTGCTTTGCAGTTGAGTTTTTCCAACTCAAATTCCAAAAAGGAAGTTATGTAGGACTGGGGAAGGGCTGAAACTATACCATGGCTTCAGCCTGCAGATATTCCTGGCCATATGGCTGGAAGGCACTTCCCATATGTGCCTTCTCCCTCTTCTCTTCTCCCCACATCTCTTTGTCACCATACAAACTTTTTATGTGGAAATGGAGGTGAAAGCTGCCTTTCAATGAGAGAGATTCATGTACATTTACATGATAATCTATCTCAGTCCAGAAAGGTGACTTTGTAGGCAGAGATTATGCCTCAGATGACAATGCTTTTAATACTGTGTGTTATGTCCATTATGTACCAGCGTATACAATGACAACTGCCATGTTATTAACACAGATCAATAGATAGCTAGGAGGTTACATATTATACAGAGCTAACCACAAAATAGAAGCAGTTGAATTAGCTTTCTTTTTGAAGTATATCTTAGTTTTTTACAATACTTTTTGCTATGAAAAAATCTCCATTCTGAAAAAGGGGATGGAGGGGAACATTGTAAAAATCAGGGAAAATAAAGCATGAGAAATATTAAAATTTTAATAAATTGGGGTTTTCCATGTGTTAACAAACTTTGTCCCTTGCACACAGCTGGAAATATTTTAATAATTTTCAAAATTTAACAGAGTCTATGCAATACTTTGCTATCATCAAGAACTTGGCGGGACCTTCCAGCTGTCATTAGTTAGAATGGGACTGCCCAAGACAACAACAGAAAGACAGAATAAGATGTCAATGGAAATGTCAAAAAAAAAAAAAAAAAGGCACTGTTAAATAATGTAATAGAGTAGTCAGTAACTCTGTAAACAAGTTGGAATGGTTTGAGATGCAGATGGTTTGAATGCTATTTTATTGCCTTTGCCATGTTTGTTTTTTTTTTCACTTTCTCCTATATTATATAGGTTACAATAATCAATAACATCCTTATAAGACTCTTTCAAGTAACTGTGTAGATAGTACATCGTCTTGTAGCTGGATGCCTGAACATTTTCAAATCTCAGAAAATCCTCAGTTTTTCTTTGTCTTATATTTAGTCCTATATAAGCTCAGCACAGAGAGGAAAAAAAAATCTTTCATTTTAACTCTAAGGAATACTAATATCTTTGTTTATTACTATTATTTTAAAATGCAGGCTACTGAAACAATTTTCTTGAGAAAGTGGATTATGTGTTCATAAAAAACTTGTTCATGCTACAAGAACTACTAACTTAGTGAATGTTTAGGTATGCTTCAGAGGAGGAGGAGTATGTAATGCAGAGCTCTGCATAACTTTACAGATAATAGAAGTAACCTCTGAGCTGCAGGATTGTTTTTCTCCATGATCTGAAAGAAAGGTAACAGCATGGGGTTTGTTCTTGGGAGGCAAGTGGCAGAGAATGTATCATTGTCACCCAGCAGCTGTGCCTAGTGCATGGTCACCAAGGGCAGGGACAGCACCCTCAGGGACAGCTGAGCCCCCTGGCACAGGGACTGCCTTGGGGCCAGCATCCCAAAGGTCCTCCTGTGAAGATGCTGGGTAGAGGATGAGGCTGTTGCAAGTGGAATTGTGAATGGAGCATGCCGTCACCCTTATGACACAGTGCCACCATCCTGTAACACCACAGTCACAGTGCCCTGGAACAGGATAAAAAAGGAGCACCCTCCCATCTTCCACTGCTATAGCTGGCCTGAAATCAGCTGGAATACTTCAGAGAGAAGTCCTTGAGGAGCTGGTAGAATCACTTGAAGCTGAGGGAGGAGAACTGAAGGCAGAATAGGTCTTCTGGAGGTGCTCCACTGCAAAACCAGTTTACAGCAGGGTCCCTTCAAAGCTCATCTGAGGGATTGAAATCTTTTTTCAGCTGGATAGCCATGGCAACACAAAGGGAATGTATTTAAGGAGTACTCCAGAACTCCCTGTCCTCATACTCCATGTGGAGCCAGGGGCAGCAGTCATAAGAAAAGAGGTGCAGAGGTGTTGCAAGGGATCCCAGTGCTTGGAGCACACATTGGTGCCCTGCCAGGCGTAGGAAGGATTCTTGCTCCCAAGGTAGATCAGGCCAAGGGCATTTGCTCATTCTTGGAAGACCCCAACATGGACCCAGGTGGGGCAGAATAGAAGTCAGGCTTCTCTTCGGAGGTATGCCCACTGTGTGGGATGAGGAGGCAGGTCTTGTATAGTTCAGGGAATAGCTGATTACCACCTTTGGGGTCAGGAAGGAATTTTCCTCTAGGGAAGACTGGCACTGGCCCTTGGCAGGTTTTTGCCTTCCTCTGCAGCATCAAGCATGTGATGTTAAGGTTTTCTCTGGGCATTCTTGGCCATGTTGCTGCCTACTGCTCATGCCCCATGAAGATGGGCAGCCTCTTGTCCCCTGCAGCACCTTTTTCCTTCCTCTGCAGCACTGAGCACAGACCTTGGCCTCCTTTGGGCCATTTTGACCAGATGCCTGCTGCCCTTGTGCCTCCAATCTGGTGGTAGGAAGCTTTCCAAACTTCCAGGGTGGGCTCAAGGCTCCCATGGGTTGCTTCTTGTCCTCGGTGACACTGAGCATGGCCCTGGTCAGGGCTCCTTGGGGTCCCTGTGGCTCTGTTCCTGCCTACTGCATTACACCTCCAAGGCACCGCTTGTGCCCTGGATCTTCCTGGCTGTCTTCCAGTCCCTTCAACCTCTTTGTTGCCCTTCTTCGGATGCATTCAAGTACTTTAGCATCGTTTTTTGAAAAGTGAGGCCACAGTTACAGGGGTTCCTGCCACCAAGGCACACACCTGCTAATGTTTACTAATCTGGTAAGATTAGCAGAGAAAGGATTTGAAGAAAAGTTGATAATACTGGCAAACTTTTAAGACATTATTTAAATAATGTTGCAAGTTGTTTTGGCAAAACCATTGCTTCTTTTTCCTGTCTGCTATAATATGACTAATATAGGAACGGCTTAATCAAATGTAGTAATCTATAATTTATAAGTCATGAGCAAAATCTTTGTGTGGAAATTAATTTCTTGGTTTTTCTTACATGCATCAGTTTGCTCAAGAGACTTGATTGAATGTGCAGCTTGTATTACAGTCATACGTAATTATTATTTTATTCTCTTCTCCTGTGGGGAAGATGAGAGCACTGAGCAAACATCCAGAAAGCTTTCCCTTGGACTTGAAATTTATACTCTCCCATGATTAGATGCTAAATATTTAACTGATCCCATAATAAAACTGTTGAAACTAGCTCCTTGGTAACTCAGCTGAGTTCTGAAGTCAAACTGCTTTGATGACTCTGTCAAGTTATTCATCACTTATTGCTCCTCATCAGTTCATAACTGAAAAAGTTAATATATTATGCAGATTGCTTATTTTTACGTGATTAAGAGATCTTCTCCTGGATGAACAATGCTGCTATTCTTAATGAAACTGTCTCTATACATTCATTCTCCAAAACAAAGGAAACCAGGTTGTCTCAATTTTAAAGTTTATGAAAAATTTAACCAATGCAAAGAAGTTTCAGGAACTGTCTATATTACTACTAATCTTTAAATAAAACCAAAAGTGCATCATCCTCTCATTTGCATTTTTAACTATGAATCTCTCAGATATAAATATCAATACTTCTACTATTTTTTCCCAGTGAAAGAAAGTGGATAATCATTATCCAAACAAGTAGACTGTCTGTCTACTACTGACTGTAATGGATTTGATTATATTCTATAATTAGTGGGCGTGGTAATATTTGATATGTATGACATAACGTAATGTTGTAATAAATAATAATGCCATACACTCTAAATATTTTCCAGATACTAGAAAAAAATTCTTGTAGGCATTTTCTTTCTGTATGGTACAATTACAATTATAACCAGTTGCAGCTCTGAATTTGTAATCAATTATCAATCTATGAGTAAATTTAACCCATTCATTACGTGTGCAGGACAGCCAGTCCTGTTGGATTACTAGAATTTTTACTGGATATGTTATGAAGAAGTTAAACCATAGAATAACCATTTCATAATCAGGCAATATCTTTCAGTAGTAATAATTTTGAACAAATGTCTCTCTTACTAAAATGTTGGGTCCATCTCTTGTTCATATAGGCAAGCAATAAAGTCTCCAAAATAAGTAGCTTATCTTGCATAAAACATTGCTACAAATAAGTATAGCTCTTTGTGATGGAGCCTGACTTTTAGCAGAAATTGCTTTACTGTACAGTTCCTGCTGGATTTACATTCTTTCTTTTTTTTTTTTTTTAAGAAGTCATTATAATTTTAAAATTAGTATATTGAACTCATGCAGAATATTCACACTGGTGAGAGCCTAAAGAAATAGTTATGAGTCTAATGGATTAGAAATGGTCTTGTAGTAGTTATAGGTTGCTCTTTAAAATATGAAAAAAAAAAAGAGATTACTATGCCATCATTGGAAATCATTAGTAATAGAAATAATATCCAGATATGTGCATTAGGCTTAATACTGTCTCTGTATCTGTCCAGCTTCCTTTTCTCAAAAATAAGTGCTTATTTCAGTATTTATGCTGGTAGTGAGTGTTTGCTAGCGATTAGAATCTTTCAAAAAATGACTGTCTATCCATTGAGGAAGGTGTTATTTCCTGTTCAATATCATATTTCTCCCAGATACTGATTTCCCAGATCTAAAAGTAAATAAAGATTACAAAAAAATACAGATTCTCCCAGACCTAAAAGTAAATAAATGTGATCAAATTCATAAATGCTACTAGCACATTAGATACAATGGGTTCATCTTACTTGTTTTATGCTTTTCTCTAGCCAGCAGTATTAAATTCCTGAGTATCCCAGTATTTCTGTTGTGTTTTTCATGACCTCTTCCTCTAAAGAAAATGCAGCTAGAGAAGGTTTAAGGCCTAGATTCTTTACAGTATTTACATGTGCTAATGCTCCCTAAGCTTTGTGGCTCTCTCTGCCTGTGTGACTAGCATGGAGTCAACAGGGAGGGACTTGAATTCTGTGTAGTCTAACTAAGCAGACATAAGCATCGAGGAATTGGACTAACCACAGACAAAATACTGAGCAAGGTATTGAGATGAATGTAAGAAGAATTTTATGACCTAGAAATATCTCAAGTGAGAACATACATGTATGTCATAATGAGGGGAGAACTTAAACACACAATCCTTGTATTGTACTTCAGCATGTGACGGAGGATGCAGAAGGGTCTGACAGCAAAGAGAGTGAAGAGAGGTTCAGTTTTTCTCTTGCTTGTTATGCAAACTTTATGTGGTGAAGCAGCCAGATGGTGTTTTTCTGTATAAGTTTCTCTGTTGGCACATAAGTAGTTTTGGGGCCACATGGTTGACACATAAACATTGAGGCTGACCCAGATTTGAACTCTGCCTCTCCAGTTTCACATCAAACCTATTTTCCAGTTAAATTGATCTTCCTTCCTACATTATGTTGAATAGATTTAAAGCTAATGCACAAAAAGTTTATGATGCATTTTAGTATTTGTAAGTCTGCAGATTTCTGTTGTGCATCAAATTAAAAGCAGGTGGCAATTTTTGATGAGAAATTGAGTTAAAACCTAACCAGATTTCTTCTAAGAAATTGGAAAGGATAAAAGTCCTTGGAGGAATATGTGTCAAGTGCTACTTGCTTAATCCTTTATATCTTCCTCGAAGGATAGTTTAAATGAACTAACTAATATAAGGTTTCAGTAAACAGGTCTTCATTCATTCCCTGTAAATGTCACCAGTAGATTAGATTATATTAGCTGTTTTTAAAAAGGAGGGTGCAGAAAGGAAATGAATATTGAATAGAGATCTAGATTAGGAGAGATATGAAGAGAACTTCACCAGAAGTAAAATACTTAATCTGTGCAGTAACTATGCTCTATTTTTCCTGTTATAATATAAAAAATAAATAAATAAATAAATAAATTAAGGTGGAGCCTTACCTGAGTGATACCAAAAGTAAAGTTATTTTTACAGGGCCTGTTAATTTAGAGGAATGCTTAATGGTGCAATACTTCATTTATAACTGTAGAATAAATATGTTTTATATTTACCATTTCTAAGCATTTTTAGTGATGAAGTATATCACAAAAAAAAAGAGAAAAAGTCATGGTTATTACATTTTTTCCAGAATTTTATATAAAATCTATACTTGTATATTTGCAACAAAATTTTTACTGGCATTTAGTTCTTTCAATTTCTGTTACAAAAAAATCTCAATTTTGGGGAATAAGATTACATTCCGTGGAACTTTCTTATAAAACAGTAATGAAAATAAAAAGATGGAAATATGTCTATTCCTACCCAAGCCAATCTGTAATTCTGGTCTTTGGTTATTAGGCTATAGTTTTTGCTGTTTCATCAGAGCTCTAAAGTTGTTAATTAAGATAACATTCTGATGGACCAGTAAAATTGGCCATTCTGTTATTTTGAGAGACTAAGAAAGTCAGATATTTTATGCCAAATGAAGTTATATTAAATAATGTATATAATGAGAGATATAAACAAGAGAATTATTTATTAGAATAATTCTCATTGAAGCCAAAGCCAGTTTGATTGCTTAGCACCTCTGGAATTCCTCCCATGTGTGCTTATGTGTTCAAGTGAGTGTCCCTCACCTGTGGTGGGTCCCAGATAGGTGATCAATGTTCAGACAGGCAGCAGAAGAAGCAGAGTAACATACAAGGCTTCTCATGTCCTCCTTTCCAACTTAGTTGACTGTGGCAGGAGAAACAGGTTTGATTCTGTCTCAGAGAACATATCCAGACAGAAATGTCTTCCTGGTCAAGCTCTATTAATTAGTTGACCTTTGTTAATTGCCTAAATATTGCTTAGGAGAATGTAAAAACCCTGCAGCAGTATTTTTCAGGCCAGCTTCTGCCCACAGCCTGTAAGCTGGACTTAACATTGCTGAGTGTATGTACCCTATACTAACTTGCACAATTTTGCAAAATTTGGCATATTTATTCAAAACAATGTGTAAATTAGCCAAAACAGAAGCCAAAAAAAAAAAAAAAAAAAAAAAAAACCAACAAAACAAAAAAAAAACACTATGAAGCTGTATTGTTATTAGGTTTAAGGCAAGTGAGAGAGATAATCTATCATAGTCTACTTTCTGATTTCTAGAAAATGCATACACATGATGCCTACACATTTTACATTGGCAATGTTTTTTTTTCTGTGGAGTACTCATTAAATTTATACATTTTTCCTATTAGAAACAATTCTGGTGAATAAGAAACTCAGTGTTCCAATGCCAGTTAGTACAACACTTTTCCCCTGGGGGAGTTGGAGAACAGATTTTAATCACATAGTATAAATAAGTGCTTAGATATGAAAAACATTGTGTGTTTGTAATTGTACCTAGGATTCAAAAGCCTTTACAACTGCCTGCAAGGATCCTTGGATCAAGAATTTAAATCAAACTGACATGATATAACAGCAGACAATTTCTCTAGGGTATTATAGATGTCAGACCTATGGAGATAATTTTGTGCCTTGGAAAAAAAATCTGATTCTTATTTCTTAGAAAGATAACTGTTGCTTGTACATTTGTTGCATTTATCTGTTGCCATACATTCTGCCAATAACAGCTCTCTTTTTCTGTCATTATGAAATTTTATTTTCATTTTCATTGCTAAGACTGACTTGATACAGAACAGCAGTTAATTTGACTTCAACTTTTTATTTTGGCAAAAAAATAGTTACTCTATCAGCCAGAATTTTTTTAATCTAAGTAGAAGCTTTCTTTGGTCCTTCTTACAGTTTTTCATGTCATAACATTGCGATTGTTATGATTAATCTGTATGATCCTGTATGGATTTCATATAATCAGTGTTAGCTTTTGTAGATCGTTGTTCAGAGATTGATTCAAATAAGTTTGTAGAAGGATTTATTTTTTTTTATTTATATCTGTTCATCCTTAATTTCTCACAGATTTACATGGTCATTTCTAAGGCAACATTGTGAAATGTGATTCAGAAATATTGACTCAACTGTGATTGATAGATTAACTACTGCTTACTACATTGTAATTGCAGGGGAAATGCATTCAGAGTTTTTGAGAAGAACTGGTGCATAATATGTAATATAATATAGTTTGATTTTCAAAGTTTAAATCATTAAATAGGCTGTGCATTAAATGCATTATATGGAAAGTTATCATCTAAAGGTGCAGCATCTGCTTTGTTTTCCCCGGCCACACGCAGCTCTTGGGAGCCCGGCTGTGGCGTAGCTTCCGCGTGCTGCCAGGGTTTGCTGACACGGGTTCCCAGACATGGCTTCCGTGTCCCGGGCGCGTGGGCTGGCCAGCCGCTGTAACCGTGTGCTAGGGATCCGGTAAAGAGGTAAGGAATTTGTCCATTTACTCCATGCTTGGCAGGAATGGTTTATTTGTCACGCAGCATGGTTTGGTGGAAGGCACGACCGCTCCTGGCACTGGCATGGGAGAAAATGGCGGCGGGGCTCTGGTGGTATAGGATTTTATGGGGGGCGGGATGAGAGGACCCACAGACTCCCATCCAATAGAGGCGGCTGCTGTGGCGGTGACATCGGCCACAGCGACCACACAAGACAGGGCTGGGGCGGTCCCCAGGTCCCTGAGCTAGTGGGGATGCAGGATCGGGGTGACTGGCAGGGAACTCTCTGGACAGGACAGGGAGTGTCTGCAGGAGTGACTGGGGTAAGCTCCAATAGCACGCAGCGAGGAGCGAACCACCACAGGGCAGGGAAAACATGGGGGGTGCGTGGGATTACAGAACTTGGCTATCTAACATAAATTAAAAACCCCTAATCTAAACCCGAACCCCAGGATAAAGGGAAGATTTATTCCACATTGAAATACTATGCAAAATTTTCTTTACTTTGTTCATTTCAGACAGTTAATGAACAAGCAAACAAAGGAAATTAGTCTTAAATAAATATCACATCACACCTGTGATGTGAGTCAAACAACAATGCTATCTTACTCTCAGTGCTCATTTCACTCAGCCTCACAGTTTTTAAGGGCTTCTAATTTTTTCACTTAAGGTTTGCTTCCAGGATGCTACTGATCCATCCTCCTGGATTTCTATTAAATGCTGGATTCCTTCGAGATCAAATTCCTAAAACTTAGGGGACTGAAAAATTTTCTAGACATTTTAAAGCTGATGGTGCTAGTCAATTTGTACACAAGCACAAGGAGAGTCTTTGATACACCTTATCTATTAAAATCCTATTCTCAAAAGAAAGCTGGAAATTCAGTGACAGTTTTAGTGAAGGTAGTTGTTATTTTCACCTGTCTTTTCACTTTTCTAGTAAAAAGAAGAATACCAACCTACAGAGAATTCTGGGGGAAAGAAGAATTCCAACTCCTATAATGTTTCTTTTCACTTCAACATGAAAGGCAATATGTGCTCTTTTTCTCTTTTTTATCAAGGGGTTGATCTGCCTTTTCAATAGCACAATTTCTGCACTTTTTACAGTACTGTGCACCTTTGTTCTGACTGTTCCCCTGTGGTTGCTCAGTAAAATCCAGACAGACACTAACTTGGTGCTATTACACAAACTGATCTCAAAATCATTAACTCAACAAACAAAATTACTCCTTTCTCAGATTCAACACTATTCATTGTATAATTTACTGATGTTTCTTTCTCATTTATCCTCTCTAAAGGTCGAGTTACCTTTTAAAATTATATTTTGTACTAATGCTATGATAAGATCTCTCCTGAATGGTATGGTGCCCATTGTATTAAATTTACTCATCTGAAGCAATGCTCAAGGGGCCAGTCGTTATAATATCTGTTCTTTTATTAATATCTGATTCCTTGATTCAGGACCTCCACAAACAGTAACAAGTATTTCAGCATACTATCTTTCCTCTGGTGGTTTCTTATTTTTATTCAAGATCAATGATATCATCAAAGGTTAACTACTACAACATTTAGTCAGATAACCCCCCTGACATTTATTTTGCATGTTTAGTATTGACAGCATTTACTTGGGCTTCTATTGCCATTTTTTAATACTTTTATATTGGTGGTTGTCAGCATGTTTCAACTTTCTAATGTTTTACTGGCAATATGAACATTAGTCAGAAAATGGCAAAAAATAAATGATGACTTTAACTCTGCAGCTGTAATTCACTCTCGTTCATCTGCTTACATAGTAGCAACCTTGTGCATCATATTTATACAGTCTTACTTTTGCTGTTCTGAAAACCTTCATTTTATTGTTGTTGCCTCCTAGAAATGCCTTTATATCTGTCTTACTATCTTCCTTTCAAATTTTGTAGAATATATTCTTCTCCATCTCTCATAACTTAATGTTTTTCTCTCTGCAATTGTTTGTTATTTGACTGTGTAACTATTATTTATCTCTGTGGTACATTTCATAATGCAGTTTGTATGAAATGTGCTCCACAAAGTATAGTTGCATTGTATCATTTCATAAAAGTACACAGTAGCTTCAGTAGTTTTCTTTGAACAGTATAATTATGTTTTTAAAGAAGTAAAGTTCCCGATTTAAGTGTATAATGCTAGTATTTGATGTTAGAAATACATTTGAGTACACTTGTCCTTGAAAAATATGCTTTCTCTTTTTTTAATGCCACCAGTCACTTTCATGTATTATTTAAACCTAACAGATGTATACCTATGGACCTGTTTATTTTATCCTACCGAAGTACAAGCAGTCAAGGAAAATACAGTTGCTAATCGCTCTAATGTGAAATTCTTCTTGAAAAGTCTGTGCCTCTATTGAAATAGGTAATTTATCTAGAATATGAGAGAAAGGAAAAGAAAGAAAGAGAGACAGAGGAAGAATGAGGGGAAAAAGAAGGAAGGAAGGAAGGAAGGAAGGAAAGGAAGGAAGGAAGGAAGGAAGGAAGGAAGGAAGGAAGGAAGGAAGGAAGGAAGGAAGGAAGGAAGGAAGGAAGGAAGGAAGGAAGGAAGGAAGGAAGGAAGGAAGGAAGGAAGGAAGGAAGGAAGGAAGGAAGGAAGGAAGGAAGGAAGGAAGGAAGGAAGGAAGGAAGGAAGGAAGGAAGGAAGGAAGGAAGGAAGGAAGGAAGGAAGGAAGGAAGGAAGGAAGGAAGGAAGGAAGGAAGGAAGGAAGGAAGGAAGGAAGGAAGGAAGGAAGGAAGGAAGGAAGGAAGGAAGGAAGGAAGGAAGGAAGGAAGGAAGGAAGGAAGGAAGGAAGGAAGGAAGGAAGGAAGGAAGGAAGGAAGGAAGGAAGGAAGGAAGGAAGGAAGGAAGGAAGGAAGGAAGGAAGGAAGGAAGGAAGGAAGGAAGGAAGGAAGGAAGGAAGGAAGGAAGGAAGGAAGGAAGGAAGGAAGGAAGGAAGGAAGGGAGGGAGGGAGGGAGGGAGGGAGGGAGGGAGGGAGGAAGGAAAAGAAGGAGAAAGAAAGAAAGAAAGAAGGAAGAAAGAAAAGAAAGAAAGAAAGAAAGAAAGAAAGAAAGAAAGAAAGAAAGAAAGAAAGAAAGAAAGAAAGAAAGAAAGAAAAGAAAGAAAGAAAGAAAAGAAAGAAAGAAAGAAAGAAAGAAAGAAAGAAAGAAAGAAGAAAGAAAGAAAGAAAGAAAGAAGAGAGAGAGAGTTTTCAGTGATGGAGTTGAGGAATGTGTAGAACTTTAAAAAGTGAAGTGTTTGCAGGCTTAAAAAGCAGAATTGGAACCTGTAAGCATTGCTTTACAAAAGGTTGGAAGGGTTTGAACAATGCTTTATCTTGTCTTGGCAGAACTGCTACTTTTATTACAAAGTTTACTGGTTTTGCTGTAAAAAGTAACAGTAGGTTGTAGCTACAGAAATCTTAGGTCAGGATGAAGAGTAAATTGACTTAAAAATTGGAAACTAGATTTTTAAACTGGACAGACATATAAGCTACATGGCTGCTTAAATGGTTTAAGTGCAAGCTAAATCCTTGGGGCCAGAGGGCAAACAGTTGTATACAGGGGGAAAAAAAAAGGGCTTTCTGCATTAATAAATCCTATATGATCAATATCTGCGTTATTTTAAGTGAGGAAAAAACACCCAGATACCAAAGCCAAATATTGTTCCTGGACCTCTACACACCTCCTAGGCTTTTATAATGGAACAAGTTGCTTTAGATTTGGTGCGTGTCTAAAATTGTCAAATTGTCTACTCTGGAAGTCCATGTTGTTTCTACTACAGTTTTAATTGGGTAAAGCATATGGACAAATGGAGTGCTATACCAAAGGAGATAGTACTTAGAGCTCCAGTCCTGATATTTGATCATAAGAAAGCTGTCTTTTCTTTTGGGGTTTTTTTGGGTTTTTTTTTTTTTTTTTTTTTTTTTGCTGTTGTTGTTGTTGTTGTTTTTTTGTTTTGTTTTTTTGGGGTTTTTTTTGTTGGGTTTTTTTGGGGGGGGGGGGTTGGTTTTTGTTTTTTGGTTTTTATTTTTTTTTTGTGAAGGGAACCTTTAGATCAACTTCTTCCTCCTTCAGAAGTAATTGATTGGTGGCAGGGGCTACAAAGTGTTTTCTGTGTTTTTGAATGTGTTTCTGAGTGCTAGTTGGTTATATGATCCATGGTCATAGGGTATTCATTAGCCATTTTCAGGTCTTCTGGGAATTAATTCTAAATATTTTAATTTTATGGTAATTATAGACAAATAATAGGCTTGGGTCAGAAAAGTTTTAGAAGGAAGCCCCTTTACCCAGAGAGAAAATGTAAAGGCCAAATACATTATGAAATTAATTTTTTTTAATTATATCATGTTTTTGCCTTCAAAATGACTGGCAGGAATTGAAGTAATGGAATAGTAATGTGTCAGAACTTCTACATAATACATACTTGTCATGATTCTTGCCATGGTATTCTGGAAATACTGGATAAAAACACATGCTAATAGAAATACAGAAAAAATTGCATCTAGGCTATGCATCTATATTTTTTTAAGGTCCCAGATACTCTTGTTTTATGAAACAGGAACTCAAATATAAATGTCAACTTGAGCTGGCTAATGTTAATTTTCAAAGGTTATTTCTACCTTGGTGTTCAGAAGACAGAAAAAACTAACATTTTGGCACATACTCATGACATAGTCCAGTCATCCTCTGGCTCATTATTTTCCTCATGTTCTGATTATTCAGTCCATTTTCTCTAATTCCTTTGAACTATAGTGGTGTAGTTGAGAAAGTAGCATAAAATTCTGCCTGCTAAAATGTATTGATGATACCACTAAATGGAAAAAAATTATGGCAAAAGTCTGTCCTAGGGATGTACACAGGTGTCTTCATGAGATCTTTGAATAAAACAAAAAAACTTGTAATAAGGTGAAAAATAACCTCCTTGTCATTAGTAGTTTTTAGTGCATAGCATTTTGGCTCTTAGGGCAGTTATTCTTTCTGGCAGGTTTTGAGAACAGTGAATCGCTAATTATCAGAGCAAGCACTGTACTATCCAGCAGTGTATTAGAATATTCATGCTATAGTCCCTTCTGTCTGTGTTTCTAAGGTTTTCAACCTGTACTTTAGAAATCTTGAGCAAGGATACTATTAATTGAAGACTTTGTTTTTGCTAAATTTTCTGAGACATCTCTGGTTAGAATTGTAGTCAAATTAAATTACTCAGTGGGAATCAAAGAAAAGATTGCCATGGATTATGGTCAGAAAAACCCAGTAAAACCACTTAGCTGAAGCATCTTGCATTACAAAAATAAATAATTTTATTACATGAATACTTCATAAGTGGTAACATCTCCTATTTAGCTTTTCTCTTCTCATTTTTCTTTTCTTTTAAAGACAATTTTCATCTATTTATTTCAAGATACAGAAAGCTTCTAAATCTTCAGATAATTGCTCACTATTGGTTAATTTTCTTCTGAGTTAAAAATATGTATCTTATTTCAATCCTGAATTTGTCTAACTTCAACTTAGATCTTTCAGTTCTTAGTACCAGTTTTCTATCTAAAGGAAAAAATTAAGTCCTTCTCAAAAATTACTTCATTGTGCACACAAGAAGATTCTGTGAGTAAACAAGTGAATTTACTAAATTCAAATAGTTCTTTCTTTTGGAATTCATCAATGTTATTTTTTCTAAAAGTAAACTTGAAGCCCAGACACATGATTTTTGCCATTACTAGTGACAGAAATAATGATACAGGCTTTGTGTTGGCCTGAGAGTACAGGGTCCCAGGGCATGTCTGGGTTTGCCTCTACCTGACCTTGGATAACAGTTGCCAGTGGCCATGTGTGGAGTGGTGCCTGCTCTGGATGGATTTCCTCTCGGTGAGTTCTGCAGATGAAGCCCCCATGTAGCAAACAGTAGCCCTTTATGTGACCTGCAGCTGTGAATGGCTGTTGTGCAACTTTCAACCTTCAGGTTGGGAATAAAGAAAAAGGACTGTGGTTAGAAGTGTATAAAAGTAACCACAAGGAGATACAAATTTAACTTTATTTTACAAAGACTTTTTTCTCTATTAATTAGACAACTTGATACTGTTGGCATTAGCTGGACTGACATGGAATTTTTGCCACCACTGGCCATATATGTTCTTTTTTGCTCATGGCAAGATTTTGAGTGTAGTAGACAGAACTAGGAGCAGGACTATAAGTAATGGTCTCACTAATCCTGTATGCTTAAGCACATGGTTTTCTTTTTATAGTCTTCTGTTATGTACATGGGACTCACATTACTTTTCTTAGACGAAACATCAGTTTTCAAGTCTAGACTTCTCCATTGCCAGATTCCACAGTATTGTCCTTTTATCTAAAGATTTTATTCCAGGAACTTGCATTCAAGTATATGAGAATGTAAATTGATAGTCTTTTCAGCTAATCTTTTTGGTGCTCTCGGATACAATTTACCTCACCCTAAAAAGTTTGGAAGATCACTACAATAGCTGCTACTTCACATCACTGAAGCTGCTACTTAATAGAATATATTTTGTTATTGTTTTAGCATGAATGATTCTCCTTCTGTGTAAGTAGTGAAGTATAATGATAATTCAATAATTCACATTTTTCTATATAATAGCTTTGTTTTACCCTTCTAGTCTGGTGTCAGATGTTCAATAGCATTAAGATTTAATTTACCACAATATGTCTTCCTTAAAGAAAAGCTTGTTTGTTTGTTTATAATTATGTCCTTTATTTCATATTAGTGCAGGTAATAAGTAACACACCCTGTGCTCTCTCACAACAATTATGCAAGCATTCTGAGACTTCCCAGCATCATTTTTCTGTATTTCTTGGAAGTGTCCTGTGATGCAAGATGCAGTCTCTCCTTTGCCTTTTACCTTAAATAATCTTGTAAATACTTACTTGATACTTAGATGTGTTCATAATTTTCTTCCCAGTTTAGACTCAGGACTTTTTATGCTACAGTGTGTATTTAGACACAGTGGTATTATATTACCAGTTGGCACTGTAAAGTCTGCTAGAAGCTCATGAAATTGTGCTATAATCGCGCATACTTACGAAAAATCATCAATTTCAGCCCAGGGACCCATTTATCTTTCAACCTACTGTCTCATGTAGGACTGCCTTAAGCAATGTGTTTCTGCTAGCAAGTTCTTTGGTAGAATGCATAAGAATATTAAGGCTGTTTTACCAATGGTAGCTTTAGACCTCCAGCATATGTCTTACAGGTTGAAATACCACAAAATGACAGATTTTTTCTACATATATATTATAGGTTTTGCAGCTCTGTATGGCACTACTTTTTCCAAAGCCTCAAGCAGTAGCTAAACAAGATGCCTGTGGGTATTTTGAAACTGCCTGTGGGTAGACAATGACAATTTTAATATCCACAGAATTCTGCTGAAACAGAAAGCAAAGAAAATGTACAATGGGATTTGTCCACGTGAGTTAAATCAATGGATCATCATTGCACTCTATATAACCTCAGACCAGTGAAAACTATTAAACATGTAGGTTACTACACATGTAATGTTTCAATGAAGTGATAATGTTCTTTCTTACTCATAGTCTGTCATGGTTTGACACTGGCGCAATGCCAGCGCCCCCATGAAAATACACCTTCCCAAATAAATGCTGTGAGATGTTACCAGGAACAGAGCAGAGCCAAGCTTAATAACAAAGGAAAAAAAAAACTTTATTAAACTACTACAACAGAAGACACACGCACTAAATCCAGGATGAAGACCCTCTAAAACACCCCTCCTCCTCCCAGTTTCCAAAACAACCACCATGAAACGTCACCCGGGATTCCTGATCAAATTACCACCAATCAGATAATCAATACTCAGTCTATCAAAGGAGAGAGGAGTTTCTCTTGCACCACAGACCCCCCAGGAAACACAGTTGCCACCTCCTGTGTTTCCCTGTCACACATGGCAACCGCCCGGAGAAAATCTGCCAGTGTGACACTCTCCTTTCCATGTCACAGTGCTCTCACCACCGTGCATGGACAGACTGCTCATAGGGCTCCTTTAAGGATGCTTTGCCATGGACCCAAAGATACAACAGTTCAGCTTCTCATCTTGGGACTACAGTCCCCCCCATTTTCCCCTGGGACCAAGGGTCCAGGAACAGAGATCATCTTCTTCCTGAAGACAGAAGGCATCACCATTCCCTCCTCAGCTTTCCTCTGTTCTTGCCATTCCTGTGCTGTTGGTTGCTGGAGCATGTCTCCTTGGGTCACCACTGCATCCCCCTAAAATGCAGTCTCTATTGCAGGAGAAATTGGTTCAGTCTATGGCTAACAAGAAAAGTCCAGCCAAAAGCTACTTCATCATCTCCTCCCACCTAAAAATTTCTTCTTCTAACATCTCAGGTCCCGGACTGTCTCTCTTCCACTACAAATCCGGGAGGAGTAATATTTTACAAAGCCCTCATTTCCCAGAAAGGGTTAAAAGTTCAGACTCCCTGGACGGCTAAATCTCTGCCCAGCATTCCCGACTCCCACGCTGGGCATCATCCCCCCCCTTTCTCCTTCTCCTCTGCTGGCAAATCTCCAGGTGCTGTCAGGCTCTCTGTCACTTTCCCTCTGGGGGCTGGGGGGGGGGGGGGGGAACAAAGGCATCTCCGCTTCTCTCCACCCTTCCGTCCGCAGGAGCTGGCTCGGTTCCAGACCTTCAGCCCCCTCGGCCTACCTGGACAAGGTCGCGTGGCTTCCCCTCCCCCACCCAGCCCATGGCTGGGCAGAGGAGAGTCTGCACTCTCTGAAGACCGGAAGCAAAGAGACAGTTCTCCTGGGAGTTCTTGCTTTTAACCCCCTGTGTTCTCAGAGGCGTGTCCATACTTTCAGTGGTCACTCCAGATGCCAATATCCAATCCTGACCACTGCTTGGTTTGACCCAACTTCCTGAAAAAAATTCACTTCCATGTCAAACCACGACATAGTCCAAGGGAAAAAAGGCAAATAATGTGAAAACAATAATATCTTCCTATTTAATCTGTACCACTACTCAACTGTGTGTAAGAATTTTGATGTTATCAGTGATAAGACGTATTACATTATTCAGAGTGGGATGGAAGAGTAGGATGTAGAAGAGTAGGATGGAAGCCTAGCAAGCGGCAAATTGCAGTAACAGAAAAAAATTATATACCATAAACAAAGAACAGGGGAATAACTCAGAATTAATAGGTTGTTTTGTCTCAACAAAAAGGTAAAGTCAAGGAAGCTGAGATATGCTCAGTGAAATTCTGTCCTTTTTAACTTTGCTGAACTCAGCAATGTTAGCCATTCTCATCATGTTACTAATTTTACTCATTTTCTCTCCAAGTAATTAGGTATCATATTTTTTCTTTTCTCTTTTTTTTTTCTTTTTTTTTTTTTTCTTGTTCTATGAGAACTACATCCTGGTATTTGAAGGCAAAATTGGATCTAAAGTAGCATGTGTTATGCATAAGCAATTGTGATAAGACCCTTAAAATTTTATTACTAAATGTATCCATTTGAAGCAAAGTACATCCTTTAGAGGGTAGTAGATACAAAGCTACAGTTGTCAGCAGGTTTGCTTATGAATTTTTTTTTCCCTCTGCTTGGGAGCCTTTGTCAGCTTGCAGTGATCCTCAATAGCATAGTTTCCAACATGGAAACATTTAGAAAAACATGATAATTGTCTTTCAATACACAAGTGATGGGAAGATTGTACATAACCACCGCTGATAGATAATATACACTGGTATCACAGTAGTGGAATCACAGTTTCCTGCGTATGACTAAATCTCCTTACCAGAAATATTCTCATGGTCTTCCCAGCCAATCTTGTGATCTGTAAAGACTGTCTGGGATCCAGTCCCCCTTTGGACTGCTTTTCCTCTCAAGTACCTCTTTCTTTGCTCTCAGATCTCTTTTCTATAGATACCTTAACACTGACTAAGCTGCTTCCCAGCAAAATGCTGGAGTGGGGAACAGGGCACACAGAGACCCAGTCTGATTCAGCAGGGAAACAGTGAAGTCTTCCAAAGGAAGACTTTCAGCTGGCTACAGCCCTGGGCACTCCAAGGTCATGTCAGCACTTTTTGTGTCTCCTAACTAAAGTATCCAGCTATGACTCCCTGCCTCCTTGCCCAGGCTCCATTCACTGCTGGATTTAATCTCCAACCCATCCTGCAAGCAGAACTGGTGGAACTGGGCAAGTTTTACTTGAGAGCTGAAGGTCTCTATGGATCTTTTTTTGTATAGGCAGCACTCTCCATCACCACTTTGTAGCTATCTCTGCAATGAGGAGTCCCACAGGGGAAGATAGTGATCTCCATGTCCATGTTGGAGCTATCAGTTGGAAAACAGAGGCTTAGGAATGTGGAAAACATTCCTGAAATCTGGCAGACCTTTTTTTCTCAAAAGGTTTAGCAGTGTCTTTATTGGTCATGTGTTTGCATGAATGTCACAAAAGATTTAAACAAAATTGCCATCATTTATAGAAGTTGTCTTTCCAGTGTTTCTTCTTATGAATTACTACTTTCCAAGAGTAAGGAATAAAGCCACAATAACAATATAATAATGTTCAGCTCAGACTGTTAACTTAAGAAAACACTTCCTTTAGGCAAATGAATTTTTGTTACTAGACTGGAGCATATATAGATTCTGGTTTTTGATTACTGCAAAAAGGTGTTCCTTCTGTTACATATTTCCACATTCAACCAAATTACTGTTGTTGATTTTGAGATTCTCAAAGATCTCATCATAGTTTTCATATGGTCTCTGTATAATTACTCCCATCTTCCATTAATTCATATGAATTGCAGCATGTCATGGTCTTTGCACAATAGCAAAATGTGTTATTGGATCCTAAATTTTATGAAAAAAATTGAAAACTCACATCCGGTCACTAGACAAGTGATGGTTTTTCAATTTAACCTACAAAACTAATGTATTTGTAACTTATAGATTATGTAGTGTAGATATAGATAATAAATTTGTAGCTTAATGTATTTGTCATTTTCTCACTACTTGTTGCAGGTGGTACTGGCAGAGAGATACTCCTTCTATGTGTTCCATCACTTTTGTTGCCCAAGGAATCTGGGGAATACTGTGATGTAAATGGAATCAGGTGTCAGAGTTGCTAGGGGCTTACATCGATTTGATAGCATACTGTGAGGGTAGGAAACAGGTAAGCAGGATAGCTGTAATTCATGAAAGATGAGTCAGTATTTATTTTTAAACTAGACTTCAGTTTCTGTTATGTTTTTACCACTTTTTTTCCATCTAGTTTCTGCTTACTTGAGGATCTGGAGGAAAAAAAAATCTATTGATACCCATACTCATACCTGAAAAGCTGGTTGGCAGAACTAAGTTGCTGAATTGTAATACTATGAAAAGCTTTAAAATCTTCCCCAAGAGAAAGACAATTAGTAGAACTAGCATCAATAACAGTAAAAGCAAGACTTAAAGCTCAAAAATCAAAATGAGGGTTACTATTTTGTTATACAAATAAAAGCTAAACTACCCCACCTGAAGTTCAAAACAAGTTTGAATAACAATAATTAATTTCTGATAGTACTTAACGATTTGCAAATGTCAAGAGGAAAATTAAAAACCAATCTTGACTTCATCTGACAGGACAGTGTATGGCTTCCATAGAATATTTACAAAAGTTGTGAAGTGGTAACTGCATTATTTTACACTTTACCCCTTGTGGTGCATTGTTTGAGTGGTTTATCATCCTTGCCCGTCATTTGCAGTTTCTATCAGCTTCATTTGTATTCATGGAAAAAGCTTGAGCAGAGGGTGGTAGACACCTTTTTAGTTTCCTTTTATGATTTCTTTTGATTTGTTTTGTTTTAATCACCTGTTCACAGAGCAATTCTTCTTGTTCCTATCTGACACAGTAAAGAAAATACAGCCAAAGGCAAGGGCATCAACCACCCTTTTGAAGGTCTCAGGTAAACTATTATTTATATGACTTCAGGGAGCCTGCTTCACATTTTAAAGGGCAGAATAACCAAGCTGAGAAACATGCTTATGAAAATACATCATCCATTAACCTTATCAGCTTTCCTGACATGGGGCTGAAAAGGTTTACTGAAACCTGAGGAAGTGCTGTAGTAGAGCAGCGCTCTGTGATACTAAATCAAGATTTTTGGCCTATACCATTTCACTTTGGGTGTGTTTCCTCTTTGAAAAAAAAAGAGTCATAAAAGATTTAGATACTTTCACAAATTATGTTATTTAGAATAATCTTCAAGGGTCAAGGTAACATTTTCAAAAAGTCTTGCAACTTTGACTAAGTTTTTATGTGTACTCAGTAAGCTTTCTTACTAATGGAATAGTATCTACTGTGGCTGAAGCTATCTTTCCATCATAAAAGTGTTTGCTGTCAGAAGCACATAGTTATGATTTTCCAGTCTAATTGATTTTGTGATTCTGTGATCCTGTCTTTCCTTAAGATAGTCGTCCAAAGCACCCTTTGAACAAAAAATTATTATGAACAAAGCACCACTTTCTCTAATTTTTGCTTGAAATAGAATTACAGCCTGATTTTTCTGAGGTATCTTTATACACTCTTTTCACAATTACTACCACCAATCCTATTTAGAGGCCATGTTCTAGTGCCTTAGAAGTTAAAGTATGTGCACTGGTGATTACAAATGAATGCAGCATTTGCTAAAAGCAACTTGCAAAAGAATGGGTGGTTAACAACATTCTGAGGCCATTTGTTAGTCAAATCAAGCAGAAATAGTAACTCATTCAGTAATGTAGCCAGCTCATCTAATTAAATGTCTCTTAGCCCAACATCTGTCTTTATAATGATCTTTGTGCTTTTAGGCAATAACTGCATCATGCTTTTATGTTTGAATTAATGCTGATAACCTGTGGATGACATTTGTAATGTTGAAGAGATAAAATATCCAGATTTTATCACCTGCATATTTACTGAAATAAAGGTATGTAATCCTCTAGCCATTCCTCCTCTATGATTTAAAAATTACATGTGCCAAATCTGTAATGTACGATCTCTTCTGCTGTATCCAGCCTAATCTGTGTTCATAGATGAGAAATATAGGAGGTATACACTCATTCCACTCAAATTATTAAAGTGGTAAAATCTACCTGATCTTGTGTGTGATGTACACAACTTCCCATAATTTATTTCTAAATCTGATTAAAATGGTAGCTATTCTTTTTGTGATGTGCCCTCAGGCTAGTATATATTGTCCATATAAAAGGCCTTTGATCACATTTGAAAGTTTTAAAATGTTAAAACTTTTAAATGCTGAAGTCATTTTTATCCCTGCTAATCCTGAGTAGATTGGTATTCACTAGTTATTTTCAGTGACTGAAATTTCTGAGACTGCTTTAAATGAGAGGAGAAAATACAAATTTCTTATAAACAGTTGACCTCATTCATCATTTATCAGACAGGTGGTTTATAGCAATAGAGTGTATTTTCCTTTCTCAAGTCATTCATTATAACATTTTTTTCCCAAAAATTACTTGCAATTCTCTCTCCACATTTCCATTCTAATTTCATTCCAATCTGGTCCAAATATGGCAATTTCTTTTAGATAACCAGATCTGCCAGATAGTTTCCGTGGACTTTTACAATAGTTTGTGTAGAACAATATAGCTAAGAAGGCAATTGAGAAACTGCTGCTCTAAATTGCCCTTGACGTATACTCTTCCTGGAAGATGGGGCAATTGAAGACTGTAAGAGGCAACAAATGCCACAGGCTGAAGGATGTTACATATTGTATTGACACTGTTTTCTTCAAGGCCTTTAGTTCTTTATCAAATATGAAGAGGTAGAACTTAATTCTCAAACTCTTTGATATCTCTTTGATAGCTATCTCCAACATATGAACTCTAGTGGGTTGTTTTCCCTTCAGCCTCCCTCTTCCTGCGACTAAGCTGTCTCCTCCATCACTGTAGCAACAGCTTAACAGAGTTGTGTGCAGTTCCTGGTCATTTTGTTTCACATTCCTGGGGTAAGAAGAACGTACAGGGTCTTGTTAGATGTTCTTTATTCAGGAGAAAAATCAAATCAGTGTGAAGAGAGGTGAAGCTAAGACAGAAATAATACAGTGAGGGAAACCCTCACTGTAGTTTTTAAAAAATGTGCCAAACACCAAATTGGGGTGTAGAACATACAAAGAATAAAGCAAATATTCACATGTTAAAACTAAGATGGCTATTTTGTTAAGAACAGGATTCTGAAAATACTTTGGCACCATAAAAACTCAAGGAAATTTCTAATAAATGTAAGTATTTAGTGAACCATACATCTCTCAAACTCTAGTTCTATGGCTTTCTTTGAAGAGGGTAGTTGCTAATAGTTAATAGACAGAGTTAATAATGAAATCTGTATGTGAGAATGCTTTCCTATTTTCAATCTGAACGCCAACATGAATGTAATTGCACAGTAAAAGATTTGCTGAGGCAGTCACCGTCCCAAAACAGATATGCTTCTATGAGCTTAAGATGTAATTAAAACAAAATATATCCCTCAGACAGGGGTAAAAAAATAAACAGCAACCTGTGTTTGCTATTCTTGAATTGAATTAGCAATTAATTATATGTTTGAGCAATGAAAAATGTCATATATTGTGACCTAAATTTTGTTACACTAAATTCTAGCAATTTTCTGAAAGGAATGTGTTTCAAAGATTACGCCAACCAATAGTATAGAAGATTGTAATAATAGGCTACAAGTGATAAAAGGAAACACATCAGCCACTAACAGTGTGCTCTTTCTAAATTAAGTGACAAGTTCTACTGAAACCAGTGATATAATGAGAGTGGAGCAGAAATGTGTGCACCGAGTACAAGGAAGTCTAAGTCTTAGGTAAATTGAGTTCAACCCTTAAAAAAAAAGTGGTTTTTTTCCTATGCTTGAAATGCATCAGAAAGCTTACATAGCACAGTCAATGGAGCAAGCAAAGCTCTGTACAAACACTTATCAGGGTCTAATGCAGCCTCTCGCCTCTCACTGGCCTCAGTGGTTTGGTTGCCTGGCCTAAGGGCCAATTTTTGGTGCAGCTGCCTGTCCTTGTACCAGAGAGATGTGTAACAAAGGGAGAGCATTGTAATAAAGAGTTATGAGAAGCTTCTCCACCTCTTTGTTTTCATGCTTCTCCTCTGGTCTTTGACCTACACTGTAGCTTGGTCAGTGTTTGGCAATGTGCCTCATTAGCTCAAGCCCTGACCCACTGGTTTCATCTTCTGACTTGATCTGCTACCTGCCTTATTGACAGATTGGCTGATGTTGCAGAGCAGCAGATGGACATAGCTCATCTTACTTGGTATTGTGGGACTTAATGAGTTTCATGTTCTGCCTGCCTTGATTCACTCTAGCTTCTTAGGAAATCTTCCCTTACAGAGCAGCCTATTCTTGCTGTTCCCTGGCAATAGCTTTCCAAAAAGGGCACCATCAAAACCAGGTGAGAACTGCATCAGTCCTCAAGTTTCATGGCAACCATCAGATGCCTAGGGAAAACATTCAAGAACAAGTGCAGGGTAATATTTTCTTGCTCTACTTTCCAAACATTAGTAGTTTAAGAAATTCTTGACTAAGAGGGTGCAGTCATGTTTATCTTGCCTGTAGTTTTTCTATTCTGTTTTGAACTCTCTTTTGCTTTATATTACCCTGTCTTGCCCTAAAACGCAAAGGTAGTGATCTCTATAGTGGAAAAACACGAGGTTTTGGCCCTGCTACCTGGTGGTGGCAATGAATTAATTTTACCTCTGTACTGCAAGAATAATGCCTACTCATTGCTGCTGGCATTTTTTCACACCATTAAAAGCTTGTATTTTACTAGCCCTTAGCTGTCCTCTTCCAAGGCCATGTTAGCCCTCTTATTCTTTGAGATGAGACAGGAAGAAATATATGCTGTATTCAAACATGGGGCAACATGCTTATCTGTAGTGGCAACTGCTTTCAAAATCTTTGATTCTTACTTCATGCTATAGTAAGTTTAAGCATTCTTCTTGTCTTTTTTGTCAGCTTTTGAACACTGAGCTGTTACCTACAGGAAGTTTTCCAAGACAACTCTCCAAGCGAGTAACTGATTTGTTGCCCTTTATTTTGTAGTCCTAGAGCTGTGTTTTATTCAGAAGCTTTTTAGCACTTGAATAACTTCTCCCACTTAAAAACAAGTTTTTCCATTCTATGCAAATTCTACTTATAACTTTCCAGCAAATCCACTTGACAGCATGTTGAAAATAGTTCTACTGCAGAGAAATAGCAAATCGCTTGCAGGGTTTAATATTAAAGGAGAAGTGGAACATTTAGGCATAAATCAGAGAAATCAATTAGAGCTAGGACTCAGGATGTTTCAAATTTCAGGAGGACAACAGCTTAGTCATTGCACTGAGAGTGTGAACTTCACTGATAAGGAGGTTTCCTATGTTACCAACAGAATTCCACAGTTTTCCTTAAACACTTCCACTGTTTTTCCATATAAGACAATTTTCTGTTTGTTTCTTCCTAAGTTTCATCTCTTAGCTTCTGTATGTGTGCTGAAATCTGAGGAAGTCAGGGACCATATTCATAAAAAACTATATAAAGGTAATTGTTTGGTATTATCCCTTATTCATTGAGTCATTAAACAGAAGGGTGACAGGAAACATCGCACAGAAAACATCTTAGGCTGAAGAAATGGTCCTGGCCTCTAAAATGGAAGATTTTTATTTACATTAGTACTGGCCTCAAAATTTTGCTGTCAATTTTCAGGTAAGAGGCCAAGGTTCAGCTGATATATGGTAGGAAATAATTTCCAAGCAACACTCTGAAGATTTGAATGAAAGAGCATAAAATTTATCTAGAGGTAGTGCCATCTGTTGTTCTAGTATTGCTTCCTGCAGTACCATTCAAATCCATTGGGAACTAATAATTGTCCTTACACCAAAGAAAAAGATAAATCCTTCATGATAAGAGAAATGGGGCATCCATGAGGGCTATGCTATATTATCTTCTGGCTAACTGGCTTGCTAAAGTTGGGGCCAGGTGAAGGATTCATGGGTATATACTGAGAGCTTGCCTGCCCAGTTTCACCCTGCAGAAAATCCCTTGCAGGTAGAGGTGGCTTTTCACTTCATCTGAGTCTATCTCAGGATCAGTTGTTTGCCTCCTCTTCCCCCAGCACTGCTAAGATGGTACCAAGGCCTATTGGTTTGGTTTTCCTTTTGCTTCCTTAGTCTGTCTGATCTAATCAGCCTCCAGGAGAGAAGTTACTTGAGGTTATTCCTCTGTACAGGGTCTTTTATATGGTACGGTTTTAAAATATTCCTCAAAAAGCCTCACCATATAATGGTTTGCTTTACAGTTAAAAAAAAAAATAATTAAGGAGGCAGTTTAATTTTCCCCACTATTTAAAGCACTTAGCATGATCTCACTTGCTTAAGGTAGTTATTGTCATGGTGCTATTCAGCTCCTGGCTTCTTTAGAAAGGTTATAAATTAATGCAAAGATAAAAATCTACTGCAGTTACATATGATGGGCACTTAATGCACAATCCTTTGGTATATTTTTACATATTTCTAGTTCTATGGCCACCTCTCAACCTTCCCTTCCAATGTCTTATCCTATATCTAGCAAACATTGCAAAGGGGTTGTGGTAACTGAACATGTGATGTGGTCTTAGGATACTCATCTATCTCTGTTCACGATATTCTGTGTGGTGTGCTCTAATGTAAGTCTCAATCTTTCTTCAGAGGGTAGCCAAGTGAGCTCTTTCTTTCTTCGCTGAAGATAGGAAAGAGGAGACCTGATTTTTTGTGTGTGAAGCTATCTTTATTGCTATGCACAAAAAATGGCTCTGACTCACAGTAAGAGATAACCTGGTGAACTAGATTTATATATTGCTATTAAAAAGCTAACCATATCTGTAGTGTACTAAGATGTAAATGTAAAAAAAAGGCAGGGGAGGGTAAAGGAGGAGGAAGGTGCAGGTAGCAAAAATGGTTATTCTGGGTCTACTAATTTCTCAAAGGTGAATTTGATATTTTAGGCTTATACAATAAGGTTGCTCCTTTTAGCTGCAGATTTTTCTATTTAAAATTCTATTGTTGGAATAAAAATCAGGTTATTTGTGAATGTTATATACCAGGAACTGAAAAGAAGAGAAAGCTCACCCTTTCAGTTTTAGCGGGGAAGCGTTTGTTCAGCCAGCATCTGGAAAACATTGGGAACCTATATACAGGTTGCAGACCCTATTGCAGACTCCAGCTGTGCTCAGAGTCTGTAAGATGAGCTGGGTGCTTGATGTCACAGCTGTTCATCACTGCTCTCTTCCTCCAAGCCCTCCTTTGCCCTGCCAGTGCACCATGCTTGTCACCTTGCTGTAGCATGCTGCCATGCTGAAATGAATATCAGCTGACCTCCTCAAAGTGCTGTATTGCAGTGGGATGTATATCTCACATAAGGGAAGAACTGCCCACTGGTTTGTTGGTTAAATGTGGTGACAGAGGAGGCCCCGTTTAAAGTGCAGCACTGGCACATCTTAGACAACAGTGGGAATTTGAGCCATTTTAAATGCTTGGTTTGAACACTTGCAACTAGAACATCTTCTTGGAGAGCCCCACAGCATAAGGCTACTGCAGCAGCAGTACCAGAATAGCTAGTGAGCACCCTATGGCTCCTAATCCTGTTCATAGTTGTAAAATGGAAATAAAACCCATGCCTATACATTACTTTACAGTCCTAAATTTCATTAGAACAGCATATTTGGGAGTTGATATGAGATGCTTTGATACCATCTACACTTCATGATTTTGTTGCAAGTGTTGTGCTGTAGGAAGTTTCCAGAAGATGGCAGATATTAAAATGTATTAGGATATAAGAGTAACAAATTATGACAGCCCAAGAAGAGGTCAGAATGAGACACTGACATTTTAAAGCATATGTTCACATATTTTGAATGTTTCTTGTGAGTAATAAAACTGAGCTACTTATCCCTGCTGGCTGCTAATGATCTTGCTGTATTTTTTTCATGAGGATAGCATAATGAAGCTATGTGTCTTAACTTCAGTAACTCTTACTTATCATTCTTATTTCCCCATGTGGCTTTCAGTCGTCTGAAGCATTTTATGTACCTTTACAAAGTAAAAGTAGTTCTTTATCTGTAGTTTTCTTTGCAGGTAAAATTAATCATGCATCCTGGGATTTACTATGCAGTCAAAACTTGACAGCACATGCTACATCGTTTTCATTCAATTGAATCCCACTGAGAGCCTTGCTGCTAACTATGTGACCTCATGTTTCACTGTTGGGTAACCCTAGGATTCTCAAGTACTAAGCTTTTATGACCCTACCATACTTCTAATCTAGCAGGAATCCTGGCTCACATGAGGCTCATACATTGCAAAAGGCTCACAAATTTTGTTGGCATGGAAGACCCTCACCTGAGTATTTAAATTAAAAATTATTTATTTAAAATAATTTAAATTTTAAATTAAATTATTTATCCCAGTATTTAAAATTAAAGAAAAAACTTCCTTTCCAACCTATGAGGAAAATAACTACAGGTCTTAGTAAGTTTTAAAAATCATATGTAGATTTATTTGTGGAAATAAGCAGCAAGGGCAATAAAGTACCTAAACGGCAAAAGGAAGACTAGGGAAAATGTAGGCCTACTGCTGAATGGGGCATGAAAATGAGGAACAAGTAACATGGAACGGGCTGAGGTACTGAACACCATTTTGCCTTAGTCTTGGCCAGTAAAACTGGGCTTCAGGAGCTGGAGGCCCCTCAGACCAGGGATGTGGAACAAGCAAGACTTACTCTTTGTGGAGGAAGACCAGGTTTAGGAAGCACTTCCAGTAAGATGGACATACAGAAGTCCATGGAGCCTGATGGGTTTGCACCCACAAATGTTGAGTGAATGGGCTGATACATTTGCAAGGCCGGCATCAATCACCTTTGAAAAATTGTGGTAACTGGGAAATGTCCCAGAAGACTGGAAGACACTAAATTCCCCTCCTATCTTCAAGAAAAACAAGAAAAAAAGATCCATGGGAATACAGGCTGGTGAGCCTCATCTCAGTGCCTGAGAAGGAACTATTTCTAAGTACAGGAGGAACACAAGGTTTATTGGGGGTAGTCAGCATGGATTTATGAAGAGAAAGTCATTCAACCTAAAGCCTCCTACAATAAGGCTTGATGGACAAGAGGGTGGGGACATTGGATGTTCTTTACCTTGCCTTCAATAAAGCATTTGACACTCTCTCCCATGTCACCCTCACAGAGCAGCTGAAAAAGTGCATTTGGTAAGTGGATAGCAAGGCAGGTTGAAAACCAGCTGAAGAGTTGGGCCCAGGTGTAGTGATCAGTGGCGCAAAGTCCAGTTGAAGGCAAGTGTCTACTGAGACTTGATTGATACCCCAGGTATCAATAACGAAACCAATACAGTATAATATTTTCCTTAATGACCTGGATGCTGGAACAAAGTGCACCCTGAGCAACTTTGCAGATGACAGGGAAGTGTGGTGATACATGACATATCAGAGTGTTCTACTGACATCAGGAGGAACACAAGAAGGCTGCAGATAGGGGCTGGCAGGATCCTCATGAAGTTCAACAAAGATGAATGAAGAGTCCTGAACCTGGGGTAAACCATCTCATGCACCAGTACAAGCTGGAGGCTGACCAGCTGGAAAGCACCTTGGCAGAAAAGGCCCTGGTGGTGCTGGTGCATACCAAGCCAGCGGTATCCTGGGTTGCATTAGGAAAAGCATTGCCAGAAGGATGAGGGACATGATCCTGCCCTTCTCCTCAACCTTAGTGAAGCCACAACCGGAGTGCTGTGTCCATTTTTAGTTGCCAGTAGAAGAGACAGACAAATGGACATGTT
Source organism: Vidua macroura (assembly GCF_024509145.1). Taxonomy (NCBI): domain Eukaryota; kingdom Metazoa; phylum Chordata; class Aves; order Passeriformes; family Viduidae; genus Vidua; species Vidua macroura. The sequence goes on along the minus strand of NC_071571.1, from coordinate 50,230,025 downwards.
GGAGAGAGTCCAGAAAAAGCACCACTAATGTGATTAAGGGACTGGAACACCTCTCCTGTGAGGAGATTCTGAGTTGTGACTGTTCAGCCTGGAGAAAAGAAAGCTTGCTGCAGGTAGGATAAGAAACTTCTTTTGGAACAGAATTCTCTTTGTCTTTTTCTAGATCACATTTTCACTAATATTTTTCTCCTTCTCTTCTGTGATAAACTTCCTTTTCCTACATCACAGATTTTTTAAATTTAAACCAGATAATACCTAATATTTTTTGATGATTTTATGACTCTTCAGAATTTTACGAAACAGTCTTTTTCTGAGCTTCTGATTTTGATTGATGTTTGTAGCCCACTGGGAACCATGTATTATTTGTCTGTGAGGACTGTCATTATCTTGTAAACCACACTCAGTTTTGCACAGAAATTGGTAGCCTTTTGTCCTCTTCCACTATAATTCAGGGACAGCTTATTTGTATAGCTCTCCTATTTATAATATATATTGCTTAGAAATAATTTATCTTTGTAGCTGAGCAAATTGCCGTATAATTTCACTGCTCTTGTACAGACCTTTCCCTTGTTTATAACAGTGATTTCTGAGTTACAATCTCTCCAATATAAATAATGCATTAGTTCATGATTTACATGTGACCTATCTTTGCAAGACTGGTGACTCACTATAAAGATCTTTTTGAGTAGCTTCAAAACTTCAAGCAGATTTTGGTAGCTGATTTATCTCTTCTGATCTATAACTTGTTGTGAAGGTTTAGCTTTTATACATTTGACAGTGCTGTGAGAACCAAAACTGCTAAGACTCCCTTAGTATGAAAGGAAGTGGCTCACCAGAGAATCAGACTAACCTGGGCTCTGCTAGAATATCATGCTCTAAAATCAGGAGCCTAGCATTGTAGTTATAAGATAGGTTTTCTTTGGTGGAAAAGATGATTGATATAGTTAATTTCCACTTCTGTAGTCCTGGTGGCGTTGATGAAAATCTCTATTCACAAATAAACAGCTAAGACTTTTAAGAGTATTCCATTTTTAGGGGAAAAGTCACAAAACCTTTTAAGTTACTAGAATAAGTTAATTGGGAGTAGCACTAAAAGTATTTTGAGAATGTGATTGTACTGTTTGTTAAGTTTGATGTGACATCTGATAGACTGGAAGAAAAAGTCACACAGGCTTCCACTTCCACATCTCATTCCCTTTCCATTGCTCCTTATTTTTTGTTTTGAAGCATTAGAGAAATAAATATATCAAGTTATTAAATCTTAGTTTATTGTATTTCTGAGCTGAAGCTTTAAATTTCTTATCCATTGGTGCTGAGCTCCATTAAACTGTAACAAATTCTTATTAACTGGGTTTACATAGCTTGGTCAAATCACTGATTTCTAAAGTGAAGAGTTATCCACCAAAAATCAGGATTTATGGAAGTCTAAGAATTAAGTACAGATGGTTTAGCAGATCTTAATTCATCTGATGCTATTTGAAATATATATATTCATTTAATAATTTTACATGGTAAAATGCAAAGAATGGCTACACCACATCACTGTATGCAATTACTTTGTTTAGCCTTTATTCCAGTGCTGATTCCTTGCTCCACATTTGAACACTGGAGAGAAAAGAAATATCTTCCCATGAAACACTGAAATGTACAATTGTTACAAGGAAGAGAATAAGAATTTTTTTTCTGAAAGTTGGAACATGTCCTTTTGCTTTGGACTGTTTTCTGGGTTATCTTTTTAGAAAAAAATTAAAAAAAAACACAAAAAAAAAACCCACCAAAAAAATTGTTTTCCTTATTTTTCTGTTTAGCTATGCTTTGCAGAGCAGGATGCAGTCCTTCTTCATCAAAAAAAAACAGGATCCATGGATGCCTACCAGGGAACACATCTCTTCTGGCAATGCTTCGCAGCGTGACTGTGGATTCCCCATGAGGCTTCCAAAGCTTTATTGACTTATTCATGTTGGAATAATTCACATAAGCTCTAGTTTAATTTCTCCAGATCAGATTTGTAAATGCTGATTCATGGGTTTTGCTTTATTTCATGATCCAGAAACACTTTTTCTAACTACAGCAGAGTGTTTGTACACAGGCTACAACCTAAGCATTAGCACTGTAAGGGTCACTTGTTCGTTTACGGCAAGGACATAAGTAAATTATACATATCTGACATGAGTATAATCTACATATGACACCCTGTGGATGCAAATATTCAATGACATTATGAAATTTTGGGTTCCACAGAGGTTTTTATTATATTATTCAGGATTTTTTTCTGACCAGAAATATTCATAGCAGTGAGACGTGGAAAGAAGAGATGTGTATCGGGGGGTAAAGCAGACCTAAAGTAACATACCAAGTTGGCTGGTATTGTAGGTAAAGTGGAGAAAAAAGAGTCATGTGGTTTCTGAACAGAGTTTACTGCAACTGGGACTTTTTGTTATGGTTCACCATATTTACTATTTTGTAAGTACAGGTCAGTGTAATCATGACTGAAATCTGGGATACCGCTTCCCTGCATCAATCACTCTTACATTATCTGTTAAATGCAGATCTCCCAGGAAAGAGGGAAGAGCTTAGCTTCAAAGCTCTTGATGTCAGCAATATACAGTAAGAAAAGACTTGACCAAAGGAAGATCTTGCTTCAACATTTCTTTCCAATCTCTCATATTGCAGGGACATGAAGCTGTCAGAATTTTTGACATGTTTTTAAAGTGCTAAAGTTAAGGGACAAGCACTAACTAAACAAAGCAAAGTTTTAGAAGAAAAAAAATGTATATCATATAGCTGGCATTTTAAAATAGTTAAATAATGAAAAGATATAACATTTTTGCAGCAACAGTCATGGTTGCATTCTTCTTTTGTACATATGGCACCACATCCCTTTGGATATAAGGTAAATAGAAGGCCTTAGAAGATTTCCATGAATCAGTCAAAATAGCTTGAGTTTAAAGAGAATAAGTATCAAAATGAGAGAGAATTGTATCTTTTTCAGTGCCAGTATGCAAGTGCAAGTATCTTGACATGATGAGTTGATTGTATTGTTTCATGCTTCCCAAAACAGTAATTTTATTGGTACATGAGGTTACAGTAGTTAATCTCTTTCCTGTCCTTGGAGTCTGTGTTGTTTGCTTATTATCTTGTTTTAAGCAGCTCCCCAATTTCTGTTTTTCAAGTAGTTTGAAATACTTTCCCCAGCAGTGCTCACACTTGTGATTAAACACTTTTTTTCCCATCTTTTTTCTTCTCCATCACTTTTGTCTTCTACATACAGTGTCTCTCGGTATCTGCTTTTTGTTTTTCAGTTTAAATTCCTTTCTTAATATTGATGCAGCCAGTGGTGCACAACCAGTTTAGATTGCTCCCGTATCAGATCTGCTGAATTTCAGGCTAGCTTCTTATTCCCAGTTTAGCTGTCAGTGCAGCTATCAAAGCTGCAGAGGTTCTTTCAGTAGTTTTCTTGCATACTGCCCCACTCAATGGCTCCCAACCCATTTTTCCCTCAGGAAAATACTTGGAAGTATACTTCCAATTTGAAACAGAGGGTTGGAATGTGTTATTACTTGGCTTGGTACAGTCCCATCCATATAGTATATTTTACATCACATTTAAAAATGAAAAAATATTTTAAACTGAAAAAGACACTCTTCATTTTGAACATGTCAAATTATATATTTCAAGAACTTCAACATGTTTCCAACATTTTTCAAGTTGAGATATTATTAAAATCTGGCCCTTTCCTCTGAAGAATCTGTTTTAAGAGGTGTCAAAGATTTGATGACAAAATGTCTGGAAAGGAAAAGCAAAATATTGTGTAGGGATTTTTTTCCTTATTTTCCTCTTCTATTTAAAGAAAAACTGCTAAAGCTATCTACCAGCCTGTCCTTACTCTCCTGGAATACTAAGTGCATGAATTACTTCAGAACCAATGCTGGAAGTATACTACTATTTTTTCCTGTTCTGGCTTATGCTTTGTTTGCTGAATTTCTGGAGTAAAATTTATAACAGAAATAGAAACCCTTGAGAAATCAAAGCTTATAATAAACTGAAATACTGACAGACCCTGAACTATGGTTCCCAAATTGCAGTGCTTGAAATGCAGAAAAACAGAATCAGGGCCCTCTAAAGTACTTCACATTATAGTCTATCAATTGTTCTATAGGGCAATCACAAGCCTATTTTGGTAGAATAATAGAATCCTATCAATGAGCTATTTGTAACTAAAATTAGGCATATCAGGGTCATGTCATTACATATTTTACAGTCAAGTACATGTTATTAGAACTGTTGTATCCTCAGTTATATTTTCCATAAAAACAATTTTGCTCTAAACATGAATTGTTTTCTTGAAAGGACTTCCATTTTCAGAAGCTGGAAATTGCCATCATTTTTGGGAAAAGCGTGTGTATATGTTTATGCATATTGAATGTAGGTGTGAGAACAGAAAAGCACCTGTGTGTGTGCACTCACACCTGCTTATTACTTCAACAGGAAGCCTCCTGGCTCCAAAGCAGTATATTGCACAAGTTCAAGGTAATAAATGAATTGTTTATTACTTACAGTACGTATCTCTTTTCAGCAAATTGGAAATGAATTGAATAATAGGTTGTGAGAAGAGCACTGTATTAGTATATTTATCACAGAGCTGTGACCGCACTGCAGCAGAGCTGCAAATTCATTGGCACATCCTTACTTTTCATGTCTTTAGACCACAACATTCATTATATTGTAATTTATAAAATGTTTTAGGACTTCTGTAAAAGAATAAAATACTGATGTGCACTAAGAACAGAGATAAAAGACAGGGGAATGTCAGTTTAACCTATATGCTTCATGTTTTATACATGATATTTTAGCTGAGCATATTGCTGTTTCTAGTAGATGGCAGAATTGTCAGAGTACAGGAAAAAAAACAGATTGTGTAGATTTTAGCATATGCTCTATGTTAATTTGGAGGAGAATACAGCAGTGCAAAAAGATAACTCATTTCTGTGTTACTGTTTATTGCTATTGTTGTTCATGATGACTGCAATGATAGGGAGGAGGAAATTCAGTTGTGATAACATCATATGCAAATATAAATTAAACCCTTTTTTCTGATCCAAAAATCTTGCAAAGTAAAAAGAAGAGAAATGGGAATAGAGAAGGGGGAAAGGGTTACGAGTAACTATGCACATTACATTGCCTCTAACCAATGATGAAATATAATTAAGCTTTGTGACTCTATAGGTCAGCTCAGGGAGAGTGTTCCATGTGAAGTAAATAATGTGTGAATGCTGCCTGCATCTGATTCATTCATGATTGATCCAAGTCAAATTTAAATTAATGACTCAGAGTACCTAGTCTATATGCCCTTGCTGATATTGAGCAAACTAGGATTTGGCAAGGATGTACTGCAAGAAAAGCATGTTGACCTCACCTCTTCCTCTATAGTAGAGTGGGATAACTAGAGTGTTAGTTGAGGTTTTTTTTGCTCTACCAAGAAATAAGGACGATCTGAGTTTCTCTCAGAGGCAGGAGAAATTAGTGTCCTTGACTTATGTGTTCTACTAGGGACTTAATAATGAAACTTGCATTTAACTGTTGTCATTAATAAATGCCTCAGAAAAAAATCACATTTGCTTCTAACTCACATTTGCTTTATTGCATGGATTATGTGTTTTGCTTTACTGCCAAGACTATGTTTTTGTTTTGAAGGGGAAAACACTGCTCAGACAGAAAGTGTTTTCTACAACACTTACGGAACAGACTCCTCTGGTTGCATGGTTACTAGAACAATCCACTGGAATTAACCATTTATCATCTGAATGGTAATGCAAGATCCACGGTTTCTGTGAAGACATTCGGACTTGTCTTAACTGTACCATCAAACTGGTATTTGTAACATAAATGGTTCCTAGGAGAAGCTTCCAGGTTGTCTCTATTGCAGTGAAGAAGGTGGCCAGATTCATAATAGTAATGATAGCAAATAATAAAATAATAATAATTATAATAATTTTGAAAAGGTGGTTTACATTAATCAAATCTAAATCAAAAGTTAGTTGTACCAGGCAAGTAAAAAGACCACTTGTTGTAGTGATTTTTTTAGGACTGCCACTATTGTTTAGTATTTTTAAACAAAGTCATTAAGGCAATGTCCACTTTTCAAGATCAGCGTCATTTTGCTAGTACCAAATCACGTTTTACCTCAAGTTTCCTTTAAATCACAATGCCATAGCAACTGGGACACTTACTTTCAATATGTTCAAATCAAACCCTACCAGTTACAAATACAACTCCATCTCATCATGTCATAGCCGGATTAGCAAATTAGAATGCTGAGCCAAGAATGTACTGATGGCATCTGATGACTTCATAACCATCAACGTGATTCATATGCCCAGCATTTGCCAAGCAAGAGATATTTAATGGGTTATGCTTTTTGCATATCATGTAGCAAAATTTAGTTACCTATTTGAAGATCAACATGAGATAATTTTTGTCCCTCATTGAGAGGCAGGCAATCAAAACAAGTAATGCAAAACATAAGATCCTCTATGTTATGCACCAAGGAATGGAGAAGTGTCATAGCCAAAGGCTATAACAGCCCACATCCAGGTTTGATTGACACAGAAGAGACTTTTAATACAAAATCATCTATCAGTATTGTACTCATCTTTATTACTGAGTAATTCTATAGATTATGGGAAGAAACATAAAAGGTTTCTAATTACCAGTTTCTTTAGTCCCCAAAATATAAATTTAGGCATAATCTCATTTAAAAGACAGCTCCATAAATTCTTATTTGCATGGTGATTCAATGCATGTGTTTATTAGCAGGGAATATTGTAGTCACTGCTCTGTATTATATGGGCTGTTCACTGGTCCACATGCTCTGATAATTATGATCTAAAAATAAGAGCAACTTTCTTCAAATGTCTAACTTGGATTATAAAGCTGACATCATAAAATCTCAGGAGCTGTATTTAATTAAAGCTGAAAAAAGAAGAAATCATAAAGAATTAACAAGATACCAAAGAATCTGTTTTGTGGTTTGTTCTCAAGCCCAGCCAGTATGTTCTACTTTACCTATTTGAAATAGCAAAAGAGAGGTGATTAGATGAATACAAAACTAATCCAGTCAGATTTTGAACAGGGCAATACCTGGAAAGGTTTAAAAATTTCTTCAGAGACTTAGTAATTAAAACCCATGAGATTCTTCTGGAGAGTCTCAGTGCTTAACACATATTCTCATACCCCCAAGAGGTCTGAGCTGTGCCAACATGGCACAGTTAGGTTAGTGAATAACTGCCACTCCTGTGGGTTTGTTCAAATAATAAACTCAAACACAGCAGTCCAAAAATAATTCTTATACAGAGTAGCTTTCCTCTGTTCTAGAAAGCCTTAACCTGGTTAATGACTAGGCAAAAGTCTTCACAAGGTATTGGAAAAGGTTAAAAACAAACCCCTAAGAGATAAATAATATTTCATAGCTGGCCTTTTATAAAAGTTTACTCTTCCTTTTGTTTCAACTCATTTAACTGGCTTAAAATAGATGAAAATTTTCTTATTTGCATCAGCTGACGACCTAAGCCTGAGTTTCCCGACTAAAACATTGTGCAACAGAATGTCATTTTTATCTAGCCTGATTAGTTCATTTTATGAATTTCTGGGTTTATCATCTACCTCTGTAAGATTATCACAGCACACTCTAATTTGCAGCTTTTGGATTATATGCAGTTTATGGGCCATTTACATTCACTTTATCCTGATGTTCCCCACTCCCTGTCCTGCCCCCCTCCAGAGAAGATAGACAACACTTGAGTAAGTGCTGCCAAATACACCATTTCCTCCAGCTTCAACTCCACACTGAGCTGGTCTCCTGTTGTCATGAAACAATTGTTAGGAACTGACAGAACAGATCCCAGGGCTGTGAAATTCCCTCTTGTTAACTGCCGCTGTAGATTCATCCTCCCCTGCTTTGGTTCAGCAGAAGTGGCAGCAGTTGGATTTGGACAAAAGCAGCTTTCCAGCCATCAAGAAACCATAGAGCCTAGCTTATGCATAACATACAGGTACAGAAAATTGTCTATAACAAATGCAGAAAAATGTCTTATCCAGCTCCTGCAATTGCTAAAGTGGAACCATCATGATTTAATTCTAAGGAACTAATTCGTGAAGTGCTCTGAAAATTAAGAACAGTAGAAAAGAAAGGAGAAATTAGTCTCTCCGTTGTTGTGCACAAAATAAAAACTACATAAATCCAAGGGGATAATTTAATCCATTTTAGTTAACTGTGGTACTTTATCCATTGAATTCTCCATTAATCATTCTAATGCAAACAGTTTAGCATGGAACCTTACAGATCTGAAGATAACACCAAAAAACCTGTTTGACAACTGTTATAAATGAAAAATGATCCAGCCAAATTAAAAATAAAAATAAAAATTTATTTTAGCAATCAAGATCTAACTAGCCAGCTACAAGGAAAAGGGCAGCACTGAGCCCGGGATCAGCGCTGGGTACGAGACACAGAAGTCAGCCTCAGCGGAGGTTTTCCTCTATGCCCACACACATCCTGGCACAAGCGATTTTTATAGGGAAAATTTTGCCTGAAGCCAGGATTTCGGCATTCGGTCCTTTGTTTCGTTCAGAGTCCCATAGGTTGATGAGATTTCCTTCTTGGAGACAAGGTAGAACAATTCAAAGTCCGGAGTCGTTGAAACCCTTGATGAAATTTATAGGAACACGGTATTCACATGTATCAACCCGGGGGATTTTCCTGATATCCATCTCGGGTCGTTGACGTGATGATCAGCGCCTGAGTGTCTCCCTATCGCTTCAGATAAGGCCCATCTCCTGACGAACACATCATTTTACTTGTAAATCGGGTTTCAACACACGCCTGGTTTTGCCTGAGAGGATGGGGGGGCTTCTAATACAAATGGGTACATTCTAACAAATATTTAATATTATATATATAATACTAAAAATGGCGCTAATTATACCTGTTACACATAACAACCTTTACTGGGAATATGGCATAAAGGAACTTTTCTTAATCAAATGCCACTGCATATTTAAAAATTTCTTTTTCCTTTGCAAATCAGTCTTTAAAAGTGTCAAGCATTTTTTTGATCTCACGACAAAACAAGTTTAATAATGTCCACCAAAGAAAAATGAAGGCCTTGTATTGCTGCAAGTGACAAAGAAAGGATAGATACCTCTTGTTTCTGGTTTATTTAGTTCTGCCATTGTTGATTATATGTGTGTGTGCACAATTACCTTAGAAGTCAGCAGCAAATTAAACGAATTTGGGAATTATTGTGAATCTAAGTTAATTTTATAGTCCCTTCCATCTGCCCTTTGTGTTGCCTTGCGTAGGAGTTCCAAATCCTATTGCTGAAAATCTCAAGGTCAATTTAAGCATTTGTTACCTCGTAAGAAATAAAAAATAATTTTACAGGCAGATCAGCTGGTTTTACTTTCATTTGGGATACTGTGAAAAACATGGACTCTCTATAGAATGTTTCATTTTAACCTAATGTTGGTACAGTTAGACTCTGTAATAGCACTGTGTCCTTAATTGGGTTATCTTATTTTCAGTATGCTTTTACCATGATGAGTGCAATACCTCCTATTGCATTAAAGAGCAACATCACTGCAAACAGATACATATATTTAGAATGTTTTTGTGATTTGGTTACCATTTTACAGAATGTCTTTTAAATAAACAAACAGAACTTCAGTGGTTCAAGTTACCAGCTGAAAGCATTTATTGCTCCTACAAATTATTTTCCTTATATGTTAATTTATAGATGTAATCTTTCATGGTCTTCTTGAGCAGTCAAGTAATCCTGAAGAGTATAAAACTTCTAAATTTTCATAATGTTTTAATAGTCTTTTTGTGGGTGCGAATAAAGATAGATGGTGATAGAACAACATGCTCAAAAGGACAGCAGCATGCATTTTGGAGGACCTTTGCAAAAAATGATGATAAAAAAATATGGATTTGAAGGGTATGTTTAGAGATGTTAAAAAGGGCAGTTAGTGGACAAATACTGGAAAACCACTCAAGCTGATAGTGGTTAGTTCTGAGGCAGAGAAAAGGACAAAAAAGCAGAACAGAAGCAATTTGGGAGAGAAATGAGATGTGAGGTACGAGCATGAGGAAGATTAGATAGGGATTTGATGATGAGAAGGAAAAGATGTTTTTCATGTTAAGCACAATTCATCCCGGGTTATTTTCCTTTGCAAAAAGCCTTTAACATTCTGTTCTGCTCAACAGAAATTTTCATGCTGTCATTATCACTGTAGCATTTGATACAGCTTCACTACAGCTGCAGGCAGTACATATTAAATATTTTGTGGGGTATGTGTGTTCTTTTTGACCTCTCAGGTGGAGGAGCAGTTGCACAGGTGAATGTTTTGTTTTGGTGATTTCTTGGCTTGATTGTTTTAAATGTATATATAAAGAGTGTTGGTTTCGATTGTATCTAAACACAAGCTGTATTTTGCACTTATGTGTGAAAGGGAAGCAGGAAGGGAAAAGGCGGGGAAATTAAGGAAAGGTCTGTATTTTACAGAAGAGAATTTTGAGATTTTTGATGGTTCTTCAGTACAGAGGGAATTTATTTAACAGTCTGCATGTGACCATGTGGACATTTGCCCTTCTGCACAGAACTTTTTATCTTCTTGCTCAACTGATTTCTAAACCTAAAAATTGGAGTCAAATACACTTTGGCACAATATGTCTAGGCAAGCTAGTTAATGTTTTAAATAACCCTGCCCTGAGGGATATGGTCCTCTAAAAAGACTGAGGCAGTGACCTGTTCACTTACAGAGGATGAATGGCACATTTATAACATTAAGAAAACATAATCACATAATGAGAAAAAAGCGATTGAAAGAAATGTCTTCTGTTTCTTATGGAATATGAAAATATCCAGATTAGAAAGGTGTCTGGAGAGATCTCTAAGCTCATTCTCCTGCCTTCAGGAAGACCCAAGCATACTTAAGTCATTCCTGATGTATGCTGAGTTGCTTCTGAAAATACTTTCTACCACTAATGAACCTCACTGCATCTTTGCCCTTCCCCTGTGGACATTTCTAAGAGTTTGTAACCTTCCTGTTTCCAAGAACTTTTGTGCAATGGAAAATCAGCCATTGCTCATTTCTGCTGAATAGGCTGTGAGGATTTCTACATGGGTCTGATATCACTCTCCTGCTTATACTAACATTTTGAGATACCTTTTCTTTCTCTTCTCTTTTTTTCTTTCTTGCTGTCAATAGAATGTTAGGCTCATTTAGGATCACATGTGGAACAAATCAAACGTAATACCACAAAAAAACTCCAAATAAACAAAAACAAAATAAAAACCTAAAACAAACAAACCCAACAAACCACACCAAACAAAAGCAACCAAATAATAGCAAAAAAAACTCAAACAAATTTTAAAAAAGCTCATGATTTTGTATTATGATGTGACAGAGTTAACCTGATGCAATTTAAAAAATAGAGAAATCCAGATCACTGGACAGCTATTAATTTGCCTTTTGTAGTTTTATTATGTTTTTGAGGAAAATGAGTTATCTTGAAGTAAATGCAAGGTAGAGTAGAATGCTTATCAACAGATCAACATCAGCAGATGTTTATCAACAGTGGATTGTTCAGGATTAATATGATCTCCTTCTCTGGTAAAGCACAGTGCTTTTGTCTCAGACAGGAGAAAAGTAATAGTTCTATTTTGCCAGATGTCAATAAAATATTTGATATATTGTAATGATAGAAATTATTAGCTAAACCAAGAAAGATGGGGTTTGAGAGAGGAATTGCAAAGTAAGTTGTGAACTGTAAAATGGAATTGCCTCTCGATTTGTACTGATGAGCTAATGGCTGGCTGGGAGATGAGAGTTGCTCAGAGATCAGTGCCAGAGAAAATCCTATTTAATGCTTCAACCTTGGCTCAATATTAGGAATATCTTGATGAATCATGCTGATGATCCAGATTCAGCCCAGAAAAATAATCTGAATTATTTGAATGACACAATGGAATTTACAGTACAGAGTAATGCTGCTAAAAACAATAGAAAGGCTTTATGTATGCAGTGAAAGTCATTGGTTGGAAGTGATGAAAAGAAAGATGGGAATTTAGTGAAGGTCTTTAAGATGTTGAGCAATCTCAGGATGACTTTAAGCCACTATTCTTTGGTAGTCAGCAAAATGCTACATATTAAGTAAAATAATTTCAGTAAAGAAATCCAAAAATTCTGATCAACTCTGAAATCACAAAACACTGATAAGATCTCCTCTAGAACACTCAGCAGAATGCAAGTGCAAACAGGAGCAGAGCTACAAGGAAGAACTGTGAAAAATATCTTTTCCAACAGGAGACTTAATCTCACAAAACTACAGACTAAAAGAAATTATGATTGCTGTCGGCAAAGTATTGAGATGTAAATCTGAAAGGAAAACAAACACCTTTTGATAAACAAATAAAAGTTTCCAAATAAAATGCCAAACTAAACAGCATCTGTAAACTCTCTATGGATAAATTTTGGGGTGGAAATTAAATGACAGCATATCGTACTTGAAGGGATGAAGTTCTAGACTTGCCTTTCAGAAGGAGCCATAGAGCAAGAAAGTTCTCAAAATGGAGTCTGCAACATTTTACAAGTGCTTGAAATATAGGTATCCACAATAGGAGGAAACTCAACTTGGTAATGAGGAACTTGCAGTTCTGTTTTGTGATGGTTTCTAACTTCAGAGCCTGGTTTAGGAGGGAGGTGCTGTTTTGAAGGTTTGTTTTGATTTGTGGGGTTTTTTTATGTAATGAAGCCTTATTCCTAAAGGACAAGAAAGAACTGAGTTGCTTAGAAACATAGTCTTTTATTACAAATAATCTGCAAATCATGCATGCATTGAATTTTTTTGGGGTCTTAAGTGTATAAATTTTGAGTGTCTAATAAATGATGAGCATAAGGTAGATAAAGGTAATGACTGTATCTGCTCAAAATACAAATTTCATAGCAAGATATTTGTATATATATTTGTATATTGAAAATTGTAGATTATTCTCATTCTATAGAAAGAAATGTGTTTGAAAAATTATGGTGTTTACAGTGATAAATATCATTCTTCCTGATATTGTTTACTGAATTCAAATAGGTTTGTTGGTTTTTGTTTTGCTTTTTTTTTTTTTTTCCCTCTTTTTTATTTTTTTTTTTTTTTTTGTAATTTCTACATTCTGGATATTTAGCATTTCCTGTAAACTCCATTATAGTAGGTAAAGTTTGTCCAAAAAGTGGACAGATGAGCATCAGATTATGTTACAGAAGTTCGCTAATGGACTTAATAGAAAAGAAATTTTAACATTCTATCTGATAAAATAAATTAACAGAAAAGAGGGTGAGGAAGAAAGTCAGGAAATGATCCTGTAGTCTGATTTAAACTTCAGTGTGCACTAATGTTAAAATATTGTTTACTCTATTTTTCTAAATGCATCATCTTTAGAACAGCAAAAACCAGATTAAAAAAGAAATTTTGCAAATGCATATCCAACCATCTACTGGAAGCCATTACGCTCATCCAACCATCATACTGGAAACATAAAATTAACATCAAGGAGTTTGCTGAATATCCCTGTTTTTATGACTTAATACGCTCCATTAAATGATACAGATAAATATCTAGTTTTCATCTTTCTGAAGATTAAGTCATTTACCTCAGTTATATAGTCAGTAATGCAGTCTCTTTACTAGTTATGTTGCAATAAATGTAAGTTATACTGCACTAAAATGTGAAACTAGTTGCTAGCATTACATATGAGAGTTCATATAAATATCTGGTAAAATTCACATAGAAAAATGTTTGGTTTTGTCCTTGGAAAATTACTTTTCAAGTAATGCATGTTCAAATGCAAATGAAGAAAATACATAAAAAGAAGTTATTTTGAAGAGCTGGAAAAAATTAAAAACAATCTACAGATTTAGGAACTTTTTTAGTTATTTACAGCCTTGAATAAAAGTTACATTTATGAGATTATTTTTGAAATGTCATTGCTCTTTGCTTTTCCTCCTCTTGTACCCAGGAGCTATGGATTCATGTAAATTGTTAATTGTTTGTCTGTTTAGAAATTTGCTATTATATGCTCTCATTTTTCTTCTGCGGTGTTGAGAACACAACTGTATAGCAGTAATCAGCTCTATCTATTCATTTAGCCTGCTACACTTATAAAAGTAAATTAATTCATTTAAACCATGCTGAAGACATAATTTATTGACTGTGATAATTGCCTCAGGTAGTTTCACTGTATTTTACCGTGAAAGGAAGACTTTTAAACCCTTTGTTTCTTGCTTTAGAAGAGCATTTCTTTCAGAGCTATTTTTAACCATGGCAGTATTTTCTGATCTTTTTGGAAAAGAATGGGTAGCCTTGAGTTCTAAAGGCTGATATAGGACATAAGAAATCTATATTCTCTATATTTTGAGGTACATGTACTGGCACACACAAAACAAAAAATAATTTCTAAATGAGATTTCACAATATTCAATTCTCCAATGCATGCTGTGACACAAATTATTCTTGGTTGTTGAGCCATGAATGCCAATGCTGTTAACTGGAAATTGAGGAAATAAGAGACTGTTAGCTTATTGAGGAATGACCCAGATCCTTTCAGTTTCAATAAGTTTCTACATAGGAAAGCAGAGCTTTCCTTGGGTGTTGTTTATGAGAGTATTGTTAACAGTCACAGGAATACAATGAACTTCAGATTTATCTTAGAGATAAGAATACTTATTTTTTAATGCATACCTGAAAAGATCCTCTTTGTTTAATAGGGGCTCTCTTAGTTTTAGTTTTTAATTTTGTAGTAAAAAAATATAGATTTGGCCAAAAAAAAAAACATGAAAGGAAAACTCCTTTGTTTCTTGATCAAAAAGGCAGAGCCTGTACTGCGTCTGATTATAACTAATTTAATAAGAAAAAAAACATTCTTTGAAATGGTATTTCAAAGCCCTTTCAAGGAAAATAAGTTTAATTGTTTCAGAGGTGAAAGTAAATGTTAATTCCCATTTTAACTATATTTGATAGAAAAGAACTTGGCCAAACTCAAATCTCTGAAATCATATTTAGATAATATTTCAAACAATAAATATATGTTTAGCTATAACTTTGGGGTTTTGCTGTTCCACTTTTTCATTCCTTCCACTCTCCATCAACAGTGGAGCTGGAGAAGAAAAGCAGGCATGTGGGAGAAAGGTGAACAACTCTTGCTACAAACCCCTCTGACAAGCAAAAAATTACACAATTATTATAACAAAGCCTATGGTTAGTTTTCATAATGCATATTTACAAATTTCCTTCCATCCTAGCCAGCAGACAATCTGTCTCCCTTTTATCCCATTGCTGGCAACAGAAAGATGAAGGGTAAGCCAGTGGCATTTTGTTTTTAACATCCAGTCTGCTGTGGAACTGGACTCTTTGAGGCGTGACACCACCTGCACAGCAGGAGGAGGTGTGACATGTGATGTTCTTTTTGTTTTGAAATCTGAGTACCAGTCATATGTTACTTAGAACCCTGATTTATGATGATGAATGTATTCCACCTTTAACATGCTTTATTACTGATTGTATAAAGGCTTCAGCAAAGCCTTCAGGAATCTTTTATGCAGTTGTGTATCAGATATAAATTCTGTTAATACACATTAATAAAATAACAAAGATTAATACACTGTTAATACACATTAATACACATTAATAAAATAACAAAGATTAATTACTAGACAAGGACATGATACACTGCTAGTGCAGCTCAAAATTTTGCTTTGTTTAAATCTTGATGCTCATTTTGGTTTCTCTTTCTGTCTTTACATCTTGTCCTGACAGGTGTGTGCCCAATCACTGTGAACACGATGGTAAATGCACCCAGACGTGGGACAGCTTCAAGTGCACTTGCGACGGAACTAATTACAGTGGTGCCACTTGTCATAACTGTAAGCTACCCTCCAGTTTCAAAATTTCAATGGAGTAGGGAAGTCTCTCATGTCTTTTCGTTGAGATTAAAAAAAAAATCATTCTTCCTTTCTGATTGTTAAAGATCCTCAAGCCTCTTTTGAAAGAAGGTGTTGGCTTAATCACCTTCTGCATTACCTGCATCATGATGTGTTTATAGAGCCCTGTACTGCACCATGCTACGCACCAAAGCAGTTCAACAGCAGCTGGGTGTACTGAGCAAACACCTTCTCAGCAGCTGCACATGAGATGCAGTTTCAAATGGAAACTGAATCTGCCCTAAACTGTTGGGGAGAGCTACTGACTGCTGCTTGAGATGCTGGTTTAGGCTGCTAATCACAAGGGGTGTTTACACACTGATTATCAGCCAGCTTAAAGTCTATTTGCTCTGTGGTTATGTGTTTCTGAAATAAGAATATTTTCAACGAGCTCCACATGCCCTACTCTAGTGCCTATAAAAGCACAGAAAAAGAAAGGTGCTGTTGCCCTTTTATAGGTTCTGAACAATGCATGCTGAGTAAGTGACATGCATCTTTTTTTCCTCCCCTCATTTGCTAAAAAAGTGGGATTTTTATCTGCAAAAATACCTAGGACACAGAGAAAATATATCCAGTCCTTACTTTTGTTCATTTCTTCTTTTTGCCAACAGTCTCCTAATATTGATAAGACAGTAAAAATGCTTTTGAACAGGCAATCAGTTGAAATTGAAGCCAGGATTTATAGAGATACAAGTTTATATTACCTTACTGTTTACCTTAAATACAGCTAAGTATAATTTTGCAAAGATATTTGCAGATTTTTTTTTCAGTTTTAACCAAAAACCCCAAACCAATGAGAAAATTTTTAACTATTCACAGTTGTCTGGATTAAAACAAAAACCTAATTTACAGTTAAAGATTATATAAATGTAAGAAGGGATATATTTTATGTAATAACTATTAATACATTGAATGGCAAAATTCTCTGTGATCTGTCTATTGAAACTGCAAAACAGTAAGAGTTAAATAGCAAATTCATTTTGATTAAAGATAAATATTTAAGGTACCAATGCCTGGTCGGAGAGATTGTATGGAAGCCCTTTTCCCTCCAAGAGGGAATGCACATGTGATGGCATGATTGCATCTAATTTTAGGAAAGACAACAAAGAATTTTTGTCTGTCTGTGCTCCATTATGGTGTGCAGACCAGCTTTTAAGACATAGTTGAACATAGTTAACCTTTCTTCTTGAGTTCCAAAGATAACTAGCAAGGACAAATGGATGCTATAACTTTTCTGAAATCACATTTATTACAAAGGGAAGAAATCATAATCCAAGGAGATGTGACTTTTTCTCAATAAGATTTTCACCTGCCTTCTATGGATAAAACAGTGCAATAAGGCAAGTAAAAGGCATTGCTGAACTGCAGTACCAAAAGAGGGATTTGGAGTACATTGTCCTGTCTTTATGGAATGGATAAAGTGGATGGGATTACATACACTCTCCAGGTCATTTGGAGACACATTTTTTCAAGAACTTTTACTTTTCTAGTTCAGCCAAAGTTTCTAACTTAGATGTGTAAGCTTTAGTTTTGTTACTTTTTTCGTTTAAAGAACATAATTTTTGTTTTTACCGTGTGCTGCTACACTTTAGAAGTCTTTCTTACAAAACAAGGTTGAGCAGAAAGTTATTCACTTGATAGATATCCTGTCAGAATGTGTGAAATCCTATGCCTTTCTAGAGTATTGAAGTGAATGGCACAAAAATGAGCAAAAAATAAAAAATTCCAGCATCAAGATACAGTCTGAGACAACCTTAACTCTTCCTTTATTGAGCAGGCAATAGCTGTCAGTTTTTACAGGAGCATGTTCCAGATACAGCTGCAAATAATGAGGGGATTTGTTGAAACTTGCCAGAGATTGTAGTTACGCTGTCCTGAGGTCTGGGACCTCAGTTCTGCTGCACTGATGCTGACCCTATTGTCCTTTCCTACTTGTGCATTGTGTCTGTGTATATTCAGACACACCTAGTTTGCTGCCTTTTGGTTTTGAGTTCTAAAGTTTGTGGCAGTAGCAGGATGCTACTATATGCTGGGGAAGTTGGATGCGTGGTATAAAATGGCTGTAAGTGATTTTAAACAGCATTGCAGATTGCATGAAAAATATAGCAGATGTCATGATTCTGTGGAGCTGGAAAGTGTTTAAGTGCAGATACCACCTGTTCAGTCCCATTTTACTTAAAGAAAATATTATTTTACAAAGCAAATTGTATTATATGCCACAGTAAAATATGTTTTTCTTTTCTTAATGAATGTTTTGTGGGGATTATAACAGCATTTCTCAAAGAGGTTGGAGTCAAGACTATGTTAGTGGGGATTGTAACTGTAGTTGATGATTTTTAATGAGTTTGAGTTATACTGAACTAAAAGGAAGAAGATAATTCTCTGTTACTGAAGGGTTTTTTTTCAGTGAATTGATTTTGCTTTGGTCAGGTAATTCAACACTTTCCTGAGCTCTTGACCTGAAACAAGGCAAAGCTTTGCAGCCTTGACTGGATTTCAGATTGCAGTTTTAGGTTCCTTTGAAGTTGAAACTCAAAGAAAAACTCAAGGGATGAACTCCTTGAAGTGAAACATAGAAAAAGGTTTGCATGAAAACCTTATGAATCAAAATTACTTTGTTTCACACAGATCTGGCCATAAAATATTGTATGATAGTGAAAACAACAGTTAGTCTAGAGATATGGAGAAATACGTATTCTGGGGCTGAGACTATAAACCAGAAATAAATAGCTAGAGACAGAAAAGTTCCAAATAAATAAATCTGAAATAAAAACTTAAATTCTCCAGCTGTGTAAATCAATTACACTTGTTTTCTACTTTAATATTATGAAATAATTTCCTTTTTGGAATATGACCCTCTTACAAGAAGGTTCATCACCTCTCAGAGAAACACCATAATCTCCAAGCTCTGTGTCCATTCTCTTGTTATTTCTCAGCAGCTTAAGCTACCATTCAGAGGAAATTATAATTTCTTTCATCCATCTACAGCTGAGTCCCTCAAGCCCAATGGCAAATTAACCAAAAGTACTAGAAAGTTGTACTTCTCATTGCATATTAAATACCCTAGGAATCTACCAGATTTCTTTCAGCTAAGGGATATTCATGCCCAATGAAATGCTGTGGCCTGGAAAATATTAGACTAGAGCATTGATTTTACCATTAGGCAAGACTGAAAGATAAATGAATGTAATTACTCAAAATTAATGATTTACAGTGATGCAACGTTTACAAAATTATTTAAAATTTAATTGAGTTATAATTAACTGCAAATATCATCCTTTATTGTATTATCTATATTTTAAGCCCTGACTAATTAACTTCTGTAGCCTACCAAAGGCTGGCCCACTCATGCAGAGTTCTTAGAGCAATACTTTTCTAAAGTTTATTAGTCAATGATTCCTGAATTTAAATTTAAAATTAAATTTTAAATTTTAAATTATTTAAAATGAACTAATGTTCATTCAAGATTCTTTTTGTGAGATTTTTTATAATATAGGTCAAAGCACACTTTCTCTAGACTCTGCATTTCAGATAAACACAAGAAAGGACTTAGAGAGTTTACCACAATGGTGATGTATCCACCTTCCACTTCCTGCATAAATTTCATTAGATTTAGGAAAAAGCCAGAAGCACCTTATTTGATGATATTTGCCTTCTCCTAATGATTTTCATTAACAAAAATATTCAATTTGCACTTAAAAGATTAATCTTAATTGTCATAGAATCATAGAATTGTTTGGGTTGGAAGAGACTATAAAGATCATCTAGTTCCAACCCCTGTGCCATGGACAAGGCCACCTTTCACTAGACCAAGTTTCTCAGAGCCCCTTCCAGGATGGTCTTGAACACCTCCAGGAACGGGACATCTACAGCTTCTCTGGGCAAGCTGTTCCAGTACCTCACAACCCTCGCAGCAAAGAATTTCTTCCTAATATCCAATCTAAGCCTGCCCTCTTTCAGTGTAAAATCATTCCCCCTTTTCTTAATACTACATGATCTTGTAAGATGTCCCTCTCCAGCTCCCTTGCAGGCTCCTTTGGGGACTGGAAATTGCTATAAGATCTCATCAGAGCATTCTCTTATGCAAGACATGTTCTTCCTGATCAAGTTATTTTTCTTTAATTTCACCTTCAAACACTGTCCTTGCTTTTGCAGCTCTACAGATTCCTTTAAGAATACCAGACAGAAAAAGGTTTTCTTAAAAACCTTCAATAGTCCATAGGAGGGACTAGCATCCAGATCATATCCACTGACTGTTAGTTCTGTAAGACAGTAGGAGAAATACAATCTTACATACTCCTGTCCCTAGAAGAGGCACTAATTGCATCAGAATTTACAGAGAATCCAACTCTGCTGAGGGAGAACATACAGGATTTTTACATTTTTAGATTGGTGGTTTGCTGTAAGTTTTTCCAAAAAGAATATTGGAAACAATGTAATGATTCTTAGTTTCCATATAAGGGAACTTGACCTCTGAATTCTCTGTTTTCTGCCACCTTATTGAGAATGTAATCCTATATTTTGGAACCTGATTCAAAATTAATGACAAATAAAACTTATCTTGAAATTATAAGTACATTAAATGTCACTGAAGTCCAACGGACATTGATATTTTTTAAAGAAATATTGACTATCTCTCTAAAATAAAATATTGCTTTAATAATGAGTTTAACATTTTCTAGAAAGACATTTTGAATAAGAAACATTGTAGAAGCTGTGATAATTCTCATGGCTGGCTACTGCCAAAATTAAGTCATCAACACAAATTTAATCTGCATAGGCTGTGATCTTCAGCAAGACTTCCATCAGTTAGTTTGTAATATCTGATTTTCCTATATTTCTGTAAACAGGAAAACAACCAGAACACTGGAATTCATACATTTAGAGTCTAGATAGGAAAGAAGGCCATGGCGGGGCTGTTCTCCTGTCAGCAATTTTGGAAATAGTGAAAAAATAAATAAATAATTTGGCAAAACAATGCTCTGAAATTTACTTCAGGGGAAAGAAAAAAATCAACTCCATAATTTTTCTAGTCATCTCAAACAAGAAGAGCATGGGTTTCCATTTCACTGGAGGCTAGAGGAATTATAAGAGTAATTGTTATCACAAAGATATTGTTATCTTTGTGATAGCAAACTGATTTACTAGAGAAAGCAGATACTTTGCAGTTTCATAAGAATATTAAAGCATTATTTTATCAGGAAAAATTCAATAAATACCTCCATGATCAGCAACTGTGATACCTAAGATATTCTTGTGAAAGATTGTTCTAATCCAGTGTTGCTTTTTAATACACTTGAGGAAGAATGTTGCTTTTTAATACACTTGAAGTAGAAGATACAACCTAATCAGAAATGCCTAATCAGAATATTTTGAGAAGGCTTGGCATAAAACCATCTCCTGTTCAGTTGTCCTGTGGGCATTTATGTGCAGGGCTGTTATGAAATATCACCTTGACATTTCTGAATCTTTGCCAGTGAAGTTTGATGTTTAAGTAAATTAGTTTAGCAGCATTTTGCATAAACAAATCATGGATTCCAGAATTGGCCCTTCTGCAGAAAGCAGAACAGTGATATATGCTGCAGATTTGTGGACATGCAAGTGAGATTTTAGTGAGATTTAGCACAAGTCCAGCAGCCATATGACTGAAGAGATCACACAAGCCCAAACAATTTCCCAGTAACAAATGAAGAATTTCCATTAATAAACTTGTAGAAAGACAAAACCAGACAGTGTAGAGCAGAACAAAAATATACAAAGCATACAAACATATGAAACAACAACAGAACTCTGAGTTGAGTTTCTGCAGTGGAAAACTGACATTTAAGGCATGCAGTAGGACTCCACAATGCTGATTAGACTTGATCATGGCAGATAGATTGCTTGAATTATGTGAAAGGAAGAATGAAAAATAATACTGGTAAGCCAAACTGCTTACTTTTAAAAACATGAAAGAGGAACTTTCAGTAGGGCAAAATCTGAGTTCCTCCCGTTGCCCCCTTCATGTGTTGGGCATAATTTGCTTCATTTGGGCTGAGGAAGGACAGCACCTCTGGGATGCACTAATGAGAATGAGGAGCTTTATAGGGGGGTGAACTGTGAAGTTCCTCTACAGAAAGTGAGGTTGGAGAAATGGTAAGAATTATTTTGAGAGATAAGAATTATTTTGCTTGGTTTGACGAGACTGGAGCTAGAGGAAATATTTATGAAATCAACACTGGGCACAGTCATGAGAAAATGGTTATCAGCTCTTCTAGCACTGATATTAAAGACTGTTTTGTACTAGATGCTGCAAGAAAAGGGAATATAGTTCCTCACTCTACCATCTCATCCTCTTGTGAGCTGCTGTTTGAGTGTCGCTGATGAAGCCTATGGTTTTTTCAATTGCTCCTTTGAGTCCCCCATTTGAGACTTACTTGTGACCAGAGTCTAAGTAAAGTAGTTTCCAGGAGGTGGATAATTCCACATTCAAACTCAGCAGTATGGATGTGTGAGCAGTGCTGATCTTGGAGAAGTAGGGGGTGAAAAATAAAATAAAATTTCTGAAATCTCTAGAAAGAGGCTTTTTTTTTTCTTCTTCTCTCATTCTGAGAAATCACTTTCAACTACTGACTGTTCTCTGCCAGTTATGTCACTACCAGTTTATTTTTCTCCTCGTCTTGCACACTCTGTATCTGAAGTAATCAAATGTTCAAATTTGATATATGCTCTGCAAAACCTAATTTCTCAGATGTTTGTTTCCTTTGAGAACAGAGGTTCTCAGAGCCTGTTTATAAAGACTTTTGTTTACAGTGGTTTATTAAAGGGATCGTATAATCAATATGCTACCTTTCTAAGGAGGCTAATCTTCTTTTCAATAATGCTTTTCAAAGAAATTGCCATTAGAGTTTATAATTGTCCTTGTGGATTCATATTTTTATTACATATTTTCAAAGGATTTAACATAATGCATGTCTTTTCAAATGTAGAAGACTATTAAATTACCTCCTTTTATTAAAATTTAGTTTTAAAACAAGACTGAAGTTGTTGGTTTAGTCTTCTTTAGTAATTTTTCACATGCAACACATAAACCCAAAATTGTTGTATTTTTCATCTATTCCTGCAAAACTGAAAAACACAAGCTTTTTATTCTGTTATTTTTATTTTTTATTTTTTAGTTTTGGGATGTTGCAATTTTTGGTTTTGAATCCCCGTATTTGTTTAAAAATCAGATTGTTCTTAGTTTCAGTGTTATAAACTATAGTTCTTCTACTACTAATTTATTATCAGCTGACCTGAGAGCTCTGCACCAGGTGTTTATGAAATGCAGAATGTGTAATAAATTGGTAACAACTTGCATTTTTATTGTAAGTAAATGGATGTGGTCTGTGCTCAGGCCAGAAAGGGCTGCAGTTCCAATATGTGTGATAGCACTAGGAGTATTTGGTGAAGGTAAAGTGGAGAAAATTAACATTAGGATGCAAAGCAGAATATGAATAATCAACCAGCAGTAATTATGCTGAAATTAAAAAATCTGCTGAAATTAAAAAACCAGGTGAGGTTTGAGAAAGACTGTAATGGCTTAAACTGGACTTCAGGTTTTAGCTGTTTGTATAGTTGAGTGTTTCTAAAGAGGTCTACATTAGAATCAAGTGTTACGAATTTTGGAACTAAATTTCTACCAGGTGGGGTCAAGTGGAAGAACAGTATGAAGTCAGGGTCTAACTCAGAGCATTTTCTTAATTCATTTGCACCTAACTCTTGTAAAACTACCTACATAACATTCCTGAATTGCAGCCTGCTTTTGGGAAAACTTGAGTATTAGCTGGGTTTTTTGCAGGCTACTGTAGCCATTCTCTATTGTTGTTCACAATGCACAACCAAATATTGTTTCCAAGGGACAGTTAAAAGAGAACATGTAATTAACAATAGATAACTTTAAAGCAGCTCATTTATGCCATAAAATCAAAGGCAGAATTAATTCATAGCCAGAAAAGAACTCGGCAAATAAAGACTTCAAAATTAATTAGCTTTTTCTCAAACTTTTCCATTAAGACAATCTAACATATTGCATACTTCACTGTCAATGCTTTTTTTGCAATTAAAGTTTTTTAAGGTGCTGATATTAAAATCCCATTGACAGCCATTAGACAGAAAAAACATATTTTGAAGTCATTCTAATCCTATTTTTTCAGATGTGAGAGAATGAAATTAATGCAAATATCAACTGTTAAAGATGTACCATAGCCAAAGCAATGAGAATTTCTTCACATATGCATGCGGACATATTGTTATCTGTCCACATGAAATTGTTCTTTAAAAAGTTCTTTAACAATTCAAAACAGAGGAACATAATGGGTATAATTAGGCTTGCTATTAAAAGACACTATGCACCAATGGATGAGCAGTAGATATGCATTATCCAGGGTTTGTAGCATTTTTATGTACATCACCTAGTACAGAAAGATTTGATAAATTATATCTTTACAATGAATTTTCCAGTGTTTTGAGGGCTGTATGATCAACCTCATAGGACTGCGGATTGAGGAAAAAAAATTTAATTAAATGGAGTGAAAGCCTGAGATAGTTCTTGTGTATTCTACAACATATTTTGTCTTAATAACTAGTATAACAATGGGTATAACAAGGGTAACTAGTATACAATGGGTATAACAAGTATAACTAGTAAAACAAGGGTAAGTGTATGGCTTCTGCAGCAAATAAAGAATAATTATTGTCAGTTGTCTTATGATACTTCCATGTGAATGATATGTGTTCCAGATGGTGGGGGTTCTGATTGAGTTTGGTTCTTGTTTATGGACACTACCTTTCTTGAACATCATTATAATATTTCTTTTGCTTTTCTGCAGCATAAATGTATTGCACCTGTAAATGACCTCCTTAGGAATCAAATGTCTACATTAACCCTTTTCATTCAGGGACAAGAACTATAATGCTTCTTTGTAGTTTTAGTCTGGAGGAGTTTTGAGTTTTATTCTCCTTTCCAGTGTGCTGTAATTTAAATGGGAGATAAAGCAGGGAAAGTTTTAGGACCAAAATCTGTTAGCAAAAGTAGATGCTCGGTATCAGTCATGGTGCCGAGCTGATAACTATCACTTTAAAATTTCACCTTAGGTAGGACATCCAATAGTTCTCTTGGCTGGACAAGTCTCTTAGCAGAAGTAATGACAGGTTACTAGAATTCTTTAAATATTTTACTGAAGCCAGAGGAATCATCTATGTTTACATAACTTTACAAAAACATGGAAATCTATTGTTTCATGAATACAAATACAGTTTGCTAATATTAGCAAAACTACTGAAATGTTTTGTAGTTTCTCATTTTCTCAGTAGAAGCGTTAACTATACTACTTAGGCATACTTAACTGTATATCTAGCACTATTAATTTTATTTTACTGGAAGCATATTCTTTCTTTAACTCTCATCTTGCTAATTTTTAAGCTTATGTATCCCTATGTAGCTTTTACACCAGCTCATTCATCCCATCCCTATTCCCTAATGGCCTAACCACTTATGTATAAAACTTTAAATTTACTTGCGTCTGTGGTTGCTGTATTTTATATGATATGTTTTCAGTATACTTTTAGGTTCAGAAGGAGCTAATTGATGTTCTAAAACAGAGAGGAAAATATAATGTGTTGTTTGTGACTACCTTTTATTTTTCTTTTTATTTCCTACTGCTACTTCAAAGCACTACAAATATCACTGCATTTCTCAGATTCATGCTCAGGCTAACTGAGCTATGTCTTTCTGAAATTCTTAACTACTCCTCTCCTTTTCAAGCCCTCTTCTGTCACCCCCATTTTAAGGTTTTTCAATTTCTTTGTGCTTTCCTATCAATCTCAACAGTTTGTTTCCCCCTTTCATCATTCTTTCTCTAATCATTGCTCTGATTATTTTCCTCCTCAATCTGTTTTCACAGCCACATACTCACACACGTGTGCACACAGGAGTGCCATGCCCAGGAAAGATTTGGAAAGGAGTTTAACAAGAAAGCAGAATAGACTGTGCTGATCAGATGCAGGACACAACCAGGCAAGCATACTTACCACACCACTATTTATACCTACCCCTCTTTTTTCTCTGCACTTTTTTCCTTCTCCAAAATATCTAGCCCTCTGCTTTTTCCTGCCTTTAGTTCCATCCCTAAATATCCTATAAGTCTTGTGCAATCCTGAACTACATTTTCCATGCATCCCATGATGCATGGCAGAAATTCTTGGTCAACTTCCAAGGCAGAAACTCCCTTGGTCTGAAAGGTTTTTGGGGGAGGGGCTACCAGTGGCTCATGGTGATGGGGGTGATGGGCTCCATGCCCACTCACTGCAGCTGAGGCTGTGCTGTGACAGCCCCAGACAGGATTTTTGCTACTTGTGTGCGTCCTTGATTTAAGTCAGATGGGCTTGAATGGTTTGATGGCTCCTGTGGTGGGCATGGGAGCAGCCTGGCAGGGTATTATTCTGGCTTCTGCTCCACTCTTGGTTCTCTGAGCTCCTCTGTAGGTGTGCAGATGGGCATTTTTTTCTCAGAACCTGACACTTCCTCTATATTCTCATCCCCTCAGTAAATAGTCTACTAATAAATTAATAGAGTAAATTAATACTCTACAGTGCTGCTATTGAAACAGATACTAACAAAGCAGAATGTGTGCCAACCAGGGCAGCCCCCAAGGTACCCATCTAACATCTTACTAATCTCACAGCTCATCCATTATGTGAAAAAGATGTAAAAGTGATTTCTAGGAAGTTGCCAGGACACAGTCATTCCTATTTGAAAGCATCAGAGAGAAAGCATTAAAAAAAAAGGGATGTGGAGCAGACGTTTCTGTTGATATTTTTATGTCAGTTAAAAAGGTTGAATTCTATTGGCAGTGCAAGTTGCTTAGTGATTAATGGAAATGACAAATATGATGCATTTCTTCTAAATTGGTGTTATGTTGATAGAGGACATTTTGATTGAGATAATGTAAATGCTGATGTGAGGATTTGTTTTCAAAATCTTATAGTTTTTTGCTGTTCATAGAAATAAGTGTTCAGCTCCTCTGGAAAACCCACTGTTTGGCTAGGTGTCTGTCAGTCTGTGTGCATAGCAGTCGTTATGTAAGCAAGCTATTGTTCTGTGCTTTAGTATTTGGGTTTGTTTCAAACATAAGCTTTTAAATTGAGATTTGTAAGAAATTTTATTTAACCAGTTGTTGGTTTGTTTGGCATTTTTTTCCAATAACTTGTAGTTTCCCTTAAGTATAGGTTGTATTCTGTTGTAAATACAGCCAAGAAAAGTATCATAATTTCCTTCACAGGATTGCTGATTATGAGAAGGTCAGATACAAAAAACATTTAGGGATCTGGGGTAGAAAAGGAAAGGGGCAGGAAATGGTGACAATTACAACTGTTGAGGCTGGTACAAATAAAACGGGATTACAGACCTATAAATGAACATGTGGGTAATGGATTTTGGGAACACTAATATTTGTGAACAAACAAAAACTGACACTACAGTCTCGTTCAAAGCTGGGTAATGAGAATATCTCCATGTTCATCTGAGCATTATTTAACATTTATTAGGATGCTTAGGTCTGAAGAGAGATCAAATGCTCTGATGTCCATGGCAGGAAAGAGCCAGTATATACTTAGTGAGGGAGAATATTTTGGTTTATTTAGTGTCTTTGCTACTTGTAGCCACTTACAGATATCTTGTGTTAAAATAAGTATCTTTGCCCTGACTTTACTGATGTTATAGCCCCTGCTTTGGCCCTGGTATAATTTGCTGAGGTTTTCACTTGTGTGTCTGTGTTCACTGTAGAGAGTAACTAAGGATAGGAGGAAGAAGGGGACAAGATGGTATTGGCAGTGTTCCTGTTACCTCCCAGCTGGAGAAGACTCAAACAAGCTCCAGGCAGCTCTGAAGCTTTCTGTGCCTGGGCCCAGTGTAAGATCAACACAAGTATGGTGAATATCTGAGTCTCTCTGACAATCTTCCCTCTCAGATGCAGGGCCCAGGAATGAATTATAGCTATACAAATGTGCAACACTATCCAGATTTAAAATGAAATTGTGCCATTTCTGTCCTGAATGGTGTTTTGTTCAGTCCCCAAACCCATGTTTGGTTTTTGATTTTTGGGAATTTTTTTTTGGCTGGTTGGGTTTTTTGTGCTTGTGTATCCTTGGATGACTTAATTCACAAAAGTACCTTGTTAAAAATTGATACTTTCTTGTGATGTCTGTAGGCTGACACTGTTGCAAAGATGCTAATTGTCTAGTCTATGGCTTGTAATTTAAAATCACTGCTAAATTTGTTTAAAAATCCATTTTGGGTCAGCCATTTGTATTTAAATTAATTTCTCTCTTCCTCCCCTCTCCCAGCCCAAAGCAAAGAACAAAGTTGAGAGAGAAACAGAAGCACCTTTCATTTTACCATTAATGGGCTGGCTTTTTCCGTATTCATAGCAAATTCCTGGGTTGAGCTACTATGTAGTAGCTCAATTTGCAGTTTTCACCCCTATAGCAGTAATTTTCCTTATTATCCAAGTGGCAAATAAACTTATGCTCTCTTTCTCACTCTGATGGCAAAGCCTTTATTTTGTTTCCTTTTTTACCGCAATGGTAATTGTCGTGTTTATCACTGACATAACTGAGCCTAGAGTAAGCTTGACACAAAATCTGCAAATTTCCATATATCTTGTTTGTATTTTTACTGCTTTTAATTTAATTTCTGGTTTTATGGGGCATATTTGGATATTGGGCTAATGGTGAGAACACTTCATAAGTTCACTAGCTCACAGTAGAAGGCAGAGGGAGCATGTGAGGAAGACGTAGAAGCTTTTAAAAGGTTGAAGCTTAGATCAATGGCAGTGTGAAGAAGGTTTATGCTCAGTCACAAAGGAGCTTTGCTTTTGGAAAGTTTTAGTGGCATGAGAGCCAGTGCAGCCATGGACAGAAATGAACACTAATCCAGATAAAAAGCACTAAAATTACCTCTGTTGGTTTACCTTCCCTATTAAATTAAAAAAAAAAAAAAAAAAAAAAAAAGAAAAAAAATCATTTAAAAATGGTGCTATCTATTTATATAATATTTTTTATTTCTATAGTTTATTTCTAAGATTCTCATATATATATATAATACTGTATGTACACTATTCTGTAAATATGCAAAATATAAGAATGTTTTTCTTTGGGAAGCTATTTTAGGGATTTTGAGTTGCAAAGCTACTGAGCATTGGGAAGGGCTATGCTTGGGAAGATTAACCAATTGTAGAAGCAATGGTTGAGGAAAACTGCTGACTTGTGTTTCATTTTTAAAATTCAGTTTTGTAGAAGTGATGGTTCTTGATGGCTGATTTGCCTTCTAGTTCATTGCTTATGATTCTTTGAATAAAGAAAACATCATTTAGGGTTGAATTAACAGAAATAAAAATTGTGAAATGTGCAAATTAATCTGGCTGTGCTGGCCATTTTCAATTTTCATGAAAAAATTGGAGAATCCAGAGAAGAGACAAAATAATATAGCACCTGGAAAATGCAACCAGTGATCAAAATGAACAAACTTGGCCATTTTAATGTAGAGAAAAGATTTGTGTCTGTAAATAGACAAAAGATGGTTGCAAGGAGGAGTACAGTAACTTATCCTTCAAATTCATTGTGAATAAAAAGAGAAATGATAACTTTAAGATGCAGCAGAACAGCTCCCAGTGTAGAGAGTTGAACAAATGCTGATACTGAAGGGCTGGTGGAGCTCTAGGCTGCCTTGGTGTGTCAAGGAATTTACACCATTTTAAACCAGACTATGCCAGGAATGATACATAGATGTAATTGAGGGGTTTTTTTCAGAAGTGGATTAGATTATCTTTGAGATTCACCACAGCCATGTGATTCTGATGTTATACTAATTATGACCACAAAATGATTCTGCTTTTTATCTCAGCACTTATTTCTTCAAATATAGATTGAGTAATGGAACTACCTTTTCCAGGAATAATCTTGTAGAATGACGAAGTATTTATTTAATGGGATGTTGAGGGTAACAGAATTGAAGTATTGGGCTTTAGGTTAACTTTGTATTTGAACTGTCATGAGTGAAATAGTTGTGTGGTGTGGAAAAGACTCTTGCTAATGTCATGTGATGACAGTGAAAGGATGAAACTTTGAGTTCTTAGAATTCATGTTCTTGCCCTAGCTAGCTGTGAGAGTAAACCAAGAGCCCCTAAAATGACGGCAACCCAGAAAAAACAAATCCCAGTTTCACTGAGAAGGTATTTAAAGATGCCAGGGGTTGTTTTTGCTTGTACTTCTGGACTGCAGTGAAGCTCAGTTCAACTTCTGGCTGAGGAGGCAACCTAGTCATAGCTGAAAAATAGTGCTTGATCTGAGTTTTACAACAACTGAAAAATCAGTGGCTAATGCATAGGCCATATCATACACATCTGCAATTTGGTGGACTTGTTTATGATGCTTTCTAATTTTCTCCAGTTCTCTTATATACAGTGAAACTTACCAATTGCCTAATGGCATTTATATGTGAAAATTGCATTTTTTGCTGAGTGGCTGTTCATGTATAGCAACATTTCTTTAAGAACAGAGTAAATTAGTTTTCTTGCAGATGCAACATGAGCACACAAATTGCATTACACTTAGAGGTTCTAGTCTACTCAAATTTTCGGTTATGCACGAAGTCAGAAAAGGCAGGTTTTCTGTTTTCCAATGTCTTTAATAATAAGGTGATAATGCAATGGCAAGGGCGTGTCACATTTGGACACTTTCTTAGTCCTTGTTTTTTACCTGGAAAGTCATTTGATTGTAACTGAATGACTTGTAACTGCATCTAGAGTAGTTATATTCCATCAGAAAGAAATTTCTGAAGTTCCTTTAGGCATCACAGTAGATCCATTTCAGATGTCCAGTTTGTGTACACACCATATTTAGGATGTGCATAAATCTGCAGCTCATTGAGAAGATAAGTTTTCTTCATCCACATGAACTTCACTGCAGTTGTTGGCACATCCAGGTGTAATTTCCAAGTGCTCATAGACTGGGCACAGAAATTCAGTATTGCAGCCAGCTGGGTATGCTAGCCTATTCCTACTGCTCTGGCCTGTCCAGGTGAGCACACTGTGAGCAGCCACAGCTACTGTGAGGGCCAGCAGCCTTGAAGGTCTTACAGCTTTGTCCTGCTAGAGCCGTATATTTTGCTGAAAGTGCTGTTTCCTGTGCTTTTTCTCATCTAGGTAACCTAATTTTACAGGGGCATCCTAGCTGCAAGTACCTGATATTTAGTGTGTGGCCTGTGGTGATCTACCTTCTGGTGATGCAGAACTTGGTCTCTCTAAGAGTCCATCAGAAATTTAGCGTGAACAACTGTTGCGGTTGCAAGACAATTTTTTTGTCTAGTTAGGATTTTAGTTTTGTTCTTCAATGCCACCCTTTATTTAGGGGAGGGGGTTATTTTACCAAATATTTTCAAGATACTTTTTAATCAAGAAAGACTTTTTAAAGGGGTCTTTGGCAGTGTGCAGAAAGCAAACCAGGTGTTTCATTACCTTTTGGTTTTTTACATTAAGATTATTGTGTAATAAGTAAAAATGGCAAGAAAGGTCTTGGTTACCTTAGGGCCTTGTCTGTGCAGGATCAGATTGTGTTAGGTATTTTTAACGTTTTGGAGCTCTTTTTCAGATGAGTGTGCATACAGAATTTTTATATACAAACTTGAAAAAACTGGCAGACATAAGGCTTGGTTCTGACCATTACAGACATTGTCCTACAGAACAGCAAGAATATTGAAGTAGTGTTGCATCATGCTGGCTTTTTGTGGAGCTTTTTAAAAACTTTTTCATATACTTGAGGTAGTACAGCAACCCAGCAGCTGTGTGCATTCATTCTGTCAGAATACAGAAGGATATTTTTCTCTCATATAACTTGCTTTGACTATGATGAAATATCTAGTTCTTTTAACTTATCTTAAAAGAATTGTAAGACATGATTTCTCCACCACATAGCATTGGAACAAGTAAAGGATGGGTATAGATTTAAAGTAGATGTGCATAGAGAAAAAAGTTTGCTGATAGAGCAGGAACTTACAGTGTACATGTATTGATGTATAAAAATTTATTTTTAACATTTTCCATTTTCCAGTTATCTTCTGAATATATGTTGTCATAAAGAAACAAATCTTATTTTAGTCTTTTAAAATAAATTTTAGGTATGACATTTCAGTGTGCAGCTATTTTTTGGGTAAGCTTGGAGTTTTTTCCCCCTTCATTGTATGTTTGTGCTTTCAGGGCTCAAGAGTTGAAACTAGTTTTAGTTACATAAACCCAAGCACTTCACAGTCTATTTAGCTTTTAGTATTTTTCCAAGAAGTTGAAAGTGATGAAGAGACATAGCTGGACTTTGTGGATCTGATGCATTGCCTGTTTTTGTCACTTTTGCTGTCATTTAATTCCATCCATTTTTCTGTATCTACACCTTTGCTATGTTCCTGTAAAGCTGAGATTTACTCCTATATTAGCAGATGTTTAAAGGAGTGTATTCCCTGCAGCAACCACATTCGCTGACAGAAACAAAACATATTGCAACACATTCATTGAACCACATAGTGCAGACTGTCATGCTAGGTAATCTATTTATAATGAGCTTTGCACTTATAAAAGGAGGCTGTTTGTCAGCCCTAAAATTAAAGCTGACTTTTTGCAGAGTGATGGAAAAACTGTAGTTCACCAAGGTGCTAATGAAATTTTATGGGAACATTATATAGGGCCACAAGGTTTCTATATCCTTTTTGTCATTCAGCTATTCTGCTTTTTGGAGATAACCAGCAGCTGTGCCACCTGTTCAGGATAACTATCCCTTGATCTTTACACCAGTCAGAAAGTAAAACAGGAGTGAGAACATCTGCTTCCCTCAATCACTTAAGAGCCACTGAAATCTAAGAGGTGTTGATTCTTTCCAACTTTTGACTAACAGTCTTGAGCTGGAAAAAACTATTCTGTAAACTCTTTTTTGAACTATTTTCTTTTCCTCTAGTGTTTAAAATAGAGGGTCCTAAAAACTCAGAAATGAATGTTGACTTCCCCATCCATCACTACATCCCCTTTGGTGTTCAGAACCATGAAGAAAGGCAAAAATGAAAATGTTCTTAAGGTCTGTGCTAATACTAACAAACAAGGTTTGTTGTTAGTATTTGTTTCACTCTCGACTGTTCTCCCTTAGCCTAGTTACCTAATCAAGCTTTTCTAAGAAAATACATTTTTCCCCTCAAGCCATACTCATTCAAATCCACTGTTGTGAATGTTAGCTTAGTTAATGTGAACTTCAAAATGCATTCATAGTTGCATTTGTTAGCTAATTAAAAATGGCTGGATTTTCTGTCTAGATCAAGAAGCTTAGAGAAGATTGATGCTTCACACAGAAAGATACAGTGAAATTTATATTTTTTTATGTTTATGGATTTAAAACATTTTATCTTCATGTTGGAACACAGAAAACCCTTTCAAATGTTATCATTAAATGGATTTGGTGGTCTCAGTTTGATCTGTATTATTCAGGAGATTAAACTTTAAAAAGGCTATTGAATTATTTGGTGCTATTATCTTTCTAGTTGTGATTATTTTTGTGCATACTTTTTTCCTCACTCTAAGAGCTTCTATCACTGTTCTGACCAGGTTTTCACCTCTTGCAGTTTGTAGACAATTTTTGATGCAATATGAAAGCATGTAAAGAGGGAAGATGCTATTTGTAGGAGGGTTTTTTCCTCCCTGTTCTCCTCAGAAAGAATATAAGTGACCTTTGAAAAACCCTAACAAACTGAAAGCTGGATTTATTATGTTAGAAATAGCTTTTCTGGACATCAGGGTGCCTGTGAGTTTTACATTCAGCTTGGCAGATTTTGAGGTTCACTACTATTCTGAAGTCCCTTAAGAATACATATGTTGTGTATTTGAACCAGGTACCAAGAAAGCAAATATACTTTTTTGGCATTTCACTTCTACTGGCTTGAAAACCAAAAATCTGCTACCCTTGTGTCCTCAGTTCTACCACTTTTTTTGTTTGTTTATTTTTCTTTCCTATCTTCCAGATGGAATCAGCACTACAAAGCCCTTCCCTCTCTCTCTCTGCCTCCTCTGTATGTAGATATATGCAACCATTTCTCCTCATTCACATGTGATAACACTGTAAACTTTATATCCAAGTCTTTCATTCTGCTTTCTTGCCTTTTCTTAGTTCAGTTAGGTTTTTTTCTTTTTTATTGTAACCTTTACCAGTTTTCTCATTTAAGCAGTTTTGATTCTGCCATGGTCTCTTCCTTGTGTTCTGTGTTCATTTTCTTCTCTATTTTAGTGTACTTGGGTGACTTCTAAATCAGCATTCCTTAAATGTTTGTCTTTTCATCTTCTCTAGGTTTTCTTTGAGTTTCCTAATTTCTAGTTTCACCTGCTCTCTGTCTTACACACTACTGATCTTTTTGTGTAACATTTACATAAAGTAGTGGCTGATAAAATGATCCTGTGCTGTCTCCCTTTCTATGTCATCATCCACTTGGACATCTTGGTGTCATGTCTTACTTTCCTTTACTTCAGAGTTGCCTTCTGCCTGATGTTTGCTGCTGTTGTTCTTTTCTTTATTCTTTTTCTTTTATTTTCTTTTAAAGTGGCTACCCTTTGCCATCCCAAGTCAACAATAATATCTCTTTCTGTCATCAATTTTCTTCATACACTGGAACATGATTGCTGTTTCCTATTGCACCTTTAATTACTGGTTATTTTGTCAGCATGTGGAATTCACTTGTCCCTTCATTTTGTTCCTATGTGTCTGGGAAGTGATTTTTGTTAACACTCCGGTGCCTACCTTTACATTTTTTTTTAATTCCCATTTTTAAGATCTTTATGCATCTACATAAATGGTCTCAAATTGTGCCAGAGGGGTTTAGAGGCACAGAAAGGGTTGTAAAGCATTGGAACATACTGCCAGGGAAGTGGTGAAGTCATCATCCCTGCAACTCTTCAACGAAACCTGTAGATTCAGCACTTTGAGGACATGGTTTAGTAGTGAGCATAGTGGCAGTGATAGGTTGATGGTTGGACATGATGATCTTAAAGGTCTTTTCCAACCTTAATTTTAGGATTCTATACATACGCATAATACCTCCCAGAAAACTATCCCACACTCCTAACACTTTTCACAAGTTGAAATTGTTTAAAATAACCCATTATTTTGCCTTAATTTGAAGAAAAATCTTAATTTTTATTAGTTAGTGTTCAACATAACGTTGAAGTTTAACAAAGCTGACTTATTAAAAAGTAGCCTTTTCGGTGCTATAAAACTAGCACCTACACACCACTTTCTATTTCTCCCATTCTAGAAGAACAGAAAGAAGGGTGTTATATCTAAACCCCTTAATTTTCTATAAAAAACATTTGACTTCCATGTAAAACTCTTTAGTGTTGTTTTCTGAGTTGTAGCAGTATCTCTGTACAAAACTTGGCCTGTGTGCTCAAAAGCAGCAAACTTGGATAACATAAAGGTCTGGTTACTACAGAGACAAAGCTCCCCTGATTTTTTGAAAGAGTTTAGAAAATGAAAAAACAAAACTTCATTAAGATCACAAACAATATTTCATATCTTCTTGACATGACTTGGAGTGCATCCATTAAAATTTGCCTGTCAATATCACAACAGTTATACATTGACTGAGTTAGTATCTTATGACATTTTTTAGATAGTGCGTAGAAAGTGAGGGAAACACTTTTGAACAAAATAAGTTATGAATCTCTTATGAATTCTGCATGAAGTGCCTGAAAACAGACACAGAGTCTCCTTGATAATGGACGAATATGTTGACCTTTGTTTGTGGAGAAATGAGAAATGGCTTGAATTGTCTTACAATTTAATTTAAATGTCATCTACTTGTATAAAATTTACTTTATATCCTCTAATGAGCACATAAAACTTTCCAGGAAATTCCTCCTCTTGTAGCACCACAAGGAGGTTGTAGATAGATAACAGCCTTTAGCCTTGCATTCGTGCCACATCAACATTTGGTATTTTTTTTTAAGTCCACTTTCCTTCCCATGTCTTGATATTTGGTTAGAGGCTTTTAAATGTGCATGTGTGACCAGACACTCATCATCATCAGAGCCCAGCAAAACAGCTCGTCCTTATGGACATTTGAAATTAAGCCAGTCCTAGCAAAGAGATTGCTTGCAAGAATTGCCAACAAATTAGATGAATTTTTAGAGTGGATATGAAGTCTGGTTAAACAAACATTTCATTTCTTTTAGCAGCTGATTGATTGATTCCAAACAAAAAAGCTGTGCCATATGGTCCTTAAAAACAAAGCAGCATTACACATTCATTTTTAAAGAATTGTATAGGAAAATATCTATGTAATCCACCATTTTTATGCATATCCACACACACAACAATTTCTATAAATTATCAGTTTTACTTTTTCTTAGCATAAAATGATTTCTTCATATTTAATGCACATAATTTTGTAAAAACTCTACATTTGTGAGAAAATATGGGAATTACTAGAAAAGATTCTATTTACAATGCTTCTTATTATGTCTCAGCTATTCATCATACATTTTGACAAACAATTTTATGACTTGAAATAGAAAGCAGTATTCAAGGAAAAACTGAAACAAATGTCTCTACTAAATCAAACTTATTCCAGCAAATACTGTGACATTTCAGACCTTGCTGGGCCAGAGAATTAGTTCTGTATGTATTTAATAGAGTAACTGCATAGCTGTGTAGAGACAGGTATTGTAGGTAGGGAGAAATTTCACAATTTTGAAACTCTGTGTTATTCTGAGTTATTCTGAGTAATAAAACATGAACAATTAAAAAATGTACAGGAAAGAAACTCATAAGCTCTTTTAGTATCTCTTGAAAAAAAGCTTAAGGGTAGAAGTATGTTGTATCAGTAGAAGTAATATAAGCAAAGTTATGAACTATATTGTTAAAAACAGTTTAAATATACTATTGAAAAAGTATTATTTTTCCTCTCTCTC
Organism: Vidua macroura; assembly: GCF_024509145.1. Taxonomy (NCBI): domain Eukaryota; kingdom Metazoa; phylum Chordata; class Aves; order Passeriformes; family Viduidae; genus Vidua; species Vidua macroura. The sequence continues at coordinate 50,192,991 of NC_071571.1, read as the reverse complement.
CTCAAGTTGTTAAAATTGTCTTCCTATTCTGGCTTTTCCTCACATTAAAAAAGCAGAAATTATGTCCTGCAAGTTTTTAATCACTTCTATAATTTTGGAAAGATACTTTGTTTTCTGTGAACCTCAGTGATATTGCTTTAATGTAAGAGGTAGAATTCTTTGTATATAAACAGGATCCATTAATTGTCTTAAGAATTTTTTCCCCCAGGTTAAAACTATACTTATTGGTCTGTTTTATTTCATTTCAGCTATTTATGAACTCTCTTGTGAAGCATACAAACACTTGGGCAAAACTTCAAATTACTACTGGATAGATCCAGATGGCAGTGGGACACTGGGACCTTTGAAAGTTTACTGCAACATGACAGGTAACTGCATTCTATTTAATAATTAAGTAGGTTGAAGGGGGGATTTGTTTTTTGGGGTCTTTTAAAATGTAGTTAGGAGAAAGAGGGTGTTCATATTTCATATTTCTTGTTAAAAGAAAAATAATTACTAAGAGCTTTTCATCAGGGATATTCAGATCTGCAGTCACTATTCATGATAGACTGAGCAAGGCAGTAGTTACTGCATTTAATAAGCTTTTTGAATTGCACCTGTTAGGCTTAATAGGTCTTTGTATCCTCAGTGCTGCATCATTTAAAAAAAATTGTAAAAGATACACAAGGAAAAAGTGGATAGATACATATTTACCAAAACTGTTGTATATCAACCCAGTGGAGTTCAGTAGTTTCTGTTGTTCATAGGGTGTTGTAGAAGGCAGTTTACCACTGCATGCAGGGAATAGAAATCAATTTCCAAAGAAGCAAAACGTTAGAGTTTTCTTTATTGTCTGTTTTGTCTTCTACACTAGATCCTTCTAACACCAGTTAAACTCTGGAGATAATATTTATATAGCTACATTGATTTATTTTGATTTTGTTGTGTGTATTGTTTCATGCTTTTAAGACTAGTTTTGTATTCTCCCCAAAAGTATCTAATCTTAGTCATCTGTGTTGCCATGATGAGGCTGGAAAATATGATCATGAAAAACTGGACAATTTTCTGTACTGAGAATATATTATTTCTTTGTTCTGTTAATGCATATCAGTTGTCTCAGGACTTTTTCTGATATGAAATATTGGATAGCTGATAAAACAAACATGTGCTCTCACTTTCCCCACTGCCTAAAAAATTAGAATTTCAGAATGTTTGCATTGGAAATCTGGGGTATGTCTGAGTCCTCAGATTCCATCATCAGCAACATGAAGGTGAAGGCAGTCATAGGTTGAAACACTGTCTCTGACTTTTTAGAAACCTGCAGCAGAAATCTGGGGCTGTGGGATTGGTTTTATCCAACTGGAATGGGAGAGATGGGGAGGGATGCATGGCACATGCAGCAAGCCCCAGATCAGGTGCTCATGGGAAGATAGCCTTTTGGAGAACAGGAGAATACCGCTGTTCCATGTTGCTGTTAATGTCTGTATTTGTCTAATTAATGCATACCAAGAAAGGAGCCTCATCTAAGATCTGGAAGTGCTGTCAATCCCATTTGGACTGGAGAGATAGGCCAAGCCATCTGTCCTGAGACACAGATGTAAAGGCCCTCTTTCAGATCCTGAGCCATGTAGAGCTTTTTAAATCGTAACTAGCACCTTGAACAGCATCAGTAGCTAATCAGGCATGCACTGCAGGAAACAAGACCAAGAATGCTGTCATTTAAGAGATTTCTGCTATTCAGAACTGCTGTGTTCAGTGCTAGCTATAGCTTTTGGTTACTCTTCAAGGGTAAATTTGTAAATTAAAAATATGCCGCCCTAGTGGGGTTGGGCATAGAAAAGTACACTCATCCAGTACTGCAGCATTGCTCATTCATGTTAAATATAAAAATACAACAGAAGGTCCTAGCAGCTTCTTCAGCACTGGGGAAAAAGAAAAAAAGGAGAATTAAAATAATAATTTCATTTTACTAATGTTTCTCATCTACAAAACAGTTTCAGAGTATACAAATGTGACCTTTTCCTAACCAGTGCAAGGAGATCATGAGCATTAGGATACATGATTTAATTCACTTGGATATGAAGCATGCTGTGGAAAAATGCAGTTTTCTGTTTTAACTGTATCACTCTCATCAGCAGCTCTTTGCTACAAGAAAAAGGCAATTTGCACTAATATCCATATAAACACTGCAGTTTAAAAAAAACCTCAAGCAACTATTTCTTCATTACAATGCAAATGACTGCAAGAGATATGTGAAAATTGATGGAAAGTAATTTTAAACTGTGCTTCTAAAACTGACAGTTGTTCCCAGCAGAGTAAAGCTCATCACCTGTGTAGTGCCTATACATTGCAGCTGTCACAGTTTTTGTTTTCTTTTGATTAGTGGTCATCTGAGGCACTAAGGCTGGAGGGCAAAGAGCTACAATTTTAGCACAACACCCTAAATCTTTTTGTGAATCTATATAGGGTATTATCAGCAGCACACATACCTAGTGTAGGGAAGGAGGTTACTTGAGTACTTTGCTTCATCAGGAACATAGTTCTGTAGAACTCTGTAGCAATGATACATATCTTGTCATATAAGAGAGCACTAAAGCATGCAAGAATCCAAGCAGAATTCTCAAAAAAATTTAGTATCCCGCTTGGGGGATACTAAACCGCATGCAGGTCTATGGTATTGCTAGAACTATGTTTGAAAAAAACTTTAACTATCTGAATTACAATTAAACATTTTTTTGTGAATATAAAGCTAAGCAACCCATAAATTAAGCTATAGTGATTGGTATGTGGAGTATACTAAATGAATAAAAATAATATGACATGGTAGTGAAAATTAATTTTGATAGAGATTCTTAACTATATTTTCTTCTCTAGTCTGAGAGTCAAATCTAAGTGTTCCTATTCTTCCGCTATGTCAAACAAACATCTCTATATTAAATTATTACACAAGACACGAATTCGCCTTCTTTCATTCAGGTGAAACTAGCAAGTAGAAAACATCTTAATGACTAAAAATATGAAGTGCTTCTTGCTAGTTCCATTCCTTGACAAAGCAAGTCCACAAAGTTGGCAAAGTGAATATCAATCTTTGCAAAACAAGGTGGTTTAACAGCCATGTACTACTTCCACAATTACTGTAGTATAGTTTTACTAGAACAAAATGTTGGATAGTAGGCTTCAGTCTCACTTGACTGTAAGCCTTCTGGGGCAAGGATAATATCCTGAAAAGCCACTGAAATTGTTTGTTGCAAAATTATGTCTTTAGCCTTTTAATATACTGTATCACAAATATGGAGCCACAAAATTCATAATTTCATCCTTATATCAGCATTTCTTCTACAGAGTCTATAGTCAGAAAGCATTAGTGTACCCAATGTGACAAACAATATTAAAAAGAAAAAAGAGAGAGAAAATTATGGTGAAGAAGACAGCTGTCTGGGCATATTTCTGGGCATAATCCATATCCAAATTTAGTGTGTCTTAATTTAGTAAACTGGCGAGTGTCATGACAAGACCGCCCCCTTCACAAATGTTGCTGTGGTAACTAAGAATTGTTCCGGTTTCTAAGATGTGCTAGTGATTCAATAGTGCAGTCAAAGTCAGAAATATGTAATTGGATGTGCTCCCCACAGCAGTTCATGGTCTCTACAAATAACTCTATTTTCAAAGAAATCCCCAATTCTCCAATTCTTCCAATTCTCTTGTCCTTGTCTTCTCCAAATAAAGGTTGTACTCAGAGCTGTGTTCTGATAGTGAAGAGGAACCAAGCATTTATATTTTATGTCCTCATAATGGAATGAAGATGTCTGAGATATTACATTCAAACTATCTATTTCTGGTGCAATAAAACAGCTTTTCAAAATCTAGGGCATTGCTATTCATGTTATGCAGTTCTGCAAATGGTTGTCTGTATGAACGATGTAAATTTTAGGAAATTTTTTTTTCCTTTGCCTTTCTTTTTTCTTTTTTTTTTTTTTTGAAAACCAGTATTGGAAATGTTTAGAGGTAGAAAGTTGGAATTTTTCAAATTAAGGCACTTATGGAAAAAGTATTCCTTGATGCTGTGTTGTGGCACAATGTTTAACCATTAGACTGCTTTTCAGTTTAGCCTTTTTTGTGGGAACAGGGAACTCTTGCAAAGCTCTGTCATCTTACCCTCTTTCAGAGGCAGGTCCACAAGGCAAAGTTAGACTCTGTATTCAAACTGTTTTTTTCCAAAGTTGGAGGGTTGGTCTTTCAGTATCCAGTTTGACCTTTCCTGTTTTTCCTTAATTGTCATTAGAGTAGCAGCTGTAGTGGAAAGAATCGCTGTTTTAAGGTATTTGTTAGAATATCTTAATAGCCTAAATTTTTTTGTGCAAAATTTGAGTATATTGCAGCTTCATTCCATGCTCTGCATCTCTAGGCCTGGTTCCTTTTCCTCTGACAGATTTCGTTTTAGTCCCATTGAAAAAGACACAATAAATAAATTGATTACTCCCCATGTTTAATGTTTGTCTTTTTCTCTGTTTGGTACAAGGAGGATGGGGGGAAAGTGCCAGACGAGTAAGATTATGAAGATCTTACTTTGTGTATTTGTCCTGCAAGGATTTTTAGCATGAGGAATAAGTAGAGGAACAATGTAAAGGGACCATAAGGGCCGAGTTATTTATCCTAATGGCTGTAAGGGATGTCAGCAGGAGAGGCAGATCAGCCTCTACTATTGTAGTTGCTTGAGGCTTTAAGCTGAGGAGAGGAAAATCATAGCCTGCTGTTTCTAGTGGTTCATCACTTAGACTACTGATGCACAGTAGAACAGAAAGGTTTCATAATGTATTTTACCAGAAGATATGTCAGTTAATTCTTTCTATTGGTCCTGAAGTCTTTATGCCTCCATGATGCAGCTTTTATCTCATTTCAGGATCCAAATAGCTGCAAGCATAATGGCTCCATTTGAGTGGTACTTAGCCTATCTCCTTTCTAGTACAATTCATTTGCCTCAAGCTGCTCATCTCCAAACAGTTTGAGAAATCATTATGAGTATTCATAGCCTGCCTCATTAAGGTCAAATGTACGAGGTGACTTCTTTACCCACTCTCCTCCTTCCCTTTTCTCTCTTCGTTTTTTTTAACAGAAGTGACACATGTGATAATTACTGCAATGACTTTGTGAGCAGACATTAAACAACCACAACTGTTGTATCCTGTGACTTTTCTCTCTTCTCTCTGTAAAGTGGGTCAATGGAGTGTTTTATAATATGAAATATGTAGAAACATATGGCATGAATATAAATGTGCCATCACTACATCCTAAAGAAAAGTGCCCTAGAAGTAGTAAATGTTTGATTCTATTGCTCATATCCATATAACAGTTCTCTCATATGAGAATTTTTTCCTGAGAACTGCATTACTGAACTTCCAAGGTACCAGAACTTTTCTTCATGCATACATATATATATATATATATATATATATATAATGAAAAGTTGAGCAATTTAATTCAATTTAATTCAATAAAGTAAAGATTTAGGGAAGAAGGTAATATTTTTTAGTTGTTAACTAGAATAGAATTAATTGATACATATTTAAAGGCAAAAAAACCAAAATTTGTCATTGGGCAAGTTGTTAAATTATAGAGACCTTAGAGACCTTACCTAGTGTAATCTCATTGCAGAAAGCTTTCAGTAATAATATTTGAGTCCCTTGCCTAAAATAGAGGAAGAAAAATTGCTTCATTGTCTCAATTCTTACATATGAAATGAAGATTTTATTTATAACAGCATCTCATACACTTTTCTTTCCATTGTAGAGGGGTTTTGGGAGGCTTTTTTAATAGTCTGTCAGTCATTTTTGCAAGTTAAAATTACATCTGAGAGGTAAAAAGAGAAACAAATATTTGAAATGAATTGGGACTGTTGTTGCAGGGTATCCAAGCTTGTTTCCTTGCAGATTAAATAAGAGCAGAAAAAAACATAACAAAAAAAAAAAAAAAAAAAAAAAAAAAAAAAAAAAAAAAAAAAAAAGGGAGAAGTATCAATGTATTTAGGACACTGTTTTAGATTGTCATGCTGGATTCTCTGTAAAAAAAGAAAGAAGAAAATAGTAATTGAAACATCACGGCATCATGTCTAGAGCAGCAACTCTGATGGCACTTTCTTCCTAAGGTGAGTTCATCTTCCAAGCATCAGAGTAAAATAGACCCGTGAGAAACCTGGAAACAGAGCAGACTATGTTTACATCTTTGCCTGCCAAGTTGACTGAAGCATCCTGGATCTCAGCTTTAGTTCACTGATTATATTTTCATCTGCTCTTATTTACAAGGCATGTCCTTTTTATTCTAGGTTTCATGGGTACATATTTTCATTTTTAATCAGCTTTTCTTGTTGTTGTTATTTTTAATTTATGTCAAGTTTGGCTTTCTTGCTTGTTGTGGTACTTTAATGTATCTCAACAAATTTGACTAGAGTATTTTTCCCCCTTGCTGTGGAACATAGTACTGACTTGCTACAAAAATGATCATGGTTGTTTTTCCATCTGGATACAACTTTTCACTCAGCCTCAATCAGTTGACAGACTGTAATTATTAGCCTTTACCTGGACTCATCTTGATTAGATGCAGCTTGCTGTCTGGGGTCCCTGTGAAATAAATCAGGATGTTTTTCTGTTTGGTTTGTTGGGTGTGCCTCAGGTTATCACTTAAAAGTGATATTGTTAGGCGCCCTTGTGCCTGGCAGTTATTTGAGCTTGACTGGTTAAAGCCACTATCTAGATGAGGAATGAGGAATGAGTGAAAGCGGTCTATTTCTGTGTCCTGTGACAGTATGTCAAGTTTGTCATATTGTCAGGCTTTTAAGAATAGAAGAGTAAAGGACTACAGCCTGGTATGAAGGGCCATAGGATTGCGAGGGGTTTTGTTTACTTACCTTTTATAACATTTACCACTTAAACATACACTGCCATAGAAACAGCCTCCACACAGAGATGAAGGTTCTAATAATCTCAGGGCTCCTCATAATATAAAATCATAACTTTTGGAGGTAGAGGAGGGGAAAGGTTGTGAATGAACACTTGGTGACTTCATTAAGAAAAATGTGTAATAATGAAAATGTGATGTCATGAATTTAGGGTTTGAGTAAATCATGTTAAATTTGCATGATCCTAAATAATGTTGGAATATCTCTAGATATTTTCTGCACTCACCCTTGCATGTGTAGAAAGAGAAAAGCTATCCCGGTTTACAACTGCACAGAAAATATCTAAACCATAAAACAAAAAATATAATGTGAAGTCTGCCTCCAGGACAAAGTTCTTGATTTGCTCTGTTTCAGAAGAGAACAAGCTTTATCACTGACACTCAAGGTGGCTTCTTAAGTCACCAAGTAATAGAAACATTTCTGGCTGTCTGACTACATTCCTGTAATTCTTCCTTTTCTTTTCTGCCCCACTTCAAACTCTGAAGCATCATATAAAAATATACATGAATAAAAGTATGTCATGTAATTTCATCATCTTAATGCATTTCAGATGGTCCTAGTTAGAGTAAACATTCATACATCAGGCATAAGATGACTAAATGTATCATGACCTCAAAGCACGAGAACAAGTTGTCTTTTGGGAGTGACACAGAAGACTTAGTTGAAAATAAAGCAGAGTCTTTATTTTGCTGAATTATTTGGTCTAGGAGAAGCAAAAAATCCTCACATCACCTGCAACCAGAAATTATTCCTCATTTGTTGGAAACCAAGCTCTCAGAAATTAAAATACAACAATCCTTTTAAGAATTCTCTGCATTGAAGGACCCCACAAGCTTATATTTCAAGAAATACGTCCATAACTGGGGGAGTCGAAAAAAGGGATGGTTGGAAATAAAATGATGAGCAGTACCATCTACCTCAAACTGTTACTGTGAATGTTAGAAGCAAATATTTAGCTCTGGATTCACTCCCACACACTTGTTCCCTACTGGGGATGTAGGGAACTTGGCACAAGCTGCTTCAGGCCAGTGATATGCTTCAGTTATCCCTAGAAAATTGCTCCTGTAGAGAATATTATTGAAAGGTCAAACAAAATTTGTATTTTCTGTAGAACTTTTATTATTGCTTTTGGTCAGAAAATTAAGGTCAAGTTAAGGCTAGACAGTTAAATTACCCCTGAAATAGTGGGAGCTGGTGGTGGTATTTTACAAACTTTATTTTATTGTGATGATAATATTTTCTCAGAGTTTTTCTGTTGTTTTGGTGGGGAGGGGTACAGATGATGTGATGTGTGTGTTTTTGCGTACTCCCTATATTACTAGGAAAGCTGCTCTATGCTTCTATGGGCTTTTAGGTGTACTGCCTCAAAGCCTGGAAGGTGTGAGTCACTAAGTTCATGTGGGACTTGTGATATACAGAAATGCTTTTCCATATGTGCTTCTCCCTTACTGCTTCCTTGTCCTTAATCAACAGTGCAAAGAACATCTTCTCATCAAATCCTATCCAGGGCTACTTTTTATTGACTGCTACTGATGCCTCAGGTTTTGGCTTTTATATTTTTCAGATTCTGTACTGCTTTAGTGTGTAGTTCTGAGCTTCATATTAGGGGATAGTAAGCTCTTGTCACAGAGTAGGTAGACAAAACAATTCCTTCTCTAGCTGGGGACCCAAGGACAAATGATCCAAATCTCAGGGCCAAGAGCATAAACAATGGCGGAGCGAAGAGAGAAAAACAAGGATGGGACTTCATAACCTAAAGCTGTAATTGGACAGTTAACGCTAATATGCTAATGGACCAGAACTTATAAATGTGAGAGACCTCGTGACCAGTCATCCATTTTGTGACCATTTTGGGCTCATCTTGGGTGTAGCTCTGACTGGACTCTTGTACTGCCCAAGGTGTATCCATTGAGGCCTTTTAATAAATACGTACTTTATTCTTTAACTCCATCTAGACTCTGTTCCAGGACAGCCTTCACGAGGCATCAATACTACTGCCTTGTCTTGTTGACTGTGGGACTAGGAAGAACACCATTTATCTGTGCAGAGTATTGTTCTTATTGATAATTTCTCTGAAACCTGACCAATGTAGCTAAATGTTCAAAGAGCAGAGTAGTTAGGACAGGAAATATCTAAAGTCCTGTTCAGACCACAAATGGTATATCACGTTCACTTATTTCTGAAACAGATAGTCAAGTGATGAAAAAATTACAGGTAATTTCTAGGAGTGAAAAGAGATTCATTCTACTCTAGACTTTCCAACCAGCATTCGGGTGCAGTGCTGCCACCTTGTTGTGTAATTCTCTAAATAAATTTGCCTAGAAGGGCAGGTAAGCTGTATTGTCACTATTGCTATTAAAAAAACCTCAGGCTTTCTTTTATGCTCTGAAAGACAACTTATAAAAAGAAATTATTTGGGCAATGAATAAGCTGCAGAAGATATCCATTTTGATCTGTACTTACACATCTAGGGAATGTACTGCTGATGCAGTTTCCCCAGGCAGGCAGGTGATGTACAGAATCATTCTCCCATGTCTCACTCCCAGGACTTCCTAATAAGTGAATTAGTATAGATTATGTAAGAATGTGAATGTACAGTGTTATGAAGTTTTTGTGTGAAGGCTACCTTTGAACGCTCCTAGAAGACTACAAGATTATTTACATGTTTGAATTTTATCACCTTAAATTAGTCTTAGTGCTTTTCTACAAAAGAGCACAGTAACTGTAGTGTGAACCTAAAGACAATATTTTTTATTAATTTTGAGTATGGGCACTCAGTACACATTTTAGGGCAGCACCAGAAGTATGCTGTAATTTCCCCTCCACCTCTTCCACATGGTGGGAAAAAGACTGAAAGGGGATAGCAACGAGGGCAAAAATTACTTAAATCTGATATCATCTGGAAACTGGCCTTTTTTTAGCTTCAAGGCCACAGAAAGTAGCACTTCCTCTGAAAACATGGTAGTCAATCAGAAAATGTTATGAAGAGACCACTTAGATCCATTAAAACTAAAGAGGAATTTTCCTGGAAGAACCAGACTTGGTTGCAACCTATTGAGATTATCCCTTTCTCCACAGCACCAGAAAGTGAAGAATGGTTGAAATAAACAAGATACAACTTAAGAACAAACTAACGCTAGCATTCCATATGGTTTAGCAGAAGAGTCAACCAACACGACCATAAGATGAGCTGTGAAACTTTGTTCAGTGAGTAGGGAACATCTACAGCCAGAGAACTTGCAGAGAAAATTTTTAGATTTGGAATGGAAAGATGCAGTTGCAAACCAGGTCTCTTGTCAGGAAAGTCTTAACCGATAGGTGTAAGGATTTCCTTCCACTTTTGTACTGGAAGCCAAATGTTTCAACGTTAGGGGTCTGAGTTCATTTTTATTATGTTCAGAGCTCACATTATTAAGAGCATTAACATGCTTTTTATGCTTCCTGTTTTAGAGTTTTTTCTGTTTGCCAAGCCCAAGTTTTCCTTTATTCAGGAGGCCTAGAAATATTGGCTTTATCTAGTATGTTTCAGGATATGCTTCCCTGAGTGAGAGCTATTGAGGTAATAATCTTCCATTACCCTAGATGAGATTTATTAGACTAACTCTGCACACACTGAAGCATTCAATAGTAAGCAAGTTAGGAATACTGATGAGAAGAAATTATTATCCTCCTAATATTATTTTTGTGGGTTTTGCCAAAGTAGTACCCTAAGCCTTGAGATGATACTCCTCCAAAGAGAATAGCTTTTTATCTTCATGTTGGGATGCATTTGTGCATCACAGATGGAAATCACAGTAGATTTTCTTTCAGACGAGCGTTTGCTGACTATAGTGGAATTAAGCTTGTCAGTAGTGATAAAAAAAAATTAAATATGTTTAATATCATGTCAGTAGTAGTAGGAAAAAATACCGTCAAAAAACAATTTGAAATGGCAATGTTGTAAATAATTGTGTTGGATACCTAGGACCATCACTATTCAACTGGATTTCCTTTTTCTTATCAATGGCTTGGTGGACAGGAATTGGTGTTCTCACAGAGACATGGATATCCCATAGAAGCTGACTTAGCTCTCCAAAGCCTGAGTATGTATTATTTGTGGATGTAGATCAGACATAGTTCTGTCAGAAGAATTTTTCTACTTGAAGATGCATTATTGCTAATTTTGTTCTGGTAACTACCACAGAACTAAACTGAAATGGTCCATCTTACTTGTGTTGTATGGTGAGCATCTGATGAACAACCAGACGAGCAAATTGGATGCTAACCAAAAAGTGTACTGAGACTATTCAGGTGACTGACATCTCTGCAAGGCAGAGTAGAAACAACTGGGGCATATGCATAAGTATTTCTCGTCAAGAGTTATTAGCAAAAGGACTTACTTATGAACTCACTTTGTGCACTGGCATGAATATTCATGGCTTGTCTATCTCATTGCATAAACCAAATTACTTATAAATTACATATATATGATAAATGAAAACTATAAAAAAAAAGGCACTAATCTACTTAATTAATGTTAATATTCAGAGGGGATCTCTGACATTTTTGCAGTCTTTACCAGCGTCCTGGAGCTCTGAGTGGTTGTTTTGTTTCTGCCTGACACCATTGCAGATTTTTGCTGCAACTATTGGATGAATATAAAAACTGTGTTACTTAATGCCCAGCTGTATTGCAAACCTGTACTTTCAAATGCTTTGCAGAGCTTTGTGGCATCTGCAGTGGAAAAGAAGCACTGCAGATGCCAGAGACCAGCAAACTACATTTTTCATTACATCAGAGACAGAAGAATCAAATTAGAGTAGCTGCTGTTTCACCCTTCTTCCTAGGTAGAAGTCACTAATCAATCTTACAGGTTTTAGTCTTAAGTGAAGTGCCAAACCTAGACACTTTTTCAAGAAATAAATTTTAATATTCTCAAATCACATAATGTTTTTTGAAAGTGTAACTAGAGCAAAGATAATTTCTCTTGAAATTACTTCTGTTCCAGGTCTGGGAGATGTCTTCTATTAACTCAGTTGCTAACATTTGGTTGAAATGTATTTAAACTAATATTTTAATACCAACATCAATATTGTTTCTCTTCCTATTCACTTTTCAATAATGTTTTTTGTTTTATATAGTTTCTAAGTTATTTCTTCAGATTCATGAATGACACTGCATGTGGAGCAATTGTCAGTATTATCTGTGTGCTTTTGAGCAAATAATAAAAGTAAACCTAAATCCTGGCCCAGACCTGTGGATGTCTTGAGGCAGTCAGTTCCCTCAAATGGTCTGTCCTTTTGCCTCTGTAAAAAATTCCAGGGTTTATTTCATGTTTTATTTCTTTTAAGTAGGTATGTTTTTTAGGTTTGGGGCATTTTGTTTGCTTGTTCATTTTTTTAAAAGGCAAAAGAAAGATCTTTATTTTTCATTTATTTCCAACATATTCTTATGCCTGAGTGAATATCTGCCAAGTGACTGAAGTAAAATAGATTTTTAAGAAAATGGGACTATTCACCCCTTTTCTATATAGTGCAAAGATTTTTCCATTATTAGGAAATTCTTAAAAGCTTTATTTTGATCTTTTGCTTTTGTTGAATTTAGTGTTCTCTGAATTTCAGCATTGAAATTTTAATGCCAGATATATTCATAGATGGCTTTGCTTTTGGGATCCAATCTTTTTGTGTGGGCTAAAAAAATGCTACAAATGAAAGCTGGTTTTATATTTAATAACTGGGATTAGTTTTTGTTCTTGAATTAATGATGGAAGTCTTTTCCTTTGTGATAAATTTCCCTGAGCTATCCAGTCTGCATGTTTAGTGAAATTTTACTCACTAAATGGGTACTCAGTAGATTACTTCATAGTGAAATTTCATCTCTACTGAAATGTTTGAGTTGCAACATCAGCTACTTTGAAACAGTTTTCTGGACACTAGAAATTGAGACCCCACTGTAAGGAAATGTATCAGTGCTGGGTAAGGAACAGTGTCTGAATCCCACCCAGGTGCTCTACTCTGTGCACAGTTCATGCATAGGAAACCAAAAGCCTTGCTTTCACCTCTGACATCTCTATACCCAAAGCAATGTACAGGTACAAATCCCCATGCTCACATTGTCTGAATGTCCAGATTACTTTAAAGGGACACCCAGCAGCTGTGTGCAGTGCAAGGCCAGCAAGGGAGGGACAGGTCTCCGGGCAGAAAAACTTGTACTGCTCATGTGCTCTCCTTTAGACACTGGTGGTGGGACACTTTGAAGACCACTATCCCACCTCAGGAAGCTGTAGGGAGCAGTGAGGTTACCCCTCAGCCTCCTCCTCTCCAAACCAGACAAACCCAGTGCTCTCAGTCACTCTTCAGAGGACATTCCAGCCTCTTCCCAGCTTTGGTGTCCTCCTATGAATGCATTCAAGTATCATAATTCTCTTTTTAAACTATGAGCCCCATAACCTCACACAATACTTAGGGAGAGACCACATTGGTGCTAAGTACAGCAGGATAATCACTTGTTTTGACTGGCTGATGATGTTTGGTGCACTCCAGGATGTGGTTTGCCCTCCTGGCTGCCAGGGCACACACTGCTGGCTCCTGTTGACCCTCCTGCCAGTCAGCACCACCAGACCTTTCTCTGCAGCCACTCCTCTCCCAGCCTAGACTTGTGTCTGCTGCTGCTGCATCCCAGGTGTAGAACTCAGCATTTACTCTTGTCAAATTGCATGCCATGGATGATTACACAGTACTCCAATTTATCCAGATCCCTGTACAAGGCCTCTTGTCCCCTGAAAGAGTCAACAACACCTCCCAGTTTAGAATCCTCCACAGACTTACTCACCATGCATTCAACTTCTGCATCCAGATCACTGATGCAAACATTGAACAAACTGGCTCTGGAATTGCGCCCTGAGGAACACCACTGATCGCTGGTCACCGGCCAGATCCAGCCTCATTCACCACACCCCTCTGAGCCCTGCCCTTCGGCCAGTTCTTCACCCAGTGGACCATGAACCTGGAGTTTTAGGGGATTAGGATATTTTCCCTCCCCTTTTTTCTTTTACTCTTTCCCCTCTCAATCAATGCAGAAGTCTCTTTTAGAGACATGGAATGAAACATTTGACCCATTGAATTAATTGGGGAAATTTTGTGTCTACTTTTGTTTTATTATGCACCAAAATTTTGTGTGTATGTGCATTTTGAATTGTTCTAATAGTATGGAAGAAATAAATACGTGTAGTCAGTTATGCAAGTTGAAAACCTGCATTTGAAATCTGCAAGGAGATTGATTTCTACAGCTCCTCAGAGTGTAACAAAATCAATAGCCTTCATAAAATCTCAACATTTGGTTCAAGTATTTAATCCTATGTAGTGGGTAATATTTAGAATTATCTGCCATTGTGTACACTTAATATACACATGTACATATATATGTCTGATGGGCAAAAGGAACTTCATAGACAGTTTGAATGTCACTATTTTAATTTGATCTATGGGTAGTTTCATTATTCTTGGAGAACCCTATGGAATTCAGAGGGCTGCCATAATATTTAGGGGATATAATTTGTTTGTCTTCTTCAAGGAAATAAATTTCCTACCTGTTGAATGTGGGGAAACCTAATAAAATAAATAGCAAATCAGTTAATAATTAGAACAGGCACTTGAAGACCCCTAAGTAGTTGATTGCTAAATTGTTTCCATCACTATTGAAAATTTCACTTCACAAGTACTTATTTTATTCCAGACATCACATTTTTATATTATGATGGAGAAATCATTTAAAATTCTAAATAAAATGTAGTCAAGCAGCTTAGTTGCCAGGAAAGTTACATGAGGTGCATGTGTACTTACCAAGAGAAAAGATTATGTATATGTAAAGAGTGTTTGACAGAGGCCAAGGGTAGGTCCAGGCCAAGCAAGATGGAGTACATGGATAAGCGGTAGTCAACTTTTGCAGGAATCAGCTTGACCATACGTGGAATTTGTCTGATCCAGTGTAGTATTCTCCATAACCTCTAAATATCAGGCTGGTGAATGCAAAGAGATGTTTCCATGCAAATTTCTCATTGCTCTAGAAAATGTTTTGCTGTTGTAATTGTTGGTTTCTGCATATATTTCATATCTCAGTAGGAATAGAGACAGTTTAGTACCTCTTTTTCCAGATAATGATACAACAAAAGGCTTAGCTATTCAATTCTGTTGAACCTGAACTACAAAGTTCAACTATGCGCAATCATGAATTTTTCAGTATCTCAGAATTATTAATTTAAAAGTTATCATTTCTACATAATGAGATGTGTTGAATTTATTAATAGATGGTGTTATATTTCTCAGTGGTTTTGGAGTATATGGAATAGTATATGCAAGCCTTTGATGAAAAAGAAAGTAATATTAGATCTAGTAAAAAAGGACCTTCATTTTCTCATATGCCACCCTCTTCTCCAAATTCTGTAATGTGTTCTGGATGCTGTGATTTCTATATTGAATCATAAAAAGACTATTCAGGAAAACTAGGTTTATGGAAATAGATATATTCCTTCATTTCTTCTCATGTTAGAAAGAACTTTCTGAAAGCAAGAATCTGTTGGCTATCTGTCAGCAGGGAGCCAGTGAGGCAGCTGGTGCAGCACTGGGCTTTCTTAGAGTGTTTTTACACAGCACTGTCTTTGATCGAAATGACACTTAGGGTGCAACTTTACAGATGCATAAAGGATACTGCAAGCATAGTTGGAGTTTCTGAAAATGCTAATTTGTATTTTCTTGAAAGAATCATTTGTATAATAGCACTCTGTTCCTTCAGGTGAAAATTATGTCCCCTCCAATGGGTTAATCATGTTTTAATGGTAGTCCTGGGATGAGAGGGAAAGAGAAGGCATCCTTTGTCTACAAAGACGTGAAAAACTTAACATTTAAGAATTTCCAGAAGTTAAAAGTTTCTTATTGGTCTAGCATGATCTTTATTCCCCATTCTTATAGTACTTTTAAGTCTTCCATTAGAAGAATTATACTTGTGAACTTTACTACTCGTAAGTGCAAATGGGAAGTTTGTCTTTTCTCAGGACCAAGCTGTGTTTTTTACAAATTTTTAGAAATTAATGTATTTTCTCTTCTACTCTCAAATTTAGATTGAAACAAAATGAGATGACATTCAGAATAGAGAAATCTTTTAAGCATACTTTATTAAATTTGCTGAATTTACTATGAAGTCTGATTGATTTTTGCTCCTCTCTAATGTCACTCTGTGCCATATATCAAACCACAGGTGTACTAAAAATTTTCATGGAATGTCTTTTAAAATAATGCATGGCATGGTAGTTTAGTATAGAATTCAAGTCATGCTTTGTTTGGGAGATTACAAATAAAGACTTTCAAAATGTCAAAATTCTTCTGTCAGTTGCAACATAAATAAACTTCATTCTACTGTCTTTCTTGTCCATCCAATATCAATGTTTTTTGAAGTATCTAAAGAAATTTTAGCACAGTTGTCAAAAAATACAGGAAACATGACTTTGCACTAAAATATGTATAAATGGTAGTTTTTCTTATTTAATTAGGCATTGTTTAGGTTTATGTAGTAATTAAAATGGGATTCCAAAATTTAAATGTGGCCAATATGATCCAGAATAATGATGAAATAATTGCAAACTACCAAGAACATGCACTAAAACTTGGAAGTGTAAGTTCTCCAATCTGGAGGAACCTTTTGAAAGAAAAAGAAAGATTTTCAGAAGGTTGCCTAACATTCAGTTTATTGATGCAATAATTAGAAAGGGTAGTTCAGCACACTATATTCCTTTTCCTGTCTGTCTACAGAGTGGGGTAAGCAGGATGTGAAAGAGGAGAGTGTAGTATGTTCTTCTTGAGAGAACTGTTGGATCAGTGAAGAGTATGGTGAGGATTCAAGCACTTAGCTGATGGTGGAATGAAAGGTAAGGGGAGCTTTTAGTGGTAGCATTAGTCTCTTTCTGTCTTTCCATGAGAATAGAAAGTCAGCCAGAACAGCTCAGGAAACGGTTTCTTATGGTCGAAGCTAACATAGTGAAAGCTTTGAAGAGCCATTTTTTTCAGTATATCCTTTGAAATATATTTTTTTTAACTGTGTTACTTTTTTTCAGTGATTCTGGGAAGACCTGTTTGGGATCATAGCTAAAGGATTGTGCTATGTTGCTCTGCAAAAGAAAAAATCAGACAGTAGCTGATTTTGGTTTTTAAGTGCATATGCTCCTATGATATGCTAGAATGAACTGAAAGATACCTTAAAGGAGGCATACTTGATCTTTCCATTTGTATAGTACTTGTTTGTATATGAGACTGTTCCTCAGAAAGTAGAATCAGTTGTTGATTCTTCAGTTATCGAACTGTTAAAAAAGTTTTCATCCTTTGCCCATATTCTGCTCACCGTGCTGAAAACAATCACACTGTTAATTCTTTTATGTCCTTTGTTCTTGGCTTTAATGTTCCTTAATCTAAACTGAACTGCAATTGCCATCTGTTAGACCAGCACTTAAATGATCCAAGTCCTCCTTCATATGGCTATACTGTATCTCATTATTTATTATTCCATTCAATAGAGGATTTTTTTAAACTCATGCCATAGGAGGTAATTTTTGACATTAGGGCCCAAATCACATTTAAACTTTTTCCCCCAGGTAATGTTTTTTCAGCATAACAATATCTATTGTTGCAGTCTTTTTTCTTTAAAGGCATGAGTGATCTCTATTCTGTTTCTCAAGGTACTCTTGTCATTAGCTTTTCATATACATCTGTATTGAATAGTTCAAAATCATCTCTAGTAATCCAGACAATTCATCCTCTACTTACTACTTCACTAGTGTCCCTTGAAATTTCTAACAAGTTGCATTGGAACAGCCATTTCACTATCACTTCTCTGGAAACGTTTGGTTCCCTGAAAATTGTATTTTGGTCACTTCATTCCACTCTATTTTGTAAAGTATCTGAATTTATCAGATATAAATATATAAATTATATAAAAATTATACTGTATTATATACAGTATATAAATATATATATAAACTATTGGATATAAGTATATAAATTATTAGAAAATGATATCATTCAATATCACTGTAAGTTCACAAAATAAATAAAATTTTCCTCTTTCCTGAACTGTTATGAAAGAGACTATGTAAATACAAGGGAAGTGTATTGCCTCACAGGACACAATCGTAAGTAAAAAAGAATATAAGAGTCTCAGTTAAATTTGAAGATTTATTATTATCTCGATCAAGAAACAATGGAAGGAAGGAATGAAATGAGTAGACATAGAAAATGAATGCAGGAATAGCTTAATAACATTTTGGGATTGCTCCTATTTCCCACCTAAATAGATTAAGAAACTAACTGACTTTGCTTTCTATAGAATTCAGTTCATAAGAACACTCTTCAATTACTCTGGTTTTTTTTCTGAATATTGGATTTCTCTGTCTAACCCCTTTTTCTGCATTAGTAAGATGATAGCAATTCATATCACCCAAGTAACTGTACTGCAAAATTGACATTTGCAAATCTCAGGCAAGATTGTCAAAGCACTCATTAACTTCAAACGAATATATATTTTTCATGTTTATAAACTCAGCTGTTGCTCCTTTGAAGTCCACAGCAGAATTAGTCTTAAATTGCTATATATAGTTTTGAGCTTTTATATATAAACCCACACCAAGAGAAATATAAAACGATAGAGAAGAGGATATAGCCTGCTGTAATTTTTTCCACATCAGTTATGTATATCAGGTCTTGTGTCTACAACACTGTTGCAGAAAAGGTGCTTAGTTTATTCACATTGCTAATGACTGTTGTGTTACCATCCCACACAATTTAACAATACCAAGTAAGCTCTTATCAGAAAATAAAACTGCAGACCTTATAATATGAGATGATTACAATTCCAATTTTTGTCCTCCCTAGAAGGCAGTCCACTTTTAAATGGTTATCCAGTCTAGTTTCTTGAGTGATTTGTAGTGTAGCGTATTGTAGAACATACTGTAGTAATCTAATTTGAAGGGACAAAAGCACTGTTGGTGGTAAAAATCAGGATGTCTAGTAAAGAACCACCTCCAGGCTTTTATAGGCTCAGGAATTCTCAAAATCATCTTCTCCAAGACTTCAACCAAGAACCAAGGTGTTCTCATACATCAGCCAAATTTGAGGTCAGGAAAATGCATCCATCAAAAAAACCCACTACAGATATACTGAGGGAGAGAGAGAGCAGATGATCTTTCCTGAGAAATCAAACTGTTTTTTGATCTTGAAAATACCTAATAAAATAATATCTTAAGCATATAAGTCCATTAATTAAAAAAAAAAAAAAGGTAAAACTCTAATAGCAATAGATATAACTGTAGATTAAAATAAAAGGGGGAAAATATATCCATAGCTGTGGAATAAAGCATTATGTTTTCTGAAATTTATTTTTCAAACTTATTATCAGTAATTATCATTACAAAAGATTGCTTAATTTGTTTGTGAGAAGCAAGTCTTGCTTACCTGAGCACCAAGCAAATGAGTGAGGAAAGTTCAGTAACAGAAGAAACTGACTATCTGCAAGATACTCAATACTGTAATGATAAATATCATCATAACATAATGAAATACATTGACTATTAAGTGGGAAAAATCCCTTATGTTAATATTTGATTTAATCACTTGAATAGCTGGTGATCAAGGAAACCATTAATTTCATTTCTCTTTTTATTAGTGAACCATTACTAATACTTATTGATTATTTTATTAGCCACCTACTTCACTTTTTATTGGAAAAAGGAGTAGTGAGTGGGCAGAACTGTGAGTCAGTCATTGCAACTGAAAAGTATTCTCAGCAAAATAAATTATGTTACTTTATTGTCATTTTAAGGAAACTAGTGGTCATTTCCTTTCTTAAAAAAAATATTCTTAAATTAAGGAACTTAATCTTACTATAATATCTATCTGTTAGAGAGGAACAGTTTCAGCAAAGAGTAATGTACAGACTAAATTACAGGGAACCTATTTTCTCTATAATTGCATCAAATGTATCAGCAGTTTGGATCTAATTAGATTGTTCTTAGTGAAAACCATTATGAATTCTATTAAGAATCTATGGTTACTGGCTTTTTGACATTCTATTAGAAGAAAATCATACTTCCTCTTCACTGCTAAAAACAAAATAATGGAAGAACCCCTTTATTTGTTTTCCTATGCAACTGCAACACGCTGTGCACCATTTTAAAAAGCTCTAAGACATGCATTTGAAAGAAGAAGTGGTCATCTTGGAGCCCCTTATTTTCCTGAAGTGTTAGGGATTAGCTGGTGCTAGTACTCTGTCCTCCAGTAGGAAAGCTAGAACCAGCCTAGTAAATCCAGTTAGGACCTCATATACTTCCATGTGTAGGGGAAGTGTATTTTGGTGTTGCATAAGTCATACATACAGCTGTGGCTGACAAATTGTCTTGAAACATTTGTGGTTAGAAATAGCCATATGCCAGGTGTTCTTCAAATAACTGCTTCTGTATTAGGGGAATACTCATTCCATTATTGCAGTGACGGTAAATGCCAGGAATATGTATCAAATTACTGTTAACTAGGACAGATCATTCACTTCTGCATATCTTAAATGGGACTTTTGTGTACTATTGACAGAAAATAAGGATATATTAACTATGAATACCATATCCTGTTCTCAGGTACACGGGGACAATGCCATAAATGGTGAAGATAAATGTATTGGAGGTAGTGTGAACTATCTGCATTACCTTTTCTGTAACAGAAGGTGACTGCAAGCAGGGTACTGATTCAGTCTATCTCAAGAATGCACTCAAGAAATAAAGAGTTTCTGAGAAACTGAAAACATGAGTGAAGAAGACATTTGCCTTATCTTCAAGTTATAAATGCCTAGCTGATTTCCATGGGAAGTATAAAGACATTAACAAATTTTTAAGACTAAAAGGCAAAAAGCAGTTTATAATCAGCACTCAGTAGATAAGGTTGAGATTTCTGCCTGGCATCTATCTCCTTTGAGTCTTTCCAGACACCTTGAAGCCAGCCCCACAAGTATATAACTATATGAATTCAGGAATCTGCATTTGGTGTGGAGGGGAGGTGGATTTTTGTCTGTGACCACATTACCCTGTTAATGTGTTTTCCCAGCCCAGGAAAGGCCCTACCATTCTGTACAGTTTTCAGTCCTTGTGTCATGGCAATGCTGTACAGTTAAATCAGGAAAATATGTGAAGAGCATTAAATCCCTTACCCAGAAAAGGAGCTTCCTTTCTATACATGAGCTGCAACTTTTGCCCTACACTCTCTCTGTGCCTGACCTGCAGGCACAGATGCTTCAGCTTCCAGATTTTGGACAAGATAGCTTGCTGAATGTGTTTGTGGGTCATTTGAGCCAGACTATCAAAAAATTAGTTGCAAGTGAAATAAGACCTAGGTTTATTTTCAGTATCTGACCAGATGTATGCTAATCAATCTCCCATCATCTTTTAGACAGCAAGAGACTGAGTTGCTTTTCCTAACTTGTATTTTGGCTAGAATCTGCTATCCATAGGAAAATTCCTTTTCAAACATAGTGCTTAACACGATTCCTATTGCTAGTCACATTCTGTACCTTCTTAGTGGCTAGTCTAGAAGTCTTTGCTGGATCAAAAATCCAATATGAGGCACTAACTGTCCTAGTACATTCCTTACTGATGGTTCTGTGCTCTTACATGTACAGTGCTTTCTGCCACAAATGAGAGGTTTTTGTCAGTGAATGTATAAACTATCTCAATCCTTTCTTGAAAATGAATCTGAAGTAAACTTCCATACCAGGCTCTTAACAAAACTGGAATATATTATCTATATAATTTGACAGGTGACAATTAAATTTTTTTATTGGTACCTGGGAGTGGGATTCCTTTCTCCTGATTTTTTAATTTCTTTTTCTCAATCCAAGAATATTGCTGTGTTTTACAAAAAGCTTTGGACTAAGTATATGAATATTAAAATAATAACCACCTTGCATCACATGCTGAATTTCATCTCATTTGGCTAGTGATGTGTACAACCTGTGGAGGATTTTTCTGGTTTGTTTACCTTATCTCTGAACATTTGGTTAGAAAGTCTTAACACCATATCAGTTGCAAACACATGGGTCTACATGATTCCAATATAATCCAAAATAGCCTGACACTATGCAGTAAAAATTAAGACTGGAAAATAAGGCAGAGTATAGAATCCTGGAGATAAGGATAATCATAATGTGGAGAGTTATCTTTACTCTGGGTCACACCAAAACTCATCAGTGTATGTGAGCACATTCCTATGAACTTGGTGAAGAAGTACTGAAGAACTTTTGAGTGTGTGTCAGTTCGGCAAGGTGTTTCCATGTAGTTAAAATATCAAAGTGTAGGCCACAAGTTTTAGAATGACTGAGATTTGCATTAACAGGCAAGAGATTTACATAGAAAAATTGAAAACATACTGCAATGCACTACATTTTATAGATTTTATCTCTGTAAGGTGCATCTGTCAGGTGAATTAGTATACTTAGAAAATGTCAGGTGATCTCTTTGGAGAGTCTGTTTTTGTGATAAATACAGCAAAGTTAGCAGTGTGAGTGTGTTTTGTTTCTGCATCTCTGAAGGACAACTGTGGTCAGTGGTGATGCTTGACAGAACAGCTGGAACAAAGGCCTGACTCATTTGGGAATCTGGGCTTTCCTACAACCCAGTTTAAGGCACCAGAATAGATTCTTAGTGATGTTTTTAAGGTTCTGCATTTTTTTATTCCAAGACAGATTTCTTTGCCTTCAGGGGTAGAAATATATAAGGCAGAAAAATTAAAAGAAAAACAGAAAAACAAATTAAAAATGTGAAAGAACCTTACATAACAAATATTACTGACAAAATCTGATTCACTTCTAGGAAGTTTTGTGGTGATGCGTTTCAGGTAAATGTATAGAGAAAAGAGAATTTTCTGTGGTTTACTTACAGAGGATAATAGACTATTTAAGCCCTTGCCTGTGTGAGATGCGCAATATGAGTAGTACATATCAGCTGAGATAGTGGATTTTTGGAGTAGTACCTAGTCAACCTAAATTTTAAAAATTCTTCACACCTAAGTGATAGAATAGTATTCTTACAGGAAGACAGTATCATTAATATTGACTGAATCTTCATAGTTTTCATTCTGAAGCCCTATATTACTCAGATAATATTTTTTTTTCATTTTGGTTCAGTGGAATGTCCCTCTAAGAAAAATAAATGGTTGGTCTATAACAGCAAAGTTTCTGTGCCTTGTTTTTTTTCCTTTCTAAAATACCTTCCAACTTCAACAAATCTTGTTATAAAAGGTCTGTGGAATGTGTTGTTTCATTATTATAATACCTCATCTTAAATCTTCTCTGGTAACTACTGCCAAATGGTTCACAGTAACATTACTAGTGACTTGCTGTTCAGTACTTCAAAGAAATATAATGCATACAGATATTGTTCTGGGCTGGATATAACACAGTTTTTGCATGACCCTGCAAAAAAAGTTTGTTGCAGGTATTGAGATTTGGCCAATATTTCTGTATTTCTTATCAAAAAATTTGAAGTTGTCTTTCCTGCTTCTTTGTGCCTTTTCACAACTAAACAGAAGATTTTGTATTTCCATTCTACTTTGATTAGTTCCAATGGTGCTACCTATACCATAACCAAAATCAGTAAAGTTATATGGTGCTGCTGTTTTAAAATATTTAAGTCTCAGTAAGCAGTAATTTTGTTTTACCATAGAATACATCCTGGGTAAAAAATGTGGAAAATTTTTCAGTGTTAATTGCTAAATGTGTAACCACATGAGAATTTTACTACCACTTTACTAAAGCAGTGTTTCTCTCCAGCCCAGAGCAATTTACCATGCACAGTGAATGTTCTTCCCATAAAGGCTTTGCATCTTTAGGGCATCAGGCGTCTGCCTTTCTAATCAAAGTTAATCCTTATTCATTCCATATGTAACTGTAAGCATCAGTTGTTTAAGGAAGATTTCTCACATGGTATATTTGGTATCTTTTCATAAACGTGATCAAAGTTTCTTCCCTTCATCAGTTCATAGTTGAAACTATGTTGTCACATGATGGCCTTTCATGTGCAGTGCCCTCCTTCCCCACTACCAAATATCAACAAATATCTTGCAGAACACTTTTATCTCTTGTCAAACGCCTAAATTTATTTGAACTCAGTTCCATGGTCTGTCTCTTACCAGTTCTTGTCTTTCTTGCCCTCTCTTTCAGAGGATAAAGTATGGACAACTGTGTACCATGATCTGCAAATGCAGACTTCTGTGGGAGGCAACAGCCCAGAGAAATTATCTGTGCTGCAGCTTAACTACAGTGCAACAATGGACCAGATTTCTGCCATTACCAGTAGTGCTGAATACTGTGAGCAGTTTATCTCCTATTCTTGCAAAATGTCCCGGCTGCTGAATACACCAGGTAGGCTGAGAATGGGATATGAATTAAATACGGTGTTAAAGAGCTTTATCTCAACAATTTAACAGGTATTGCTGTTAGGTAACTCCATTCATTGAACATTCATTCTTTGTTCTCCTTTGTTAAAGTTGACAAAGAGGGTGAAAATAGAGAAGACATTATTTTCTTAAGGAAACTTGCCTGTTTGCTCACTACTAAAATGATTGGTATTGCACAAGTGTTTGTCTGTTCTCCTCTTAAATCTGTTGCTCCTTAAAGCAGGTGGCATTCAGTAAACACAGTAACTTTTAAAGTTTAATCAATAGAGGCATTGAAAAATTGCTTTGAACTTTATCCTCTTTTTCTGGTTGTCAGCTTTCATATGCTATAGTCAGCAAGGGCACTGGTTGAATGAAGGTTAGAATTTTTCCACTAACATTTTTGAAACAGTTTCTTAAATGCAGAGCATTTGTGGGTAATCAGATGCCTTATACATTGTAGAGAATGGCATGGTCAGTAATGCAATTGTGTGAGAAATTATATGCTATTATCTACAAGTAGATTAAGTATAAGATTCCTCTTTTGCTGTGTAGTTTTACTGGAAAAGAGACCCTTTCTGTATGTGCCTCCTCAACAAATGTTACCTGTAACCAATAAAGACAAAAGTACTAGTTGTTCCAGAATTAGTACACAAAGAAGGAATTGTATTTTAAAAGCTCTATTAATATGCAGCAAGTACTTTATATATGCTCTAATTGTGTATGATAGATTTTGATGTTGAATAAATCTTAATGGTACTTAGGGAAGACTGGTTTATAAGTGGAAACATAAAACACTTTTGTGATTGTGAACTGAGTTCATTGTGATAAGAGCAATTCAAATGTGTTTCAGATTAATTTGGTGGCTGCATGCTTGCAGTGTTATACTTTAGGTTGCTTTCCCTCAAAAAAAATTTTTGTATATTTTCTTATGATGCTATATATAAGTATTCACTTGGAATGCATGTGTATCTTATTCCTATTTCCATAAGCATTCCATTAGTTAATAGACACTCTAATACTTGTTACTCCTCTCCATCCTCCCTGCTGTTTTTTAACTATTTCTAATGCATGGTTTGTCTCTGTTGCTGTTATTTTGCTTAATTTAGTGTAGCACAGAGACCCGGCAATGTGGAAAATTATTTCTTCCTTCTTGAGCCTTAATATACGGAATCCTGAATCATGTTCAAAACTAGAGGTGTTCTGATTAGATTCTGCTGATGGATACAAGTTCCCTGCTTGCATATGCTTCAGAAAAGTTGTATATGAATGTAGCTTTGGCAGGTATTTAGAAGGCAAATTTATTTGACAATAGACCTGGAGATATTGTGTTTAGAAAGCTCATAGTCTGCACAGAGTGCAGTGTTAGATTCTTCTTCTATGATATGTATAAGACTATTATTTCAGGACCAATTTGTACTTGTTAATATATGTTTATATTATAATAAAATAAACATATACTGTAATTTCATGTGTTTGGCTTCTAGATTTAAAGGACAATTAAGCAGCACACAAAATAATAACTTCCTGATTTTTTTTTTTCTTTTAAGAAACAAGCAGTTCAAAATATTTACTGTTTTAAGGTTCTTAGAAAATTTTGAGCATACTTTGCAGGTATCTACTTCTTCATGTTTTCCCCTTTCATATGGAAAAATAAATGGAAAAATAATTTCTCTTAGAAATTCTTTATAAGCCTTTTGGTTTTCGTCTAGAAAGTGAGTTTCAGCAGATGTTCTATAATGTGAGTTTGTTTTTTTTTTTCCTTTTAAGCGAGAGAAAGAAGCAACAAAGATTATTTTTACCTAGACAGCAACAAAAAATCACACTGCAGTGTTTGCATAACACCTGTAATGGTTTGTACACATAGAACCACAGTGATTTGTGTGTTAGTGGGAAAGAGGCCAATACATTTTCTATGGGTTCTTGGCTTCAGTGTATGTTTTCTAAACTAAGGAAATAATTTTTCATACCTTTCTCTGTTCTGGAGGATTGCCATATTTGCTGAATATATTATGTCACTATTCATCTCAAAGCACTCATGTGGCATCTTCCACCACTGAGCTTTGTATATAAACCATTGCAGTACAGTTCCCACAGAAAGAAATGAAAAAAAAAAAAAAAAAAAAAAAAAAAAAAAAAAAAGAAGAAGAAGAAAAAAAATAAAGATTTTTGTATTTCTCAGGAATATTTCTGAGAAATATTCTGCAGTATTGCAGCCAACAGTAAAACCTCTATTAGCATCACGGGATCAGGATAGCGCTTGTGGCCTTGACCTTTACACATACACATTTCAGATTTTAAAAAACACTTAGGATAGAAAGGTCCTTTTGTTTTAAAGTGCATCAAAGAGAACTGGGAAAACTGAGAAGATAGTTAAGCAATTCAAATTTTTCACTTTTTGTTTCTTGTGAATCTTGTCATTTTACAATATGGTTCCTTCCCAGGGAGAAATTGCTCACTTAACATATTTAAGCAAATCAGGACTCCAGCTGTTTATTGCTCTATTAATGACAGGTAAGTATTACCTGTAAGTGGACTACAGCTTTTGCTACTTATTGTTGTGGTGTTCCCTGACAAGGCAGAGATATATATAATTCCACTGATTCTGCTGCTAATAATAGCTTAAATAACATTTTTGATATGAAACAGAAACTGCATCAAAATTCCGTGTTTGAGAAAAACCTTCATATTAATAAGCCTGTTTTGTTGTGAGGATTTTTTTGGCTGCAGGCACAGCACTCAAAGAAATCTCATTGTCATGTGATTTTCAGAGGGATATATGAAAATTAGTCTGTACAAACTAAGAATTCTTATTCTTATGTTATGAGTTTTAGGCTTAAAGACTTTATTGTTTCATGTCCATGTCTTTTTTTTCTTAATAATGAGTTTTCATCCCGCAAAATAACATGCACTTCCTAGCAAACAGTTTAAAATCGTTTCTGACAAGAGGGATTGGGAGTGATTTGACAGGTAATAATGCCACTGCCTTTCTACTTAGTCTGAGGGAATACAGTAGTAAGTTCCCTGTAAATGAAGTCATAAGTGACTTCTGAAAACATACCTAGGAATCTTATAAGGCTATAGGATAATTCAGGTTTGAAGGTACTGCAGAAGGTCATCTGGTTCAATTTTCTGCTCTAAGCTGAATGAACAATCCTTGTCTAGTAATCAGCAAAGGCTATCTGGAAATGCAATTTTCTGTCTTTACTGTTTTGGCTTTGGGGCTTTTTGTTTTGAATTTGCTGCCCAATATGTTATGAATTATGTTCAAACCTAGGGGTCTGTTTCAAAACCTCACTGAAGATTATCCAAAAAACAAAATTAGTCAAGATAGCTTGGTGACTTTCTTAAGGAAGTACAAAACCAGATACCTCTGCTGAAAAAAAACACTGTGTTATCACAAGAAACAGTAAAATTACAGGTACACTATAAATTTCTGAGGAAACTCTTTTCAAGCAGGGATCCTGCAGTGGCTGCAGTTGCGTCACAGCCTTTATGCTCCTGACTTTGGTACAGGTTTCTGACTGTTGCAGGTTTTGTTGGTTTTTGATTTTGGTTTTTTTGTATCAGCGTGAGATTGATGCTTCTAATTGTCTATTTAGATATGTTTTTAGAATAGTAATTTCTTTGTGAGTATGCAGTTATTATCATGATAGAGGCTTAATCTTGGCAACTGTGGCAGTTAATAAATGAATGAAATAGTAAGTCCATGGATCATAATTGCAACATAACAACATAAATATATGTAAATTTGAAAGAAAAATAATGTGCACATTTTTGGGGGCTGTTTTTCTCTTTTACAGTTGCACTTCTCATATCTACTTTTCTGTTTGTTCCCTTGGAAACATCCATTTTGAGAGGATAATAATATGTTTACTACTGAGGACATGCAGACAGATGTCTGTTTCTGGGGTTCTTGATGCCCATACACTTTCCAGTTGATATGGGACGTGATAGGATATTTACCTTATTCGCAAAAAGGAGCTTGGAGGTGGAAGAAAGTCCTTTTGTGCCCACTGGTTAACAAGGAGGAAAGAGGCAGTGCAATATATAGTATCAATTTACTCTTATAGAAAGAACCTTCCTGTCTTTGCTGTAAGAAACAAAATTATACAGAGAGCAGTGATACAGTATACTCATAGAATGCAAAATGTTAGTTAATGAAATTGTACATCTTCATCCACTCTTTTCATGAGACTCCCTAATAATACCCACTTGGGACTTTCTTAGTATGAAATTTTCCATGAGCCACAGACCTTTGCCTAGGAAGAGGGGAGGGAACAGCATGCTGATTCTGCCATCCTTCCTCTCTCCCTGGGAATGAAACCCTGAAGGGAGAAGGGCTGCTGTATTCACAGTATCTGTGTCTGTCATTTCCCAGAGCTATAAGAACTGTAACAAATAATCAGAGAGTGGAAGCTAAAAGTATAGATACAGAGAACAGAGCAAGATCTGTTGGTGTTTTGTTCCAATTTTTATTCCTATTCACTTGTGCCTGCAGACAGCATATGAAAAACATATAGCAGAGTTATTACAGTACATGAATTACTGTTTCATGCCTGTTTGT
Source organism: Vidua macroura (assembly GCF_024509145.1). Classification (NCBI taxonomy): domain Eukaryota; kingdom Metazoa; phylum Chordata; class Aves; order Passeriformes; family Viduidae; genus Vidua; species Vidua macroura. The sequence goes on along the minus strand of NC_071571.1, from coordinate 50,164,058 downwards.
CTCTGGAGGAAATGAGATGAGAGCTTCATGAATTTCGGAGCTAAACAGGTGAAATAGAAAACTCAATTTGATGTTTTGTTGTTTCAGTTACAATAAAGCAATCATAATACCACTAGGAAGTAAGATTTATGTGTAGACTGAGATAAAAACAAAGTTTAAAATTGCAATATGCTATTATTCCTCAGTAGCCATCCAAATCAGAACTTAATGAACTTAGGAACTTTAACTGATCTAGAGTGCTAGTTGCAGATATAATTCCTGCTTAACAGGAAAAGAATCTAAGGGAGGAATGAGATTTCTGCAGTACTACAGTGATGAATGGAAGTCTCTCTAAACTTGCTCTGGCTTCATCATTCTGTTTTCAATCTTATTCCAGAAAACATGCCCCTAAGCTGTCATCTATGTCGTCCAGCCTTAATAATATTTATTGACCCCTTCTTCTTAATGTTCTAGAAAAGCTGATTTCAACTTCCAGTGATTTTTAAAGCACAAGGATAGCAGGAATAATAACCTTGCTCCACTCTGATCTACATGCTCTTGTTCTAGAAGTGGAAACCGTTAGCTTTTGGGGATTTCTTTTTCCATTAGTCATCATTATGTTGCCATACAACAGAAGCACAAAATAATTCATATGCTAAATGTTTCTCATGAAATACACAATAGTCCTCTTAGGTAAATGGTAGACAAATAAATTATTATCTTGAGGTCATTTTTTTCCAGACAGTTGTTAATAAACCCTTCTCTGTTTTGCTCTGCCCCTTTGCTTGTCTCTTACCAATTTCTTTGAGTTTTTCTGATACTGTAATCACTGAGTCTCCTAATTTTACTCAATCTTCATCATTCTTTTAGCTGGTGAACTATTTCTGCTAATTTTCCAAGTTTTCATTGCTGTTATGTAGGAATTAGATTTCATCTAGTATCACTAAGGTGGAAAAGGGTACATGTTGCTTTGGTGTTTGTTAGAAATAGCAGTAGCTGATAAGAGCCTTGTGAATATTAGAAACCTTCTATGGAAATTGTAACTGCAGTGCAGTGAACTCTATGGTTTTTTTTTGCTATGCCTTTTTAAGAAAAAGTTATACATATGAGTTTTAACTTGGCAATTCTAGCAGAATGTTTCAAACCAATTGTTTCTCATACCCTCTCTCTATGTGAATGTGTTCTACCTATTACGGGAAAAGATTCATTATTTTTATTTCTTAAAATAAAATCAAAAGAAGTCAATAATTTCCCCACTGCTTTTATTGTATCATGTTTTATAAAAGTTGTTTGGAATCAGTCATGGTTAATGTTTTCACAGAAATGATCACAGACATTGCTTCTTCACAAACCCAGGTTGTTTTGGGGAAAAGTTATCCTTCCTGGTGAATGACCAAAAGTTTATTAATGTCTCAGACAAAATGGATCTGGGTGGTGCATCATTGTGTGTCTTGTCAAGAATTTCTCCTTACCTGTATCCTAAATGCATTTGCAGTACCCTGAGTATATTTTTCCTATGCAAATATGCAGTAAAAATATCCAATGTTTCTTTCTTCACTCTCATTCCTGGGATGAATGAAAGAACTGTATGAATAATCCAGTTATACATACACATTGGCATTTTCCAATGCATAAATCAGAACTCCATTTCCTATTGTGTTATGGTCTTCTCTTGGTCTTTTCTTCATTAATTACCCTCTGTTTTACATCATAAGATAACAAGGGTTCTACTATTATTAAAACATTGCCTGCCCTATTTTCATGGATGAGGTGGTGCTGTTTGATTTCTTGAGGTTGGGGCTTTTACCCTTCTTCTGAAGGTTAGAGTTAGGCTTTCCTACGTTCTACCCTGACAGCCTGGGGCATTGAGCTACAACTTGTGTATTTGGAAGGATTTTTGCCCGCTTTAAACAGTCATCAGTTAATGTCTGGAACTACTTTGTAAGAATTGGTTTTTGTTGTTAGTAATGCTGCCAGATCCCACCCTTGATATCATACAGGCTTTTCCTAGTGAGTTCAGGTAAACCTCTGGAACACAGCAGAATGCATGCAAATAGAATATGGAGCATGGATATGGCGTGATTATTAATATACATGTGATCTTTTGAGCTATGAACCTCCCCAGACACATCTTATTCCAGGAGTATTTTTTTACTGTACTTTTTATGTATTCATGCTAGATGTTATTTGTCAAATCAGTCTATTAAAATGTTTTTCCGGATTTTGCCTGAAACAGAGTGCCTGAAATACTTTCCCCTTTTCACTCTGTGAATAATTCCACATGCATTTTCTCTGCTTTTCCATGTTTTCTTTGTAATGTACGTTCTTTCCATGAATCACCTCCAATTACTTCATATACTGCCTACATATATTTGTGACTGATAAACAATGCCAACATTGCCTGGGTGTATATGAGGACAGCGTTAGGATTCACTAAAGTTTAAAGGGAGTGTGAGAAAAGTGCAGTCTATTATAAAATCAGGTTCACGCAACATCATTGCCGCTATAATCTGGGGGAGGAGAGTTCATTGCCCTCTTAAACCTTTGTGCCTGTATGTGCCTGTTGCATGTGCCATACATAGGTACCTGCAGATTTCTTTGTGGAGATCTGTATCCATACAGGTGTTTATATAAAAGGAGATGACTTCCTTCTTTTTAGAAGGAATAACTTCAACAAGATCCTTTTCCCAGCTACCTTTTGAAATACTTTGTTGTGTGAGATTACTCAATATGAGAAGACAAAAAGCTTAATTATCCTCTGATTTTCCATAAGATAGACACTTTACTGAAAAGACATATGGATACTAAATTATGTTTTCAGGAAATTTGTGTTGCCAGCAAAAATTATTCATGATCACTTCCTAGAATAAGTGGGAAAGATACTTCATTTGATTAATAGGATTTATTAATTAAAAAAATCAATAACCATATTTTCTGGAAAAGTCAGAAAAAAGATCTGTTGATTTTCAGGAAAAAAAAAATATGGAAGGATGCTTACCATTTTTACTGGTGGAAATTAAACTTTGAATCTGGGTATTTGTTGTCCAGTGTGATGATAAAGATAGAGCTGCCAACAAGATGCAAAAGATTGAAATACAGTCCAATTTTTCAGAAGCAGCAGCTAAAGATTTGGAAGCAGTTACCAATTTAGCAGCTCTAACCCGTTTCAGAAAGCAGCAGCAAGTTAGTGCATGTTGCTGTCTCAGTGACCATAGAAAGGACATGTTTTACTCATTTACTTTGGGAGTGTACACTGCTTTGTAATATTTTGGTAGTCAACATGGACTCTGTAAGAAAATATTCTCCACAACTAATAGTGGGGTTTCACACACAGCATTTTAACATCCTGTGCAGTGACACAACAGCCACAACAATGCTTTGTTTAAACTACAGATGTCTAATTAGACACATGTTACTTAGAGGATAGATCTTAATAATTCATGAATTCAAGATATATTTAATGTCTGTCAAGCTATTTTTAAAATGACCTAGCACTTCTGTAAATTCATGGCTGTAATGAGTGCATTGTATCAAGATTAAATTGTATTTGCAAAAATATTTGTATTTTGGAACATTATGTATCATTTAAGGGAATCTTTTCTCCCATCACCTTAAGTATAAATAATCTGTTTTCTGATAACATTGGTCCATCTCAAAATTTCTTTTAACATTTTTTTCTCTTTTTAATGTTCATTCCTCTTTGATGTCTCTTTCTGTCTCTACCTCCGATATTTGTAACATAATCTGATTTAATATACCCTTTTGTAAAATCTTAATAGTATTTACAGTGGTGCTACTGTTGAATGACACAGGAGTAAGAGATCAAAGCTTCCCTTCTTTTTAATCATCTGTTCCCTATGGCATGGGCTGTGTTTTTATCATTTTGGGTTTTTTTGCAAAGCGCTATGTCAAGTAGCAAGAATGTTTGGAAGAGATACTGAACCAATTTCTTTTTTGGAAAACTTGAAATTGCAAACTGGGCAAAAAAATTGTCAAACATATAAGCTAATCCATGTATGATGATGCTCTGTGCCATTATGCCAATTTTTTTCACCCGCAAATAACAAAATCTCCAAATGTTAGAGATTTTTGCTTTGTTTGAATTTGGTTTTGTTTGTTTAAAATTTTCTGAGCATAGTGGAATGCAGCAGTACTGAGGAAATGAGAGGATTGCTGGCCACAGTTTAGTACTTAATGCAGATCAACCTTTACCATGCTAAGCAAAGAGCAAACTACTCTCACTAAACAAAATATCTTGACCCTTGCTCTGATTAATACAGGACCTTGATTTGTGGCCTAATGGCAAATTCTGTTGTTCACAATCATGTTCCAGTACAAGATTTAGCGTTATTCAATGTAGTGCAACCATATGAACAAAAGCTTAGAGAAAGAGAAAAAAGGCTTGGTAGTGTTTTTAACATTGTGCTATCTTCAATAATCTTTTCATTATACACCTATTCATCAAGAATTCACTGTCTATCTATATTTTAAGAACAAGCACACAAAAAATTTCCTCTCAGTTCAGTGTATTAAAGGATCATTCTTCTCTGTCTCCCAAACTTTGTAATCCTTCCTAGGAGTTGTGACTGAGGGATGATAATAGAATAGCTTCTCATCTTTGTCAATGACTGAAAAATAGCAATGCTTTCTTCCTAACAAAATCATGAATAAATAAGTTGTGCAGGATCAAAACAAATTTTAAAATTATTTATCTCCTACTTCAGGATATTCTTTGAGATTTCTCTCAGATTAATTGTACTGCAACACTAATGAAAGAAACATGAAATCCCTACTGAATCCTTACTGAAATCCTATCTCCTGTATTAAGACTGATTGTTAATAACAATTCACTAGACTAGCGTGGTGAGCATCTTCTTGCTGCTATTTTATTCCCAATGCCTCTGTACTTCATCAGTAAAGTTTGTGGCATTTTCAAGTTGTAATTTTTTGTGTTTATAAGTTTCCCTGTTCTCTTGTTAATTTTAAAAAGTGTTTTAATTCATAAAATATTTTGACTTCAAATAGGAGTTCTCAAATATCAGGCATATGGCTCTAGGTTTGATCTGTCTGTGAACTCAGGGAGAGTAACACTGACAGCAAGGAACATTTGCATTGCTTCTCAGAGCCTTGCTCTCCAAATACAGCCTGGATATGCCCTGAGCAACCTGAACACCTTGTTTCCAGCCTGTTTGGAGGATATCCTTCCAAGGCAAATGGGTGGGCTTTGGTAGGCAGGCAGGCATAACAGTTATTATAGATTCTGTAATGAGAATTAAAGAAGGACCAAAGCAGAAAAGCACTCCAAAAAGTACCTTTCCTTTGCAGTCAGGGTTCCTGGCACTTGCATGCCCTGGACTGAGTACTGGGGCAGGATACTAGGAGCCCTTAGCTCTATTCAGCTCTGCTGAAGGGTAGTACTGTTGCATGCCGGGTTGGTTCAGTTAGGGGTTTTAATAAATGTTAGTTAGTCGGTTCTATGTACCCCCATTTTCCCCTCACAATGTTGTCTACCATAGGAGCTAACTCCAAGTTGTCTACCATAGGAGCTTTCCCATGTCCATCTTATAGCCACCCCCTGTTCATTCCTGAAAGTTCTGTGTCAGTCACCCCATCCTTGCAATCCCATTTGTCCCAGAACGCTGTACCTGCCTCTGTTGTGTTCCCGTAGGTTGCTGTGATCCACATCACTCCCCTGTTGCCTGTCCCCATTGGGTGAGGGGGGCTTCCGCCCCTGTCTGCCCACCCCCTATAAAACCCGATGCTCTATTTGTCCCGGCACCATATTGTCCACGCGCGTGCCTGGAGACAGCTGCTCCAGCCACCGCAGTGGCCACGCGGGAAATAAAAATTCTCCAGCCATGTAGGCAAGGTGTGCCTTCTCTCGTCCCTTTGCTTCACCTCAGCGTACAGCTACGAAAGTAAACCCACGCCAGAGGCTCAGGCCTAGAGCCTCCGCACACGAGGCAGCCCCGGTCTCACCGAAAGGCAGAGCCTAGCCAGGCACTCCAGCTGCCCGAGGCCAGGGCGAGAACAAAAGCCTCATAGTACAAACCCTCTCTAAAGCCACAGAAGATTTCTTTGCAGTGTGCAACAGGTTTGGCAGATAGAAAATGGCATGCATGAGTGCATTCTCTCTTTCAAATGCACATGGTTCGGCTTGATTCTTGGAGGAAGAATATATTTCACTTTGCAGAAGCTTTTATTAAATCACCTGCAATCCTGCAAACTGAAGGGATAGCAGGATTTCAAGTCACAGAATATCTTGAAAGTGTATTCCTGGTATAATATTTATCCAAGACAGCAAGTAATAGCTTCATTAGATCTGTATCAAAGACCAAAATCTGTAATTAATAAGTAGTTTCATGAATAAAGTTGAAGGGGAGTTATAGCAAGCAACTTTTTCTGTCTTCTCTATCTCTCTGGCTTTTAAATCATCCACTTTAGGGCATTATTCATTATGTAAAGAGAAATTTAAGAGATGGTAATGACTGGGATTACTATAATTCTAGAAGAAGTAGGGCTCTGTTCTGTTGTGTATTTTCTTATACAAAAACCATGTAACAAAATTTTGAAAAAAAAATGCATCAAACTCAGTAATGCCAGTGATTGCCAGAGGGGATACTTAAACCTGTGGGTCTGCGCATAGGGCTACAGAAATACACAATAATTGGTCAGAGACTATGATTAAGAGTTTAATAATAAATTCCAAATGGGAATTTCCCAATAATCCTCCTATATTAATGAAGAAACTTGTAATATCTGTAATTATCTATAGTAAAAAAAAAAAAAAACTACAACAAAAATGTGTCAAATTTAAATGCAGATTACAATCCTGTGATTATCAGCACCACAAATTGCTGCTTATTTCTGATGATTTAGTTTTACTGAAATATAGATATTTACAAAAATAGATCATTTTTACAGCGAAAGGAAATTATTTTTTCTGTTGCCATGTTGTGTGGTGTTCTTTCTATAAACTTAACCTAATAAATATATTTCATGTTTTATCCCTCACAGCTTGGTACTCTATTTTACTCATACACTACTATTATTAGAATTTTCAAACAGTTTAGAATGCTATTTCTTTTATAGATCTATTTTGGTAAAAGTTGTTCAAATATATCTAAGAGTTATCACTTCTTAAATACAGGCATGTCAGAAGGTCAGGAAAAGGTCAGGAATATGCAAAATATTCACAATATACAGTCTAAATTTTCAACTCTAGATGAGCATTTTAATAGTAACTTTGTAAAAAAAAAAAAGTAAAAACTGTATTAATGTATAGCTTCAGTACTAAGGAAAACAATTGCTTTAATTAATTTTTGCCTTTTTAATTTTCCCACCTTTTTTGCCTTCATTCTCTTTTGCATTTTTCTTTCGTGTTTGGAATCCTTTTTTCTTTCTCTCATTCCTGCTTTATAACTGAATAATCCTTATTAGTATGTGTAGAAGGCTTATTGCTTCCACTGATCATTTTTTCAACTTATGAAAATTTGTTCTGAGATGCTACTTCTTTCTGTCTGCCTATGTTACTCTCCTTCAAATAGTTTTCAGACTCTTCTGTAGAAGATGGGCAAAGGTTTAAAGGATACTGGGGGCATTGAAAGAGGATCATAGTTTAGTAGGTGAAGATATAGAAATTATATATCAGCAGTCCTCTAGAGAGATTGTGAAATTTGAGAGCTGCTTGGGAAGAGGGTAATAGTGAAATTTTTAGGAGATGATGGAGCATTCAAATCACTGTGTATATAGCAGATGAAAGCTTTCTGGAAGCCAATGAAAATATACTAAGGGGATCATTGTTGACCTTAATTTCTTTGTTCTCAAATTGGAGCTAGTTTAATTGGAACTATTGTACTGATACTAGCTTAGCTTCGGGAAATTAAGATGAGAGCCATGGAAGGAATGTAGGAAGTATGGAGGTGGTGCAGAATAATAAAAATATGGAATATTAAAAATGGTTGGATAGCTTTATGCAGTTGGAAAAATTCAACAGTACTTCAAAGTTCTAAGTTGAATAAAGTCACATCTAGTGTAACTTCCTGGAGGTCAGTAGAATACTGCAAATTCAATTTGCCACACAAGCTGCTTTCAGGTTTTGAATAACTTTAATGGGATTTGCTGTGTTTTAAAAATGAAGCCTTTTGAGAATGCAGAGGAAGCTGTAGGTCAAAAATGTAGGACAAAATGACTTTGAGTGTCTGGACATGTTCTGGACAGTGAGGCAAAAAACAGCTGCCATTGCTTTCATTCAAAAACATTTTAGAACTAAGTGCTTTCCAGTTTCATACAAAACATCACAGGATTTTTACAGTACATTAGTCCACATTTGCTTTGATGAACATAGAACTTTTAGAAATATGTCCTAATCTAAAGTGGCTTTGAAATTGAACTAGCCCCTTAAAGAGCTATCAACTCTTGAGTTCTGCTTTTAGGATACACTAAAAAATCTCTTCATAAGCTCTTGAGATCAGTACACTTTTCACTCTCTGATATGAAATTATCTAAATAAAAATTAAAAATGAATCACAGTCCAAGAGGTTCCTTTCCTAGAGTCTCCTAAGATTCAACCAAGTGCATCTGATCAATTTAAGTATTAACTCTAATTTAAATACATGTTCCAATTTAATTCAAAACCTGTGACTGAAGAACATAAAGCAGCTGGAAGGTTTGCACCACAAGTGCTTTTAATAATTAAAAACTAGTATTTATAAAAAATTTTAAAAATATTGAAATACAGAGCTCTACAGTCAGGTCTGACCATTTTAGATCCCACACAATACAGTAGTGCTTGAAAATTGTGTTTACTGTGTGGCTGCTCATCTATCAAGATAAAATGAAAGTCTCAGTCTACATCATCCTGGTTATATGCTGAATGTAATATAATCATCACCTGGCACCTATCAGATGGCCAGCAGTCTCCTACAACAGCTGATATAGGGTTGTATGAGCAATTTATTTTTGCTTGGTTGAATGCTGGGAAGAATAAGAAAAAACAGAACAAATATTTTTTTTAAAAGATCAGCTTCATCAGGTCAAGTTATTATATGATTTACATTTTACAGCTAATCAAGATAAATTAATAACCGCATTATTGCTTTGAAAATATAAAATAGTAATTTAGTTTTTATGGGTTCTTTTTTCCCTGCTATTGTCTTTGGTCTAAACATTGTGCTGAGTTTGACAGTGAAGTTTCTTTAGCTAAATCCATCTTTTCATAAGGGAAAGATGTTTAGATACCAAAATTGATTTGTTCCAAGTTGCAGCAGTCAGACTTGTGCTGAGTTAGTGCATTTGCATAGTTTCTACTTGATTTGTATTTACATTTAGGTGGACAACCTTTATCAGAGTTATTGAAGAATCTAGCCATTTTTATTGTCATTTATTTTTATTAAGTTAATTGCCACGTGAAATTTCTAGAGTTATATTTTATTATATTATTTATACAGGATATTTCTGTCAATAAGACATACTGAAGTGTATCATGTTTCAGAGGAAACTAACTTTCTGTATTGCACAAATACAACCATCCTCATCCTGCAGTCATCCAGAAGTATTGCTGTCATTTGATAAGGTACTGGCTTTTTACACTAAGTAACAAAGTACAGATCTTGTTTATTTGCCAATTAATTGTCCTTTCCTCAACTCTAATGGGAACTTGATTGACTTTTAAGGACCAGGGACTAAAGTTTGTTTGCAATTTATTTTTCAAATTTGGACATGGAAGTGATTTCATATCCTCGTATATGAAATAGGGCTGAGAGGAAATCTGTTATTTTACTTGCTCTGATGTTTGGTGGATTTAGAAAAATATTTCTATAAACAAGAGGTAATATATTTCAATCTGGTCAGTACAATATTAAATGTATGGTAGTCAAAATTATTCTTTCATATTACAGTTGTTTCAGTATTTGTGTTATAGTTTTTTCCCTTCCAATTTACTTATAGCATTTTTCTCATTTGCTGTTTGAATTTGCTGCTGGCCCAGAACCACAGGTCAGCATACTTTGCTTGGAAAATGTTTTTTAAACAGTATTAAATATGGAGATTTACATCCAGAATGACTCTACACATAGCTAATTCTTCCATCCTGTCAGCTGTAAATAAGAACTGAAATTTGGAAGGTGACAATTTATGTTAATAATAGTGTGAAAAGCGTTGTTACAATGCTGTTTATATGGGTTCATGCAAATAGTTGGTTGCTACTGAAGTGTGCATTAACATGGAGCACGTCCTCGGGTAATTTATGGGAAAATTACAAGATATGAAATACTAAGTGAGGCGACGATCAGTGAGCAATATCATTGCCTCAGATCACTATATGTTGGCAGAATGGTGTTCATCTTTTCTTTGCAAAAGGAAAAGGCATGCTGTACAAAGGAAAAGGAATTGTGATACACATGATAGTGCTTAGAGATAAAGTTATGCTTTCTATAAGCACTGCAAGTTTGGAGAATTATGCTTTTAAGGTGCATTCAAAAAAAAAAGATCAATTAAGGGTTTGAAACCAAGAATAAAAATATGATGGGGAAAATTAAATATTCATAGAATCATGGAATCATCATGCATAAAAACTCTGGGGCAGAGGAAGAAAATGTGCAACGTGATTTTCAAGTTAACAGTTGCTTGGAGAGTGGCTGGGCAAGTGGTCTGCTTGAATGGGATCAGGAGTGATTTCCTTCGCATTCTTTTTTTTCTTTTTCTTTCCTTCACTAAGCATAGTGTTTACCTGTCAGAAGGTGTTTGCTAACAGATTTGTCTGATTCTAGTATTCAGGCAGATACTAAACTATTGGAGATGGGAAATAGCCATTGGTCAAAACCAAATACCCAGCTGAAGAATATATGCACAGCAACAGCCACAACTGCAGCAAAGCATTACCCAGAAAATAATTTAAAATTAGTCAACCCAACAACCCTACAAAACATAATATTCTCAATTAATTTTCATATTTAATAACTTGCTAATGCCATCATTATGAATTTTGAAAAAAAAAATCTTCAGATGAACCATCCACTTTATTTAAACTCACACAGTACCATTTCAGTTTATCTATCATCATAATTAGAGCTTTTGTTTCTCTTTTCCATATAGGCAATTCAAGAAGTTAAACTGTCTTAAAACAATTAAATAGATTAAATTTGCAGAATTGTTTAGTTTTCCAAATTGTAAGGACATAGAAGATTATGCAAAAGGCTTTCTGGTTTAGGAGAGGGGTTTTTTGGTTGAATTCAAGATCAAGCAAGACAGTTTGTTGCCTCTGTTTTCAGCCTAATTTTAAAAATCTGCCAATCTTGACAGATAGTTTTGTCCAGTTTGCATGCATTCAAAAATTCACTGAATATTTTCTTGGTTCTCAGATCAATGTTTTTGCAGCTCTTCCTTTTAGATTCCTTATGGTAATACTGTATTTTTTAATATTCTTTTCTTCTTAAGCACATAATATTGAAAAACAGTTTTTTTTAATTACTTTTGTTGGTTGATCATGATAGTAAAATATCTGAGGAAGAAAAATTCTGTGAAAATAACTGAATTTCAATTTTTCAATTACTTAATTACCTGCATTCACGGGAAGACTGAAGGTCTCTCCATACTGATTGTGAAAACATTACTATATCTTTATCTAACATCTTTAATTGATTTCACTCAGGAGACACCAAGTTTATGGTAGCACAATATGCAAATTTTGGGGGATGAAAATGCAAGGTATAAGAGTTATTCAGAGTAGTCTTGACTTATTCCTTTGTACAAATAGATGTTCTGTATCATTTGCTATTGTTGCCCTAGAAATATGCACTAAAACTAAGTGTACAAATGTTCTAGTAAATTAATTAAGAACTGTTTAATATAGAAGCTATTTACTTATTTGGCTTTTAGGGTTTTTTGGGGACACTCTCAAGGATAAATTTTTAAACAACACCCTTTCTGATTTGAAAAGCAGTAGTCCTGTGATTTAAGCTGAAAGGAAAATTGTTAATGTCATGAAAGAGCATTCTTCAAATAAATCATAAATATACAACAAAATATTTGGAATTATAGATAGGGAAAAAAATCTGGTGATGTTGTCATTTCTATTCACTGAGTACTGGAAAGTAAGAGAGATGTTGAGGCAGCAGAGTCTTTCATTACTGTGTTTTGTTCATATTTAAATTATTCATTCCTACTGGAAAACTATTCTAATTAGTACTGCAATTATATTCTGCCTTAATTATTGTTGACTTAATTTGTCCTTTTTCTTTTCTTTGTTTTTTGCACTCCCACTAATTAACTATTGTTATCAGTAGAGTGCAAATCCTTAAATATACTGAGATAGCTCTATCCTCATATACTTGCCCCAAGGAGAGACAAAAATGAGACAATGAAAAAAACACAGATTTTGACAACAAAACACTGAACAATTAGGAAGATGTTAAAGTAAAAAGTAGGGAAGGGTTAGTGAATGAATATATAGAACTCCTATGGAACCACCTCTCCTGACATGTAACATTAATAACTTTTCACCTCAATACATTGAATTATATCATTTAATTTTTCATTGTATTTTCTCCTTAGTGCATGGAATGCTTGAACACCTCATTCATAAACCACATTGGTTATTTTGCCTTTTTGAGCCAAGTTTAACTTTTCCATAGTAGTGATATTGAGGGATAAGCTACATTAAAATGAAATAGATGGAAAAAATTCCTGATGAAGAAGAGTAATACAGCTCCTGACTAGGGGATCTACTCCCAACAAGTTACTTCATGTTTGCATAAATCCTTCTTTGCATATTTTGCTTCAGTTAAGTAATTTTTATGAATTGTTACTGATGCCAGACTTTGATTCAAATGCTTGGAGGTTAAATTGTTGCTTCATGAAGATCTATTTTGTGAGAAGAGAAGAAACTCCTAAGATAATTGTAACTCCCTCTTTAACCTTATTGCTGCTCTAGTAGCCTGGCTTTCCTGACTTGATTGCTGTTATTTCTGTTATTACTGTAACTGCCATTTATCCTTTATTTCTTTGCTTCTACCACAGTTTGCAACATCTGTCATTGACTCTATGTAATTACATGGTTTTGTCTTCATCTTGCTCTTTCCTACTTAGAAGTTGTAACAAACGAAACTTGGGAGGGAGTGTTTCAACATCAGAAGATTCATAACAATGAGAGCTGGTTTTATACCAGAAATGTTTCCTTTGATTAAGTATACAACTGCTTCATAGGAAGGCATCTGAAAATGCTTATGAAAAGAGGAATCTAAGAGTCCCCAGTTCAAGGCTGACTGAGACTTTGTCAAAGTCTCCTCTTAGATATTCTTTAATGGGTACAACATTTCATGTGCAATCCTGAGAGGAAAAATACTTTTATGGCAGTTGATAGGGCTATCTGGAGGAATGACAGATTGAATCCAGACACAGCTTTAATCAGCCACATCAAGAAAAGAGAGCAATTGACTCATCTGAGCATATTTTCTGGTAGAGGTCTCTGCTCATAAGTGGATTTCCAGAGCAGCTTTTCCAGTCGGTGGCCCTTTCCTTGCATACACTAATAAGAAGGATTTAATTTCCATTTGGGAAGGATAAGCCATCTAGAGGGACATGAAACTCTTCTTGGACAAGCATCTTGAAGCACAACATTTCTGTGACGTCTTCCAACTCTGGTCTCAGCTCTCACCACCTATGATCATTCAGTGAGATCATGGAGTAATTTCCAATGACCATGTTACGTCTTTCAGCAAAAAAGTTTCATGGAAACAGACCACATAATCAAATTTGGTATTTGCTCTGGAACCCGGACTAGTACCAAATTCTTCTAAGATAATAAAAAAAATGCAGTTGACAAAAAAAAAAATGCTCTTGACAAAGAGGATGTTAATCTTGCATATACACTAACTGTAGATGAAAATACTCCATCTAAATGTAATGTAATGTAGGTTCTATAAAAGTGTCTATTCTTTTTCTGAATTCTCTTCAATTATTTGAGTTGGTTATATTATGATAATGTTTTCTGTTAATGCTTCTGTGTGTGCGTGAACAAATGTATTGGTAGAAGTTTATTTCCCTTTTTATATATTATACATATATTTCTAAAATACTATTTTAAAATTGTACTTTTGAATTAATGAGTGGGATGCAGACTGCTTTTTCTGATTGAATAGTACACAGTGCTATTGAGTTATTTTGGATGTAATTTTGAGAAGCTGATTGAGAGATGTAGCCTGAATGCAAAAAGAGCACGTGAAACTATAGATCACTGAAAAAAATGGCTTTAACCTTGCAGATCCATCAGTCACACTCATAAAAAATGTTGTAGTATTTATCTGCAAATAGACCAGAGAGGTTTTTATTGGGATATTCATAGCAAAATGAAAAAGGTATTAGCAGCATTATTTTTCATCCAGACTTAGCGCTCCTGATGAAATGTCAAAGGTGATCCTCTTCAACACCCTTTGTTATTTTGGCATTGATGTATGAGTTGTAGGTTATGATAATGCTGCTCTGATACTCTTCTGTGTGCTTTCTTTAACAGAAGACAACAAATTGAATAGATGTACTCTTTCTAAAAGGGCTTCAAAATCAATGATTTTCTCTTCATGTGTACTTCAATCCCCATGATTCTGCCTTTCCAGCTGGCTAATTTTTTTAAATACGTATCACTCTGGACTATAAAGGGGGATAGAGTGAGGGTTGTTTGATAGCATGGTGATTTCATGTCAAAATACAAGAAAATTATCAGGAGTGTAGCATATATAATTACAGTTTTGATATTTCTGAAGAATTTATGGTACACTGACATTTTGCATGAAAGCCTATAATAAGGATATATACCAGTATAAGGGTGGTAAAGCTGAACCTATTCAGAAACATCTGGTTTCTACAGAGTGTGGATTTCTTTAAAATCCTTTTAAGGATTTTAAAGTCTCTGGAGGGTGCATGTGGCCAAAATTTCTTGATTGCATGAATTGTAACTTAGCTTTATGCATTTTAAAGTCATTTAATCAAACACATTTGTTGGTCTCTAGGATTGTTCATCACCAAGTACATTGAATTATTCAATTCCTAATAAAATTAAAAGTGCATTGTGGCAAGCACATTTCTCTTTCTCTCAGGATTTTTTGTAGAGGTACACAGAGAGAAAGAAAGAGAAAACAATTTCTATTTCTGCTCCTTGTTTTTCTCATGTGGAATGTGCTTGGAGAATTGTTTACCTGGGGTGATTGCTTGATTGGATTCTGGTGAGGATTGTTTGAGTTTGGTGGCAAATTGGATCCACCTGTGTCTGGACTCTGGCGAACAGGGTCAGGAGTTGTGAGTAGTTAGATATGGTAGCTAGAGAAAGTAGCATGTAGTTTTAGTATCCTCCTTTATATAGTATATTAATGTATATAGCATAGGTATAATAAAGAAATCATTCAGCCTTCTGGAGTCAGACATCATCATTCTTCCCACTGGGTTCGCCTGCATTTTACAACAGTGCATCATACCCATGAGAAGCTCTACAGACAGCTTGAAAGAATTTAGACTTTGGATGAACACCATTAACTCCTTGAAGGACTAGATTATCAGTCTGTAGTATGCAGTGTCTAGAGGAGCCAGCAGTGGGGATGTTGCACAAAGAGATTAGGCTTAGCCTGTCACCACACACAGCTGAGTTTATTCAGCTGAGCTGCCTAGAATTTTAGAAGGAAGGCAAAGTAGTACTCAAGGGTTGCTCAGTTGTTTAGACAGTGAAGGTAGTGCTTAAACTGATTTTCATTCACCTATGTCCTTCCAAGCAAAGATGTAAAGCTGTACGTGGACAGTGCTGTGAATCTTTCACCCTTCTGCACTCAGCACATAGGGTCAAATCACAGCAAGACCTTTATGAAATTAAAGGTGTTATGCGAATTAATTCCTCATTGACATAATTTATTCTTTTCAGTACATGGTGAATGAATCATTATTTCTATTTTCTTCACTTTTTTTTTTCAGGTACCCAAGAGTTCAGAATTCTCTACAACATTTAAAACTGCTTGGTGTTGATGAAAGGGAAGAAAAAAAAGCAGCCTCAGCTAAATAGAACTGAGTGTATTACTAACACAACTAGACTTAGTTTGATGAAGTAAAACATTCCTGGTAACTATATGTGCAATCTTTTTTTCCTATTGAATAAGAAGCAACACACACATACCTAGATAAATCAAGAAGTAAAAGTAGATATCAAGGCCCAAGTAGGAACCATGCAGTAAAGGCAGAAGGAAAACAGGGTTTGGCTTACTTATACTTACTGAGTGGAAACACCTCTTTAAAGTATTTCTCTATTAGTATCTCAAGCCAAACACATTTGCATACCAATCAGAAATCTTTATGCTATTTCATTTCTCCTCTGAGAAGGTATTTTGTTTCATGATTTAAGGGAAATTACAGTTCAGATAAGGATCATTATTTCATTTGCAATCTTTTATCATAATTTGTCTCTGAAATTGTTTAAACTTTCATCATCTAAGAACAGATAAGGTTTCTTTTATAGAGAGATCTTCCTTTTTCTGTCATTTCAAGGATAGATTACATCCTGGCTAGGGAGCTTGAATGTATAATGACTATAGAATAAATGCAGGAATTGGAAGACTGGGATTTCCACTTTTAGCCCTGCCATAGGTTCACTGGTACGGTTCAATGCTACTGTGTACCCATCATGAATGTTCACTTTTTTCCTCCATCTACAAAACTAAGGTTGGTGAGACTGTACCCCTTAGAAACTTTTTATTTTATCTGTTATTAAAAAAAAAAAAAAAAAAAAAAAAAAAAAAAAAAAAAAAAAAAAAAAAAAAAAATGCAAGATCCAATTATTAATTTGATCAACGTATTTCCAATGTGCTTTCTGTTAGTGTTTGTATTCTATTATTGTATTTGCTTTCATTGCAGAAGGATCAAGATATTTCTAGTTGGCTGAGGTTGTCTGTTGTTGTTTTTTCACAGGAATGTCTTTCTTGTATTTTATTAGATAAGCCACATTTCTGTCCAACACCCAGGTCACAGGGACTGCCCTGCAGCTACTGGGGACATTATACCTCACATCCCTTGTCTCATTTCTAGGCAACAGCACTAGTGACAGTTCTCTGTCAAGATGCGAGGCAGTCCTTTCTTGCAGACTCATTTGTTCTTATGAGGGAAATGTCATATGAAGTGCACCTTCCTAAGCTCATAGTTTCATAACTGAGAAAGAGTAGATTGACAACAGAGGGAGTTTGCAAATATCTGGATTTTTTTTTATTTTCATAGAACCATAGAGTTATTTAGGTTGAAACAACCCTTAAGATAACCAGGTGAGCACCATGTTCCATTTAATTGTTCCCAAAAAAGGATTTTTCCTCCTTGTCTACCTAACATTATGCTACAAATAACTAAAATTCCTCAAGTTACTTTCCTGATAAACTAGTTATGAAGATCCAGGCACTATAGGAAATGCAGAAACAGCAAACCATCAACAAGTGGTGGAATATTCAAATACTTACTGGATCCATGTCATTGTTCATTAGACATCACCATTTAGACAAAGAAGTGAAAGAGCTTTAACCTCCATTTGGAAGGTGTAGGAAGAATCTAATTATTAAATCCATTATAGCTGTGTAGAAACCAGATTAACAGCACCTTGAGCAATCCTGTGATTCTCATGATAGACAGAAGCTAATTGAAGGCATTAGAGGCACTGCCTATATCTGTATTGACATCTCCTGGGACAATGAATCTTGGAGACTTCATTACCACTCTTTGACAGCAGCTATTTCTCTTCAGACAGAAGAGCAGCCAGGAACATAAAAGTGGCCTTTGTGTCTGTGTGTAATTTCAATCTGATTATATTCTTACATTTGTTATATTTGTGCATTGGTATATTCCATTCCACTACTTTTTGTTTAAAATGGAGCATCTTCAGCTTGAATAATCTCCTCTTTAGCCTTGTGAGGCCTTTTTTACCCCAAATACAGATATTTGTTTTTATAGGTTAATGGCAGAGTGAGTTGACTACTATGGCAAATCTCAGTGATATTTTAATTGCTTCATGTAAACTTTTTTTTTTTTTTTTTTTTTTTTTTTTTTTTTTTTTTTTAAGATATAGAAGAAAAAGAAGTAGTGCTTGTGTCATGGTAATTTGATATTTCCCAGAAAATATATTACTAACTTATTACTAACTTATAGGGAAATAGACCTTGAGCTCATACAGAAACAGCACACTTCTGCCATGAGGCAGGGGTTTGGTCATTTAAGTAGCATGAATAAACGCTGTCAGCAGTTGTACTAGCTAAAGCAGAACTTACAGTCTGCTACATTATGTTGTAACATAGTGCAAGCATCATCTGTGGTTATGACTAAATATCCCACTGCTGTGCAGAAATACATAATCACTTTTATCACTTTCCACAGTTTTTTCTGAAACATCTGGTGTTACCCATTGCTATAGACGAGGGGAACAAACCAAAGGAGACCATTGAGTGGTTTAACACAGCAGTTTCTGTCCTTTAGAAGGTCACATGCAGTATTCCATGCAGATATCCAGCCATATGTAAGGGATTTGAATCTCGCTTAATCTTATTGTTATAAATGTGCATGGAAAACGTTTCTTGTGTGAGATTGGAGGCTTTCCAGACCTGAGCACATGAATGGTTGGATTTTTTTTTTCATCCTCTTTCTTTGTTACAGATGCTGTAGATAGTTCATGTTTTGTTGATGAAGTATATGCATAAAGAAGGCTTCAGAAGTAAACAAGGGGGTGGTTTGACATTAATATCATCTTTATTCAATATACCTTTCAGCTAAACTGAAGGGGAGAGTGAAAGATGTGAGGAGGATTTGGCTGTCTTCAGGCAGTTAAATAGAAATAATTTCTCCTTAATTCTCATCTGCATGCTACAATTTGCATTTCAATTTTAATATTTTGGAGTGTAAAAGCATATTTAGGGAAATGGACTAATTAGATCTCTGTTAACAGCCATATGCTGCATTTTTTTTAAATTTAAAGGGTGGTTAGAATGACAAAGATTTTATTACTCACAAGAAAAAGGACATAGATGCCCACCTGCAAGATATATCAATTTTTTTTTCTTTTAAAATACTGCATCAATTGCATTTGTTCCTAAGTTAGTTTTGAAAAACAAAGAAATGAGAAATTGCACACAAGGTAATCCAATTATGTCCTCTTATGAGGTGATGAATACCTCATAAATGCCTATCTGGAGCCAGGTTCTGTTCTCCTTACTTTTAACCATAAGTGTAAATAATTTTTGGCAGGAATACTCAAGAGCTTTTGCAAGGAATACTAGAATTTAGCATGCAGTAAGTGGGCCCTGTGGTGGCAGTCACACCAGCTTCCTCCTGAACTTGCTCTTAAACCTGGGTAGATGAGCCAGGAGTGTAGTTATATTAGTCGTATGTCAGTTCCTCTGGGAGAGAAACTTGTGTTGGCTGAGGTTGAAATGCAAATTAGTGCCTGTGCCAAACCTGACTTGCCACACCTTGAAAAAAAAAAAAAAAAAAAAAAAAAAAAAAAAAAAAAAAAAAAAAATTTGCATGTATTTGACTGTGCTGCATGCCTGGAAAGTATTACCTCAACATATAGTAAGAGCTTCCCTGGGAACAGCCAACTCTATGAAACTCTATGACCCAGTCCAGTTTTTACAGAATGGGACAGCAGGGCAGGTTCATGCTATAAATCTGAAGGCTGTATGCAAGAAAGAGTGGCTGAATTTCTGGAGCTTCATGCAATGCTCTGTTTTTCTGAAGAATAAAATGATCACTATAATGAGGAGACTTCTACAGATGAGTCTTCAGAGACATTTCTGCCAGCTGGCTCAATGAACTTCATTCAGGCACAGAATGGTGCTGAATCTCTGCAGTAACCTTGAACTTCACTATTTTCTTAAAAGTTCATTATTATTTCAAAATCCAGCTACAAAAGGTATAACTACCCAATAAAACAATGAGAGACATAAAAGTGACCTATTTGCATTGTCATTCATTATTTTATGAGCTATCCCTTTGAGTGATCACACTATAAAATGTTACTTAAAATACTGTCATGATTTAATATGTCAAAGTGTTTTCATTATAACAGAAGTGAAAAAGGGTTGCTAAAAAAATAACTTTTATGATTTTTGACCTAGAAGCAAGAATGGAAATAGTTTCAGGCAGGGATTGTAATTTTTAAGGGAACCAATTTACAGCATGCTTTTAAGTCATGCTTGAGTTAGAACAGTGAGTAAACTGAGCAAAACATACAAAAATCAAGATTCTTTCTCTGTGTCTGCAATACCGTATCTGGCACTTTGATATCATCTATATGATACTGTTCTGAAGGTGTCTGTAAAACCTGTTAAATTTGTCATATTTTGTCCCTTAAAAGGAGATTTTAATAAGCATATGAGATAAATGGAATAATAAAAGCTATTATTCTTGGAATATGAATGTAGCAGAAGAGGTCTCTTAAATGGTACAAGCTTTGAAAAGAATAATATCTATCAGTGTTTGGCATATAGGCTTAACCTCCAAAATATGTGATTGTCCATATATTTTGTCCATGTGAATGTTCTCAGGGTTCAGTTACCACACTGGCCTGAGAAGCAAGTTGTCCAGTGCCCTTGTAGTTCGACAGCTTAAATGTGATATCCT
Organism: Vidua macroura; assembly: GCF_024509145.1. Lineage (NCBI taxonomy): Eukaryota > Metazoa > Chordata > Aves > Passeriformes > Viduidae > Vidua > Vidua macroura. Next base: position 50,143,457 of record NC_071571.1, on the reverse strand, counting down.
AATGTCCTAAATCATTCATCTTCCTGAGACTGGGACAGGAAAGTATTTCTTATTGCCTAGCACAAAAATTTTCTCAGAGATAGAGCCGTTCTGGAAAGTTTGCCTTCCCATCCCTCTGTTTCACTTTTCTTCAGTATTTGTGAGTCAAGTTGGGCAAAAATCTGTAGCTTCCCATACTGGCTTTCTTGTTTACCATTGTCATGCACTCATGATCCTCATCAGTTACTTTAAAACACCTATCTTTGGTTTCATAAGCATTTTGATGTCACAAAGTATGCTTGGTACTTAATATTCAGATTTACCCATCTGGTAGACTGAGACATTCAGATAGATTAGGTGGATTTCAATAAGATAAAAAAGTCAAAATCTATAGCAAGTTTATTTCCTGTAAACAGAAAGAATGGAGAGATGCTTTGAAGTTTTCTGATTAAAGAAGGTGATTCTTTAATCTATATGTGAATGAAGGAATTTCACAAATTAGAACCTTTCATAAAATGTTCAGCATTCTGGGGGAAGGAAACTACATTGAAAAGAGAGACATTACAGATGCATTCCAAGGTTTCTGGCTTAGATGTGGAACCTGAAAGTCCAGGAATGTTCACTTCTTGTCCTCTCTAAGGCTAGGGGCTTGGGATAGGTCCACTGTAGTTCATATTGAAATGACAGCTTTCATTTTTTCTTTTAACCTTTCTATTATTTTAATCTTTAATATTTTAATTCTATACTATCTAATTAATATTAACATTTTCTCAGGTATAATAATCATTCTGTGCTGTCACCATAAGCCTAGGATCTTTAAACCACAGTGGGGAAGGTCTTTGGGCTTGGCTTATTGGTACAGTCTTTATTACTGGGTTGTAGCAGTTAATCAAGTTTACAGTGTATGTTGTTACTACTACAGAAGTTGTAATTAGAATCACACAATAATTTCTTTATTCTCAAAGGATGTCTAGAGATCATCAAGCTCAGCCCACAATAAGGATGTATTTGGTCTTCAGTATTGGAGAAGATGGATTGTGGATGACTAGTTACACAGCTGGCTCATTAAAATGGGCTCTGCTCTTCCCACTGTCACACAGGGCCCCACGGACAGTGCAGCAAGAGCAGGCCTAGATTTGCTGCTGCTAAAATGCTTTCCTGATACTCTCTGAGCCTTATGGCAGTACGGTTAAGGGTTAGATGATTAGATGTTTTAAGTTTTTTGTAATTTGCATTTTCCTGTGGCAGAAACTGTACCTCAGACTGTATCTTGTAACTAAGTGCTGTGCAGGATTCCAGCATGGGGAGCAGCATGTTTGCTAATGCGAGACAGGGAGAAGGGTTTCTGTATTCATACCTTGAGGATAAGTCTGAAATTAGTGGGTTGCATTTTTTACAGCTTGAAACATTCATAGGAAGTATGGGCAGTATTGAGATTTCGGTTTTTTATGTTGGTGCCGAAGTCTCCAAGCAAATAGAAAATAACTGGTTTTTTCCTGTTGTTACAAGGTAGTGACATGCCTGTCAACTTAACTTGCAATTCTAAGTGAAAAATCTCTATTTTTTATTCATAATCAGCACAATATTTTTCTTTCTACCTTCTTTTTTATTGAGTTTTCAAGGGTAATGAATGGATGAGCTTTGGGGAATCATTTGGCTTATGGTGAATGATGCAGGAAATGAAAAATCTCCATCCAATTCACATAGCAAATGCACTCAGGTCAAAAGAATCTCATCTGTACTCAGCTCTTTGCTTTGTGCTAGTTTACAGAGATGAGCACAGAACATTTAACTCAGACATAACCAGCAAATGTTGCAAAGCCTAATGGCTTCTAAGTGGTGATTCACAAACTCCCAAGCTAACCTCGTCAATTCTGTTCACCTTGCAAAAAGTGTGACTTCATCTTCCATTGCAAGGATAAATCCTTTAGGAAAACACTGGAATCTTATGAAATTTGATTTGATTTAGTATCTATTTTCTGCTTCCTCTGTTTTAGTTTTAATTAGTCACCCCAGGACAATGAGAAATCAAAATTATGAAAGGTTAATATGCACACACACTATATATATATATATATATATATGTATATGAATGTATGTAATATTCTCATCTAGTCAAAAGCTGACTTCCAGCTTTGATTAGATAATACCAATGGTTTTCATTTTGAATTTTGGACTAGACTGAATTTTTTCATTTTCTGTCCTTTCAAAAGTTAAGAGCTATGAGTTCCTGAAATGTTTATGAAATTAAATGATAGATGAAAAATTATCAATGTAAAATAAAGTGAAACCTTTGAGTTTGTATTCAGCTCAAGCTCTGCCTCAACGTTCTGTTTTTTTTCAAGGCAAGCTGAAGGTGCAGCAAACTCACACATATCAAAAATTAACACAGGGATAATAGGTTTATTCTGAAACCAAGATGGACATTAATTGTATTGGCCTGGTTAACAGAAGATACTATACATCTTTAGAAATCAAGGTAGGCACTTTCTGTATTGGATTTAATTGCCTGAAGAAGCTGAGTAACATAGACTGACTTTTTTTCATTTGCCTTTCTTATATTCAATTTTATGAGTACAATATCCCTGTGAGCTTACAATATGGCATCAAATGAGATATGATTGCACTTTTAACTTTTTAGACAATTTTACATTTCCCAATGGATAACTGCCAAAGGATTTAGTTATGGATTGCTACCTCAGAGAAAATATGCATCTGAAGCTATTCATTTCAGACTGATAAATTACTTTGTATCTCATGTATGACTCTGGCAATCCTTAAAACTTAACTTCCTGAATTGCATTAACTTTGTCTTATTGAATATTACAATTCCAAACAGTAGACAAGCAAAGCACTTAGTCAAACTAAAATAGTATTAGAAAATGCTATTTTGATTTAATTCTATGTTGATCAGGCAATAGAATACAAATGCAGGGAAGGTAATATGGATGGGATGTTAGTCTGTGCATACACTAGACACATAATAATATCTATATGAAATTTAGCCAATTTTAGTCAAGAGGATGCATTATGCAATGATTAACATTTGTATGCTCATACTATTTTGTCAGGACAGCTGGACTTAAATCACATGTTCAATTTGTTATTCATACTAATTTTTAAAATATCCTTCAGTTTAAAATTTAGTACTGTTTTCACCATTTGCATCTCATCTGGCTGGTGCTTATTTATCTATAAACTGGAACAGAACGTTCAACCACAGGTGTCAAACCAATATGTACTTTGAGTAATATTTCTGTGTTTTCAGGCATTTATAATATAAACACTAAACATGCAAATGACAGTTCTATATATAAGCACAATTCATTTTACAAGAGAAAGGATAAAACTGAGCAGAATATCTTAACTCAGAAAAAGAAATCTCTCTTTCTATATACAACATGACATAAATTTTACTTCTTGGAGTCTTTCTTTCCAAAGTACTGATGAAAGGATATTCTGGTTTCAAGGATAGCATCTCCTTCTTTTGATTTCGGGTTTTTGGGGTTTTTTTTTGGTTTTTTGTTGGTTTTTGTTTGTTTGTTTGTTTGTTTGTTTTTATTTGGTGGATTTTTTTGTCTGTTTGTTTTTAATTTTGTTCTTTGTTACACTGAACTTCTCAGCTTTGCTTTGGACTGGGAGCCAAAACTCCAAGGTTATATTTATGGGAGTGTTTCAGCTTCAGATCACTTAAAGCTTTGTGCAATATTTGTTAAAACAACTTGTGATTTTTAGTACCTCTATTTTTGATGTATCATTTTAAAAGAACCTTATTTCTAGGTTAAAAGATTAGGAGTTTCTAAAATGAGAGTGTCCTTCTCTCCCCACCACCCCTAGTACATTATATCTGAAATATCTGAAATTAGACACATACATAAGAGCATCTTGGGTTTGATATTGTTTTTACTGTTTCCATACCCAGCAATTACAGAAATTTCTAAGTCTTCATTTTTGTAAAGTATTTTGAAAAACAGACCTGAAGAAAACACACTTTGAACATACATTTTAAATGAAAGATGTAACAGAGGCTTCTCTCCTCTAGTTTTCTTGAAGTAGAACAATGGTGCGGTTTTACACAAGGGATCCTTTACAGAGTTATATCTAAAGTAACTGCTGTTGTTCCTTGGTGCCTTTGGTCACTATGTTGGATTCTTAATGGAAGTGAGATCTGAGTGTAATAGACTAAAAAAAGCACCTCAATAAAAACAGCAATTCTAGGACCTGTGGGCATATGTGACCAAGCCTGTTCCTGTGACAGAGAAGTGTCCAGCTTCCACTGTCACTACAGGATGACTAACATTAGCTCAGACTGATAAATGAGCAGGAGCTGAAGAAAAGAAGATGATTTCTACCCTGCCTACAGGACACTAGATTGCTTTTTTACCTTGTCCTTTTGGTACTCTACTAAGAATGACCCTACAGAAGGAATTAATGTTATCAGTGCCACTGCCATGACCTTAGTCTTCCTCCCTAGGAATATTATGTGACTTTACAATAAGTGAACACCCATTACACAGTAATAATGAATCTAGTCTTGTCCAAATGCTCATGTATTTGTTTCTTGCTACATGTTGTTTGTAGGTTGCAAGTAGTACAACTCAATATATAAGTAAACTAGATGTTTTATTGGTCTGCACTTGAATTTAAACAAGGGGAAGAAAGAAAGGTTATTGTGAGCATTAAGCTTTTCATGCAAAATAGGGAACAGAAAATAGCATATTTACAAAAGCAAATTGCAATCTTAAGAATCCGAAAGCTGTGAGTCATTGCCCAGCAATCAGCAATGGCCTGTTACTACAGCTTAAAATTAGAAAGCACACCTGCCTGATATTTTGCTGAACAGAGCTGTTATCATTCTGTGTTCAACTGAGGTTCAGAAAAAATGGAATAAAGTTCTTTCTCAATTTTGTTTAAAATTTCACTGTTATGCAACATATATTATGTTTGGTATTTGGCTTTTAGGATTTTTAATTAATTGTCCTTCCCTCTCCAGTTAGATATATTGTGTACATTTTATAAACATGAAATGAAAGATGCAAAAAAAAAAAAAAAAAACCAATTCTTTCATGTAATCAATCTCTGTTCCAAAAGGAAAATTAACCTGTGGTGTTTTAAAATATGAGACCACTTAGCAAAGAGGCTCTCTCTATATAGATACTTATAGCTACTTGGAAAGGCTTCATCATTTATTTTTATTAAAGTCTTACTCCTGTAGCAATTCTTCAGGGTGAAGGGAAGGCAAAATTGCTCACAAGATCTGTGCATAATTTTATATGTACATAGGCACTCATAATCTGTATCCATAAGCTATTAAAGATTGTCTCATACTAAGACTGATGGTTGGTAATGAAAGGATAAAAAAAGCTGCATTTTAGAAGATTAAAATGCTGTTAATTTCTGTATGCATTTAAGATTAATAAACTGCTCATTAGGACATGCAAATGAGCATTTTATGAATTCCATCACAAACATTCACAAGTACCTTATACATAAATCACATTCAGTTAATGTATTTTTCTTATGTAATTGGGGAACAGATTGATGAGCCAGTCCAATTAGGTCTAATTTACATGTGTATGGAATTTTGTAATATAGTATTATGAAGCTAATATGCAAGTAAGAAAAAACTAATTATAGCAAGTATTTGCTTTAGTGAGATGAAAGAAAATTGCAGCTTATCTTAAAAAATACTGCTACTTACTTGATGTAGACGTAATATGAAAAGAACATAGAAATTTTTACATTTTCTCATGAAATAATAATAGTGTCATTCAATAGTTGTGTCTTAAATTTCTTATAGTATGGTAAAATACAGATTTTTAGATTTATTAATTCTGGGAGCTAAATCCATCAGTAACAAACAATGCCAGAAACAAACCTACCTTACACAGAGGACAGCAAAGGTAAAAGCAGAATGAAGTCTAGCTGTAACTGATGACAGAAGCTGTGTGGCCTTTGGCAGGCAGACATGAAGGAAGAAAAGGAAGAGAAGACTAGAGAAGAGTGAGTTCCTGCAAGCCATCTTGGTGCCTTTCAGTTTCATTGGGAATTCAAAGGTCTGATTTTCTTTTAATGTATAGACTGTCTTTCAAAATTTTCCATATGTTTTTCTGTTGAGTAGCACTTGCAGATAAGTTCTACTGGGAAATGTATAACTAAAGTGTGAGGTTGCTTGGACAAAGTCACTCCATGGGAAGTGAAATCTTTATCTTCTGGTGTAAGCAATCTCATGCTGTGAGGCATTTAGCAGTCACAGACAAATCCTCATTTTATTGTTTCCATCAACAAGGTAACTTGTATTCTTATCAAGTTAATGGATCGAACTTTAAAGATAACTTTCCTGTAACTCCTTTGAATCAGACCTTTCCTTTTCAGAGTGGAAGTATTTCTGACTTTGTATCAGGGTATGTGTGTGTGGGTCACGCTGCATGGTGATTGGTGACAGAAATAGCATTTGGCACCTGTGTTAGCACACAACGTGACCCATACTTTTTAACCTGTGAATTGAGAGAATTAAACATTTATTAGCTTTAATTTAATATGCTTTGCAGAGGTTGAACTGCAAGTCATATCAATGGTGGTTAAAAATTATAATATCAGGGAGGACACATTTTCAGTCACCTTCTGTCACAGAGTTAACAGCATGGACCATTTGAGAACAATTTTTAGGGGTTTTGCCAGCAATCACATGTAAACACAAGAGCTGGAGGATTATGCCCAGTTTCTTCCTATTTTCTATTTTCAAATTACCAGTGTTTTCACTCAAGAGGATAACAACAACCTGGTTATTTCTGAGTCAGATTCATACAGAAATCCTCACTGCAGGAATGGGATAGAAAGAGTGGGCTTTATATTAAGCCACTTACAAGCAACATTACTTGGGCAATACAACACAATGTACTTCTCCCAAAAAGAGTCATGAATAAGGAACCCAGGGCCTGGTTAAAATCTTCCTGACTGCAGGGAACAGTAGTGCATTTCTTGATAGTATCTGACATTTCTGCTTCAAGAATAATACAATAGTTGACATCAAAGTTCAAAAGAAATGAAGTACCACACTGCCTAATTCAAAGACCAGACCTTTCTGAAATGGGAAGTTGAGAAGAGAAAGGGGGAAGGAAAATGTGAATTGAACCAGGTAAATTTTTCAAAACTGTCTGTAAGTTAGAATAAAAATACACAATAAAAATGTACAAGGTTAAATCAAACTCTTATGTCTTATTGAAAGCAACTTTTATAAGCTTTAAAAATATTTTAGAATTCTAGTAGAAATTTTTTTGCTTTATTTTCAATAAAGTGTAAAAAACTTTGATAGATATTAGACTTATATGAACACATACCTGAGTATTTTTTAAATATACCTAGGGTGAATTTTCCTTTGCTCTCTAAATATAAAATTTCTGAAAGAATAATAAGGTCATTCTATTATTTCAGACAACCAACCTCTTTAAAGGATATGACAGGAGCAATTTATCAACAGATTAGCTCTTTTCTGAAAGACTAACCAAAGAGGCCATCTTCTACTTGAAATTAAATTGGTGTTGCTTTTAACCCCTGGTGATACTCATTTCAGTGAGTGTAATGCAGGGATATCCAGTACCGATTTGCCCAGTCACTGAAGAGCTTGTTCTTCCATTAAAAGACTTACTATAGAAACTAAACTATGTGTTTCTATAAATGAAGACCCGAAAGAAGTTTTCTACACAATATAGTAAATTTTTGTTGCTTCAGTTAAAAAGAAAAAAAAAAAAAACCTTTAAAAATTACTGGGCATTATTTTATTTTTTTTTTCTTTTTTTGGCTCTTATCTCATAGGAAGCATAGAGGCTAAGTATAATTTTTCTCAGTGCCAAAATCTTTGTCACCTTTAGTAATGCCAGTATTTTACTCTGAAACTCAGGGTAAAATGAAACTGGTCTGTCTGTTCAGCTGATTGGTAAATGGATGCCAACAACCTAAAATATTTCTAATGTGAAAGAAAAATAGCATTTGGTTTTCTCTTACAAAGGCATGTATCCATGTGATAGTTTATCTGACTTTCAAAAACCTAAGTCTTAGCTGGATGTTGATATTACTTCCATATTTTCAAAGCAAGGTATAACATTACTTGGTTCACAATATTGACACCAATTGTCAGGATGCTAACAGGAAGGATGGTGATGTCTAATGCTAATGCCTTTGGTATAACTAGTAAATGTCAGTCTCTGCTATTGTTATTTCGTGTGTCTTTTCCCTATCCAAACAGAGGTGTTCTTTGAAGATACTCTATAAAACAGATTTGTTAGGAAATACCCTGGGTCTGTTTATCACATATTTTTATAGGAAGTTCTGAAAGGAAGACATCAGAACTCTTGCACTGGATTTACAACCAGAATAAGGATAGCAGTTTTAAAGGAGGTAGTTGCAAACATATGGGCTTTTAGAGTTCCTGTTCCTGCAGGCAATTTAAAAAAGTCTTGTAGCTATTCACGTTAGAGTAGACTCAAATTGAAGCTGAGCACTGTTGACACTCTTTTAAGATGCAAACAAACCATTCTAAACAGCAGGAGATAAAAATACAGTCATGTCCTGGCTGTACTGTACTCTTAATTTTCCGGTTGGCTGTTTACCATTGACTAATTAGGTAATCCAGAGGAAGTCTGTATAGAGTTCTTTGTGTTGCATCTAATTGGAGGGGATGGCAGAGGGTTGTCTGTGAGTAAAGTCAAAAGTTCAGTGCTTAGAATATATGGAGAATTTGTCTCATTGATATTTTGGATTTTTAACTCAGCAGAGATATAATCCTATCATTTTACCCCTCTGACAAAATATAGAAGATACAATGGAAAACTACATTATCTGTTATTTTGAACAATTTATGATGTGTAAGGTTGTTTGCCAAGGAGTTGATAGTATTTTCTGCAATAAACTGATTAATTTGCTCCTAGAAAAAGCATTTATTGCATTACAGTTCTAAATTTATTGCATTGCAGTTCTAAATTTAGAAGCATGTTAGACAAGTGAAAGGAATTGAAAACTGAAAAAGGTGATCCAGGTGCTGCCATAACATTGTACAGATTTGGACACTAAATTGCTTTTATAACATGGGAAGAGCAAAGAAAATAATCTATAATATTTTATCTATTTTTCTGTCAATTATGCTTGATACTTCACAAAACTCATGTTAACATTTAGTATGTTTGCTTAGCAATATAACACATCTGCTACTGCATCTATTTTGTGCATCAGTTCTCTATAGCATGCTGGTTCCAGGGTGCTATGTTTTATTTGTTGGCACACGTGGTTACTGTGTTAAGTATACAAGAAAAATTAAACTGTGTCTGGCATATTCCTGGAAGTTTAAAGGTAGAAAAACGTTATTCTAATTTTTTTCTTCTCCTTCCTTTTTTTCCATGAGCTGCCAAAAAAGTTTTAATTGAACTTCATCAGTTTTTCTACTCCTAATAACTTTTGAAATACATTTTCAGCCAGCTGAATTGCATGTTCAGTTTTTTTGCTTGATTTCTTTTTTTTCTTTTAAGATAATGGGGTATTTTTGAAAAATGTTATGATTTCTATGAATTTCTGTTAAGTCTTGTTTGGCCCTAACAATAGTGGTCTTTTGAGAAGGGTATAGAACTTATGCCAGATACCAAATGCATGAAGTAAGATAACTACTCTACATCAGTAATAAGGATGCACAGTTATTTAAAAAAATAATATGTGCAACATCAGCTTCAGTTTCCATTGGGAGGATAGGAAAGATGACCAAAAGAATAGATGTGTTGGCTAGCATGCTCAACAAATACTTGGTTGCACAGTGATTCTCAAGTACCATGAAGGTTATTTTTCATAATGTTCCAGGTCCATCTTCTTAGATTTTTTTCATGTTGATCTTGTTTCTTCATCAAATCTCATGCTCGCAGCTTGGGTTTTTTTATTTTGGTTTCCAAACCTTTTTCCTTTGACCATTTAAATGTCAATATCTCGGTCTTGCCTATTACCTCCTCTGCTGGCCATGTCATTCAGGCCCTCTTAGACCTCTTAGCTTGCCATTTAGTTTATGTTCGTTTTGGTTTGACAGCTCCTAGTTCCCTGCCTGAATTCCCTGTTGGTATGTCTCTCTTCTGTTTTACCTCTTCATCCTTGTAGACTCTTCTGTATCCAACCATTCCCAATTTCCACTCTTTCAAAATCCATATACACACTTTTGCATTATCAGATCTTTCCTCTTCTTTGTATCCGAGAACATAAGGGGCAGCTCTACTCTTGGTCCTAACAGATGTACAAGTAGAGAAATACAGTTATCCAGGGGTTATGTACAAATACCATATGTTTATCAACTTTATGCCAACATGTAAATTAATATTTTTCAGGGCACTCTTGGATAGACTTTGTTGCACTCCAAATCTTGCTGTCAATAATAAAGGAAACACAACTGATATTAAAAGCCAAGGCTTTGTTGCCAATATAGTTGAAATCTTAACAGTCTTATCAGAGAATTATTGTAAGTACAGATGTAATTATTAAAGACCAGGAAAAAGACTTTTTTCTCATAAAATCACAATAATAATAATCAGTTAGAATTGTTATACACACACTTCCCACTACCTACCTTTTTCTCTGGCATTATGTTCACCCTTCTGTTCCTTTCTGGGTCTTATCATTGATACCACTACCCTTCCTTATTCAGGGGCAGTTGACTGCAAGTCATTGGTGTCCCAAGTTCTTTGCTGGAAAAAGTTGGATGTTGGTGGAGTTTCTTCTTTTTATGTCCTCTAAGGGTTACTTGGGATTATTTTTGTGTTTTCCAGCTTCCCCACACTGCTTCTGAATTCTCCCTATATAATGTTTTATTTAGGTTACATGCTTGTTCTTTCTTCTCCTTGTCCTACAGCCACTTTTTCCCAGCTCCCCAGTATTCTTTTCTTTACCTGACCTCTGGCTTGTAGGTCTACTATTCCCAGGGACAGCATGTCCCCTTATTCTTATCATTCTACTCTTGTATCCTGAACATGTGTCCCTACTTTTCAAGGTGCCTCTTATCATGCCAGACTTGTATTCCTCTGCAGTGTGCATTATTTATAAATATTTAATTCTGCATAGAATTACTGCATTTTTCCACACTTGGTTTATAATTCAAGAAGAAAAGCAAAAGTTAAGGAAATTAGGCATACCTATATAGTGTGTGTGTGTGGCGGGGTCATTTAAGTTACTATGACTAGTTAAAATCTAGTTAAAAACAGAGGTTGAGTCAGGTCAACAGCAGTTCATAAAAAAATCCAACAAGCCTCATTCCTGAGGCCTTGCAAACTGAGGACAATGCCTACAGAGTTTAAAATCTGGGTCAAAATCTGATTTGGAACAAAGGAATCTTTTTTAAGCTTCAGTAAAATTGTAGAGGGGACAAAAAAAAGAGAAAGAGAAAACACTTACTGTCTTCCTTAAGGTTTTGTTGGATGATTTCAGAAGCAATATTCCCATCACAAATTCCTTAGAAACACCTTTGTTTTAGTGAGCCACTTCATTGAAATTTATTTTACAGTGCAAAAGCCAGATTGTATCAGGAAATATGTCTACAATGCTACAAATTAAGTGGTGCTCATGGGTGATTTTTTTTTGACTTTTGGGACAAATATCTCTCTAAGGTAGTTTTCCGTATCAGTGCTGTGACAGTGTTCAAATTTTGCATCTAATATGGAGAAAGAATAGCAACCAGATCCCAACAAAATTTTCTGTGCTTGCATTACTTGTGAATCAGATTTACTCTGTACAAGAGTAACTGGGTATTCTGTTTCATTTTGTATCCAGTTCTTTGTTTATATCTCTGTAGTATTCTATACAAAGCAAAACATTAGTCCCCAGCTCATCCTGAGACTGTTGGCACTCAAGCAGCACAATATATACTATTTTTAATCATCACAGTACTTTGGATACCTTCTGCATTGCACGCATAGGTCTCTTGATAACAGCAGCACTTCTCCTAGTGTGAGTTGGGTTTGGTTTGTGTTGCTCAAATGATGAATTTAATCCAAGACTGCATTCCTGGACTGGAATTTAATATTATAGGCTTGAAAATAATTATTTTTCAATCAACTAGAGCAATGTTTTTTTTTTTCTTGAAGAGACAATCTGATAGACCAACTCTTATTTTTAAAGAGTGTTTTTATCATTTTGGTACATCAGATATGGAAAGAATTTTTTACCATAATAAGCAATAAGTAGGGTGAGGTAATTTTGTTCATTTATTAATAAAGATGAAATTTTTCTGAAACAAATTGCAGTGTTCAAAACTAAAAAGCTCTGAACACATTTTCTCTAGTGAGTGATGAGCTGTGTTTTCTGCTCACATTTCTTTCTGTGGAATACAGAAAGGATTTTTTTTTCTAGCTACATTTCAAACACTGTTAAGTCAGTAAGTAAGATCATGCTTCTGCCAGCCTTCATAAATGATTAAATGTGTATTTTATAGACCTCCAAATCTGGAGGCTTGAAATACTTTTCTTGTTGAGTTTTTTTTTTATTATTTTTTTTTTCATTCACTCTTAACCAAGTGTTTCAGTAGACAATGTTACTGAGACCTACTCTGAACTGCTTCAAAGACTTGGTTGGTCAGATCTGGATCACTGATGTCAATCTACAAAACAGCAGTTCTTGAAAACTGGGAAGGCCCAGGTTCATATTTGAATAGTAAATTTTGTCTATAATGGCTACTTTTCCTAATCATACATCTCCTGTATTGATGACATTTCTTTTCTAGCTGTTTCTTTTCTAATGAAAACACTCCAGAGTTTTGTCATGACATGTTAGTGTTACAATAATTACTTTACACCATGGAGTATCCTTTACTGTAGATTATAAGCACTACATAATGCAAATAATAAATAATGGTATGAACAACCTGGAAGATTTTGGAGCTGAACATTTACTAATCTGCCTTAACCTTCAGTAAAATGTATTCCACTGTGACCCAAATAAAAAGAGAGCTTTTTCAGGTCAGTATTGGTTATTTGTAATAAACTAATATATTTTGCAGGAGAGCATGTCATACTTCACCAACCTTCTTTTTACTCAGATAAGTTTTGTTTTCTCTGAAGACCTTAGAAAGCATAAGTAGTCTCTCTGAACTCTCATTTGTATTAAGGACAAGTTAGAAAACTGGTTGCTCAGACTTTTGCTTCTTTATACTAACAAGTCTTTCCTTTGTTAAGTTCATTCTGGAGATGCTTTTGCAATTTCAGAGGTGTAAAGTTACCTGTATTATCTTCATCAAATGAAAGTGTCAAGACTTACTTGAAATTAAAGGCTGAAAAGTGGTTATCTTGCAGCACTGCAATGGATTGCTAAACATTAATTATAGATGAAGACCTTGAACCACTTGAGTAAATGACATTAAAGACAGCTGCTGTCAGAAGCTAGCTCAGGAGTGCCAAATTCTATTTATGATGGCATGCCATAAGGATATATGAGCAAACCAGTAGTGACAATCAGTTCTGTTTCTCAAAAACAGATTACATGAGAGCCTGGTCTTAAGGACAGCAGTTACTTAAAGAGGAAAAAAAAATCCACAATTGAAATAATAACTTTTTGTTCTCTCCGAATAGAGAGGAACATTAAAGCTTGTTAATTGATTGTAGAAGAAAAGTGAAATTAGGTGTTCAATGTGATTAACACATGCTGACTTTGCCTTACTGAAATGTTTACTTATGAGTCCAGCACTGCTGTCACAGACAAAATGAGTCTATTTGTCTTACTTTAGTCTCTGAAGGACTGTTTCCAGCATTAGGGAGATACTGTGTGTATTTACATTAGCATATATACACACTGTCAAAGGAGTTGGCTTTTCAGGATTAAAGAAAACAGATTAGAAGTTGACAGATATTATCGTCATGGTGAATGATCATATCTGGTTGTAACATAGCTCAACAGCTCTATAATCCTAGATTGAAAAAATATGTGTTGTAAACCAGCAAGCAATTGCATTACCATTTTCTAAAGGAGTGTAAGCTTGGTTCTGGCTTTCAAGACAGCTGCAGTTCCTATTGAATTTATGCTACTGAGAGCAGGGTTAGGTGTCCTATTATGAAAGCAGGTTCTTCATATTGACATGTGATCAGTGATACAAATGAAACACCACTTTGAGTTATCCACATCTAAGCTTATGGTTCAAACAATTCACTCAAAGTTCTTATTGACTAGGTTGGCTTGTTGCATGATGGATTTGATGCATGATTGTAGGGGCCATTACAGCTGTGTAGCAGAATGGGACAAATTCTTGGAGTAGAACATATGCTGCATCTTAGAATAATCTTACAAGATTCTTCCTACAGTTCTTCAAGAAGCAGTGTGCTAGACATAGAAAAATTAGTCTCAAATTGCAGAAATTTTCAACAAAGTTTCGAGAGTGAGAAGACATCACTGATCTCATCTTTCATTGCAAATCTTTCATCACTCATCGTGCATGCAAATCCTCTTTAGTCTATCGTGACCTTAGCCTTGATTTATTTGGATAGTATTGCTTAATATTTTCTTATTGCCTTCTTGCTGATTTTTTAGTGCTTTTCAAAAAAACTTTGAACCAAGACTGTGCATGGTGGTCTTATCTGGTAAATAGAAAATCACATTATGGAGATAGATAGCAAAATGCATTGCAGAAGCCAGAAAGAGCAGAGTGTAATATGGAAATTAATATTTTTATAGTCTGTGTTTTTCAGTACTTATATTGCCTATACTGCACCAAAATACACCTGAAGTGTGTCTAAAAACATTTTTAGTAACAATTTCTTTGTATGGGTGGCAAATCAAATTTACTGCAGTTCTGTCACAGATTTCACAAGAATTCATTTAGTTTATTTCAAACCTCTTGTGGTGTACAGATCACTTGGGAAAATACCACCTTTTAAATTTGAAATTTCAGACAAGGAACTCTTCTGTGTGTAAAAGCCTGCACTCAGAACTTGTGACACTGATTTTTGCATGACACTTACAGGACTTGTTATATTCATAAATACTAGCATTGTCAGCTACTTAAGATTGATATGCTTAAAGAATAGTTAAATATGGACAGATTTAGGGTAGAATGTGGAGGATGAATATGCCTTTATTATAACTTCTATATATGTAGAATATATATAGTATATATATATACACTATAAATAGTAGAAAAAATGGTGCATGGTATAGAAATTATAAATTAGTTTCAAAAATTCGTAGATGTGTTTAGATTTATACATCTGATTGCCCAGAAGGTCTCAAATAAATATTCAGAAAATCAACATATCTGCTTATATTGAATGTACCAGAACAGTCAGGTAACAAATATTCTCCCCAAAATTATCAGTGTTCCTCAGGTTTATATTCAGCATGTGGGCACCTTAGTCTGGGAGACAGAGGCAGCATTATATTGTATATTATGACACTGAATAATATATTCTGTACTAGACATGGGGAGAAAATCCACACACAAGCCACAGAATTTTTAATCTGAAAGAGTCCATGAATTTTTAAGAAAATTAATGTATTTGCAGAAATCAACTACTGCAGAATTTTCTAATCAAGAAAGGCAATAAATTCATCATGATTTACTCATTTTAAATAACATAGCTAACAAATAAGTTTTGTCAATAGGCTGAAGACACAGAAATTGCTATTATGTTGAAGTTTACACATTAAGCATATGTCTTATGTACTGACAGGGCAACAAAAAGAGTCCCAAAAGTATCAATTTAAAATTAAAATAGCTAAATATTAATAGCTACATTTCTGGGTTTTTTTTAGTCTTGGAGAATGGGGGGTTTTACTTAATCACTCCAAGAAAAGAAATTCACCATTTTATTTTGGATGATTGTCTATATATGTCAATATATGTCTATAAAATTAAAATTAAAATTAGATATTTTAAATGCAATAGTCTTTAAGGGAAAAAAAATTAAAATCCCACGACATTCAGTGGACAATTAAACAAAGATCTGAAGTAGTGAACTAAGTAGCATAAGGGAAGTCCAGACAGACTACAGAAACAACACACCAGGAAAATGCATACACTGTTTAGTGTGTAAGGTATAAGAATAAAAGTTCACTGAAACCACTCAGTAGACATACTACATCCTGCTTATTGAAACTACACTCAGTGCTGAAAAGTATAAAGTTTTGATGAATAAAGCAGTCATGACCAAACATAGTATCAAATTCAGGCATTCTAGGGAAATCTGTCTTCAATAATTTTCATTCATTCATTGCTCTTCAAAAGATCAGAAAATAATTCCCAACTGTCCATTTCAATAATATTTAGCACCAAAATATGTGTGCTAAGTACCAGTCTCAAGACATTTTCCTTGTAAGTTATGCTGACATATTTGTGTTTATTCAGATTCCTTTTTTAATTTCTTATTTTTTTATGGTGATAGTATTTATTTTAACAGACTAAAACTAAAATATTCAGGGTATTTGCACAAAGAAACAATGCACAACATGATCAGAATTATCTGGTTCTGGTCAAGATACACATTAAAAAACATTAAATTAGAACAGCTGAATGAGTCTTCTAAGGCAAGTATTTTCATCATCATCATCATCAAGCTGCTTACCTAGAGCAAACACTAAATAGGAAAACGGTTTAAAAATGTTTGTGTTCTTTTGGTTTTCATTCAGTATTAAATGAATCTATTCAAATAGTAAAGTTTAAAAATATACATGTGACTCTAGCAGTCAGTATATTCTGGGCTTGATCCCTTAAGGCATTGAGAATTTTACCCAGATTTTGAAAACTCCTTCAGTTCAGTTACCCTTGATCACAGGAAAGATTCCACAAGATCTGAAGCTCTCTGTCCTGCTTCTTGTATTGATTTACCCTAGCTCAAAGAATAACCTAAAAGCTACTCTGTGTATACAGTCTTTACTCCCATCTGATTTTTATTGATGTAAGTGTAAAGACAGCTGGGGCCCAGCATGCTACAAACACCAGTGGGCTCCTTTCAACTCCAGTTGCACATTCCTGCATATGCAGCACCCTTCTTAGGTGACAGCAGACATAGACAGGCTGTATTTGATAAGAAAAACCCTGTCAAGGCCATATTTAAATGCTGCATATTGGTGCAGTACAGGCCCTGAAGATTTCTCTTCACTCTCATAATCTGAAGCTCATGAGTTCAATCCTCACATGGGGCACCAGTTATAGGTGTTTGCCCCTCTCGTTGGGTCCCACAGGGGGCTCCCCTGTTGGGGGAACCCCTCCTGTAGCAGTTCTGTGCCAGGAAAGAGAGATGCGCGGGACTTTTTCAGTCTTCAGCTTGTTGTTTATTGTTATCTTATCAAAAGTTTCAGCACGCCGTCTACACCAGACTTGCGCACAGGAAAAGCACCACAAAATGGCTACAAGATGTACAGTTTCAAGGTCTTTTAAAGCTGTTTCATCCAATTAACTCTTAAAACATGCTTTATTTCCACTTTTCTACCAATAACTCATCCCTTGTCTGTCCATGTAACCTAAGACCGTGTCTTTCCTTGACCAATGACCCTGTGCCACCAACACTGCAGAAAATGGAGTACATGAAGAAGAAGGAGAAGCTTGAGACAGCGCCCAAAATCCTCTGTCTTGCTTCCTATCTATGTCCGTACTAAAAACTCGCAAAACCTAAATTTCTCACCTAGTGACAAATTACACCATTCTCTATTATCTATTTCACGCTCTGGTAGATTCTAGTCTATCTCAAAGTCTTGGAAGCTTTCTCCATGGGTGAAGGTCAAAGTCAGTGCTTCTCTGGGGGCCAGGATCCCTCAGAGCAGACAGAGAAATATTCCCTGTGCCCTGGGTTCCAACAAAGCACTAGATGAGAATGAAAGAGTGATAAAATATTTATAGTGGGTAATGTCTAGAGATTCAATTTATACATTATTTTATTTAGCAGGACTTTGGAAAGCAATTGATAGTCAGATAGGCTCTGGAGGGCGGCTTATATGACTGTCTTAAGTATCCAACACATCAACAGAGCAGATTTTATTCTTTCAGTTTTTTAGGCTCTTTGACCACAAAAATATCTGGGAAAGTGGAATAAGACCATCTTAAAATACCCACAAAATTTATAGAAGCAAGATAATTCATTTTCCTGGCATATCTCCTTAGTCATTGCTAAGTAAATGGAGTCATGCCATGCCAATATTTTCATTATAGCAAAGACTTGAGTGCTGGAGACAGGGTTGTCAAAGTCAATTTGCACTGAATCTCAGTTAGTCTTTGCCACTCTTGTTTGTCAAACAGAGAAAGTCCTGTATTTTCCATAGACTAAAGTGGAAAAAAAATTGAGTAGGACAAACAAGACAGCTGAAGCCTTTGTGCTGGTGATGGAGAGCACTTGGCAGTGCTGTGTGTTGTTACTTTCATATGAGAGGACAGGAAAACAACCAATCCTTAGTAACAGTTATTGCAGTCACAATCTCTGAATTTACTCTAAAAATGGGTGCCTTCATGTAGGAAAATCAGCCCTGCAGTTTGCTATTCCCAAAGGCTCAGTTTGCAGAGGACTTTTAGAACAGCATCCAAAAGTATGAAGCCAGTAGCTAAGCTGAGGCAGCCACCAAAAATTGTTCTAAAAAAAGGTGATGGAAAAAGTTTCTTTCCCTGGGTTTCCCAGCTACAGTGAAGGTAGGCATCTCACAAAAGCAGTTTATTTCTTTTTTTTTTTTTTTTTAGTAAATAAGAGAAAAAAAACCTGAAATATCTGCTCCTTGGTTGCAGCCAGCAGCTGTGAAATCTGGTTTCATGGCCCTTCCCTTTGAATGCCTATTTGAAGACTGAATTGAGAATGAGATCTCTTGTATTAACACACTCAGTCCCAGCCATTAGTGCTTGCTGGAGATTTCTCTAATGTCTTCTTGTCATACTAGACTTGTTGTAAATAACAGTCAATGAAGCAGGACCTGTCTCTGTCTCTGGAACTTCATTAATTTCATAAAGATTCCACCATTATTCTTTTGAGCGTAGTGTGTTAGAGAACATAAATTAAATGAATAGATATTTCAGCTGACACTGACATGCAAAACCTGACTAGAAATTTTTCAGTATTTGTACAGGGAGGCTTTGAATAGCTTGATGGTTTCAAGAACTGGGATGTCATGGAGGGTTTTTAATCCTGGTTTTAAGCAATTTATTGAACCCAGTACATAATGTTAGCTCTTGTATAATAAAGGATTAGGATGTTATTTTTATAAATCAATAGTTCTCACTTAACCCTTTTTACTACTCATGACTTTTATATACCTCGGTTTTATCTACTCTCACTTATCTAATTTCAAGGCTGAAAAGCCCTAGACTATGTAGGCATTTTCCTCCAGGAAATTGTTCTCTACTTTTAATCATCCTGTCATCGTTCAATGCCTCTGCAGTTTTGTCATAATCTTTTAGGATGTGGGCACAGGGTGAAGTTCAGGACAAAACTGGATATGATGTTACTGATATGAGTCCCCAAGTTATATAGTGAAAAAAAGAAGAATTTCTGCCTTATCTGTTTCTTTCCCACTAATTGCTAGTGCTGGGGATTGTGCTGGGGATTTTTTTTTTTTTTTTTTTTTTTTTTTTTTTGAGATTAATAGCAAGCTGATATTTTCAGTGGATTGTCTGTTAGCACTTCAAGGAGGTGTGATTTTGTTGATGGGAAGGTTATTTGGGGGTTTAGGTTTTTTTTGGCAGGGGGAATGTTATATGCAGTATGATTTAGCTGTCTGTACCTGTGGCTACTGTTTCAGTTTGAAGCACAAGATAGTAGTTTCTTCCTAAATCTTAACTGAATAAAAAAAAGATAACCATCTTTTAGATTTCAGCAAGGTTTTTAACTACTTTAGTATTTTCAAATGCTAATCATCTTCATGAATTTGCTTTAGTAACACCTTTAGCACATACATATGAATACTCTTAGTGCATTTTTCTTGAAGTGAAAAATCCTGCATATCAGGAGTGCTTCAGTCTTGATCTCTGTTCTGTGTTCAGTCTGGCCTTGGAGACAAACTTTTAGTTTCATCACATTTTAGTAGGAACAGCAATCTCTTCATCAGAGTAAGCGCTCCAGTGTCTGGCAACCTATCATGTGTGAAATGAGAATTCTTTTAGTTCTCAAAACAGTCTGTCTGCACTTGAATCTTCTTTCAACTTCGCCTTTAAAATTGCATCATCTTTAAGAAAAGCCATGGTAATATGCAACTGCTTTGAGAAAGTGAGGAAGAGACATAGACACCCAGTTCCACTGGTTTGCTGCATACAGGTCTGGAAAAAAATGCCCAGGACCCATCTGTGCTGAAGCATTTCCTATTTCAGTGGGCATCTCTACCAGAAACTTGTTTTTGCAAACAAGGGAATCACATTTTTCATAGTTTCTGACTACACTTCCTAAGGACCACACCTTTTTGATTCTCAGCAAAAAATCCTTGTTTTGATGTTCTTTTCAGACTGGGATGTGAAATTAGGTTTATGGACAAAAATGTGTTATGTTCTTTTGACAGTTTGAAGCCTGTTATATTGACAGAAACCACATACTAGCAAGGGACAGAGACACTTCAAAATTCAGTGAAATAAAAGTTCCAATTTGTCCATATTTGTCATTATATTTCCTAAGGGATTCCTAATCTATTTTAGGCTTAAAATAGATTAAGTGTAATTATTTTAATAAACACTTTTATAAACTTGCCTGTGTAGTTATTAAAATAAACACATTTATAAACTTGCTTTTACTGAGATGTATTCCTCTTACAAACCAAAAGGTGATCATCTTGCTTCAGTTAATTTGTTTCTTTCATTTGGATAGTAGCCACAGTCTCATGAATTTTTTCATGATCTCTTGAAGGGTCTTATTGCTTAGATTTTATTCTCAGAAGAATAAACTACTCCAGATTGGAGAGTGCTAACCAGCTATGTATTTCCTTTCTAGCTATTCCTATTCCTTTGAAATTTTTTGGGCTCTGTTTTTTCAGGGTTTTTTAATATGATTTGCTCTGTTTTGGGTTTGTTTTGTTTTTTTTTTTTTTGTGGGGGAGTGTACAAAGGGGAGTGGGTTTCTTAATCAACTACCACTGCTGATAGTTCTATTTCTTATTGTTTCTAGTCTTCTTATTGTTTTCTGGCTAAGCTCAGTAGAGCTAAAAGAAGTTGTAGAGGTGCAGAGGTTGAGCAGACTGCTCAGTGGTGTAGTATGGTGAAGAAAAAGTTCTTAATGAGAAAGATTCTAGCTGCAAAACAGAAACACTAGAGTTGAAAAAAGCACATGCTTTACTGAAGGTCTGGTGCCATCCATCATCTGTTCACCATTACCCTGTTCTCACTGGGAAGTGCTGAATTCCTAAACTGAGCTGCCACGTCCCATTGTTTGGGGTTTTTTAATACACTACTAATGTGAGGAGTAGGCATGCCTGTAGATATGCCATGTGACAATTACCTTTGTTAAAGTTTTTCATGGCTGATTTTTTTTTCATCTTTAGAATGACCCAACAGATATTTTAAGTTGTTCTTTTACTCCCATGGATTTTCTGTAGTTTATGATAGTGATAAGAAGCACACAGAAACCAGATTGCTTGCTACTGTATTCCAAAAGCAGTCCAAAGAATCAGGTCCTTTAAGGGCATGCCTTTCCTGATTTAGCAAACATCTGGATGGATTGCCTGGCACTGATGCCTTCTGACATGAAACATCCTTCATCTTTGCTACTAATGGCATCTGGACTCTTCCAGCTGCCAAAGTGTGTTAGGAATTGTTTGCTTCAAGTGCTAGCTGAAATAGTCTAGATGATCTTATTATGGTAGCAAGAAATGTTCCCGGGCTATGCTTGAAGTTAATAGCACAGGAGAATTTTCACCATATCTCACCAGTGCACATTTTTGTTGCTCCTGCTCTAATTTATAATAGGTAGAGCCTTATGGAAAGCTAGGTCAGGTGCTACAATACTTCACCTGCCTTCTATTTTATATGGGAAAAAGTCAGGAGTAGCTCTGTCCCATGAAGAATACCAAGAGTGAAGCTCTAGAGTTTCACTTTTGGTAAATATCCTCAACTTCTTGGGAATTGTTTTGTTACCAGACATCTGGTGCTACATCTTTGACTATCCATCCTCTTAATCTGAGAACCCTAAACTAGGGATAAAATATTGAACTTAATTTTTTTATTCACATCAATGGGACTTAATTTTATAAGGAAATAGAAAATTGAACATAATGGGGAAGTAAAACAGTCCAAAAGGTTTGAAGTAAAAATACAGTGAGCCTGATGGCCGTTGAGATTAAACAGTCAGGATTTAAAACACGTTTGAAATCCTGCCTTAGCCTTTGAACCTCTGCAAGCTCTAAAGGTACTAGTATGACTGAGATTAAGTGCTCTTGCTAGAAGGTATGAAGATAGTGGAGCCAGTTTAATTGCAGCAGCCAATGTACAATCCCACTCCCACTTCCTCTATAGAAATGAAACAGTCCATCAGGTAAGGCTGAGTTCAATGTAGGCCTTCTCTGATATGTAGTCAGTGCAGTAAGGGCCTTTAGATAATTGTAGCAGGCAGCCAATTCATCTTGATACACAGTGTGTAGGAGAAAAAAAAAATCAGCTTTAAATGTCCATCTGGGTTTTGGAAAGTAGACGTTTCATGATGTGTCAGACTGCTGTGTGACTAAGTAGGTCATCAGTGTCAGAACACATAGAATTTCAATTCTGGAAATGTTTTTGAAAAATATCATGCATCTCTAACAGTGGAGAGTTTTTCAGTTCTTTTTTGGTAGCTGTCTATTTTCTGGTTTTGTTTTTACACAATCATTGTTTCTGTGCAGTGGGAACCAGAAAGGGGAAAGGAAGTCAGTTGAAACTGGTTTCTCAATAAGCAGCAAAATGTATCCTACTGCATACGCTTGTGCCATTATATTTTTCAAAACTGTTAGATTCATATTTTTAAACTGAGCTCAGAGGACAGTTTTTTTCTTTGGGAAGAGGTTGCTTTCTTTTATTTGTACTTTAGTTTTAAATCATTATCCCCTTTTGTTAAACTGTTTGAGAAATTTTGAATTTGCAAGGTCATGCATGTAAATCATCTTCATACCCAATATTTCACTAATTTATCTTCAGAAATAGTTTGGTGAGTTTTGTGCCAAAAAACCCCAAACCAACCAACAAAAAAACAAAAATCCTCAACCAGTAAAACCATTTCAGTGGGAGTTTTATGCTTCAAAGAAGATCTTATACATGCTGCATAGGCACATACCTATTAACTCACTATTAATGTGACAAAGTTTTTTAACCCACTTTCTTTTCCTTTCCTAAATTCTCCCAGAAGGTGGACTAATAACAAAAAGAAATATTACGGTTTCAAGCTCTAGATATTCCCATAGAGAAGTAGACAGATTTTAGTAAGAAAGACTAAAAGACTCATTCTTTGCTGAAAACAGATATTAAAACTCAAAACCACAAAGTTTATTTTAAGGTGGTTGCTGCTAGTTATTCTTGCTGTTCATACAGTTACTATATGGCAGTGTGGCAGCTCATTGGCAGAAGTCAACTGTTGTTTTTAGTAATATTGCCACAGTATTACCTTTGTCACTGAATAAGAAAGGGGAAAAAAAACCCCTAATGATAGGGTTGCTTTCCTTCCCAAATAAAATGCATCTCTACAGAAAAGGATATTTTTACAAATCTGCTTACAACAATACTAGGAAGTATTAATCATGAAATTAAATTATTAAATATCAATTACAGAAAAACAACATAAATATTTCACAGCTATATTTGTGATATAACATTTGCAGGTGCAATAACAGTCGCAGGTGCAACTAATGAATGCAATTACAACATGGACATTTAGGTAATTTAAATGTGAAGATAATTGGATAATTTCCTGTTCTAATAAATTAATATTAACAGGAAGGAATTGTAGAGAAAGAAATGTGTAACTTGAAAGCTTTTAGTGTTAATTCAAGTGGTAGTTCTTTACTAGCAAAACATTATCATCAGTGAGGCTTTTGATCATGTAAGCCTGTTTTGACATAACTTCAGTGACTTCATTGTATATAGGAAGAGAGATAGGTACTAAATGCAATATTTGTAAGGACAGCTTGATTTCCAATCCATATTCTATTAGTGTTTCTTAAAATGGGGATTTAAAACCTTTGAGGTGTCTAGAGTGATGTCTCTGGTAATTGTTATTTAAAGACTGGGCTGTTTTTCTTTGGTTAGTTGGTTGGGGTTTTTTGCAGGGGAGGAGAGGCATGTGCTTATTTTGGGATATTGTATTCTTTTTTAAAAGGTAATAACTGAATCTTTCTAAGAGAGTCAGTTCTCCTGCTTTCTGTCTAGAAATGATCCTACTTGACAACTATAAAAAGTAAGAAGTCGAACATATGTTTTTCTTGCTTGTTTTTTTTTTTCCTTCCAACTCAAGCAACAGTTTTAATACTACACTGATGTTTTGGGTAATTTTTTCCAAATTTGGTAAAGAGAAAAGTGGTAAAAAGTACAACAAAGAGAGATAACATAAATTCTGTTCAGGCTAGCAACATTAACAGGGAACAAAGTCCCCTTAAATAATTTTTAGTCCCAGTATGAGAAAGATATATGCAACTGTGAGAAGAAAAACATGCAAAAACTCAAGTTTTCATTCATTTCCATTTACCAGTGGTGTTAGTATGCTTTCTTTGTTTTCTAACAGTCAATGTGTCTGAGTTAGTAGAATCGGGAAGAGACAAATCATCTCTCATAGCCTAATTCTTCTTGATAATAGGAAATAAAGATCTGGAAACACATGAAACAAAACCACTAAAAAATTCAATCATTTTAAGTCTCATATTTTCTGGTAAAGTGTTGGAATATTAACATAAAATAGAACAATATTTAATCTACTAGATAAAAATTCTATATAATAACATTAGCAAGTATTTTATTTGCCAAGAAAAATGTGATTTAATAAATCTTTATTATTCTACTGGATATAAGGTGATATGAGATTCCCCAGATAATTTCCATCTCCTTGGGGAGTCTTGGATCTTCAACCCTTGCACGGAAGGAAAGGCAGGAGACAGCTGGGTTGTTAAGACTGCTGGAAGCATGTCATGTGCTGTTTTCTGTAAATTGTTGTCTACAACTGGAAACATGAAGATGCATTGATATAATGTTATAATCACAATAAGCATATTTTATATACACTGTTGTAAAATTTGTTATGCTTCAATTGGCATCTGAATTATAAAAGTTTTCAAGTTGGCAACACAGTGGAAGATTAAAAGTCATCTTGTCTACATTGTTCCTGTTATAATAAAAATGTCCACTTGTTAGGCTTTTGAACTTCCTCCATCTTTTAACAAAACTAAATATTTCTCTTTGAGTTTAATCTGCTTCCATATATTTTGCATCTGCTTTGTGTTTCAGTGCTCATGTGTTAAAGCTGTACATTGTAGGTGGAATAGAAATGCCTTCATTAATACTTATGTTCAATAAATGGAAATATATTGCTCAGATTTTTAAGTACTCTGTTCTGGATTTCATGCATCTTCTTCTGAAGTTGGACACATTAATAACAATTATGAGACCTAACCAAAACTAACCCTGATTTTAGTGCAGAGTTAAACAAGTAGTCATTCTGAGGTTCCTCCATTCCATCCTTTGTTATTCTGTGAGTCAGTTCTCTGAAAATCCCAAAAAATGGAATCCAAAAATAAATTTACTGCTATGCAGCCAGTTACTGACCCTTGCTTATTGAGGATTTTAATGACCAAGCTCTTGATACCATGATAAAATCAGAATTTCAAGAACATAATAAAAAAAGATGGAAAGAAATAAAGGAATTCATCTCCATTAAAAATGGATTTTAAAAAGAAACTTGAAGGGCACATCTTGGGAACAAAATAGATGGTTTGAATAATTTATAATCTCTCAAATATTAAACAGGAGCAGTCTTGAGCAGTGCTGTCTTTGTGGTTTGAATGTGATTTTACAAGTGCCAGCAGATTTTTAGGTTCTTTTAACTTTTACATAGAACAAATTTTGATCAAGCGGGTGTACTCAGACGCTTCCATACTGCTCTATCAATAGTAAATATCAAGATACTGAGACTGTCTGTAGAATATGGTGTGTGATTTGTTTTGTTTCCAAGACATGTCTTCTACAAAAAGCTTTCTATTTTGAAGTCAGTAGTACCAAACAAGTTAGATGTTTCATTTGAACTGCCGTTGAATTTTCCACTCCTTATTGAGTTCACATTCTTGCCTATCTGAGCAAAGACTATCAATCAAAACTCCAGAATAGTTAAAGGAGACAAAGAAGTCAACAGCTATAAGACTGCTTTTCCTGCTAGAGTATTATGACACAGTTTATGAATCAAGCAGACTGTCTGATCAGTAGATTATCTAATTTTTCTAAGTAGCAGAAAATTGAGTGCTTGCTGCACAAACCTTGGATCACTGACAGAGCACAAAAGCAGAGATCTTTGCAGGAAGTGATAAAATCACTGCTACAAAACATATCTCAGATATGTTCCAAAAGATAAGTGTTATGAATTGAGGGGACAGTAAATCCCCCCTTTCAGTGTTTATCAACAGGTTTTAGGTTGAGCCCCTACCTCAATCTCTGAGAGGAGAGGAAATAACAAGGCATGGTGTGGGATTCAGGGTTTAAGAAGATGGTAGAGATTTCAGGAAGTGATAGCAACCGATGACCCAGCTTAAGCATTTTAATGACACCATTGTACATAGAATTTAACACCTTATAAAGCAAAGACCAAATAGAGCATGAAAAGTCATTCAGAGCTACAAATTCTGGAGCTTTATTTTTCAATCCGTCTCAATGGGGGTATTGTTTGTTTTCTTTATTACTTTTTTTGGAGATGTTTTCTTTTGATTTTGGGGGCAAGGGGAGAGTGTTTGGTTTGATTTTTTTTTTTTTACCAAAAAGGACTTACCTGAAGGAGGAAATTTAAAAAGTGTTTCTACTATCATTTTCTTATTTCTTTAATTTGGTGGCAAAATGTGGTTTGATCTTTGATATAGTACATCACTCTAAGGAATATGGAACATGCCCTGTGTTCAATAAGAATTTCAAATAGAAAAGCCTCCTCTAAAATGAAATATTATGGAATGGTTAAAAGTAAAGCTTCATTTCCATAAGTCTCTGCTTAACTTTAAGACCCAGAAGTAAGCACTTTGAAACAAATACAGGCTTAAACACCTGATGCAGGCATCGTGTACCAAGTCCTGATACCTTGATGCAAACAGGACTGGGACAATGTAGACAAGTAAGAATTACGGTGCTGGTTTGTTTGACTGAGCTTTTAGTTAGCCAGATATTGTGCACTGTCATAGTCACTTAAAATAGGCCAGTAAATAGAAAATAGCTATAATAGTAAAAAATAAGCAGTAATTATTTTTTTCACATGGGTTTCATTAAAGAAATTAAAGAGATTAAGGCTGCCGTCTTTACTGTGGCATAAATCAGAGGTGGTTTTTATAGAAGTCATGCTGATTTCAGTATAGTGATGGATTGACCCTGGCTGAATGCCAGGTGCCCACTAAAG
The DNA here is from genome assembly GCF_024509145.1 of Vidua macroura. NCBI lineage: Eukaryota > Metazoa > Chordata > Aves > Passeriformes > Viduidae > Vidua > Vidua macroura. Next base: position 50,115,981 of record NC_071571.1, on the reverse strand, counting down.
CCATTATGTCACTCCCTTCCTCAGCTGAACAAAGGAGAGAAAATATAATGAAGGGGTCACAGTTCAAGATTAAGAGCAGGGAGAGAACATTAAGCAATTACCATTGCTTAATGAAACAGGCTTGACTTAGAGAAATTTAACTGAATTTATTAACAATCAAAATCAGAGTAGGGTAATAAGCAGTAAAACCAAATCTTCCTCCATCCCTTCCTTCTTCCTGGGCTTAACTTTACTCATTATTTTTCTACCTCTTCTTCCCCACGAGCACACACATGTGGATGTGGAATAGGGGCTGTAGTCAGGTAATCACACACCTCTGCTGATCCTTCCTCCTCAGGGAGAGGACGCCTCACACTTTTCCCCTGCTCCAGTGTGGTGTCTCTTCCATCAGAGACAATCCTTCACAAACTTCTCCAATGTGAGTCCTTCCCATAGGCTGCAGTTTTTCATTAGCTGTTCCAGAGTGGATCCCCTTCATGGGGTCACAAGTCCTGTCAGCAAACCTGCTTCAGCATGGGCTTCTCTCTGCACAGTCCACAGGTCCTTCCAGGAGCCTTCTCCAGTGTAGGCTTTGTTGCTGATAGTAATTAATAAATCAGTAATTGATTTATAGTGATTTAGCAGAACACTACCTTCAGGAGAGTGGTTTTGAACAATCACTTGAATTTCAGAGTAATTCTTATATGTGTATATAAAAATACCCTTAGAATGTCCGTAGGATGACTATTCCTTTTCCTTCTTCATAATGTAATAAAAAATATATATCTAAAATGCACATAAATTCATGTAAAGACAATAGAGTGACTGTGAATATTTTACTTTAAACTTAAGTTGTAATTCTTAATGTCATTTTTTGTTGGACTGCAAGAATCTTCCTCAAAGTACACTTCTTATGCATTTTGCTTAGTTTGAAGTCAGTTAATTTTTATCTGCGGTAGATATAATCTTCTTCATCAAAAATAATCTGCCATTTGAGTAAATGTTATTTTCCATCTACTTATATTTTTCTTTCAGTTAGATACAGTGTTCTCTACTTCCTTGGTTTTGGGAAACAGTTTTTTCTAGGGGATTGAGTATTTAGGCTACAGCCACTGAAGGCCCAGACTTTGAAATGTATTTGTTTTAAGTATCTTTTTTGGCCTTGGCCAAGTGGCATAATTTTATCTTCAGCTTGTACATTATTGCAGTGACTATTATTTTAAGAAGGGTCACTTTTTGTTTGCTTTAATCTCTGGAGTGCTATGTAATGGCAGAGTTTTTGTATGGTTGAGCATATTGTCTGTTCTAACTTCTGTATTTGTGTCTGAAGAGCCTCTTTTTGCACTATGCTTTCATGTTCAAATAGTATCTTAATTTTTTCTATTTGCTATGTGTCAGTGAGTTATAAATCAGCCTTCAGATCACAGGTTTTTGTAAGTTGTAAATCTTCTAGTAAAGATCAGTCAGAAATTAATTTAGTATTCTGAAACTGTCTGCAGTGGCATGCTAGACAAATAACATTCCTTTACATTAAAGAATGAGCTAAAAACTTACTCATTTGTAGCATGCTAAAAAAAATTTTAAATTATTCTTTACTTTTATTTGGTTTTTGCACTATATCCAGGATCATTGCTGCCTGACCTTTCCCATGGCTTGTGTACCTTTCCACCTGAGATAGCTCAGTGAGCTCTGACATTTGCCATGCTGCAGACAGCCCTAGGAAGTTTGTTGTTTGTCTTCTGGGTGAAGCCACTAAGGGTCTGTTGTGCAAGGTTGTGCCCAGAAAGCTCCACAACAGACAAATGTCAAGAGGCTTGAGAATAGCAAAGATTCTGTTGGAGGGACCATGGTATGATGCAAAAATCAGGCCACATTGACTTTTAGTTGTGGAGCACAGAAAACCTACAGCTTTAGTTGGTAAGTTAAAATAAAGGATGGTGATGAAACATTTGGGCACATTTCAATTGCCATGTTTAAAGGAATGTGTCTAAGAAGAGGTTAAGAATTTTGGACACCCAAGCTGAAGAATTTAAAACTGCTTTCTTACCTAGGGTTAGGCTCCTAGCCAATTTCAAAGAAATTTATTTAAGTCCCCTAATTTCCAAAACTATTTGCCAGCTGCTTGTCAAATTAAAAGAATGAGGAATTTTAGGTGTTTGCAAAATCTCAATATTAAATTGTTTGTACTAGGGTTTTCTGAAGACCACCTTCATTATTCTTTCTAAAATTGTTGTAGTAATGCTTTGAGACACTTGTATATAAAGTTATTCTAACAAGCTTCCTATGTGACCTTATCTTGTTTGGTGTAAACTGAATATTCAGAAGGGTGTTTTGATAATGCAGTAATCAAACTGCATGAAAACCATGCCACGAGAACCCCTGACATACTCTTAAAAAGACTGTAAGGATCCCAAGTGACACATTCAAAACCAGATTCTTTCAAAGAAACATACATTAAACTTGTTCTGGTATATGCTGTAAATTATAGCAATAACCTTACAGTTCTGTTTTCAATACCTTATTGAGTTTGTTGAACTCCTTTCGTAGAGTATGAGGGGTATTATGCAAAAATATTTTGTAAATTGTAAATGCTAAAATTACAAACTTATGTTGTATGCATTATTAATTTTTGTTTTTTCAAAGTAGTGACAGTGTGCTAACTAAATCAGTAGTTTGACTTTGATTTGTAGGTAAGAGATTTTTCAAGAAATTCAAGGTAAGATGATTGTATTCACTTACTACTTCTAAAACTCTGAAGCAAGTTTGAGATAATTACCCTACCATTTTATATATATATATATATATATATATATATATATATATATATAAAAAAATATATATTTTATATATATATATATATGTATGTATGTATGTATATACACACACATAGATATGTATATAACTTCTTGAGATCATGCTACTTAGTGTTAAGAATAATTAATTAATGAAAATTATGGATGTAACAAAACAATCTCCTTTCATTTGCTCTCATGATAATTTTTTTTCACAACAATTTTTCCATCTCCTGTCCCCTATCATCAGCGGTATAATCATAGAAACATCATTCCTCCAGACTTATATTTATACTCTTATCAAAGTCTCCATTTTTTAGTTCTACCAATATGGAAATATTGCAAGGAATCTGTTATTAACATTTTATACCAAGTAATGCCCTTTTATTATATTTTCCTTAGAAGAAGTAACTCAATAGCCCTTGTTCTTAATTCATTTTCTTTCTATAATAAAACTCACAGTGTTGACATCATCAAGAACACATTCAGAGAGGGAAGGGTTCTGACCTATGACTTTACTTGTACTTTAATTATAGTGTTGCAATAATCACTGAAAAATTATAGAAGTCCCTGACTATTTTCTCTGAGCATTCTTCTATTTTAGGGGTTTACTGCTCTGTCACAAGTTTCTAATTCCTTTTCAGTGTAATTCTGATTTTCCATGCATTCAAACCTATAGCTCCATAGGTTAGTACACTAGTATGTCCCACCTCTTGATTGTTACAGGGTTTCTTTCTTTCCTTGTTGATTTCTAAACACATTTTACAATATTTATTTATTTAGTGTCATATTCCTATTGTGCTAACTGTGTAGGTTGAAAACTGAATTCATTCTCCTGAAAGCTGCCATAAATTTTTTTTTATCCTAGGTAGAAGATAACATTCCTTCTCTTTTCCTTGGTATTTAGTATTGATAATTAGTATATTATTAGTATTATTAGTATACTTTAACCATTAGCAAAAATATACTTATTTGAAATAAAAGATAATTGGACTTTCAATTCCTTAGGTAAAATTTTTCAAGGGTGATTTCTACTTGGTTTTAATTAGAATGATTTTTAGGTTTTATTCCATTTGTGTTTATATTTTCTATTGTTATTTTTATTGTTCTCATTGTACAAGCCAAAATTTATACTGATGTAGAGCAGATTTGGATCTAAATTAGCTGTCTTGAATACTGATAAAAGTTCAATTATGGCAAGACCAGGTTCCTGACAGGATATGGGGATCAGCATTTGCAGAGCCTAAACAGGTCTTGTATCTTTCACTGAACTTTCTGCTCATTGCAGCAGGTTTCATTGCCCTTTTACCTCTGTGAAAATAAAGGCTGCGTCTTTACACAGCTGCAAATTACCCTTGCTGGAATGCAATGGAGGTCTGATAGACATTTGTTACTATGTTATGAGCAAAGCTTTGGTTTAAACCTTAAGTATATACTTTAAATATATATTTCCAACTTATGATAACCATTTCTTCAGAGTAATGACTTCTATAGGGATAATTTAGAAAGGATAACCAAAGATTATTACTGGCTTGGTCAGTGCCAGCACTGTTGGCCAATTTGACAGCTAATGAACCAATATGATGTTGAAGGTCCATAATGTTCCAGTAAGCTAGTCATTAAATGCTGTAATGAAAATTTTTTGAAGGGATTATTACCGCTCTAAACCACATTTAGTGATTTGTAGTAGACGTTTTCTTCTTGATATTTGCATTACAGTATAGAATCATAGAATCGTTTAGCTTGGAAAAGGCCTTAAAGATCATCGAGTCGAAACATTAACTTAGTATTGCCAGGCCTACCACTAAACTATGTCCCTAGGCACCACGTCTGGGATTTTTGGATACATCAAGGAATAGTGACAACCACTTCCCTGAGCAGGTCACCCTGTCATTCAAGGACAGACAGTTTGTTAAGCAGCCAATAAATTATGAGTCAATGCATTTGGAAACTCTGTAATTCCTGTGTGTTTATCAAGCAAATTTCTACCCGCTACAAAGCCAGGCATACTGGGGCACACTAGTTTAGTAATTGTTATCAACTGAACCAACAGAATACTTACCATACTTTTTCTGCTGATATGTTGACTTTTATTTGTATTTCCTTATATTGATTGCCATAGAGTGTTATGATCCGTTTTTATACCATTTAATGTCAATTTAAAATAAGTTGTGAATTGTAATTGAGAATATGAAAAAGGGAGTTTAACAGCAGAAGTTTGATAATCCTGTGGACTCAAATGCTAGTTTCACCTTCATGCTGACCTCATGTAACACTTTATTACATTCCTGGAGGATTAGGCTGAAAGCACAAAAAGCTTAAAATCAATCCAAGGCTAAAAGAAATTCAGACTAACTCTTTATCTCCCTACGAAGCTCATTCATTCACTGCCTCCAATCCTGTTTTCATTCATTTTATCAGGCAAATAACTTCAGGGAAGTAATTCCTTGTAGCTGAAACAATGATCTGCAGATTAATTAATCCTCTCTTCCTCCACTAGACTCATGCACTTACTAATACTTAAAGTTACATTGGTTATCCTTCAGTCAAATGGAAAGTTTTTATCTTTATGTTTTAGGAGACTGTGGATTGTTGTAAATTTTTTTGGAAAAATCTCTTGACCTTATCTTCAGTACAAAAGTGTCATAGTAAAACATGTCTGTAACATTAAGTCAGCTAATTTAATACTGACCAGAAATTTGTAATCATTATAGATGAGGATGGGCTACATCAGTCATTGTTAATCTGAACTTGGACCAGAGCTTTTTCATAATTTAGATCATCCAGTGTAAAATGGGATTCTTTGTCTACCTCAGGCTCATGATCATGGTCAGCCTTATGACAGCTTACTTGGTTCTTCACAGCTCATCTAACATAATTAAATTCTGCAGTACATCTTAAAATCATTCTCAAGTTAAGAGTAAAAATATTTTTTTTATTTCCATTTATTCTTCTATAGATTTTTCAAAATTATCCTGTCTTATACACATTCTACATATTTGTTTGACCACCATTTGTTGCTGGAACAATGCAGTCTACCATAATTAGTTAATGCACATTCTTACAATTGGAGGAACTGAAACACAAAAATCTACTAGAGCCTAGATTGTCAAAAGCATTTAGTGGTCTTATTCTCATTAGTTCAATACCAGACATGACAGTAAAGAAGTGATATATCTAATTATCTATAAAAATTTGAGCCAAATAATTCAAACTAAACCATGCAGGAAGTGTGGTTACATGTTAAGTCTATGCCCTTAATCTTGAGGACCAGGCATTTCTTTTGCCACCAGACTTATTAATCTACTAATACTTAAACATGAGTTACAGTTGTTATTAACCTTCAGTCAAACAGAAAATTGTTATCTTAATATTTTAGAAAACTGAATATTTTGGGTTTGTTTTTGAGGGGTTTTCTGGCAAAACATCTTGTATTTTGGTTTAAAATTAGTTTCAGGTTGTGGCCCCAAGAAAAAATATCTTTGTTCCTGTTATATTTGCTACTAAAGAGTGGCTCAAGGTAGAGCTTCTATTGTTAAATGTATCCTGAAGTTTACAGAGCCACATTCTTAGTCACTGTCAGATTGACATTAAAGATGGCAAATTTTAAATATTTCAAAAGGCTTCATTCAGCTCCGAACTACAAAACATCTTGAGTTATAAAATAAAAGCCTGGATGACTACAGTTGTAATGCCTGATGTAAATAGACCCACCATTCCATTATGATGAAGCATCCATTTTAATTACTGAGGAAACTTAATGTTATTAACAGAGTTCTTGAAAGATTACTGCATAAAGGCTTCACAATTAGTTTTTTCTTCTCAAGATTAATACTCCATAGTTTGTCAACTTTATATCTTGTCATTCTTAATTTTACTTAAAAGACAGGGTTAATTGCCTTTTATGTGGTTGTGTCTTGAGATACACAACCCTAAATATAATTCTAAAATATTCCTCATTTAACCACCAAACTTCAAAGTAGAGGTGTGTCCCATCTCTTAAAAAAATATTCCTAAAAATATGAATCATATGAATTACAGACATGTGAATTAAAGAAATATTAAGAAGGCTAGCCTTTGGGTTTGAAGAACTACAGAAAACAGAGAAATAGGAAATCAAGATTTTAAACTGGACATTTAAAATGGAGAGGTGTCTACAAGGAAGTAGATACCTATTAATCAAGTAATAATGAAAATTCAATCTGTTGTGAAACTGGTTTAGGTCAATATATGGAGAATCTAAAAGAAGTGTAACTAAAACCACATAGAAAGGTAAGAACCAGGAGGACATACATGGTATGAAAATGTGTTGTGTGGGTGCGATCAAGAGAGAAAGGGGGAGAGAGAGCGTTTCTTTCATTTGGCAAAAGAGTCAAGAATAACCTAGTACTTCAATCTCTACCACTTTGTAATATTCTTTATTTTGAAGTTGGTAGCCAGAGGATAGTATTAATCACTCCACTATTGGAAGACTGTTGATTGTAATGTTCTGGGCAGTTGATTCTCTTTGGGTTTGTACTTTTTTAAGCATAGTTACTCAAAAGCTTGCCTTATCTAAGCTAAGAAGATGTGACTTTGTTGGAAAACTTATCCAGCTGATGACATAAATATTAGGGGTCCTAGAAAATGTTTCCCAAGTCTCTCACACAACACTAGTGAATGGAATAAAAGGGTTTTTTATGTCTTTCAGCCTTTTAGCTTCATAAGGACTATAAATACTGTTTATTTAATTATTAAATAGGTAGGTTAAATATAGCATGGTACAGAGAGGTATTCTTTCCTCATTAAGATAAATATTTTTTTTTCAGTGTGGTGAAGACAAGTTAATTTTATGTACCTATTTTTGTAACTGCAACTGAGATCCAGTTTAAATACCTGTACTCACATTCACCTAAAGACTATATAACCTTTTGTCTGTGGTTGGCCAAGTTGCTACATGGTTATGCCCATGTAGCATGGGTTTTTCACATTTCTGAAACCTGAGTTCTGACGTAGTGGTTTCAACTGGGGCCTTAGTCCTGGGTAAAGTACACTTTACTGAGGAACCACAATAAATAATGTCTTTAAGCTTTGAAACACTGTCAGAAAACAGTATTTTCTGCACTACAAACTGGATAAATTAGTAGCCATTATAATTTAAAAGTCATGGATCTCCAAACTTGCATGTAATAGGCTCTGCATTCCCTGTATATCTGCCAATTAGACAGCAAAATATTAAAAGGGTAATATGTGAAGGCAGTTTAATTTTATGTTGTACAATCAAAAGACTTGTAGGTTACAGATAGCATCACAAGGAGCTTAGTAACAGTTACCTGTGAGCACATATTGTCCATGAATTATCAACTGATATAAAATACAGAAACCAGACACATTCCTTCAACACACAGCATTTGAAATATCACTGTATGCAATTATTGAGAGAAGGTTTTGTATCATCCAAGACAGAGACTAAAATTTGTGGTTTACCTAAATCTAGCATCATATATGGCCAGACTCTTTATTTTAAAGATGAAGGCCAGCTTCTCTTTCTGTCATTTCTCTGTTGCTAGATTTACATACACATGTGGAGGTATCTTCAGGTTGCTACAGCTACTGCTCCTGACTGAAGTTTCCTGTGAGATCTAGGCCACTAGGAAAAACAGCAGACGTCACCCTCTCTACTAGAGGGTCACTTACTTAGGATAAGTGAGTGGTGAGTCAGGAAAAAGGTGGACAATTAAACTCACAAGAACTCTCTAAGCTTCCTTGGCTTGGTCATCATATGAGTGCAGTCAAGTATTTTTTTGGTGGAATGCGGATATATAGCTATCAAAATATATACAATTTTCCCCTGAAAGTTACCGCATATTAAAGAATTGTCTCTACTAAGTGTCTATCTTTAAGTCCATTTGTGAGAAGTGCTACCCTTTCAGCAAGTCTATAACATCCTAGTAAACATATTGCTTTTTTCAGTAGTTTTATATGGATTAGAAACAACACAGTTAACATCTTTAAAGTAGACTATTTTAGCCTAGGTGAACATTAAGGAAAGAAAATTGAATTACCTTGATGTAAAAGAACATTTGCAAGCATATGACATTATCATTATATTTTTTAGAAACAGTTGCAGAAATTATTATTTTAGTGGGCTTATTTTTGCACTTGCCTTGCAAGGCCTCAATATATTGTAACAGTATATGCACAAAGTTTTTTCAGTCAATGAAACAGCATTTTTCATATTCTTTGGGTAAAAAAGGAGACTTCAGGAAATATCTCCAACAGTGTTGAAGTATCTGTGTTTTCAAGGCCACCTGCTGTATGCTTTTAAAATGAGTAAGAATAGAACTCAGTGCCCAGCAGAGCCTTTTTGAATTCTAATAACTTCAATAAATGCTTCCTGGTAGAACAGAGAAAGTCTGTCTTAACTGCTACTGGCTCTACATGCCTCTGTGTCAGGTGGGAATATTCTGTCTCTTGTTGAACACCAGTGGTAGGTGAACTGGAAATGGAGAATGAACCCTATTTTGTATGCTATTTTCATTCTTTTCACTGAACAAGCAATTTCATTTTATTTGTGTTTCCACTTTGCAACAAGACTTCCAGATAGGTTGATACTTTGGCATGTGCAATAATACATCACTTCAGGTGAGACTATTTAAAGGTTTTCTATTGTTTTTGAAGACAGAATACAGGACAAGCTCACCAATATGTTTCAGCAGCTTTGTGCCTATTGGCACAAAGCAGCCATGAACCTGACTTAACGGACTAGTTAAATTGGTTTTATGGCCTCTTTGTGCTGTGGGAATATTGTAAAACAGCTGGAGTGCATTGCTTATGTATCTGGTCCTAAATTGCTTGCATGGTACAAAATGCTGTTGTACAGCTGTCTCATGGAGGCCCTCTCAAAATTGTATTCATCTAGTGACACTGCCCCAGCAAACTGGGGCTTTAAAGGAAGGTACCTGGTATGTACCACATTTGGTAGCTTTCATCTTAGTAGACCTGATGTATTTCAAAAGCATCATTAATCTTTCAGTTAAAAGAGTAACTGACTGTGACATCAGAAGCACCTACACAAATATGGTACAGGTCAGACCTGCACTTTCAAGAGGAAGTACCAGACATTTCTCTTCCTGCATTCTGGTTCAGATCATGAAACCATATTTTAACATGCATTTAATCCCTTTTGAATGAAGCAAAGCACAACTCTGCACTCTGGTAGTAACCCTATGGATCTCAACAATTAATAAGCATTAATTCTACAAGACTAGATTAAAGTTTATCCAAAATACCTGCAATGATGGAGTGTAAGTGCTTACCAATAACTATTTCACTCCAGGTCTGCACTTGTGCTCTGCAACTTGCTAAAGCACACAGGTAGAGGTAAGGTATTGGTCCATGCTACCATCCACCCAAGAAAAATTCTAGGTTTCATTAAATTATTTCAGTTCTTGCCAGAATTTCTGGATGCTTGAGATGGGATTCTAGCCCTTTGTGGAACCCAAGCTGAATTCCTTCCTTTATATAATATCAGAACAAAATTTTTTAATAGGTTTTCCTCAAGTTTTCTCTTTTGCAACTTATCTTTTTTAACAACTTTATTGTAATTACATATGCTGTCTCCAGCTGCTCACTACAAAAATTGCTTGTATGTTCTGTGGATCTAGAATTCTCAGAGTCTGCACACACACACTCCTTCTTTCCCCTCCCCACAAAGAATTGTGAGTTAAGACTTCACATGGTGGGTAATTTCTCTGAGGCAGTAGGTAATTCTGCCCTTAATGCTGCCAACATAATACCAACATAAAGCTGGTCCAGGAACACTTTGTATAGGTAGCTCTTGAGCAACTTCACCCTTAGTGACTGTCCAGACAAACCTTTTTTGTGTCATGTTTCCCAAATGATTACAACTGAGTGTCATACACTCCAGACACACCTTTGTGAGAGATTCAGGGTGATGAGCATTAGCTATTAACATCCTGCTCGCTAAAGCAGTGCTTCCACTTAGCTTTGTATTTTATCTGGTATTTTGGGGAAGGTTGAGCCAGAGATGAGCTCTCCTGCTGTAGGGAAAAGATGAGATTTTCCAATTCAACATCAGAGGAAAAAGAAATACTGCAGATTAATTGAATCAATTAGAGAAAAATACAATATGCTGACATAAGTGCATAAGCAATGGGGTTTCTATTGTTGCCCCATTTACTTAATTTTAATTACCATCAGCTCATCAGTGTAAATCTTCAAGCATTGAACATTATGAAATGCTAATTAGTAAATGTGTGTTGCACTAAACATTGGCTTCAGTTTAAAAAGTAATTGAAGATTTTATCAAATCCTTGACCCCAAAAGTCACATTGTTTAAAAGGCCAGGTGGAGATGGTATGAAGAAAATAAAATGCTTGTACAAACACCAGTTATATCATAAAATCCTTTAATGGTTTGGGCTGAAAGGGGGCTTTAAAGATCATCTTGTCTATCCAACCCCCCCTGCTGCCGTGGTCAGGGACACTTTCAACTAGATCAAGGTTGCTCAGAGCCCAGTCCAACCCAGCCTGAAACACCTCCAGAGATGGGGCATCCACAACTTCTCTGGGCAACAAGTTCCAGTGCCTCGCCACCCTCACAGTATTTTTAGTAGATATATTTTTATTTTTAGTGGATATATTTTCTTATATCTAATCTAAGCCTACTCTCAGTCGGAAGTCATTCCCCTTTGTCCTGTCACTGCATACCCTTGGAAATAATCTTGCCCAACCTTTCCTGTAAGTTCTCTTCAGGTACTGAAAGGCTGCAATTAGGTAACCCCAAAGCCTTCTCTTTTCCAGTCTGAACAATCCAAATTCTCCTAGCCTTTCCTCATAGAAGAGGTGCTCCACCCCTCTGATCAGCTTGGTAGCCCTCTTTCAGACTCATGTATATGATTAGCTATCAGTAGATGAAATTCCAAAGCTACATGCCGATTGCACACTCAAAAGTTGCCAAAAAGAAAAAAATACATTATTGCCCTGATTTTTAAAAGTGTTTTCTTTTATAGTTCTTTTGAAAGTTTTAAAGTTCTCATAAAACTTCTTTAGCCTTCTGATAATGTTTACATATTTCTGCTAGAGTTCTCACACACTGTTCATGCAAATAATGATTGTTTTGCATTCTTTGTGGAAGGAGAGAATTGATACACTGTTAGTTTGACCAGTGTGGTTGGAGAAGTAGTAATTCCATCCTCCAATCCACAGTCACCTTTAGAATTCTATAAATACCAGATGTTCAAATAAAACTTTCTCTTTTTTGTCTTTTAAACTTACCAAATTTCTGTGTACTCATTTCATGTCCAATAGCAACAATACATAATCATCTTTAACCTTCAGACTGATCTGTTCAGTAATCAGCAATTATCCATAGTGGTTTAGGTGTCTGAGTTATTTTAATTTAGCTTTCATCCAGGTCCTTTGATTAGTTCATATATCCTTTTGCAACTTTCAACAAACTATATTACATAAACAGTAGTTTGGAAAACCAGTCAATAGTCAATTCTAAATTCTTTGATAGTCAATTCTAAATTTTTGTTTGTTTTTTTAGATCCAAGATGACAAACTATATTTGCATGATCAATTAAAAGGGAACACTGCAGGGTCTTCCTGCTGTCATTGTAGGGTCTTTGAGGGTGGGACTCTTACTTGACTGGATTTACATTTGTGTGATTGTATTGCTCAGAATTGAGTTAGATTTGAGTTTGAAGAGTAGAATACAGTATGGAGGCAAATAAACAGAGGATTTAAATTAACAAAACAAAATCTAGAAACTAGTCATTCATAGGATTCCACTCTTGTATCTCTTCTCTGTGATGCCCAGTGACAAGACCTAAGAGAATGGCCTGAAGTTGTGTCAGGGGAGGTTTAGGTTGAACATTAGAAAAAGATTCTTCATCTACAGCGTAGCTGGGCACTGGAATAGGCTCACCTGGGAAGTGGTCACAACACCAAGACTGACAGAGTTCAAAAAGTATTTGGACAATGCTGTCAGGCACATGGTGTGACTCTTGGGGATGGTGCTGTGCAGGGCCAGGAATTGGACTCGATGATCTTTGTGGGCACCTTTCAACTCAGCAGATTCTGTGAAATAGTAAATATACCAAGTCCTTTAATGAGGCCAACTAATATCCATACCCAACCACAATCTGAATAAGCAGTTTCTAGAGCCCATGTTATTAATTTAAAAAACTTCCTACCAAAAGTATAAAAATGAATAGGTCCATTTTTCATGTTTTCAGAGACTCTGTAGCTGTAGCAAAGCCTGGCATGCATTCATTTTATGTCATCAAGTAGTGGATTCTTACAACTGAGAGATGTCACATAGATTTTATAAATTTGTAGGGCCAAATGACATTACATCTATGAAGCACAGTCTATTTTACTAGCAACATTAATACTTAAATCTGTTTTTCATGCTACTGTGAATTCATATTCTGTCTGATCTAAGGAGATAAAATTTATGTGATAAAATTGTCTTCTATTCTGAAACTTTAAACATAAAAGCAAATTTGAAGAATTTACCATTACAGAGAAAAAAAATGCTTTTCATCTGGAGCAATTTTTTGATCAAATCATGTTTTTCTAGTTTTATCCTGTATGTAGTTTACAGCAATTCACAAATGACTGTCCATTCACATAGCCAAGTACTGATTTATAGTAGCATTTTAAAAGATAGACCAAGGAGAAGGAGCAATTGTGGATAATTAATGAGAAGCAAAGCAACATAGCAAATCACTAACCACAGTTAAGGTTTGCAAGGGAGCAAAATGCCAATTTTGGAAGACTGCCTTTCTCAACTTGAAAACCCTAGCTAGTATCCAAAACCAACGAGAGCTGACAGTAGAGAGAAATGCTGAGGAAAATTGGCATCAGTTGCTAAGCTATAACATATTTATTCCCATTAACATAACTTATTTTTATATTAGCCATGCCCTTCTTAAGTGGCATTCTGTAGTTTTTTGTTTGTTTTTCAGTTAAACAGATTGGTTGGCTGCTTGACACATGTCTGAGACACATGCATATTTTATGGTCAATTTCAAAGTGTTTGTCTTTGTTTTCATTGTACAGAAATGTTCTCAAGGCTACTGTTTTAAAAAAGGACTTCCAGGGAAACAGTGTCATTCTATGTTTGGCAGGATCGTCATATTCCAAATCAATAGGCAAGTGAAATATTACAAAGGACTGAACAGTAAGAAAGTGCAATTATCCTTAGATTACCCTTTATTTTAAAAACTCTATGATTTCATTTATATTTCTAAATCTGTACATAGAATCTTAGCATTGGGCTCTTACTATAATGGGAAAATAATTATTTTAATTAATTAGAAATTAATATACCCATTTGTCGTTATAATTAATAATTAATTATATACTATGTTATATTAATAGATAATTAAACCATTATCTGTATAATATTTAAATGGTTTTGCATTCACTAAATGCACAAGTAACTTTTCTCAAAACTACAAATTATTGTTGAATGTATTCTTCCTAGAAAATATATTTATTATTTTTCTTCCATATCTCATACATTAACACTCTACTCTAAAAATATATATACAGTTAAGCTTTATACAATCAGCTGGTCTACATATACGTTGTGTTCATGAGTGGTATAATATTTGATATATTTTTCCACTGAAAAATCATCTTTTTTATGACCATAACACTAAATCAAGGAGATTTATAGGAAAAATGTTAAATCCATTTCACATGACAAAGGACCATGCAAATGGTCCTTCTGACCATTTGGATTGCTGATCCAAATGTGATGTCATTTAATTCTCCATACCAACATAAGAAACTTGCTTAAAAGTAATTGTTAGAGAAACTGAATGAGCCATTTTGCCTATTTCCTCACCAAACCCCACAACTGGTTTTCAGAGTAATTTTGACTCACAGGTGAAAGGCAATGATGATTTCCTTAGTCAGCTTTATCTGAGGTAGATCCATACCAGACGTCAGTTTGCAGGAACTGGCATACAAATGAGCTGAACCAACCCCGGCAACTGGAGGAAGTTGCTTCATTAATATATAATGGACCTTATTTCTGAGAACAAACTTCACCTTTTGTCCTTTATCTGTCAGGAGCTATAGCAGGAAACTGGTCACATGCAGTCCATCCAAATGCATACAAATACAGGAAACTTCCAATAATACCCAGTAATGGGGCACACCACATAAATATTTCTAGCTGAAAATATTTAATATGGGGGAAAAGACAGAGCAGTAATTTGCAAGGTCCTTCAGAACAGAGATATAACCAAGTACATACATAAACACATTTCTTCCCAAAAGCCTGGCCAAGAGTGCTGGCTATTAACAGAACATTAGTAGTAACATTTTTAGTCCAAATAACAAGTAATTAGCCAACCACATTAAACAATAATGAGAGCTAGTAATCATATTTTTATCAGCAAAATTAGCCTGGATTCATTTTAAAACAACATTTAATGCAAACAGCTTAATGAATATGCAAAACGTAAAAGTTATGCACAGAACCAAATGTTCTCTGGAACCAAAGATAATTACTATATCTTGACTGTTATGCATGAACTTCTATTGAACAGTTGTTTCCCCACTGTTCATTCTTGTGCATGCATAAATTATGGCAGTGTTCTGTTAGTGTCTCCAAAGGACTTGTATGAGAATAAAATAAATTGCTGATCAATTTGATAAGCCTTTGATCTGCATTTTTGATACACAATCTTTGAGAAGCCTACCTAAAGAATAGTAATAATCAAATATTAATGAAAAACATTTTTACAAGAGTACAAGGGCAAAGTAAGTATCTTCTCTGCCTAGTATTAAATAATGAGAAGTAGGCTGATGTCCTGAACTTAGGGTGCATAGAAGTAATCTGTAAACATGGGATTTTTTTCCACTGAGAATTCTGTGTCTTGAAACTAATGATGAAGTGTAGTGGCCTGTAAGATGATTAAGGCTTGGAGCACCTTTCTTACGAGATGAAGAGAATTCGGATTGTTCAGCCAGAAGAAGAGAAGGTGACATAATTGAAGCCTGAAGTACATGAACAGGGCATAGAAAAAAGAGGGAGAAAGATTTTTTAAAAATGTATATCATTACAAGATAAAGGGGAACAGCATCAAAGTAAAAAAGTGTAGGTTTTAATTAGATATTAGGAAAAAATTCTTACTGTAAGGGTGGTGAGACACTGAAACAAGTTGCCCAGAGAAGCTGTAGATATCCCATCCCTGTATTTTTCAAGGACAGGTTGAATGGAGCTCTGAGCAACCTGGTCATGTGAAAGGTATCCTTGCCCATGGCAGGAGGTTAGAACTGTATGATCTTTAAAGTCCCTTCCAACCCAAGCCATTCTGTGATTCTATGAAAATCATTTAATATGTCCTAGAAGCCGTGCCTGATAACTGAAGTTATCAATCCTGGCATTGTCTTGTGAGACAGAAGACATGAACAGTATTTCCAATAAATATCTTTTCAAGCAATGCCCTTATGAAGAAGTTAGACCAAAATCTTGGGTTTTCTTTAGCTTCAACTGCCTTGAAACTAATCGAGCTGGTATTCCATGGGAGAATTCTTCTGTTCAGTACTCTGATTTTTGTCTCTATTTTCTACTGTAGACCTTTCAATTTAGACAGAACTAGCTTCTTCAAACAAGCTGAACTAAAGAAAAAAAGTCAGTCCCCTGTACAGCACCTCCAATGATTTATACACTATTTTACACAGTCTGTGTCTAAGCTTAGAAATACAGTATTTGTAGTACCTTATGAAGAAGTTAGATAACACAACAATAGAATTAGTACAGGTCTTGTCAATTAAAAGCCAAAATTGTTAAAAAAGCCAACTAAAAGCCAAAAATATGTTGTGGCAAGTCAACATATATTAAAGTAGGCAGAGGTTTTCAAAGGGAGTTTTTTTAGTATTCTGTGATATACCTTCAGCAGCTTCAATAAACCTGAACTTCCACTCATTTCTACTCAATCATTTGACATGACATCTTAAGACTGATTTAAATCAAATGTTTAGAAATTTGGACAAGACTATTAATTGTCTCACCTCTGAATTCTCAGTTCTACTGAGATTTTTCCCAAATATTACTACAGTGCATTTAATGAATATAGAACTTGACATTGCCAGAATATTTGCTCAATCCTTTATTATACTAAATCCTCTAGAAAAAATTTTATTTTGATAAATAAGAATCCATGAATGACAAATTATACATGAGTATTTTAAGGAGAAACCCACTAATAAAAAAATTAGGGACTTGAATTTCTGCTTCCATTTTCTGAATTTCCTTTGCTTTCAACAGCTGGCTCAGTTCATTAAAGTTACCTCAACTGTGCTAAACAGAAAGTAGGTATAGAATTTGGATAATCTCTGCATTGTCTATAAGCGCTTCTTGTGACTTGACTATCATGTATTCCTAGTCCTTTCCTCCAGTCTGCTTTTACAGTTATTCTAAATTGGAATTAATATGGGAATATTTTATAAATGTCCATTGTCCACTATTCAAATGCATTTTATGAATATTCATTTATAATTTTCGAGAGAAGTATCTTATATCTAAGCCTGGTCTTCCAGGCAAAAGCAATGACACAGATCAGGATTACAATAATTATTTTTTATATAAATGTCATCTATATATTTAATATGTATACCATATATTATAGAGTATATATGAAATATTTTATATTGTATGTTACATAATATACATTATGTCTATAATCAGGTTATATAATTTTTAAAGATTTCAATACAGAATTTATACCTTTGCTAAATTTAGTTCTGTCCAATGAACTCCAACAATTACAGCATGCCAGAAATTTGTGAAAGCAGAAACGAATACATAAATATAACATTATTTACGGTTTGTACATTGTGTATAGCAGTAGATTGTTTATCTTAATGCATCCTGATAGATGTAAGCTGACATGGACTGCTCAGCCATTGCTCTAGGAAAAGACTGAAAATGTCCTCTGTGTTAAACAACTCTAATATTTTGTTTTGCTTTTCAGCTTTTCATAAGTACTCTAATATAGTAGAATTTAACTCCACTTGGCTACCCAAAGCAAGTTTGTGAAGCTTTTTTTAGCACTTTATATAATATAATTCTTACAGTTTGACCCATTGTTTTCTTGTTGGACAGAAAACATTGGGGGAGAAAAGCAGCCAAAGCATTTTACCTTAACAAAGATGATACTTGGATTTCTACTCAACAAATAAAATCACTATAACTTTTAAGACTAAAGACACAACTTTGTCAAGTGACGAGTAAAATCTGTGTATTTGTCAAAAAAACACTTAGGTCTAGTTTTACACTCATGAAATGTAAGTCATCACAATAAGGTCAAAAATAAGCAATATATAACTAAGTTATTTCTTAATGAATTTTGTGTATGCAGATTTAAAAATCCTATATTTTGTCTCTAAAACATTGTGGACTTTTACAACAGCAGGCTTGCACTTCCATTCTGCAGAGAAATCCTTGTAGCAATAGAGCTAGGAATGAAAAAAGCATTCTGCTTACGTGCTTGCTAATTTTCAACAGCTCTATAAAAGCTCTTTACAAAATGCAGCAACCTACAAACCTCATTATTCAATTGTAAGGGACATTTTCATTAATTGATTTGTCCATCTGATTGAATTAAAATGTTTTTGTTTTATTCAGGCTTGTATTGAAATGTCTTTGTCTTTAGTTCTGCTTGGAAGCATTATTAAGGAATTTGTTCGGCACAGAGAAGTTGTAGCTCTGTGTGTTATGGTACTAAATGTGAAGGCTTATGTGGCTGTTTCACAACAATCAAGTTGTTGAGGCATTGCTTCTGTTCTTGTTAAAAGGCTTGCAAATTCAACACAGAGTAAGAAAGTCAAATATAGAGGTATTTTCCTTTCTCAGACACCATCACTCACAGGAAAATTCTGTTGATCAAATTATACCACAGCAATTCCTCAGCAACTTGATCCTCTTCAGGTGCTGATTTCTGGATGACTGATAATCTCTTCCTGCCAGCTGTGGGCCTGCATAGGTGTCACTGAGCGGGATTTGGTGAGCAGTACTCTATGTAGTGTACTAAAACCAAATGCTCCTCAGTCTCCTGCTTCTGTGCTGGTGTTATTATGCACAAAGTGATAGAAAGCAGTGGAGATTTACCTTAGTCGTGAAACTAGGCAGAGACAATCAAAGGCATGGTGTGGGTGGATGTGGTGAGCAGGGACATGCTGTTTTGCACAGCTGCTCTTCACAAGGGCAAAGAAGAACGCTGTGGAAACAAGGGTCAGGAGACACACCAGTTAGTACTTGCTGTGCCTTTGCTGTTTACTGGAAAACTTCTTGAATTAATAGTTTTCTTCTGAAACACATTTTGGGGATTATCTTAGTTATTCAGAAATTAAATATTTGTCATTCTGTGTGATGCGTCTTCAGCCTACAAAATTTTTTAGTAATTGCACAGCCAGGAATCACTCTGTCTTCTGATACAATGAGTGGCAACTGAATTTAATATCAATCTGAAACATTCTACTGGACTTAGACGTAAAATGTGTGCTTGTAACATTAAAATTTTATGCGTACTAGTACCAACATGATAAAATATAGGAAGATTGTTCTAATATGATTTCCGCTGTTTAGTAATTTCTTTGTTATTTTCATGGTGCCGGAGATTGCCACATTCTTACAGGAGAATTGGAGGGGAAGTACAACACACAGGAATGTTAAATTTTGCAGAATTATATTCTTGTAGTAGGTAATGTCTTCACAAAACAGTGCAGTTATTTTGACTGAATACATTTTATGGAATTAGAATTTTTTAATTAATATATTTTAACATAAAGACTTACTTGTCTCAGCTTTTTCTAATTCTTCCAGGTGTGAAATATTCTCAATTATTTTTGAAAGCTTAGTGATCTTCAATATTTTGGAACTATAATGTAGCAAATATTTTTTGTTACTGGTTAGCAAAACTGTATTTATCTTCTTCTCAGTGTTCAGCTTGTATGTTCTCACCTTTTATGTTCCATATTCTGTTTTTTTCATTTGATACCTCAAGCACATTAAGCACATGTAAAATTGAGTTTTCTAGTCCCCCTTGAGAGAAACATTACTTGAATAGCATATACACAGCAAACAAGGAAATTGTGAGTTCTTGTACTCTATCATCAAGACCCTTTGAACAGAAGGAGAGGGAAAAACATCACTGTCAATCTCTGACAGTAATTCTGTAATTTTTAAGCACACCTCTATGTCCCTGTGTGTCACTTTCTAACTGTAAACTTTTGTGATTGTAATTTTTAATTGATATCTAATCCAAATATGGTGAATTGAGTATTAATGCTCATTTGTAATATACATTTCCTGTAACTAAATTATTGGCTGCCTCCACAGAGTGATTGCTCCCCTGTAGAATTGCCTCTTACTACTTTGATAATTAAAGCCTTGCATAAGAATCTCCTTGTGGGCAGGATCCCTGCTGGTCTGCGTGAGGAATTTTACCTGAGTTTAGTTCAGAAGGTAAGGCCAAAAATATTGTCTCTGAAAGAAATCCATTTTCAGTTTTTAAGTTACCAAACCTACTTTGATGTGGTAAAGAACTCAATGGCATATTAAGAGAGGGATGTGTGCTTCTAATTTAGTTACGCACATGATGTCTGAATTCTGATGCCAATGCAATTAAAGAGTAAATTTTGAAAATAAGTGACAAATACCACTGAGAAACAGGGTAAATTGGATCAAATCCAAGCCCAATGCACCACTTATTTTCTTTAGTATCCTCCAGACAATTTTTCCATTTTTCAGTCTGAGACTGAAAGATTGTATAGAAATCTTTACTCCCTGTGTGTCATGGTTTAACTCCAGCCAGCAATCAAGCCTCTCACAGCTGTTCATTTGCTCTCCCACCAGAAGGATCAAGAGAATGAGAAGGGTAAAAGAAAACTCTTAGGCTGAGATAAGGAGAGTTTCATAGAGAAAACAAAAGCTGCACACACAAGCACAACAAAACTAGGGATTAATTCACCTCTCTCCATGGGCAGGCAGGTGTTCAGCCATCTCCAGGAGAGCAGGGCCCCATCACATGTAATAGTGACTTGGGAAGACAAAAGCCATTGCTTCAAATAATTCTGCTTTTGTCCTTCTTCCCCCCACTTTATATACTCAGCATGATGTCAGGTGGTCTGGAATGTCCCTTTGATCAGTTTGGGTCTCCTGGCTGTGTCTCCTCCCAGTCTCCCATGCATCCTCAGCTTCCTGGCCAGTGTGGCCCTACAAAAAGGAGAAAAAGCCTTGGTTCTGTGTGAGCCCTGCTCAGCAATAATAAAATATATCTTGTATTATCAACTCTCATTCAGCACAAGTCCAAAACACAGCCCCACACCAGCCACTCTGCAGATGGTTAATCCTGCCCCAGCCAAAACCAGCACACCATGCAAAGAGCCCTTTAGGCCTGTATATATGTTGTTGCTCAGAGTCTCATTTAATTACTCCACAGAGATGCTCATTTTGCTGGTTTTCGGTGACGTGATCACAATTAAATAACACAATACCCTAAACAAGCTCTGGTTCAGGCAACTTTAAGTTTTCTTACTGAGATAAGTGATGCAATTTGTTTTACAGTAATGATGTATTTTAGTTGTCTACCAGAAGATTTTTGACCTTCCAGTCCTTTCCAGTACTTTGAATACGCTCATGTCATAGTGGGCATTCATGCAAATTAGCCAAATATCATGAAGTGTCAGAAATGCTAAGAACTATGACCTAGGTTTGGATTTTGATTGCCAAGGTGATCTGAATCCACAGAAATAACTTCAGCATGAAGCCTTTGAAGAGGACCAAGAGAGTTAGACTGACACGGACTTTTAGAGAAAACCAGGAATCTGAATGCTGTTGCAAATCACAAATATAAAAGGTAGCATACTTTTAGGATAAGCACAAAACTCTTACTAGTGTCAGCAGAATGCTGTGAATCTAAAGATATGTGCACAGAGATTTGCCTCATGAGCTCAAAATGAAATAGAATTGTGTACATTATGTTTTAAGACTAGTACATTTGAGAAGAACGGTATCCATATTTTGCTGTTAATTTCTCAAGTACGGAATGTTTATGTTTAAATGCAATAACTAAACAGTTTCCCCAACCCTAGTTATATTTTTTTTCTGTGGTATATGATTATCCTGTCTGGATATAAATATCTGAAGACTGTGTAAAAAGAAGGGGGATTTCACCAAACATATTTTTCTTTTCTAATGTGATTTGTTGAATCCAACTCTCCTCAGTTATCTCAAATCTTTCTTCTTTTCCTTAAATATGAGATGATTACAGTGAACATTGTTCTTTTATACATATTGCATTTCAAATCAGAAAGTGAAGCTATGTTATTTACACTCAAGTAGGGAAGTGGAAGGGAAATGCAGTGGTAGTTTCTGTGGAATCCTCAGGTGCCAGTGTTTGTGCATGTTCTCTTCAGGGTATCTCAGAGGATCCCAGCAGGGATAGTTTTAATTTAATTTTAGATCAATGAATAGGTAACAGTCTACCCAAAAAACCCTTGATACATTTGATATTACTAGATGAATAATTTCTTCATGAGAGTGGTACAATTTCTATAAAATTATTTTGTATGGTTCTGAGTGAAA
Source organism: Vidua macroura (assembly GCF_024509145.1). Lineage (NCBI taxonomy): Eukaryota > Metazoa > Chordata > Aves > Passeriformes > Viduidae > Vidua > Vidua macroura. Next base: position 50,093,593 of record NC_071571.1, on the reverse strand, counting down.
GACTGTGGATGAAAAGAATCAGCTGTTATGAAGTCCTATTCTAAGACTTTCTTGTCTTGATTGTTCTGATCTATTCTTGTTCATCACCTTCAATTTTCTGTCCTTTCAGAGGACTTTAATCCAAATCTTTATTCGTTTTTAGATGTCTCATTATTATTGTTTTGCCTTATTGTTTCATTTTCCCAAGATACACCTATGACAGGGAGCAATTAGCAAAATAGTTTTAGAAGTAAATGAAAGGTCTTATTTCTCTGCACATATCCTTTTCATCTTTTGTCTTCTTCATGACATTTTTAACCTGTTCTAAATAAAAAGAATATCTAATGCTACTTTTTGTAGATTGTCTTTCAATGGCTGTAGTTTATTTTAAATAATGCTCTAAATCTTGTATGTGAAAGGTGTAGACTGTGGGCTTTGCTAGATATTTATATGCAGAGCTTGAAAGGCTGCATACAGGTAGTATTTCACCAGGGTTTAGAATAACTACAGGTGATTTCACATATTTCTCTAAAATGAGTCTGACCTGGTTTTTTTTGGAGAGTATATACATCAGCTCTTTCTTTTCACTGAGACTATAAATGTCAAGGTGATGCAGAACACTTGCAGAGTGACTTGGAAAAGGTCTGTTTGTGACACAGTTCTATGAACAATATCTCTGGAGTATATATATAGTGTATAAAGTGTATCAACTGAGTGACCATTGTTTATGAATGACAGCCTACAGAGTTGCACCATTAACTTGATCCACTGATTCTCTTAGTTAAGACAGTTTATAAAACTGGCTTCTAGGCTGATGAAAGTACAGCCATCCAGGAGATAGGGTTCAAATGTGATTTAATTTTTCACTTGCTTGTTTTAGTACATGAATCAGAAATACTGAGTGGGGATGAAAATATTGAAAGGTGCACTGAGTCAAGCCAAATAGCCAGATTTACATTTTTTGTCTAACAAAAGTATCATTTGCCTAGACAAGGGTATAGAAATACAGCAAGTATTTGAGAGTAACTTTCCTCAGTCTGTGACTCAAGGACTTGCTGAATTGCAGGAGATATTTTTGTACTATTAACATTTAGATGGATCATTTCATCCATGAATTAGGTTGGGTTTTTCTTTAAAAATTTGCCTTGTTTTTTTAATCCAAATAGCTGTGATGTCATCATAGAGGGAACTTCACATTATAAATAAGACTATTCATAAAAAATAGGTTATTTTTTTCCAGTCTCTCACCTGATAGTTTTGTTTGATGATTCAGTGTTATCATATTACTAGAAGCATCCATATTTTTGTTTCCCACACCATTTATCATAAGCTAGTATTTGATCTCTTTGTTACACTTCCTCTTCCAATGTGGAGAAATGCAGCTTTAGCAACTCTCTGTACTCACTTTTTTCCTTGTACAGGTGCCATTACATTCTCCCCATCTTCCTCAATGCCTTTTCTAATTCTTCCATAACATTTGTGAGATGGTTCAAACACTAGGACATTTAAAACATACATGCATTTATATAGTAGCAGAATGATGTCTGCAGTTTTTCTCTCCACTTTTTCCTTAACAATTCCTAGTACTCAAAGTGCCTTGCTGAACTTTTCACAGAAATACATCTTAAAACAACAATACTTCTTTCCTGAGTATTTCAATGGGCATTTTTAAAGCCCATTATTGTGTATGAGGATTCTTTTTCCACAAACATTGCTTCGTATTTTTCAACACTTAATTTAATTTTATTTACAGCTACTCAGTCTCATAAGATTACTGAATAGTTTTTAAATTTTGCTAACCCAAATAATTAAGAATCTACACCAAAATTTCATTCTGTTCAGAGGAAAGGATGGCTATAGCACAATGTCTCAGAAAAATGTCATCAAATTGGCTTCATTCTCTGTGGCTAACTCCTCTCTAGACTCAAGGTGTCTGCAAAATCCTTTTGCCAATTCATTCTTTTGCGTGAAGTTTCCAGTATTATTATCTTTTGCTTAAGGCAAAATGTTCCGAAAAGCCAATGGATTAGACTCCCACAAAAAAATTACTTCAAAATTGTACACAAGATCTTCATTCATTTTACCACTGCTGAAAACCTATTATTCAATTTTTCACACACTTCTGCTAAAGGTGTAGTTGGGTCTTGTATTTCACAAGGTTTCTCAACCACAGCCTCATTCCATTTCACACATGCTCATTTTTCTCTTACAAGCAACCAGAAGGATTATGACACTTGATACAGAAAATAGTCATTTTTTTTAATTGAAAGTGAATTAGAAGAATATCCTAGGACCTATTCCAGCTATGCTCTACCTATTTTTTAGATTTAAAGATATTGTTCCTAAGCCATAGTTTCCCTCTTCTTTAAAATGGTCAGTTATTTTCAAACCATGAAATAAAGTGCATTTTCCTTTCCTTTTTTAAATAGTGATATACTTAAGATCAGGACATTTGTAATAGAAGCTTAAAACTTGAGCTGGTTTAGTTCAAAATCTGTCACTTTTTCTAGCCCATAAACTTTATTTTCTCTCTCAAAAACACTTATTTCCTTCCATTTCCTCCATCTGTGCAAATTTCAGTCCTTCTTCCTTCCTTCTGCAATAATTATCACAGGAATCTCAACAGATATCAGCATGCTGCCATGGTACCAAAGGTGATTAGTGCCAATATTGTTCATTGTTCACTGATCTGGTAGGATATGCTGATTTAGCAGCAATGACTCGTCTCAGCTTCTCCTGAGGGCGTTTTCTTAAAAACGCCTGCCAAATGATTTTTATCTTTTTATGATTGTTTTTTTCTTTTTTTTTTTTAATCCTACAGCATGAGGATATTTGGTAATTAGGTACTTCAGTTCCCAACTAATTTCATCCATTATATTTGAATAATGCAGTAGTAGAGAATTAGAGGGTAGCCTTTCAGCTAGAGGATGGCACAGAAGCTGTATTTGTCCCAAGAGACCTGACTCTTGGAGCTTAGTCTTTGGTCAGTGGTAATTTCTGTGTATCTGAGTTGAAAAGCTTTTTCTTCCATAGTCTGAAGGCCTGATCCTGCTTATATTGGATAAAAAAGGCTGCCTTCACTGATGTATTATATGACTGTGATAAGTACTGTGTCTTATGTGTGGAAGATGGAAAACTGAAAACTAACAAGACTTAAACTACAAGACCACCTGTTACCAGCAAAATCAGTATGAGCAAAAGGTACACAGCTATTTTAAATACAAAAATTCACATGCAGTTTAAAACTATTGGAAGGCCTCCAAAATGGTTTCCACCTTTTTCATCCTTCTTTTCATGGTTTTAAAAATTTTAGTAACAATTTATTACATTCTTCAACAATAGAAAAATGGGAGCCAAAACCAATTACAAACCAGAAATAAATGTATGAATAATGAAAGGGTGTAGCTTTTAAGTATCCAGCTTCCCTGGGTAAATGACGTTTGTCTCCCTAGTAAATGTGGAGGTATTTGTTTGCTTTACAGTCTTCTCTACAAAAGGCATCATATCCTTCCATTCAGTGCCTATCCTTCCTGGCAATATTTTCCCTTTAGCACCTCAGTCTCCCAGCCAGAAGAAATCTCCACTCCCAGTGGTAGCTGTGGGGTTTTCATGGATCACTGCTTTCAAAGCCTCACCTGTTTTAAGGTGACAATGTCAAACTTCCCTATTTATACTCACAAACACTTCATTTTAAACTGCCATAGGCAGAAGAGGCAGGTCTATTTCTGTTTCTGGAGGCAAAGACTAGTTCAGGATTTGGAATCCAGGGAGCATTTGGGGCTGCTCAGCAAGGTAGGGATGGGAGGAAAGCATCCACTACTGGTAAACCACTGCACCATCCCCTCAAGACTCACCGTAAAAAGTGTTCTCAGTGGTAGATTGTTAATGATGAACAGTAAGACCTCTCCTGACCTGGGAAAGCATGGCTCTACATTCCCTACAAATCACCTAATCCTCAGAAAAATGCCACCCCTTTAAAAGGCCCTACCTTGAGAATAAGAATTTACATCATTAGGTAATCTGTCACTTGTGGTACTTTCACACTCCCATCTGTTCTTAAGAGCCTGCTGGCCTGGCACTTTTACCCTCATATTGGCAAATAACCCTGGCATCAGACTGAAGGACTAGGGGGGCTGTTAGGGAGTCAGGGGAACAGGCCCTGAGGTAGATCAGAGCAAAAGGATCAATTGCCTCTTCCCAGCCTTGAAGGTGAGTTGTGCTAACACTAAATCACTGGGAAAGTGGTTAATTGGGGTTGGTGACTGGATATGTACCTTTCCAGAGTAGAAACAGGGTAATCCTTTTGTGGGTATGTTATTTCTTGTGATTTGAAATGGACTATGGTGAAAAACAGTTCCTTGGTATCATGTGTGTAGTAGCAGAATTGCACATATTGTCAATGCAAAACACAGTGCAGGGATCATGGCTCCTCCTGTGATACAGCCATGTTTTTGTATCCTGCTTTTTATGTGGCCATAATTAACATATCACTACTGACAGGCAAATTTTAATAGTCTCTGTTTCTGTGGACTGCTGGAAAGGAGAACTGAGCATATTGCCTAACAAAACCAGCATTTTCTCATTAGCTCTTCAAAGATTTGAGGAGGAAGTGAGGCAATTACTCTCTTACAGGGGCTAGAGCAGCAGCAATCACCTTTGTCTGATGTGAGCTGCACATCAGACAGAAGAATTTAAAAATAGCAGGCTCATCTCCCCCTGCACACCAATGCTGCTGCTGCTCTGGTGAAGCAAAGCTCCATAAATTTCCCTGAAAGCTGTCCATTTGCCTCCCCTGCAAACTGTTTTGAATGGCCAGCATGGTGGCACAAGGTGTCCAGAGCTTGGCAGGAAGGCTGTCTTGGTGTGCAGACAAGTTACAAAAGCAAGCTTAGTTGGGACCATAAAAATAGAGCTAAACCACTGGGGTTTTCTCCTTTTTCTTCTTTTTTTCAGCAGAAATGGAGTGTTCACAACAAACATTTGAGCACGTCATTGTGCAAACAGCTTCATACTTCAGATGCAGAGAAATTAAATGTTTTTACCATGGCAGATTTGCTCAGTCCTTGAACCTATAAATTTGTTGTTTCTAGCTGACAGATACAGGAAGTATTTTGGGCTAGTGACAACTGATGTGAGATCATAAAGCTCTGACATTTGTTCATTTTTATCAGCCAAGGAAGTGATGATCTGATGTTTAAAAAATTCTGTTCAAGAGGTGGTTGTCTGGTGTGATTTGGACAAAACCCACTTACTTGTTTTATGTGACTGTTGGATTTTACTTGCTGTGACACCTCTAGCTCATTGCAGTCAGCCTCTCATCCTGTGATGTGCCTCCTGGAAGGCCTGGAACAGGAGGGATGTTGCAGCTCTGCAGCGCATCTGGGTCTGTGCTGCCTGGTTGGTTCCTGCACGTTGGGGGATCCCAATAAAAGGCACACTGCATCACACATCTGCCTCTGACTGAAAGCAGAGCCTCTGAAGAGAATCAACCATTCTGATTCTCAAAGTTATAGAGAAAGAGGGCTAGAAGAGAATTGAAGAATTCACGTAAACCATACCCTGTCTTGGTTTGAAAAGACTGCTAAGGAAGGCAGGAGACTTCCTTGAAATGGAAAATGTAAACCCCCCTCCCTCCAAATTACTATAATTTTGAAATCAAAAGGCTCTCAGGCAAAGATATGGGACTAGGAATAACAGTTCTTTACTAGAAAAACTAAAAATACAAATTAAAAAAAAATTAAAAAAAAAAAAAAAAAAAAAAAAAAAAAAAAAAAAAAACCAGTCCACTAACAGAGTCAGAATATGACCTGACTCCCTGTTGGTCAGGATGTTGGTAGCAGTCCCATTAAATGGTGGCTGCGGTCCTCCTGGAGTGACAAGTATGGTTCTGTTGAAGCAGGGATCCTGTAGAAGGGTGGAGTTTTCCTCCGAAGGTGTAGTGGTGGTGTAGACGGGCCTGGTCTTCTTCTGGGAATCCAGTGGAAAAGGCTGGCTGTGGTGTTCCAAGTCTCAGATTATATCCTGGTAGGAATGCTTGGCTCCTCTCCCTGGGTGAAGCATCTCCCAATGGGATGATGTAATTTTATCATTCAATGGCCCATTAACAGCAGATGTCTCCCCAGAGGGAGAGACATCTGCTGGTTTGTGGAAGAGCTAAAGAAAAACTGCCCAATTAACAGAAGATAACTGCCCCACCTCTAAGAGATGGCAAATAGAATACACATATATGTTACAACTCAGGACATACTCCTATCAAATAATGCCTTTATTATCCCTGACAGAAATTTACCTCTCACATTTTTATAAAAATCTCCATTGAGTTCCATGACTTTTCCACTATATTTCAGTAGTACTACCTTTTATTGGTAGATGTTATCCTAATCTGAATCTTTCCCACCATCAGAACAGGATGCCCAGGGTTGAATGAACATCCCTGGAGGGATTTAAAAGACCTATAGGTGTGGCACTTAGGGACATGGTTTAGGAGTGGACACTCCTAATGACTGGACTCGATGATCACAAATGTGTTTTCCAGCCTAAACAATTCTATATTTTTTGTAATTATTTTGCACTATCTCTCTAGCCCACAAGAAGCCACAAATCACAGTTACCTGTGGACAGAGAAACTATGTAATATAGTCTTCACAAATTGCTAAAAATTAACAAACCTTTTCCTCTGGGGAAAAAGATATGAAACTTTTGCTACGGATTTAAAAGAAATTATAACATATCATAGGTTTTACTAACCTGCCTTTCTTTCACAAATTCCTAATGTTTCTTAATGTGAAGGGAAAAAATATATTAAAAAAAAACTTCTGTATCTTTAAATTTCGAGTAAATATGTTACATTTATATTTTTCTAAATTGTATTCAAATTTCATTGCATCAAATCCATATATATCTTTTGATTTGGATATGATGAATATAAGTATTAAATCAGGATTATGAAGCAATCAGAACAACTTGCTTGATAAGTTTCTCCTCATTGTCTTTTCACCTCCACAGATGGAGGATTTGTAAAAAACTCTCTCAAATCTCATACCTTCTTTAAAAGTTACTTGTAGTAATTAATAAAAAACTCTTTTCATTCGTATTGTTTCTTGGATTCTGTCATTCTTTCACTTTCTTTGCTTTACAGAGCACTTGGATATCACCAGTAGCAAAAAAGTCTCCTAAAATATCAGAGTAGTGCCCTTTATGAAAGGTGTCCCAATAAGTTCAAAACACATAAAGTTTCATTTCAGCTGATAAACTTAGCATAATTTTTCTGCTCAAACTTTTAAAAAATGATGCTTTAAATATGACAAAGGAGGCATATATTTAAGAGTGCTGCAACTGTTTGAGAATAAAACTGAGTTCTTTCAAATTATTAATAGATAGTTTTGCATAAGAAAAAGATCCTTGCTACTAGTAAGCCCCCTCCATGTAAGCGGTGCTAAACCTAGCTTAGCAGATACTAAACACAGCTTAGTAGACCATAATTTTAGGGTTTTTCTTAAATGATTATTCACACTGGTTCTATGAAGATTGTAACAATGTTTATTGAAGCAATGTTTGTGCTCTAAATTCTCCCACACCAATGTATTTCAGAAAATAATAACTGAAAAGCATTAAGCTGATAGTAAGACATGTAGCTAAATGGAGTAATGCAGTGCACTATGGCAGGAATATCTCTAAATTACTACAGGTTCCATTTTCAACTCAAATATTGTCAGCAGATGTAAGATTGCTGTTGTTCCTTGGGTATCTTTTTGCTATGCTATAGTGTGTGCTGTTTCCTATCTTCATCCTGAGCACTGACTAAAGATCTGTTTATTTTTTCTCAAGGCAGTTTCTAATTTAGGATTTTTTAAAATTTGTTTCATCACTCATGAGAAAGTTTCATGGAATTTAAACAAGATCTGGCTTTAACTACATCCTTATATATATATACAGACTAACACTGTAACTACAGAATTAAGAATTCTCTCATGTTCTTTGGATTGATGTTCCAGAGTACTATAGTTTTCATGTTTTTATATTTACTTATTATATTCCTTTACCCTAAGTATCTGGATTTCAGTGACAGTAAATATTTGTAGTTTATCTTATGCAGGTTTGGTTTTTTTAATAAACACATAATAAAAAGCTTTGTCTTCTGAAAGTCCCATGTTTTATATAAGCATGTACTGACAGCAAGCATTTTTATATGGCAGACATTTTTCTTACAAAGACTGTGTCATCCACTGAAATATTACTGGTTTTGTTTTTCATTATTACTGAACTGTAATAATACGTGCTTGGCTTTAAATCTGATAGATCCTTAAATTAATCTCAACTTAGTCTGCTTTGCACTAGACATGATAGTGGCAGATATAGTTCTTTTAGTACCAAATATGTCAGTGTATTATGGATCCAGATAGAAAGGGGTGAAAAATATCAAAAGAGTTGCAGTCCTAGCTTGCAGATTTTTAAAGTCTATTAAAAAGTTAGGGGCTTGGGTTTAGTTTGCAAAGTATTCAAAATCTCATACTTCAAATATTCTGGAGTTGAGAGGAGAGGTTGAGAGTTCACAAAATGCATTATTAAATGTGTTATTTGAACAGCTGTAGAAACTTTTAAATTCCTGAAAAGTTAGTAGAAAAATGATGTTTGCAGAAGACAAACTGTTGTTTATGTAAACAACTGTAGATGTGTTGTTTGGTTGTGATGAGTCCTCCTTTTACCTATTATTCATTAAGGAATGCTGCCTGTAGCAGTGATCTTACTGGAGAGTGTATTCTGTAACTCCAGTCCCTATGTCTATATAATAATTACATAGTCAATTATTGTTGACTTATTATCACTGAAATAACTCCAGATCAAACAACAGCTCTTTGCAGCAGAGATTATAGTTATTTTTATCTGAAGTTATTCTTGTGTTCTGTTATGGTGCCATTGGAGCCAAGTGAGTCAGCCTAGGTAAGGGGACAGAGCTGCAGCTGGAGCAGGACCACACAGCTGGAAGTAGCGGGTGGTGGAAACAGGAGCAGATGTACTGGGGAAAGAGAAATCAAGAGAAAATCAGGGGAAAGAGAAATCAGTGTTGGATCTGGAGGTCTCCGTTCTCTGAAAGGGGATATGTATCAGACTCTGAATAAGCCTGATCAAGAATCAGAGGACATCCAGGTCACAAACATTCAGATCCTAGAACAGTAGAGGTGTCTCATGCAGACTTTATGCCAAAACAGGGGCTTAGCATAGTTACTCTGGAATGAGAAATGAAGAAAATGAACATCAAAAAGTCTCAAAAAATATAATTGTTTGCTTGATTGATTGAATTAAAAAGAAGTTTAGGAGTAAAAAAGTAGGAAGAAATAGAGAAGAAAAGCTGAAGTGTGTTTCTACTTCTGCTTATTTTTTATGTCAGCTGCACTTTCTGATATGCCTGTGATTATTTGAAGCTGAAGGAAATTGATTAATTAATTCAATTTATTTGCAGTAGTCATTAATATGGGGCTAAATAATGTGGGCCAGGAGCCAACATTTTGGAATGTTCAAGACCATATTATGCTACAGTAGACCATTGATAATTTCATAATTTTCATTTTAACTTTTTATTTTCCTGTTCTTCCTTGTACATTTCCCACTTCTCTTTAAAATAAATAATTAACTCAGATTGTTAGAAATGGCCCTAAAAAAATCCAATGAGAATGATAGCTTTACTCTTCTTTTGCATTTATGGCAGATATACATGTTTTCTGGTTTTTGTTTTTTTTTTTTTTTAAGAGAAAAATCTATTGAATACATGTAGATTTATATTGATGGTAGTTGTAACTAATCACCAGGGTACACTGTCTGAAAACTTTTCCTGTCTTAGATAGAAATATTTTGTCTCTAAGTTTCTCTGACACTTACTGAGGGGAAGGAGGAAAATGCCTTATGAACTATTCAAACTAAAATCAGCCTTGATTTAGATTTTTGAGGAAATATCTTCTTATTTTCATAGTGCAGTCAACAGTCTCCAAATCCCACTGGTCATTATTTGAGAGTACATTGGCAGGATACAGAAATCAGTGGCTTTTTCTCCCAAGATTTTAGTTGTTATTGTGCTGAGAATAGAGAGAAGGTTCATTAAGATGAGCACAGAATAAAATCTGAAGGAACTGAGTTTGTCAAGGCTTCTTTCAACAACAGATGAATTATGCTCCCTGTCCTGATCAGAATCATGACCACAATGCATTTTCTAAAATCATTTTTGTTTTCTATAAGTCAAAAAAAAAAAAAAAAAAAAAAAACCCAAAAAAAAAAAAAAAACACCCTCATTTTATCTGTCATAGTGAATGGCTGGGGACAGTAGACTGATTTCTATACCTAGAAAGATTAATGATGCTTCAAGAACAGATCTTTTACATTCATCATTCAAGGGAGATTTCCATCACATTCCTAATGGAGATTTCCATCACATTCATTGGATCCTTTGGGATCCAAGGACTTGGGGATAAATGACATCACACACCACATGAGAAAAAACACAAGCCAGCTACTTCATCACATAGCAGTATGGCTTCTAAATGTTGCAAGCTGTATCTGTGTTGACTCTTTCAAGCTTTTTGACTAAGGTTTAAACATTTCCCCCGTTTTTACTACTTTTACATACTTTTAAGAATTATTACACACATATGCACAAATATTTGGTTTCATCCCATTTTTTCTTAGGTAGACATATACATTTTTTCTTCTTTGCTCTCTTCTGAACCTATCCCTCCAGTAGAATTCTTCCAAAACCAACTCTCAGTTGCAAATTTATCTTCTTTTTACTTTTCTAAGCTGTGCATTTTTAAAAAGTGACTTTTTTCAAAAAGAAAAAGAATCAATACCTACTGTGTTCTTTGCAGGTGTGGATAAGTTCAAGTAATTTGGTTTCTTTATAGATGTTTTATAAAACAAATACTTCTGATCAGAAGGCAAATACATTTTTTCCCCAGTTTGTTTATTTCTCCAAAGATGTCTGTATCTCTTTATGCCTAAAAATCCCACACTTGGGATGGCTTCTTTTTCCTCCCTGGAGGCTTGTTATGCTTTATTGTAATCAACAAAGTTCCTTATAATTTTGGGGAGCTGAAAAAAAATGTTCTTATGAGGCTGGTTTTGTTTCTGTTAACTGAGGTTGGTCATGCTTCTTTTAACTGAGAGGAAATAGCCTTTTTAAAAATTCCTTCAATAAATAATCACATTATGGGTAAACATTGTTTCTGTCTGTATAGGCAGGCTGTAACATGGAGTAATATAGTTACAGGATCCAACAAAGAAAATAATGATACACAATGTGCAGTTCATCCTCATAACCTCCCATGCAGTTCGTTATGATTACATAACCTCCCATGCAGGAGGTTATGATTACATTAAAAGAAAACTATTTGAAATAACTCATTTTGTATTTAGGAGGTCATGAGCATCTCTTGCTAATGGGCTAAGCTCAACATCAGCTAAATGAACAAATAGAAACACTTCAAAACTCAATTTCTATACTACTTCTCTTATATTGTAATAAAATTTTATCAGAGTCCTATATAGAATAAACCAGTTTAGGATTATCTGTTTTTATTTCAATGCAATAATTTCCTAATGCCATTTGCCATCAGTTTAAACTCTGTTCAAATGTACTCAAGCATTCAGCTGGAAAATAAATACAGCAAAGTATGTGTTTGTATGCTAGGTTTGGAATTTAAAGCTATAGCACTGAATGGCTCTTGGAAAAACAAAGAGAATTTTTATTGTTACTGAATAACAATAAATTGTTAATGAATTGTTAGTATGGATTGTTACATTTGTGAGAAGTTAGAATGAAACTGGTAGACTGAAACATCAAGCTGAGACATAAAGAAAATCTGAGATTATTATTATTATTATTACTTGAAAATTTGTAAATATTGACCAAACATTGACTTTTAACTAATGGGTTTATCAAGATATTCTATTCATTAGTATTTAATTAGTAAAAAGCTCAATAGAAATCAGAAAAACAGTATTTAATTCTTGAAGATGTAGCACCAGAAATTATTTACAAAAGTTATTTGTAAATAATTTTTTTAACATGCTATTATTAGCATGTCTTGTCATACAAGAAAGTCTTGTAATGATCGGCTTTGGTGTATTAAAATATGTACTGGATAATTTTAAAATACTTTACAGTATTAGAAACAACAAAAAAAAACCCCAAGGTCTTAAAGGAAGGAATGAGAATTTGCATGTGGCTCATTTCTCACAAAAGACAACATGAAAAGTTTCTACTTAGGAGAATGCCAGTTCTTTAAATATTCAGCAGCATCTCACAGTAGCTTTTGGTACCATTCACTGCAAAAGGTTTGTTCTGTTTTATCATCTCTGAAAAGCTGTGCCACAAAAGCAGAAATGTGACTCACAAAAGCCCAACATATTTTAAGATGTCGGGATTTTTCTGCTGTTTCCGTCCTTGCATTATTACTTTAAGCCATATGTTACCCTGAAAATGGTAACATATGCAAGTTTCAAAATCACCAGTGTTCAGCTTTGTAACAATTAACCATCTGCTTACAGGGCTGGTACAAACTGAGAGCATCTCCATGGAAGTCAGGAAAATATTAGAATACCATACCTGCCAAGCCTTAGCCATGAGTTACCCTACATTGTAATTTGTAGTCCCCTGACAGCAGTGAGGCACCGAAGTTGCAAATGAAATTCTTCCTAAACATTTGTCTTAACAGACTGCTAGTGACAGATTAAATGGGTCCAAAAGCAGCTGTCACACAGAAGTGGCTTAAAGTGGCTTAAAATCCTGAATTTGGGACAGGTTACAGGTTTAATTTGACTGTAGCTTCATCTGGGTGTAGACACATGGAAAAGAATAACTGCACATCATCCCCTTTAACCACAGTCCCTTCATCTGTTCCTGCAATGTAATTATGTGGTACAACAATAAACCTGGGGAGTTTGGGCAGTCTTATCTTTGTAAGTAGCATGAAGGATTCATATTTTTATACAGTGATGTGTGTAAAAAGAGACCTTAAAAACTCCTGCTGTGGCCCTGCCTTATGGCCAACCCTGGATAGCTGTGGTCAGAAGCTGGGATTGCATTTGTGCAGACAGACTATACATCATCTTCCTCAGCCATAACTGAGCTTGTCACAATAAGATCTTACAGGTTTACAGCCTAGCATGGGATGAAAACCCTATTATTTTCCTGGTATGTTACTTTAAGCACTAATATTTGATTCTAAAGAGATTTGCAGGAATCTGCCTGGCTAAAAATACATGAGGAAGAATAATCAAACATTCATTTCCCTTTCACATTCTCCTTTCATGAAAGAAATCCTTCTGGTAAATTGAAATAATCTCTAGACTCTGTATTGTGTTGCAAGAGAAAACAATTCGGACGCAGTGAAGAAATTGAAGTCTTATTGGTTTCTATCTCAAAATATACAATTATGTTGTATGCTTAATGTGGAGGAAAGAGTAAATAGCATAGAAAGAAGCTATTAGGAAGCTGAATCCTGGGAAAGACAGATTTTGTTTAAAAGCCCACGTCAAAATAGTTTAATTACAGGCTTTGAACTACAACATCAAGTAGGAGGTGGTGCTCCTGCCCTTGATTTTATTCTAATACCTGTCTCCTGGGCCCACTTATGATTTCCCTAATTTCTGAGGAGCTAGAAAACCTGTACAGTTAACAAGAAATAAGATAGCTGCCCACAAAACAGTTCCTTACTAACAGCTCTCTGAAGAGTTAAATCATAATTTTGCTTTCCTGAGCCAGTGTAAAGAAAATTATCACCATATCATGTAGTTCAATAAAAAGGAAAAAGTATAATGAAAAAAAAAAAGAAATTTCCCAAACAATTCACTATTATAACTGCTAGAGGATATTAGAATTTAGATAGCTTTGTCAGTCACATCTGCAGAAAATTCCCTTCCACATTATTTCCTCTTCCAGTAGGATCTTGCCCCCTAACCCTAGGAACGTGACCCATCCCAGGCTAAAATCCTAATCTTTATCTGATTCTTAAGAAAATTTTAGGTGATGGCATTCACTGTGCATGTTTAGCGGATTTGTTGAATCATTTCTTTGAGGACGTTACCAACTGTATATATGAAATACACAATGCAACCTCAAATCAGTATATCAGTATATCTCATATATCTCAAATTTATATTCTGATAATACAGGACTGGAAACTCTGCAGATGCATGAAATTTTTACCCCTAGGCAGCAAAGAAAATCTTTGTTATAAATTATGTATGTTTAATTTGACAAGGTGTTTTCATAGTAAGAAAAACTTCTGCCATTCACTAATCTTGTTGCTCTGCTGGGCCCCATCAAATGTCCAGACAAACAGCTTGATGACACTGAAAATAAGCAAAGCTTTTAATAATTCTTCCTACAAAAATGATCTCATGGAAATTTAATGTGTATGCGGTATATTTGGAAGATAAGTTCTACATCAGCATTGTAAGCTTCAAAAGGGAAATAAGGCTATCAAATAGCACATCAGAGGCAGTGTGAGATGAAAAGTTATAGTTTGATCACATAGTCTTCCTTGGAAAGTAGGATATAAATTTATAAATGTTAGATGGGAGGGAAATGTAGAGGTGAACAGGAAAAGAAAGGTTAAATTAAAAGAGAATATGTTGTAACTAAATCAGTCTTTGAAAACAAGATAGTAAAAGTGTCTGCCAGGTACAGACAGGAAAGAAAAAGTGAAAAGTAGTTCATCAATAGACCACAGGGTAGGAGGTTCAGCTGCTAAAATAAAAGCAATATTTTTATCCAGGAAGGACATTGTAACAAATATAAATAAAATAGAAAATTAAAAAAAATAATTGGGATGGAAGTTTGACATTTGATCCAAGGGGGGGTGGGGATGGGGAGATAGAAAACTTAGATGAGTAATAACTTTGGTTTCAGATGATATCTGTTGGTCTTGTTGGAATGCAGACATAGAAAATTTAGCTAGCTCCAAAGGACTCTAGCTAAGGAAGTCTCTTAATTAGGAATATGCTTCATACATGAGCATAAAAAGCCTCATCTTTTCTTCCTACATAAAATACCATTTTGCAGTTAAGGGAGAGTGAAGTGTATAAAATGGACAGTGCCTGTGCACCAGCTCAGTTTGCAGTGTGGAGTGAGCCAGTGCCTTGGTGACAGCAGTAAATTACTACTGCACAAGATGCTACACTCAGAGTGCTCATTGCACTTTGGGAGCAAAAGAGAGCACATCACATATGTGGAGTCAAGGATCTGTTGTTAGTACAAGTAATGTTTTAACAGCCTGACAATCCAAACTAACTAATGCCAAAAAGAAATGCTTTGTTGATAATATAATTAAAGTTATAAACTAAGAAAACTTCCTATTGTCTTCCCTTTTCTTTCTTTGAATTTCTCAGCATTCCTCTGTATCCCAAGTTGGAACTGTAGTAGAGAGACTCACAATGGGCATGAGCATCATAGGTCCTTCTCTTGATAAAATATAGCACTCATGTTGAGTTTTTCTTCCTCATCAGTCTTGAGTTCACCTAGAACTTCATTTCCTTGTCTTCTCATCACAGTCTGCTTCTCTCACGTCAGTCTACAGCTAAAGGTTAAAAATGGTACAACTACCTCTCCCACCTTCAGTTAATCCAAAGGCCTGTGGTTTGTTTTGCAGGGACTACCAGGTCTGCTGGCCTTTCACTAGTCCATGGGATTCACTGAGCTGGGTTGGATGTCAGTCACGTGGCCAGTGGCAACTGTTAACCACAACAGAACCAACTCAGACCCAGGCAATCCCACACATGTCCTGAGAGCTTGTTCTGTCAGGCTGGCACAAAGCCTGTTTCTGGGCTACGTGTAGGAAAACAAGTGAGAAAATTCATATTTTGGAAACTATTTCTACCTTTGTAATTCATCAGGCAAAAGTACATAGCATTGAATAATGTTGTTGCATCAGTGAAAGTCTAAAATGGTTTTAGAAGGCAAGGTGAAATAGATTTTTATCAGTAGTGAGAATCAACTTGCATTTTAATTCCTGTAAGAGGTAACAAAGTGGTTACTATGCAACATTTACTTGCCTTTGCAAGACCTAGAGAATTGTAGATATGTGAAGGGGTGGTTCTTGTAAACAGCTTTCTTTTGAATATTAATTTTTAATTGTATAGTCACTAGGCTAAAGAATTGTGGCATTTTTTCATCTTTTTGGGTTTTTAAAAGGTTGTACACTCTATCTGCATGGATAAGAATGTGTTCATTGCACAAGTAAAAATATTTTCAAATTGCATCTTATTCCTTATATCTCTTGTGTGTTTGATTCTGCTACATCTAAGCTTAGTGCTATGTTGTCCAAGTAGCCTTATTGTCATTCAGGAAAGATATTAGATGAAATGTAACTTAGGAATTATTGGTCTGATTTCCAAAAAGTGACAACTGAATGAGTAAATAATAGATGAATAGTAATTAACAGGCAATTCTGTGAACACTGGAAATAATGGATGGGATTGTGTCAAATATTATTAGTCTACCTCCTCACTGCATTTCATGTGATAAATTTAATAATCCAGAGGCAACCACAATACTATTAATATGCTGATAAACATCTAGTGATAGCAAGGATGCTTGATATCCACTAGAAGGTATAGGGTTTTTTTCTCAACACAGGCATAAGTTTGCATCTCTGTTCTCCTGCTTGGAATTCACAAAACTTTTAATACCTCAGCTATCTGAGAAACTTGAGTGCCCCTTAATACTGAGTTACAAAAATTTTGTGTTAATTAAGAGAAATCAATCAAATGATTGAAAATTACAAAATTATACTGGCCTAGACATGACAATTTCTGTATAATGGTCCTTTAAAAGTCATCTAGATTTGTGAAACACTTTTTCTGCACAAAGCAAAGGATTATATAGTAGTCCTAATACTTCTAATAGAAAATGTGTAGAGAAAAATGAGACTTCTAGCTGAACATAGTGAAAGAAAAAAAAAACATACATGTGAAAAGAACAGCATGATACTTTTCACTGCAATTGCAACGAAAAAAAAAAAGAGGAGGATTTGTAACCTTTTGATGAAAAGATTTGAAGGGTGTTTTAGTATTGGAAAAGATTAGTCCCAGAAAAAGAAAAATTAGTTCAACAGAGGTTCAACTGTGCTTATGTTGTAAGCACTGTAATAATATTTTACATCTGAGGGTAATTTCAGTAGTAGTCAAAATGATATTTTGGAGCCAAACTTGATGAATGTGAGGCAAAGAACTAACAGCATATGGTGTATTTTGAGATTTTATTATTCATTCTTCAAGGCTTAGCCCTTTTTCAGGAGCACTTCCTTCACATCAAAATTCTGTCATGAAATTATTTCAGAAGAATCTGCATTGAGTTACATTTGGATCTTCTAAAATATTTTTCCCTATTAATGGTAGGGTGTCTAGCAACATGTGGGTCATTTTACCCACATTTCAGCATCCATCTGAGTGGAACATCAGCACAATAAAATCCCTGCAGTTACTGAAACATAAAGTACCAAAAAAACAATAAACCAATTCAGTTATGTGCAATATATGTTGATATATTCAAATATCCATTGATCAAAGCATTGCAAGAGTCCATTTTTGATTGGACATGCTAGACTGATCACTAAAAGTGCCAGATGGAGTTACTGAACTGAAAAAGGAGAAAAGAGCATAACACACTCTGCACATATTTTAAGAAGCAAGACAATAAAACATGTGAAAAAAGTTAACTAAGTTTTCTAAAACAGGAGACGTTCATCCACTTACTTTTCAATCATTTATAGTTATAAATGAGACAAATAATTTCTATTTCTTCCAATTTCCAGAGAAAAAAAAAATATTATCTTCATACCAACAGAAAGTCTGTAGACATTTCAAACAATAAAATTACGCATGTCATGAGAATAGTATACACTTTTTCCTCAAAAGTCATTTGCATATTCAATTAGCGATGCTTTTAGTATTAATTGTCTTTTGCTCAAAAAGAACTCTAAGGTCTTTGAAGATGTTGTGTATTCAGTCATCCTGCACAGTAACTCTACTGTGCCCACCTTAATATCTCCATAACTGCACAAGTTTTTTGGGATTTATCTAATTTTGGACCAGCGTTTAGTCTACTTGTACAGCCCTTCTGTGGGAGGACAGGAACACAAAATGAAGAATTAAGGTGTAGCTTTCTCTCTCCGACTTCCTTGTTTTTGCCTGGCTCTTTTTTCCCGGGGCGCTGGCCAGGCGTTTCCGGGAGCAGCCGGAGAGAAGCGACAAGTACCTTTGTGGGTTTGTTTGGTACAGACAGAGCTATTTAGAGAGCGCGATCATGACCGGGATAAAGAGACTCAAGAGATTGGACACTTGTGTGCAGTCCGAAGTAAGTTGTATTTGCTCGAACGCCACACGTACAAGTGACCCTGGTCTGGGGTTGAGTTACAGGTTTTATAGGGGAAAATAAGAGATAAGGTGAAACCAATAGAACAATGCCCAGTATGAATACATTATAGGTAAAATCCAATGGGAATAGCTTCAGGGGGAAGGGTAAATACACGTAAAAATACAGAATAGAAACTCCAGCTTTAGGTTTAGGAAACAGAAACTCCCATTTCAAATTCACAAAGCTTTTTTCTCCGTCTGTGTAGCTGTACACTACAACATTAAGGTATCATGATGATATTATTCCCCCCTCTGCAGCAGTTCAGTGCAATGCCCCTGTAAGGGCAGCTTGTCCAGAATAGCATTTATGTAAGGTTAAGACAAGGTATAACACTTGTGACAGTCTTTTTCAGAAATAAGTTGGGACTTCATCCATAGTGGTTTAGGGATGAAGAAAGGACAAAATACATCATGGCACTCACCCTGGTACCCTTGTGTCATATTCTAAATATGAACAATTGCTTAAAATAGAGTGCAAGGTCTGGAATAGTATGCATACCCCCAAATGCACACAGTGTAGGAAAATGCATCCTTCAAAACATTCAACACTCAAAACTGGGTTATATAATATTTCCCTCCATTATTATGAAGTGCAGAATTGGCAACATTGGAGTTTGTTAAATGGTTGGGTTTAACATTTCTACAGGTCAATTATTATGACTAGAATCTTTCATTCATTTCTGCCACTGCTCCATCGTTTTTCCCTCCCCAGTCCTTTATAATTTAACTTGTCACACATAAGGCCTTATTTGTTTATCTTCTCTTTTATTTCACTTAGGTTTTGGTTATCTTTATACAACAGTATTCACTTCCATAACATTTTGTAGAGGGCAAGTCAATGTGAATTTTACTCTTTTACCCAGTCCCTATGTAATCTCTCTATGGCATGGTCACTGATTTTTTTAGAGTTTTTTATCCTGAGGGCACAGCTAACAGCATGTTCCCATCATTCTGACCAACATTATTCGTTTTTAATATATCCTATAAAACCTAAAATTGTGGTAGGTTTTTTTCAGTTAAGACTTAAACATTGCAATGGCATTTAGTAATTTTTACTTTGAAAATATCAAGGAGAAAAACTTCAGGAAAGAGAATCTAAACTGTGCCATGTCTGGAAATATAATAATTAAATTTTCTAATTAAGTACTCAGAGTGCAGTATAGAAATTTCTGTATAAAGGATAAATCTGATTGGGCTGTCTTTGGAGAAGTAAAATATAGTATTTTAAGAATGATGAACTAATAACACCAAAATGGAACAAACAGCAAGTGGGATTTGTCTATGCTGACTGCTATTCAGTACTTAGAATTATGCAATGATAAATAGCACAGGATATACAAAGAAAAGTTTACAGCAAGAGTCCAGGAAAATACAGGTCACTTCTGCTGTAATCATAGGACTCAAGGATACTTTCAGTTGGTTGTCTGATCCAATCGCCTCCTAAGTTATTAACTGCTCTGTGATAATACATTGAAATCCATTGTTCTATGTGCTGTAAAAACACCCTGCTAGGTTTGTCTCAAACTATCTTGTCTCCTAAGCAATGAAAGTAAGGAAATCCGGAGAGAAGCTTATCACAGAGCAAGAAATACAGGCAAGTCACTTTTGCCCAGCCACATTTCCTGTTTTGTAAGGATAGCTGACATCAGGGTCTTATTCAAAGCTCATCAAAATCAGTGTTTCCATTGAATTCTAAATAGGATTCTTAAAGGTGTTTTGGGAAAGCAACTTGCATTGGTCAGGCAGGCTTGAATTCTCACTGCTGAATAAGAATCCTGTAACAAAAAATCTCTGATGGTTGTTGTTGAGGTCACTGAGTGGCCATGTGTAGCTAGGCCCTGGTGAAGAGAATGTTATCTCAGGTGAATGGTGAACATGCATGAGTACAGGCTCAGGGGTTTTTCTCATGACCCTCACTGGCTCAGATATTCATATTAAATCAGGGATTGCCTTTTTGTATTTTGTTCACCTTTGCCACCAACTTACCGGTGGATGAAAGGGAGGGAACTTAGTGCATGACATAGGTGCTCTTAACACTGCTGTAGTATGCTTTAGGAAAAACCTGATTTCTCATGACTAGAGAGTTTTGCCATTCTCAGAGCAGCATTTTAAGCAGTACAAAGACCAGGCATCATAACCTATCATAGCTCTGTCATGATGCTGATATTTAGTGTGACTGATTTTGTTCAAAGATCACCCATCCATCATCAGTAAATATTATAAAGAAGATTAGTGATTAGTATAAAATGGCAAATAGCAAAGGAAACGAAGCCACAAACAAGCCAATGTGTCTCAAGCTTTGCAAGAAGGAGCAGAATGTTCAGGACTAGAGAGCTTTGGATCTGCTTTTAGGCTCTGTAACAGAATTGAACTGACAGGCCTTGTGGTGAGATCTGGATGCAGATCTCAGCTGGAAAGTTTTGTTTGTGAATAGGTAGAAATCAATGTCTGTCATTCAATTTGACATACTTCTGTCTGTTCTCAAGCAGTCAGTAAGTCTTTAATCAAGAAAAAACAAGCAAGCAAGAATTTCACTAGTTTCATGAAATCATGTGTTTCCTCTACTCTCTTTCATGCTTACAGTATGGTAATAAGGTACAGAACAGTAATGTTAGAGAGACCTCTAGGAGCTCACCTGGTACCTCCTGAGACAGGTGCTCCTTTGTCTCTCCTGACACATATTTCTCTGATGCAACAATAGAGCTCACAACTCACATAGGGCCACCACAGCCTCCCCAAGTCACTTTTTCCAGGACTTCACTCCCCTTACCATTTGGCAGTTTCATTGAGGTCTCTTCTGGATTTTCCTTGATCCAATTTTAATCCTTTGCCTGCCCACTGTAAGAAAGCAATACAGAGTGCTCTTCTTTGCAGAAGTCTATTTTGTGAGCAAGAACTGTCATTGTGTCCCTTTTCTTCCTTAAGCTAAATCCTGACAATCTGTTCTGTGTATGCCATGTTTTCTGGACCTCTGGTTATTCTCATGGCTGTCTACTAGTCCCTGTCTAGTAAACCTCTCCCTTCCCCCTTGCCTTCTTTTCCCTGTCCTTCCCTTTGCTAGTTGCTGGTTTTGAATATTAGCTGGTAATGATGCATCAAAGAGTTGAAACAGAAAGAATCACTATGCATCTCTTGGAAGCTCTCCATGTGAGGTTTTTGGTTTTTTCATGGCACTGGTGACTCAAATTTCAGTTGTCATCCCCCTGACTCTTCCAGTTCTCTGTCTTGTATTTGTGCTCTACATTTATCCCTATTCAGCAATGTGTAGCTCTGTCATGATCTTTTATGTTTTTCTGCAGCTTAATTTATAGTGAACTTTTAAATCACTTAAGTTACAGGATTTGTGCATGTGGTAGTTAATACAGTGAAAGTGTGAAAGAAATTTACAAAGCATTGAGCCTTTCTGTGCACCAGAATTGAAATCATATTGTGCTGGGACTCAATGCACAAAAGCAAGTCTTAATTTTAGAGGCCTGGGAATTATTAGAGAGATTTTAGTGTTTTCTTGATGCTCCTGTTATTAGAAGTTATTAAAAGTAATTGCAGACTGAAATTGTAATACTACAGAGCTATCATTCATTGATTTTCAGTTCTTTCTAGGCAGCCTTGTGAAACAAGAAATTAGAATGAGCTCCTTGAAGTGCAAGCATTTCTCTCCTCTGTCACAAAAGTGCTCCAGATGGCCATTGAGCTGGGCTGGTGGAGGTGTGGTGGGACGAGATTTCAGAAAATTGTTTTACCCTTCTGTTATTCATGCTGAACATTGTAACTGAAATGCCATTCACTGTGCTGTCAGACTGGGACTGCCAGAACAGAGAGACAGACAGATGCTATTACACAGTGCAGAATTACCAAAAGGAAAGACATTTCTTGCTAACAAAATAGACCACATGTTAGCTGGTAAAGGGAAATAAATCAGAAATGTGCATAGGTTTAAAAGATAAGTACCTGCATACACATATGGATCTACATACATAGCTGTATATGCATGTATACAGGGTACATATATATTTCTTCCCTGTACATATAGGCATACATACCTACAGATATGACATATTGGAATCCATTAAGCTAGCAGGGACCCATTTTGGATTCTTTTTTTGTCTGCCTTCTTTCTGAACATAGTACATACATACATAAATCAAATGAGACATCTGGAGTTTCTCTTGATATGGAATTACTTTATTTTGGCTTTGATTGTGTTGCCATCATCTTATGAGGTTTCCTAAATAGATAAGCAGAGAACTATTACAATTTGGCACTCCCTTGTTTTATACACCACCTTTCTCCCTTTTAATTTTCATCTCTCTCCAACTAAAAAGTCCCTTACTTTGCGGAACAAAAAAGAAAAAGAGGTAAAAAAAAGAAAAAAGAAAAAGGTAAAATTGAGGTAAGGCAGATAAAAGTTAATAGAAAAAAAAAAAAAGGTTAATTGGAAGTTAAATGCAGAATTCATAAATAAAATAAGTATTTGTTTGACAACAATTTGAAGGAATGCTCAGTTTTATCAGAGAGAACTTCCTAGCCATCAACTTATTCCCTAACACACCTATAGCCACAGGGCCAAATCTCTTAATTTGCTTCAAGGCTGGTCTGAGCCCATTATAACACTCTTCACAGTTGAATCCTAGCAACTGGTGACAACTAGAAAAACAGTAACTTCTTTGAATCTTGAAAAGTAGTTACCAAATCATGGTGGAGCTAGTAAAATAATTGTTCAGCAAACACTAATTGAACTGTATTCCATGTATCAATTGTCAGTTAAGTATCATCCAAGTTACTATATGTTTAGTCATTATATGTTCAAATGCATATTTTCGTGTCTCACTCATTATGTCCTTTAGTTAAAAATTTTATTTTCTACACTTTTTATAAGTAAAAGTGTAGTGCTTTGACTGTTAGATTTTGCCAATTCACTGAACAGGAATTGTACAGAAAAATGTATATATTACATTCCATCTTTATTCTGCATAGTAGCATAGAGGAGAAAATATTGTCTCCTCCAAAGAAATTGATCTTTTGTTATCACCTACCTCGAATGTTTCAGTGATACAGAGATTTGTTCAGTCAGGGGTCAGAATCACCCTCTAATTCATCATGCAGGTCTTTGTGTCATCTTCCTTGTAGCATAGAGGGAACTCATGCCTCATTGGAAATGTCTTGAAATTCCATTTGCAGAAAAGCCATTGTAAATGGTTGACTGTGGGGATTGCAGATGAAAAGAATTCTGATCCCTTTAATAAAAGACATAAGTTGTGCACCTGTGTGTTCTGCCTCTCCCCTTTCCCTAAAAAGAAATTGATTTTGCCTGCCATGTTTTCTTCCCACAATGGCAGGTTTTTGTTCCATTTCTGACTAACTAAAGTGACAGTGTTCATTTTGAGACCACCTCTACAACAAAAGTAAATGCTATATTGAAAAAATAAGTCAAAGAGCTAATTTCCTTACTTCCTGCTACAGGGTTCTAAGAAAATAGTGCATCACAACAATCTGAGCATTTCTTTAAAAGCTATGAACTCAGAAAACAAAAATATCACATTATAACATTCTATTAGATGACTGTTGTTCAGTATCTTGCTTGATAAAGTTACTATACCATTGCATCTTCCTAGAAATTTGTTGCCTTAAGCAGTCTTCTCATTCTTTTTATTATGTTGTCAGTCAAAATTTTAAATAAACATCTGGCATGCTTCTGGAACAATAGACCTGAGCTTCGATTATACTTTTTCTCTTAGATAATTTATGTTTGCAGTAATTAGTGACACTGTCTGGATCAAGGAATAGAGTTTTTGGAAACAGTTGTTTTGTAGCTGTTTCACAGTCATTAATATCAGATCTGTGCAATACTGGATGAGCCAGAAATGTATATTTAATCTAGTTCAGGCAGGTGAACATCACTGAATCTCATTTTAATTTTTTGAAGATGATGCTAATACAGTTACCAGTTTCATGCACTCAGGCTGGTTTGATGTCACCTGCAGAAGAACAGATGCCAGGTGGTACCTCAGCTGGAACAGAGCTGGAGTTGCATAGACAGGCAATACTGGATGTAGGACAAAGCCTCCTAGACTCAGTTAATCCATCATTGTCTTTGGACAATTTGGACTGGTGTCCTAGTTTCAGTTGGAGTAGAGTTTTTCTTTTTCCTAGTAGCTGGTACAGTGCTCTGGTTTGGCTTTAGTATGAGAATTATGTTGATAACTCAGCTGCTGCTAGGTACAGCTTGTCCCAAGGACTTTTCCATTCCCCAGGCTCTGTGAGGGAGCAGGTGCACAAAAAGCTGTGTGGGAGAAAGCCCAGGACAGCTGACCCAAACTGGCCAAAGGGATATTCCATACCCTAGAATATGATGCTCAGTGTATAAACTGAGGGAGTTGGCTGGGAGATGCCAGTTGCTACTTGGGGACAGGCTGAGTGCTGGTGAGTGGATGATGAGCAATAGTACTGTACATCACTCATTTCTTTTGGGGTTTTGTTCTCTCTTTTTATTACATTATTACTATTATTGTTGTTGGTTTTGTTATTGTTTCCTTTATTGAACTGTTCTTATCTCAGCCTATAGGTTTAACTTCTTTTTCCATTCTCCCCCATCCCACTGCAAGCAGGGTGTGTGTGAGAAAGCAGCTGTGTAGTACCTAGTTAACAGCTGTGGTCAAACCACAGCAACTGGCAGAGTGAGTTCATACCGAATCTGTACCTTTTCCATCATTCATTTGCACTATTTCTGCTCTGGTACTAGGAGTCATAAAGCTATTCTTACTGTATGATAGACCTGAGCAGTTTGAAATGGATTATATAAAAATGACAAATACAATTATTCTTGATGAGTTTGGATTCCAGCTCATTCACAGTTATTGTCTCTTCATACCTTATCACAGGATAGCACAGAGGTAAGAGTTTATTCTGCTCCATACACAGCTCCAAATATCTTAAGAAGAGTATGTGGCTCACAACTGGAGAACCACTGAACTAGACTACTGGAGCAATGGGTTATTTATTAGGAATAAATGAAACATTCTGCATTATAATGCAAAGCTAGTCTTTGCTGCTTCACTCCATGCCCATCCTTCAGTCTGTTTCCCTTTCTGAAAGAAATATGTCCAGTCTGAAGCCAGAATTTCTGTGGTAGTAGTTTGTTCAGATCATCCATCAATAAAACAGACTCACAGCTGCCAGTTCTGTTAGGTCAGATTGTACAATACCTCTCTTTTTCCAGAGACTGTCAGAGTTTAAGACTTGAAGAAGAGGCAGCAGCTGGTCACTGCTGATAAGACAAGGTGAACACAGAAAGTTATAAATAAAATATACATTTGATACAGAATGTGCAATCAATTTTATAAATTACTCATTAACAGGTCCACAGCTTGTATCTACGGCTGGATCTCACCCAGTAGGTCCACACTGTACAGTTGGCTTTAGTGCTTCTTTCTGGGCATCAAAATGGTAGTTTTTTCCAGTTTCTCTCTAAAGGTTTGTCACTATCTACAAAGTAGCAGTATGTTGTGCACAGCTGGTCCAAAATTGTAACACTTCTCTCAAATTGCATCTTTGTTCTGGAATGGGATAGGATATAGACTAACTGTAGTGTGAACAGCAATTCTATGCATACAACTGCAAGTGTCTCTAATTCAGAGATCATTCTGTATGTTCCCCAAAGGCCTTTAAAAACAATTTTAGTGGTCTCTTCTCAGACTTTTAGTGTAGATGGAGAATTAAAAGCTAGATGCAACTACATCTATCTGAGTTCATATTAATGGAAATACTTCAAAACCTTGATAACTTTTGTCACACAATAAACTTGGTTAAGTCATTCACTTGTAGGAGAAAGATATTGGAAAAAGGCACTCTATATAACACTGAGAGTTGCAGGTACCTTCTAATCTAACCTGATTTATAGGGTTAGTTCTTCCAAACAGAACATGCCAATAGTCACAAGAGAAGTAAAATTAAAGAAAATATTACATGTGAAAATGTAGGACTCTTCAAACACAAATTAATCTGTCAGATCAACTGTAAATATCTGAAACCAAAACCAATGAAATCTTATACCAGGCTTTCTTGCCTGAAAACCATCAGGCTTTTGGTCTATAAGGTGAGCAGAAAATTGTCTGAGCAGCCAGCCTCAGAGTGTCAGAGCTAGTGGTTTAGAGTCCACCTGCTGTTCCTCAGGGACTAGCATTAAAGCTAATGCTAACTAATGTTTATGTCAAAAATGTTGGGACAGGATGAACTCTCAGCTACTTCACAGGTAATACCAGAGTGGTCAATAGGCCAGGCTGTCACTCAGAGGGAGCTTTATATGCTGCACAAGTGATCTGGCAGGATACTTATGCAGTTTAACAATCCAGGTTGGGACTCTAAACTGGAGGCAGTCCAAAGGTAGGGCCATGAAAATGGTTTGGAGAGTAGAGAATATAATATACAAGTAGAATCAAAGAAAGCTGGGTTTGTTTAGGTTGGAAAAGGGAAAGCTAAGGAGGGATCGAAATGCTGTCTTCTGTTGCTTAAGAGGTGGTACAACAGAGGAAATTCCAGCTGATCTAAAGAGGAAAAAATTACTTTACTGTGAGAGTAGTGGTCCATGGCAGGAAGCTGCCCAGAAGGGTTGTGAAATCCCAGATTCTGGAGATTTTTCAGGTCTATAAATGCTGTGGTTCAAGGTTAAAGTTAACACTACTTTGAGCAGAGGTTTGGAGTAAATGATTTCTGGATGTCCCTTCCATTTTACATTGTTCTGTTTATGCAGGAAGCCAGTTTTGACAGGAAGTGAAGGGTAGATGAAACCATAGCACACTGAGGAGAGAATTTTGTGGCAATGCCACAGGTTGCTGAAGAATCACTGGACAGTGATCAAATTATGACAGTGAAATATAAGATAAAAAGGAGCCCCTCAGAGTCAGAACTTCAGTAATGTGGCACAGCATGAAAATAGCAACCCTAAGCTCCACTGTCAAACAAGAATCCAGTGTTGTTTGCAGAGAAATGATGGGGTATCCATCTTATTAATAATATAGCAAGTAAAAGTGGAAAATCAGTCATGATTACTAAAGGCTCCAAGTAGTTTTCAAGGGTAGCAAACAACTTTTGTTTTATTTGAAAATATTACAAGGCCAGAAGGGATTTTTACAATTATTTATTCTGACCTCCAATTTAATGCATGCATTTTCTCTTCACATAGAGCATATGTTTTAGAAAATATCTTATTTTTCACTATACAAATTTTTAGTTGTAAAGAATCTAACATAACTCACAGCAAATTATGCCAAAGGCTAATGAACTTCACTTAACTTTATTTCTAGCTTAAAAAATGCCTCAGTTCATCTTCTACTGGTGGGTTATTTCATGCTTTGCCTGCTACAGTGAGAAATTTCATACCAACTCCTGGAACTTCTGCTTTGTCTCTAGGTATTTGGAGAGTGTAACCAAGTTTTTTATCATTTTACTTCAGGGTTTTCAAACTTGTATTCCAAACATCACTCCTATAGCTGGCAGTGTGTTGTCGAGCCTGTTCACTGAGAGAGAGACTTTGTGCAATAACTGGGATTCAACAGGACAGCCCTCTTGCAAAATGCTTGTGACTCACAAGTGAAGAAGGGCTCTGTATGATAAAGTTCCAGGTCCTTCAAAATGATCAGTCTAAACCAGCTTTTTCAGTCCATTATTTTGAATCTTCCTCCACATTTCTTTATGGCAAGAAGGAGTGAGTGTGCATGCTGTTTCACTGACACTGTTGTGGTTTAGGAATGGTATTCCCCAATTTAGTATTCCCACTGAAACTCCAAACCAGGCACCACTCATTCACTGTCCCCCTCGCCCTCCCTCAGAAGCAGGCTGGGGAGGACAACTGGAGGTACAAAAGGTAAAGATCGCATGTTGAGATAAGAACAATTTCCTGGAAAGAGCAATGAGATAAGAAAACAAGCCAAAACAGCTACAGTATCCATAACAAAATGAACAAGAGAGGCAAACAATTTAAGGCATGAGATTGTTTGGAACTGGCACCACCCAATTGCTTCCTCTAGCTTGGAACCAGCATTACTCCACCATTCCTTCTACCACACCTACTCAGATGGAAGGGACCCTGTGAATGCAGGGGGGAGTGGGTTGGAGACAAAGATAACCAAACACCCAATGCCTATGCAGCAACAGCGAGGGTTTATTCTTTGAACCCCTCTTTATAAAGGGCATTTGAAAAACCCAGTCTGTATAGCTCATTGGTCTGGTCTTTGATACTGCCCAGCTCCCAGACCATGAGATGTCTGTAGCTTAGGACAGAATGTAACTGGTTGAGGTTCCTCTCTGTCTACCCAGGGGCTGGTTTACAGAACCAGCCGAGTTTCTTGTCTATGGCCAACTTAATTGTCCAGTACAAGCCAGCTTGTACAATAAAAGGACCCCTTCCCCAACAGCCCGAGCAATGACCTGGGGTGGTATAGAACAGCCTCCATGTCCCAGCCTGTTGCTACTGCAAAAATCCACCCTGTCCTGGCCAGAACCAGGACACTCATGTAACAGGCCAAATATACCCAAAACACTTCTCTCAGTTTAATTTTTTTCTGTATCATGTGCATCAAGGGAATAATATCAGTATTTGAAGAAGGTATTTCCATATCAAGTCATGGTCAGAGACAATTTCCAGGTTCAAAGGCCAGCAGCCACTGGATAAGCCCGTAGTGACAAGGCAAGTTCAAGGTCAGGCCAGAAGGCCATTTGGCCTAGGTCTGAACTGGAGATGTCCAAGGCTGCAATGCCTGCAGTGTTGCACATGTGGGAACACTCTGAAAATTATTTCTCCAGGAAAGGAAGGGACCCTAAATGAGGTTTTCTGGCAGAGTTTTTAGGAGAAAGCCTCTGCTGAAGCGTCATCCAGCTTTTTTTGGAGAAGCTTCAGAATCAGTTGACGCTTTTAAAAGACCTCTCTGAGCAAGCTGACCTTGAAGGCAGGAAGGTACACTCCTGGTCCTCACGAAAGAAAACTGCAGGCTGGAGCAAAAGGAGTCCAAAGAATTGACCACAGGAAATAATATTGGTGTTGATATCTTCATCAATATGTCATTCTCCCTCTAGAGCATGGAGCTTAAATTCTGTCACACAAAGCAGGGGAAATCATTCATCATGTCAGTGCAGTAATGTAGGATTTTCAAGTCAAGTTTTTCAGAAGCAAGTGAAATTGGAGTTCTGCTTCTACTGTTAATAGTGCAACTGGAACTCCATACACTGCACCAGCATAATTCTTCTGCCATGTGAGTATATAATGATAGTTAAGAAATGCCATTTCAACTCATAGAATAAGATATTAAAATAATATCTTATTAAGTCTTCAATAAAGTACATCATTAGCCAATTTCAATTTTCCCATGGAGAAATGTGAAACCCACGTGTGAGAATTAATATGCTTGAATGGACTGATGAAACAAGTTTCAGCAAGGAAAAAGACTGCCCTGAGTGCAGGCTGAAGGAAGTGGTATCTTGGCAATGTGAAACACATCACCTAACATTTCTGTTTGTCAGTCTCAATCAATACGTGTGTCTGTTTTCCAGAAATCAATAGAGACATAGTTCTTTACAGTAGCCATGAGACCCAACCTGACCTGGAAAAGAAATCGTCTAAATAGCAAAAGCCCATTATCAAGGTTGACAAATGATAAGCTAAAAAAAGGATTCTGAATATTTTCATTTATGATCCCAGCATTGGAGCAAAGAGATTTTTCTCCAGAGTAAGCTGTAGATAACACAACACAGATCTGAAGTCAGTTACTCCACTCCCCTGCTTACTCCCTTTCGCACTGAAATTTGTATCCTTTTAAATAACTTCTATGTAACAACATTATCATCACTAATATCTCATATAATTTCTAAAGTCTGTATGTATTAAGTATGCCCTTTAAAAGGTTATTCATACATTTGTATGAATTCTAATAAGAGGATATAATAGTCTGCAATAATTTACAGGTTGATCTTAAACAGCAAAAGCATTTTGAAATGAAACAGTTTGGACTGTAGTAACATGAAAACATGAAAATGCTTTCTGAGAGGGTTTCCCTGGGAATGTTATTCTTTACCATGTTCCATTTCTGTCTCAAATGTCCTTCCTTAGCAGATGGTTTGGGTTTGGACCTCCAGCTTTAATCTTTATTGGTCCCAGAATGATGTTTTTTGCATAGTATAGCTTCCTTTATTTCAATTTGGATATGCTTGATAGTTAGGCTGTTGTAAGCCTCGGGGCTGAGGCTCGTTGTGTTGTTTTTTCCTCATTTGAAATCTATATATATTTTACAAAACACAGTGCATTGAAAGTCGTGGTGATGCCTGTTTGGGTCATTATTAGTTCCAAAGGATGGGATACCCTTCAGACTTGGCAGTTTGGGAATATTGTTGCTATCATGAAAACAGATTAATATCAGTATTCATATGTTATTATTAGTTCTGGTTTCAAAAGTTTCCATGCACACTATGTAATTGGAAAAAAAAAAAAAGGCAAATTTTCTTAGGCTGAAATATCAGTGTTATTATCAAGAATTCATGGTTTTCAATACCGCAGTGGAGGAACAATGAAACAGAAGAAGTAAAGCTAAATGTTCTGAGGTTCCTCAAGGGTCAGTGGGAAAAAAATATCAACAGCAGCAGTAGCAGCTGCAGCAGTCTCATCAACAAAAGAAAACCCTTGTGCTTCCCAAAACCAATTTCCAACAGTGCCACAGTCCACATTCTGTATGAAGTGCCAGATATTAAGTTCACATGGATGAAGAGAAGCCTGAAGTCCTTCTGTCTCTTATAATGGATTTTTCTTTCAACTTAAACTACTGCCTGGGGGCAAGGAGCAACATTTCAAAAGGAGAAATACTTGCAAGAGTATGGAACCTCCAAGGAAAGACCATTTGGAGAAAAAGATTGCATCAGTTCTGCTCACATTGATTGTAGTTTAATTTACCTTGGGATCTTGTTAGTTTTAGTTCATTTGTTAGTAAAATGCTGGCATTGGCTCTTAGGGAGTTGTCATATTTAGTTTCATGTAGGCTGTTATTGCTGAAAGTGAGATAAAATGGAGCAGCAAGATATTCTGGGCTAGATGATGTAGGTGTGCAGAAGAATGTTACCCATTTTCTTCTCTGTATAGGTTAAAGGCACTCCTATGTGGGTGTGTGAAGCAAGACCCCAAGAATTATTTAGCTATTTTAAGCTTATTTAAGGAATGTTGTGATTGTCTTCATTATAATTAACAGCAAGGGAATTAATCTAAAAATAAGATCATGAGTACGAATCTGTGATATCACTATCACTGACATAACATTTTACAGAACTTATTTTTTCTTTTGCCCTGTTGCCACATAACGCATAGAATGCCACCTTACATGATCCTCCTTTTGCTCTCAGTCTGATCAAATCATTTCAGTCTGATTTTACATTCCCTATAAATCATACTACTTACAGGAGTAGCCATTTTTGTTCTAATAATCACAATTTCTGAAGTCTTCCAATGGGACTCTGCCATAAAATGAGGCTGTGGCTACAGAAAACTTCAGAAGACATCCCCTCACTGTTGAAATATCATTGGTGAGTTCCTAGGCTTTTTAATGTCCTTTTTAAGAAGGTAAATAAACCAGGATTTTTAACTGTATTCACCTGCAGAATTTCAATGCTAATGGCTGCATGTATGTGTGTATGCTGCTTACCCATCCATCAGGTTTGGGTAGAGATATGTTTGTCAACTGATCACAAAAAGAAACAGCAAAATAATGGAATCCTCTGACTTATTGTTAATATGTTCTTCACAAGACCATGACATGGAC
This sequence comes from Vidua macroura, assembly GCF_024509145.1. Classification (NCBI taxonomy): domain Eukaryota; kingdom Metazoa; phylum Chordata; class Aves; order Passeriformes; family Viduidae; genus Vidua; species Vidua macroura. Next base: position 50,061,419 of record NC_071571.1, on the reverse strand, counting down.
ATGGGCATTCTGTCATGACCTGGCTGGGCAGACCCCAGAGTGAGATATAAGTTTCTTGTGGGACTTTCCCAGCTTTGATGTTGCCGGCACCTGTTCTACCTCAGGTAGTCCTAGCTTTGAAAAAGCTATTCTTTCAGAACACATAGTAAAAATTATAATTAACTGGTTTTTATTGAGTATTTATGTCTGTAAGTGTTCTTTTTATTCCACAAATGACATTTAGTTTTTTGAAAATACTTGCTTTTCCCCATAGCACTAAACTAAGACATTTATTCTTAGGCCTTAAATGATCCAGTAAATTTACAGTACACAATTAATTGCAACAGTAGCAAGTTTGGCACACCATACTGGTAAGGATAGCAGGGTCTGTAGTGATTTTATAATGAATTCACTCAGCAAATAGTAGCATACAAGGACATCTGACAGCTGCTTTCCCCAGCTAAATCTCACCACTGAGATGCCATTCCAAGAAAAATAACAAGTCAGGCTTGGTTAGTAGTGCTGCAGCTTGGAATACGAGTTTTGACAAGGGAAAAAATCATTTGTACTGTACTAGCTTTTCATGAGCTGGAACAAGGAGTAAATCTCTCCAATGGCAAAATAAAGCTGTCAGACAGCTTTTTCATAAGATGCCATTGGACATCAATACGACAGTTCTCCCTGCTGATCTTTTTTATAGATTGCTAATTCTGAAAGAAAAGTCATCTCTGCCTACATATTTGTGTATTCAGGCACTGATATTTTAGAAGGAGTTATACTAGAACAAAAATACAGACTCAATAAACAGGACTACCCCTATAGCCTTGATGAAAAGGTGCTTTAGCTAAAAATCTGTCTCTAGGAAAAGATACTGTATTTGCTGCTTTATATTTTGAGATTGATATATACATGTATGAAATAAGTTCACTCAAAATTTAACAGGCAAATATCCAGGCACATGAGAATACTTTGATGAACTGAAGAATACAGCAATGGCCATCAGCCTGAGGCTTGGTCACCATTAAGGCAGTAATTTTGTTTCTCAAGCACTTGAATAGGTTTCCTTTTCTGTCTTTGCTGGACATAGATGAGAAAATTTGGGCTTTTCTCATTTGGCCACTTTATATGCACTAAAACATAAGTGAAGCCTAAGAAGTACAGTGAAGACTGATTGCAGGGGTCTTCCCTTCCAGGATAAGTGGGAAAGCCAGAGCTCCTGGTGGGACATCTGAATGTCTGATTTCCTGAGTTTCTGGTACTGAACGTCATGGAAGTTCTTCTAGTTTAGGGTTTAGGGAAGTTCTTTTAGTTCTAGAGCTATAGAGATGGTTATCTTTATCTTCACTTTAAAGTACACTACTTTATGGCTGTGGAGGAAAAGGAGACAGCAATTAATTCTTAATGTGCTCTTAAGAAAACAGTAAATAGAGTGTGTTGTATTAATATTTACTGAATTTTTGTATGCTATTCACAAGTATTTTCCAATAATTATCTTAATTTTCTATTAAAATCTTAAGACCATATCCCTTTAATGGATTACCTTTGAGGTATGGCATAATTCTGAGCATCTTACAAAGGAAAAAAAATAAATACTTCTTTCTAAGGACTGTTGCATTAAAATGCTTTGGCCATGAATTCAGACATCACATCGACTCTTATATTAGCAAGCAAGGCATGTTTCAGAATTCTCTTTCTGGGCTGCCATTAAATCTTATCTTTTCAGGCAGTTTAAAAAGTCTTTGCAAATAAATTGTACTGTCAAATAGACCAACCACTTTTGTGAGCTTATAAAGAGAACAAGTGTTTGAGGCTAGTCTTACTAAAAGAAAAAAAAAATCATTTGCTAGTAGCGCTGTGAAAAAAAGAAGTCAGATGTGAGTGCCTACAAAATGAAAATTATCATAAATAGCAAACTAAAAGTTTCAGGTTATTCTTCCATTAAATGCATAAGTAGCTACAGATTAGGTGTTCCTAGTTTCCTGAAGTGGCTGAGGGTACTTCTAGTTTCTTTTCCTTTTATTGGTTGGTTTTTGAATGTCTCTTTTGTCCCCCAAGATTCCAGTGTGCTCAAATGCCTCATTCATGTTGCCATGACAGTTTGACTAATCTCAAGTCTTAGTCATTAGAATTGTGACCACTGATGCAAACTCTATTCACAAAGAGTAAGCACTCCTTATATTTTTCCCAACTGGTTGGAAAAAAAGTGATTTATCAGTTAACAAAATGAGAGTAGAAGCATAAGAATTGACTTCACTTACAATTCTCATATTAAATTCATGTGTGCATGTTTCACAGCACATTAGTGAGCAAGAAGTGTTACTGAAAGAAATATAAAATCAGTAAAATATTAATTAAAAAATAATCTCACTATAACCACATATGCAAGAGCTCTCCTTTTATTTTAGAAGGTTCACTCAAAGTCAGTTTCTACACAAGTACTGTTGTTGAAATATGGAAGTGTGACCTGCCAGACTCTTCTCTGTGTTCTTTTTTCTCAGTTTGAAATTATTCGGCCCTCTGGGTGATCACTGAAGCTGGCAGAACCTGCTCATAATCCGCCTGAGTTTTGAGCAGGAGCAGAATCTCTCACAGTTTAGGTTCTCCAGTTGTCAGCATCCACTCTTGCCAGGAAACTCCTCAGCTTCTGGGTTTTCAGTCTAGGTGCGTGTGGGTATTCTCAGCTCAGTAAGAGAGAAAGAGAAAGGTTTTCTAACCAGGCAAGAGCCTGGGAAGCAGTTGGAAAAGAGTGTAAATAATTCTCTAATCTATCTTGTTATTCATATTGTTTATAGATATGTTCTGCTACTGTGCGTCATTCACTGCCCACCAGTGGGATGTTTTTACTCTAAGACCAATGAAATTAGTCTTCTTGATGTGCTCTATATATAGAGCGGTACATTTGAAATAAAGGAGAGAGTTCATTTTCCTAGCCTTCTGATCTGGAGTTCTTTGTTCCCATCCTGCTCACCGGTGTCAGGTGGCCACTTCCCAAGACATGAGACGGGGGCAACAAACCTGCAAAGTGTCTACTCAGCTTCATGTTGGTCCGAAACATGCATATAATAATAAAGATGAGGAAAAATCAAAACAGCACAAAATAAACCAGGCCAGCAAAACCTACCCAGCTTTGACACCACTGACTTTAAGAATCCTAAACTGGAACATGTGGATGTACTTGATGTGTGAGTGACATTAAACGCCTTTTGATTTTTTTTCAAAATAATAAGTCTTCAAATGCTCAGATAAATGGCTCACAATGTTCATTAAGAAGACTTGACCTGAGTGGAATAGATACTGCTGATGGTGTGAAGAAAAAAGCTGGCAATAAGAAGCAAGGTGAAAGCTGTGAAGCACACAACCACATTAGCATGCTGAACTTTTCAAACAGTGACAAAATTATTCTTTCAGTGTCTGTTTCTTCACTGCAATAGCAGATAGAATTCCTGCACAGGTGTTAATGAACCATGACCTTCAATCAAGTTGACCTTGTGTGACGCTAAATGTACTGGGTATTATAGTGTAGCTGAATGCAAAATGCATGTTTAAAGAAAGTATTTTATTAAAAAATAGAAGAATTATACCCAGCTTTCCACATGTGCAAATTGAATTTTATAATTTTTTAAGTATTGTCTTTAACTTCATCATCATATATTACCCCTGGGAAATAGCTGTCATTTCTACCTATAATTAATTCAGGTGACCAAAGTTGCAGTTTTGAAAAATGTCTTTGGGCCTATTGTGCCAATAACAATGATGAGGTAATTAATTCAAGCTATTCCATTAAAAAAGAAGTAAAATACTGAGCAAATGAATATTTTCTGAAAATAATAACAATCATACAAATACTGTAATTGTTGTTGACATTCCTTAGTATTTAATGGGGATCTATAATACTAATGGAAACTGGAAAGGACTGGAAAGGACCCATTTAATTCAAAGCTATCCAGTCCTGTAAATGAACAACTAATTTCTTCCAGGGAATAGCTAAATGTAGTTGTTAAAGTTAGACAGGGTCCTCAATAAGTAATTTTCACTGGTCTTGTTTTTCAGAGGTTCTGAGCCATTGACTTCCATTTGAAAGAATCCCTAGCCTTTCTTTTTAACTATTTTCTTTGGTTTTAAGGACCATATCGAGGTCAGGGAAATTTCCAGAGCAAATGGAAGAGATTTATTTAACTTCTCCAGGAATTTTTCAAATAAATACTTTCATCAGCATTCTAAGGGCTATATTTTGAATGGAGTCCTCTGAATGCAGACTGCCATGGAGCATCAGTCCACTTAATTTAGTTCTCTGAGTTCTCTCAGTATTGCTGCTTAAGTTACTACTACTGAATACCTAGAAGTAAGTGCCCTAAAATGTTGAAAGTAGCAGTATTTTAATTAATCAGTTGCATTTAAAAATAACAAAATCAATTGTTTATATTAAATGCTCAGTAGAATATAAAGTGTACTTTCAAAAGTTATACGTTTTGAGACTTCAGCAAAAGTGCGCTTTAAAAAGTTATACATTTCGAGACTGTTCAGCTATATTAGAAATAAATATATTATTGACTATTAAGAGTTCTGTTCATACTACATTAACTTTTGTTGGGTATGGTTTTATATTAAATGAAATGGTTCACACAAAGATGCATTTATGAGATGAAAAAGGAATCACTTTTTTATGACACTGTGAGAATACAAATAGGTGATCTGTGAGAATACAGAAAAGTATCCTTAATCTTTACTTTTTCTTGAATATTCTGTACAGGAGAACTTAATAGAAAACATCAATGACCAGATTCTTTACAAACTTTGATCTAATCACTGCAAATCTGGCCTACCAGATTTAACCAAAGTTATACATTTTGTTACACATTTATAATTTAAAAAATAATATATACATTGTTATACAAAGTTATACATTTTATAACCAGCCCTGCAAAGACATTGCAACCATTGTTAAATGTATTCCACGTAAATGTTAGACTTCTGTCTGTGTCTCTCTGTGTGTGTGCATGTGAGAGAGAGAGAGAGACAGAGAGAGATTCAAATCACTACAAATATTATTTGAGTCTGATGTTATAGCCATGCTCATATGTCTACATGCCCCAATAAAATCATATTGGCCATTTTGTCCTTAGAAGACTGTTCTTTCTGTGAGGTTTCTGTATCTCTTAAAAATTGGATATCTTTATCCATTTTCTTGGTATCCACACCTTACTTTACTCTGATAATATCATTATTTTTCTGCTAAGTCACTGAGCACACAAAACCTTGCAAGGAGCTTCTCTTCAAGAACAACACGGAAAGACATCATGGTCATAACTCAGCACACACAAACTTCAACACTTCCCACAGCATCCCTCAAAGGAGAGCTGGTTTGCACCCAAAAAGCAGTTCTGCATCAAGGCTTTATTCTAATCAAAACCCCTTTGCAGGCAGAGTCTCTTTCCTCCTCCATCTTCTCATTATGCTATTTGTCCACAAAAGCTTGGGGGGGGGGGGGGGGGGGGGAAAGCACTCAGTCGATGAGAACAACTAAAAAGCTTCTCATGACTCAAAATTTATATATAAGGTAAGGAAACCCTAAAAAACATAGAAGAAATATCTTCTTGTATTACTTCTCTTTGCAATACATTCAAAAACTACTTTTTGTCCTTAAACTGAATTTATATGCTCTTAATTCCATAAGACCAACATTTTTGTTAGTTTAGCAAAACAATAACTTTTGGTAAAATAGTCTGATACTTAAAATTACATCCATTAATGATCATTCTTCACACTGGACTGCAGTGCTCCTTCTACTTGGATTAGCCTTTTCCAAAACCTTCCAAAGCAGAAAAAAAAAAAAAAAAAGCAAAGGGCTTCTGAGCAGAAAGATCTACATCTTCAAAAGGAGACTCTAGAGGTATAAAAGAGAGTGAAGTGTGAGAGAAAAACAGTGATCCTCTTTCTAATTTTTTTCCTGCATGATACATCCTCCTCCCTTCTAGCTTTTATTTTCTGTTGTTTTTTTAATATCTCCATTTGCAGGGTTTTACTCTTTGTTATGCTCAGTCATACAGGTGTCTGCAATATAACTGCATAGCATTCCCAGTTTGAAGCATATGAACTTTAGACAAAATGTTGCTCATCCTTTTCTTGGCTGACGCGAAGCAGGAAGACTGAAAATCTCATTTGATTTTACTGATGCCGAACAGATGGGATGTAACTGTGTCTCCACACCTTTTATTAACCAGAGCTGTTATTATTAACTGTAATATTATTATTAACTGTAAAGGAGCTCCAGAACCTCTTGTATGGCCACTGTGGTGCAGAATGGTCTGGTGTGACACTCATCTCATTCCTGTGCCTGGGGCTTTGTCCCACTGCATGGATCCCACCTAATGAGAGCTATCTACCAAGATCTCCTCTCTTACACGCCTTAGCACAATACACCAGGCAATCAGAGTGTTGGGTGGTGTTCACAAGGCAATGCTGTGATTATTGGTTGTGGGGATGTCTAGCAGCATATGTCCTGAATGCAAAACCCTTAAAATTATATATTATGTTCTTGACCTTTCAGAAATTTTAAACATGCACATTAGTTTCTTCCTAAGTCTGTGTTCTTAAGCCTGAGGGTAGGTCTTTTCTGCAGAATGAAGAAGCACAGGGCTTAGCCAGTATATATAAAAACACACTAAACACACTAAAAACAATCGATGTGAAAAACAGCTCTGTGTACACCAGAATACGCTCATGGTTTAAAACTGTACATCAATTGTCATTTAAATGAGTTCAAACATGCCCCATTTGTGTCTGTCATAGTGGTCCATGACAGCAATCACTGTAGTCTGTAATTCTGCCATCAATTTTGTCTGCTTTAATCATTCTACCGCTTTCTGAATTTTTGATCTGCTTTTTGACAATTCTAAGTAATCTTTTTTCTCCTAGTGCTTTAATTAACAGTCTTGCTTCCCAGTAAATTATTTGCTGACTGAATCATGCAATCCTTCACTTGACAGAAAGGATGTAAACAAAGAGAATTTTGAGCAACAGTCAAAACAGCAGCATTGGTGCCACAGCATAAAAACTAACTTCAAAGATGAGATAAAAAAACCCTGTAAAATAGGAGTTTCAGATATCATTAACTCTGCAGTTGGATCCTGTATTAATGAAAGCAATTCTGTCATGTTCTGTGGAAAGATAACATTTACCCTTAAATGCTTTTTAAATAATCTTTTGTACTACAGGGCTACATACTCTCAGAATTGCTAGATTGCATTGCAGGTTGGGAATGCAGCTGCAGCATTCACATGGCACATTCTTCTAACTTGCAGCACTTTGTTCTGTGATAATTGAGTCACAGAAGCTAAAATGACCAATTCAGAGTCTAGAATAAAGTCAAGTTATTACCATGCCCATTGCATTAGCACTAGAGCTGAATGGCCATACAGTGCAGGACAGCAATATCTAATAAAAACCTTCAGCCACCACGAATTCTTCACATTACTGTATTTTTGTTATCTTATATGATGTCAACAATTCAAATAAATTGGAAAAAGTGTTTTCAGAGAGCTGAGCATTTTCAGGATTTGGTCCTCTTTAAACATGTGTAGATATCTGGTTGTTCTCTTTATCTCCAGAATTTAATTTTCTTGAGAGTTTGGTGTGAATTACTTCCAACTTCTGTCTGGAATAAGTAGCTTTATGGTCTAGATAATCGAATCTAATTGTGAAATGGCTATTTTAAGGATTGTGCTTGTAGTTTTGGGGGAATGTGTGAGATGTGCAAACTACAAATTTTGGAAGTAGAATATATATTATGCAGGATTTTATTGGTAACATTTATTAATCAGTGAATTCCATAGATTAATTTCATATAATATAAAATTGCCAGCAGCAGATTAGATGAGGGAAAAGAGACATTTAAAAAAATATATATTTATAGGCTGAGCTCAGTCATTACTTTTCAAAGTCAAAAATCACTACTTACATTGATACTGATTAAGTTATTCATTCTTATTTGAAGTTCATATTTGAATGTCTTCCTGAACCAGAGGAATAAAAAATAATTTTCCAGTAAGGGCATTTTTTTTCAAATTAGAAATTAGAGTGGAGAGGATTTATATATTTATTATTTATTTATTTACACATAATGTCTTAGATAGGCCAAAAGGATTAGAAATAAGCTCAGAGCAGTATGTGAAAATATCCAGTTGCAGACCCAATGTGAAGACATATGGTTACATCAAAGTTCAGAACACCTCTGCTAAAGTATTACATTAAAAAAAAAATGCTTTTTTTAAAATGGTTAAGATGCTTTTGGAGTTTGATAAAATATTTTTGTGGTTTGTTTAGCACCAGTTGGCAAGAGCATGATGAACATGTTTGTTTTCCAGTGACAACAGAATTTTAATTTTCAATTAAAAGTTGTTGTTTAGTAAATAAATAAATAAGATAAAATAAACACATTTTCCTGTGCAGCATTCAAGGTCAAATATTGAAATAATCCACCTGATAGCTTAATATGTGAGTTTGAAATTAATTTAAAATAATTCTGGAATCTGTCCACATATTCTCAATATACAGAGTACAATTGAAAAGCCAAACAAAGAGTATATATGACTAAAAAAAAAAAAAAAATCAGTCATTATAAATTGTGCGAATACAAGAAAAGAAATGTGTTCTGTTTACCTGGCAAGGTCTTTTGAATACCTTTAGTAACAGTGTTTGCTGTAAATTTTGTTTGCCAGCAATGTGGGATGGCTCCAGTTATGTGTTTTTAGCATTTGCATATTAAACATCTGAGCTCAGTTAATGCATTATAAAGCTCTACTTCTTTGATGCATCATAACCTTGCATTTTCATTCCTTGCAGAAGGGAATCCATATACCTGGTGGGTTGGAAAAGCCAATGAGAAGCACTACTATTGGGGCGGATCAGGACCTGGCATTCAAAAATGTGCCTGCGGCATCGAACGCAACTGTACTGATCCCAAGTACTACTGCAACTGTGATGCTGATTATAAGCAATGGTGAGTGCTTTAAAGAAGGCAGGATAAGAATGACCAAATCTCCTAACTTTACAACACTGCCATGACTTTGAATATATCTTTTTTCTATATTTCCTTTTTTACCAAAGAAAAAAGGCAAAATTATTATATTTGTGATCCCTCCTGCAAAGTCTCGACCCATGCCTGGATTTCCATTTTATTCATGGTGTTTTTGACTGTTAAATATAAGGACTGTATTTATTAATTCCAGCCCACTGAGCTATAGAAAAGAAGGCTGAAATTGCAAAGGCAAGTCCTCACAGGAAAGACCAACATTTTGGTTACCCATGCAACTTTGTCTCCATCAGATTCAGTTATACTGCAATACACAATTAATTTTATCCCTGCAACTTCATGGTTTTTTCCCCCAGAATTTCTCCTCTTCAAAGTGCTGCTTCTGCAACACTTGAATGTGAGTGATATGTATTGAAATCACTCTAATGCCTCCAACTCTCATTATCTGTCTTTCATGAGGAAAAATATGTTAAGAACTAGATGCATATTATAGAATGAGGCTCTGTGTTTTAGAGGAAGCTACCAAGCTTTGCATGAGATAATTTAATTAATTAAGGCAGAAAAAAGAAATAAACTTGCATCTCTGATATTCCCCATAAACATGAACAGACTGCATAAAGCTCATCATCATTTCGAGTGAGACCCTCTCTGTGGTTTACAACACTCTGTTTGTGAGCCTTAATCATTTGTGTCTCTTTTCTTATGACAGGCAAGATTATATTTTACATGGTATGCAATGTTCAGTGGCATATTGAAACCATACTTTTATGAACATTTCTCCCATTAATAGCAACCTGTGGGTAATTGAATCAATACTGGCTCATAAACCATTTGAGGTTAATTTAGAAATTTTACTGCTATTAATGAATGTAGAGGTACAGAGCTGTAGTGATATGTCAGAGACTAAAAAAGAAAAAAAAAATATTAAGAAGAATCACAGAACCACAGGATCACAGAATAGCAGTGTATGAAAGGGACCTCAGAGTTCCTCTAGTTCAACCCATCTGTTTAAGCAGGATCACCTATAAACTGTTGCCTGCCCAGTACTTTTTCTGGAGAGTTTTTTAATCAATCCAAGGATGGACTCTGCAGCTTCCCTGTGCGCATTGCCTCTGGTCCTGGGACTGGGCACTGTTGGAAAGTTGGCATCTGCTTTGCACCCTGTTAAGTATTTATGGACATTGATGACATTGCTCTCAACCTTCTCTTCTCCTGGCTGAGCAGCCCCAGCTGCCTCTGCTTCTTTTCATAGGAGAGATACCCCAGTCCCTCTATCATCTTAGTGGCCCTTCATTGGACTCCATCCAGTAATTCCATCTCTCTCTTGTACTGGGGATCACAGAACTGGCCCCAACACTCCAAATGTAGCCTCACTAGTGCTGAGTAGGGGAGAAGGATGGCCTCCCTTGACCTGCTGTCAAAACTTTGCCTAATGCACCCTAGGATACCATTGACTGCTTGGCCTCAAGTGCACATTGCTGGCTCATGTTCACCTTGGCATCCACCAGAATCCTTAGAGTGTTTTCTGCCATGTTACTTCCCAGCTGGATGGCTCCTAGCATATACTCGTGCAGGAGGTTGTTTCCCCCAGGTGCAAGGCTTTACACTCTTCACTGTTGAACATCATGACATTTCTGTGAACCCACTTCTCTGGCTTATGAAAATCCCTCCAGATAGCAGCAGGACCCTGATTGGTGTGATCTGCAAGAATGAAGTATGAAAAACATAAAAATAGACTAATAAAGGAAACCTTCCAGGCCCTGCAAAAATTGTAGATTAGGATGTGGAAAATCAAATATTGCCACAGACATTGCCACGCTAAGCTTTGACATTGTTACAATAGCAAGCTGTTAGCTATGATATGGGATGAACTACAGAACACCGCAGATATAGGGTCAGTTTTAGAGACAGGGTAATCACACATGCTGCCAAACTTCAGAAATATAATTATATAGAGAGAATGAAGAATATAAAGTCATGACTCCAACTCAATCATAGACACTAGAGCAGTGTGGCAGGAGAGATGTAGGTTTGGTTCTGTGTCAAAATGGTAACAATAAAAGGAAGATATTGTGATAATAATTACAATAATGGTAGAATTAGGAGCACTTACAGTTTTCATTGCCTGAGGCACTGGATGCATATCCATGAATAATAGGGCTCTGTACCATATGTTGACTGTTTTCCTTTACAACAAGGGAAATGTATGGGGAAAATGGCACTGGGTTTTGACCTCTTCTTGAAGATTCCCCAAGAGTCACAGATGATAATTTAATAAGCAGCATTTACTCAATAATTTTTCTGTAACCTCTGCACTCCCGATATACACTGAGATTATCTGGATTCTATTAATGAACAGATTCATATGGTTATTAGATTTAGCATTAAAATAGGCTTATTATCATAAAAGATCTACAACTGTTTACTCAGAACTTCATACAAGAATACATTATTACATACAATATTTCTGTACATAAATATCAGATTTTTTTCAGAACTACTATTCATTGCAGAACATTTTGTGAAAAGCAATTATACCACTGGATATTATATTTTAATCTGTGGTGTGTGTAAATCACAGGAAGAAATGAAAGCTATATTATAGACTTTAAGGACATTTTGTTCAAGATTCATTTTTGCAGTTTGGTTTTGGCAGAATCTAGTCTTTTCCATAGTCATATCTTTTGGGTTTGGGAGTTATTTTGAGGAATCCTAGTTAGGAATTTTATCTAGCCAGGTTCATCAATACCTAAAAAGCAAATGAGCTCCAGAGGAAAGGAGCTCTTGATGACTTCAGTCATCAGGGCAGAATTCAACCGCGGCCTCCAACACATCTGTGCCCAATTCTGGTGACAGCAAAACAGCTCCTGGTTTGGACAACAGAATTTACAAGAGTTTATGATAAGCAGACAAGTCTCAGCTCATATATTAACAAAGCAGCTTGCCACAGCTTGCCACCATAGCTCACCAGCACAACTTCTTTTAGAAGGATTTACAATCCCCTAAAAGAGAAGGGCTGAGTAAACACCAAACTGTGGCAGAGAGTTCAGGTGGGACTTTTGCAGTAATGGCATATCTTGTCCACAGCTGGGAGCACTGCATTTGCTTGTGGTATGCCCACAGTAATGTTCTGCTCCTGCCCAGGCAGTGTTGGAAAAATTTGTTTTGGGGTTTTTTGGGTGGTTGCAGGGGTAATATACAGAGGGGAGAAGGCAGTAGCAAAGCAATAACTATATTAGAAAAGGTAAGGAACTGAAAGGGGAAAAGAAGATGCTGTAGAAATTGGGAGGATGAAAGGTGAAGAAGAAGAGCAAAATTCAGGAGAGAGATTTTAAAAGGAAATTGAGGAGCCACTGAAGAATGGGTCAGGCTGAATCAGAATGATGTAGTGTAAGTAGAAAATTGTCCACTGTTTTATTGTAGAAGTTAGAAATTGTGTTAGAAATTAAGAAAGTAATTACAGATTGATGAATGATTTCATAGCAAAGGCAGGAGAATGTTTCCCTGGAGATTTGGATTCTAACCCTGTGTCTGGAACCACATTCCTGCGTGATGCTTCCTCAGTTTCATAAACCATTTCTTCACAGAACAGTCATTAGTCTGATCCTAATTTTCTCGGTATCTAGTGGAAAGCCAGAGGTCCACTTTGTGAAAATACCAAACATTCACAGCTGCAACCAGAATAAGGGATCACTCTCTGAATGCATCTAATGCAGTTATTAAAAGGAAAAAAAAAAAAAAGAAAAAAAAAAAAAAGCATGTATGCATCTCAGATGGAACACTAAGTATGAGTGTTTTTAACATTAACATCTTTCAGCCTCAACATCCAATCTGTAGAATGCAAATTATGCCAGCTACTCCATCATGGAGGTACGGCAAAGATAGGTAGATTTATGAAGCAATCATCTGCTGTACTATAAATGCTGTACATCTACTGAGCACTATAAAAAATTCAATGAGAAGATGGTGTCTTTATAGAAAGATTTGAAATAACATGTTAGATATAAAATGGTATCCACATATTGAAGCATTAGAGTAAATTTGGAGAGTAGGCAATGTTGTACTAAATGAGTATTGTCTGCATCCTGTACTGAATAATGCTGAAGCCCTACAGAATAAATAACAATCAGGGACCAGTCAAGGATTGCATCATCGTGGTAGGAGCAGGGGACTAATTAAAGCTCTTTAAGCATCCTGAAATGCTTTTTTTCCAAAATTTTGTGTTTGGTTTTTGTTTTTTGTTTTTTTTTTAACCAAGTATGTGGGTAATTCTAAGAACCAGCTGTGTTAATTATGGACTCACTTATAATGTAACTTTTCCCAGAGATTAGTGTATACCATCGGCTTGGTAAACCCTAAATCTGTATGGTTTTTCTATTAATGATTTTTAAAATTTCACATGACACATCGTCTACCTGAATAAAATAGTTGCAGAACTATTCAGCACATGCCTAATGAATTGATTATCATGCCTGGATGGTAAATAGGCCAAATGGTAAATATTGGCAGGGAATATGAGATATGAAATTCAGATTTATGTGTATTTGTGCACATAGTCTAAAATAGAACCTGATTCTTTAGAAAGTTATGCTGTTGCTGCAATGTAAGTATTAAGTCATTTTTGTTATGATAAAGAAACAAAAACACAGATGGAAGAGCTTCACCCAGAGTAATCCTGCCAAAATGATCCTTAGTCCCAAATTCACTATGATTTGTGTCCAAAATGAAATTAATTCAGAGTTAAATGGATCAAGTTGTATAAGAAAGGTTAGATTTGTTTGCTAATAGAGATCATTTTTTAAAGTGTGTGTGGTTGACATTTAAAGTCAGATTGCCTCAATCTTGAGAGAATAAAGGTAGCTGTTATGACTAGCAAGAAGTTCTCTGGGTTACTGTTAAACAAAATTATAATGAAATTATTAATTTTAGATAAAATGTAAGACTTTTTGAAAAAAATCTTATTTGAATAAGAACATTATTATTACAATATAGGCAGTTCCTTTATAAAATGACTGGCACACTGTACTCATTAAGTAGCAAATGTAAAGCTCTGCAAAGAAATTTTGATTCCTACTCTCATTTGAGCCTAGGGTCAGTTAAGACTCAGATTGGCCAAAGTTTCTACACCACAGGATCCTTGCTTTTTATTACAGAGAAGTCAGACAGTAAGTCAGAAGACTTATAATATGATGCTGTTCAAGGATTTACTCAGAAAAGGTGACATAAAAAGCTTTTTCATTTAGCACTTCCTGATGTGAATGCACTTCAGGTTACAAAGTCAGTCATGGACTTTACTTGTAACTACTGATGTGGTTGCTAATCTTTCAAGAACTATTTGGTGGCCCAAAAGATGATCAAAAGGCTTTAAGCAGAATTTGCAGATAAAATTGCTTTGGACAAATTGAGAAAATCAGTGTAGGGAACCTTATTTATAATCTCGTAGTTTGGATATTAAAGTTTCTTTCTCCAGAGTCTGTCAAATTGCTTTATTTTTGTGAGGTGTTTTACAGAATACTCTGCAGGATGCATCCCTCTTCCCTTCACAACTCTTGTCCTACAAAGGGAGTTTCAAAAGAAAGTTTCAGGTCATGGGAAAAGATGACTAAACAGAGCTCAGAATGACAAGTTGTTTGAGTGACAGGAATATGGGTGGATGTTGAAAAGCCAGCCTGAAGCTGTGGAAATGACAGGTAGGTCATTTGTAGCCATATTTAACAGGATATTAAAGGCTCCTGGAGCTATAGGTAGACATCAAGGATTAAGTTTAGTATGTAATAATTACCATTGAAATAATAGAAATTTCAGTTCCTGACTCCCTGAGGCACTTTTGAAAATCCATCTGTCCTTTAACCTTGTGTGCTCTCAGTAACAGAGCTGCTGATGCAGAGAGAGCTGGATAGTTAGAAGACACTGGCTTCACCTGTCCTTTGTTAGAAGCTGCAAACAATGTCTCTCTATTATTTTTTTCCATTACTTTCCCATCTAGGCAGCAACTGGAGTTTCCAAAGAGGTGTTACATGATCAGAAGTGTCCAGGCTACACATTCTCTGTGGAAAACAAAAACCAAAACCAAACTGAGAACTTATCATTGGCTCTATGCAGCTACATTTTGTTTAAATTTAATTACTATTTCTAGCATTATGTGGAGAAATCTTAAGTAGGTAAAAGGGATCAAATTTGAATATAAGTAAAAGAACTTGAAGGACTATAAAAGTACTATTGAAGAACATGCATGACTAGAAACTTCATATATATATATGTATATACATGTATGTATATATAAACAATTTTCAATAAAATTAGACAGATTGACTACATTAAAAATCATATTAAAACCTCATATTAAAACAGTAACTTGCAAAACAGGCATTTTTGCTAAAATACAGAGGCCTGTATTTAATAAGAAAACACACTAGTTTGTATTACAGGAAACAAAAAAAAACCAACCAAACAAAAAAAAACAGAACAAAACAAAAACAAACAAGCAAAAACCTAAAACCCAAAACCAATCAACCAAACAAAAAAAAAAAAAAAAAAAACCCTCAAATTAAAAAAACCCAGAAATTTATCTAATAAGATTTGTCATGTGCTGCTGTTTTACTGTTTTACTTCAAATCTTTATTGGATGATTTATCACAATTTCCTAGAAATTTAGGAAACTTTGTAGAATTAGGCCACAGCACTTTGAAAACTTTCATTCAACATTTTTTAGAACTTAAAGGCCATCTTTGAATTGATAGACAAGAAAACACTATTAGTAATTGTTTGCAGTAATTACATCTCTTAATCAAATAAAAGTTGAAATATCAAACCTTTTTTTTTAGTTATGCTTATGGAATGAATTAATTTTGTTGATGAAGGCAGGGAAACTTAGCTGACAAATTGCACTATTTCAGATGGCTGTTTTTCTTGAACTCTTACAAATCCAGACAGGTTTTTGGAGGGTTACCTCACAGAGTTCCTTTGTACACTGACATTGACACCTAATGTTATATATTTCCATTCAGTCAAAATTTAGCACTTTCACAGTATGCAATGGCACAGGATAAAAATTTGCATGAAGAGGGACACTAAAGACAGAAAGTCAAGCATTCAAACCTTAGGAAATATTAGATTTAATATAGCTGGTAGTACTTCTTTTCCATATGAGTGACATATTTGAGCTGAAACTTTCACCAACAGACAAGCAGATAGCCAGAAGCCATGAAGTTCATTCCTTCTAGTTACAATTTGGCCATTAAAACTACTCCAGTAGGGAAAAGGGTCAACTGACTGGGTATTAAATAGGCTACTGTCTGTCCTATGTTTCTCAACTGTGCTCATCAAATGTAACTGGTATGCAACATTGAAACAGAGTTTGCATACTGAAAAATGTGAAATCTTCCTTAAATTAATTCCATTCTCTTATTTTTATAACCTGTTCTATGTTTTTAGTTATAAAAACTATATATATCTTGTGTTTGTCCATTACGCATTCCTCTTTTTTACTTCTTCCACAAAAAAAGATTGAATGATTTTGTTTCTGATAACAACAGATTAAAAGTTTGAGAGATGAAAATTTTGAAGTGGAAAATTTTTTAAGTGGAAAATTTTGGTCATGCTACAAATGTGCTGAGTAGCTCCTTTCAAACTGTCCTTTACTTGTGACTAGTACCAAAACAGGACTCTAGCCAAAATCCACGATTTTGTTATGCAAGGCTGTCTACAAACACAAAAGGACTCTTTTATTCCTCAATGCTCTGCATTTACTACCATAAATGTGTATATAAGACGATATGAGTGATTTAAAATTTAATCCAAGGGCCAATAAAGGGCATAGCACCTCTTGCACAGTAAGTTTTCAGGCTATTGCTTTTATGTAGACTTGGAAGGACTTTCCTGTCTGGAATTGCCTCTAATGCTTGTGTTGTGTTTCTAATCAGTTGACAGCTTTAGTCCAGGATCCAGACAAACCTAGGATCACATAGATTGCTCTTTCTCTTTTAGAGATGCTCCGTCCAAGCACTGACAACAGCCAGGGTACGTAGCTTGCAGGAACTGACAGATTTCCAGTCTTAACCGATACAGACTGAGGGGTTTAGGAGTTTCAAGATTCAATTAATCATGAACATTTCAAATTTTACTTGTGCTTCCTCTCTTTTCTCTTCTGTATTATTCACCTTCGGGACTTGACTCATTTATAGCAAGCTGATCCTACTTGGACTTTAGCTATCATCCTACTCACTGGGAGTATGGAAAACTTCTCCCCTAAGACTTCTGGCTCATGGCAGTGACCAGACATGTGAGGAACAAAGTCTTAACATTCTCCAAATCTGAAAACACAGGAAAATGTGGGCATTGATATGACATGAAATAACTCTTTGGCAACCTGCCTTTTCTTTGTTAAAATACCCCTTTCTTACTCAGTGGTATTTATTCAGTCCTGTGCACAATATTTTTTCTTCCTGTAATCAATACAAAACTATGAATAAGAAAACAGGATTCTGTACTGCCTCATGCATTATGAGCAGTCTTTTACCATGCTGTAAATGTGAAAATGGTCAAGTTCTAACAACTTCCTAAGGATGAAGATGATTCCTATTTGACTTCAAGTTCATTCATTTCTCGGTGCTAGCAGTAATGAATGAACTTAAAGGGAAGAGTGATGACAAGACATTATCCTTGTTTATTAATTTACTCTGTAAATCATTGTCAGACAAAAAGTAGGTGTTCATCCTGCTGCCTGCCTCACTTCTGAGTGTTGCTGTTCAGGTTTTCTTGTCTTCAGTTCCAGCCAGTCAAAGACAGGTGGTGTCGTGCAGGTCTTTTTAAGTTAAAGAATTGTTTAACAGAAGCATTGAAAAAAATAATCTATCAGAATTAAGCATTTTTATTTATTATTCTCTGGCATATCCTTGCTGTTATTAAAAGTATCCTGTCTTTCTCAGGGTATTGTAAGAAATTTCTGAGAGGGTTATGAATTAGCAGGTGAAAAGGCATATACGTGATTTTTAATTCTACCATGCAGATGATCGGACTGTAATTCCCAGCACATTTTTATATTTTTTGTTATTAAACTTCATTATTAGTGTGAGTGACAAATCAAGTGAGCAAGAACAAAAATGTCTTCTATGTTTTGCACAAAAAGATGCAGACTGTTTAATCTGGATGAAAAGCTTGTAGTCCTAGCTTTAAAGAAAATGACCTTACTGTCACAGCTTGTCAGATAAGGGCAGAGTACATTGAGCATTGTGCACTGCAGAACTTTCAGCTGCCAATTATTTTCTCCTCCTCCACTTTTTATTTATGGGCTAACTTAAAGACTAATGACTTTGCCCTCAGTGCCATGCTATGAAGATGAAATCACCCCAATGCAGACCAGCCCAATGTATTTCACTCCATACCTGACACTGCTTAAGTCTTGAAGAGGGTGCTTTTCTTCTTAAATTGTAGAACTCCCCTGATTTTTTTATTTCTGAATCAGTGCAGTCAGATGTAAAGACATCTGAAATATAGGACAACCTGTTATAGGGTAGATGAAGACTGCAGCACATGATTAGCTGTTATTACTATTAGCAGTCATATTTTAGCTGAAACAATCACAAGGGAGTCCATCAAGCTGAAGGTGCTAAGCCTCCAGTGTAAACAGAAGATATATCTCTTTTCACTGTTTGTTCTTTGGTGTACTAGGAGACATAGATATATAGATATATAGATGATAAATAGGCATATAGATGATATATACATATATATATATACATATACATATATAAGGGGAAGAATGGAAATAATAATATGGGGAGGGAGAGAATTGGGGGTCTTGGAGAAGAGAGAACTCATAAGTCCTTGAGATACTTCTTTTGTATCAGACTTAATGAGAATATTGTCTTTAGAGCAATTGATCAAAATATCCACTCAGTTCATCACTGAGGTAGTTGCAAAACCTCAGCATTTGAAGGAAGAATTATTTCTTGTCTTTTTCTCATTTTGCCCAGCAGATTCTTAACCACTGCAAAAGACCTGATAAAGAAACAGAAAATAAAAATAGACAAGACTCACCTGTAGCATTGTGTTTGCCTAGGAATGATTGTTATATACATAATGCATTATTTTATTCTAAAGAGAAAGATGACTTACATTGTCTGTGAAAAACACTCAAAGCAACCAAGTAACCTTTCATAAAGTCTGGAAATTGAGCAAAAAAAGGCAATGATCTAAAACCTAGAGAAAAGGGATACTGCTTCTCCTTTTTTTGTCTGTAGTTAGGCTTAAAAAAAAGAAAAATCTTAAATTCTATAAATTGTTTTAATGTCATGGACTAGGTGTGGGTTAATCTTAGTTACCATTCATGTTTCCCTTCTAGTTTGCCCTAAGCATTCAAAATTTCTACTTGTCTGTAATTAATTATGGCTAGATGTTTTGTCCCAGCTGCAAGTCTCTTTGCATCCCCCAACCCTCTCCCCACCCCTCCTCCAGCTGTTTTTCTTTTCCCTGCCTCCTGTTCACATGCAGAATACTACACTTATGAAAATTATTAGTATGAATTACAGTCCTTGGAGACCCTACAAAGTTTCTAAGAGCTGTCTGAGAGTGCAATGGAGACTTGTAAATCAGGTCTAAGGTAATTTGTTGCATTTTTATCTGAAGTTTCTTTCAACAGGCTTTAAACTGAAATTAAAATGCTACATGGATTCTTTACAGTAGAAGTGTGTCTATATGAACCAGCTTCCAGATAGAATTCAGATGGCTTTCTTTTTTCATATTTTGCTGAAAAATTAGTGGTTTACTAGGAAGAAATTATTCTATCTAAACCAATATCTCGGGACAGTTACTTATTGATATTCTTTTATCACAAATACTATCTTTTGCTCAACTTTTGGTCAAGTGGAAGTTGATTACAGGATTATATTAAATGTAGATGAGGGAAACAAAATCTTCTTTGAGTTATGACATGGGGCTGTTGTTCAAGTTATACAATTTCCTTTAAGGAAGTATTTGAGTATATATCTATTTATTTATATAAATTATTAAAGAGAAAGCAAAGCAAAATGAAAAGGAAGAAAAAACAATTTTTCAAACAAGCAGGCAAATATAAAGTTAATAAACTAAAATCTGCTGACAGTGTTAAAAAATGTGATGAAAAAATACTGTAAATATAAAAACCTATATCTATGATGCAAAAGTTTTTTCTGGGCAATATAAAAGTACAAACTAATTTGCAGCTATTATTTCTATGAAATAGAAAAGTTTAAAATGCTGTCACTAAACATGTAATCACGTATCTAAAATCAGTTATTTGCTGGATATTACATAAAATGTCATAATAACATTTAGTGGTCAAGAGTTTATCTTTTCAGTTAAAGCACTTTGGAAAAGAGAATTAATTCAAGCATTTTATGTCAAATCTAAGATACTTTTTTCTGAAACAAAATTGTGTTAGAAATGTTTAAAGGATTTCATAAGACTCAGGAATCAAAACTAAGCTCCTGATTTACACAGCACACTTACTTAAAACTGACCTTATGTTTTTCTGCCATCTCATTCAATAAAAAAGCCCAAAACCCAGAAAAAGAAATTAATCCCTGACATTATAAACAGAAAATTGATATGTTCCTTTAAGGACCTTGAAAAGCCAACAACATAGATAACATCAAGTGATGGAAATCTCATGAATCAAGAGAGTAGATAGAAGATGACAAACATGAACAGAAAGTTCAGAAATATTGATTATTACCTTACTTTATTATTATCAGTTATTATTATTATTATTAACTCTTCAATTATATGTGATGATTGTGAAGCAATCCTAAATTATAAACCTAAATTATAAACAGGAAAAAATGTCATCTTCTTTCATGTTCTGAAAGCTGAAAAAAAAAGCAAAATTATGTTTAGAATGAAGATAGACATTGGTCTACTTAACTCTACGGTAAAGAACTGAGGTAATCATTGAGGAAACTGAGCATGGCACCAAAAGCTCATTAAATACTTTTTCTAAAGACAGACAATTTTGGAGACTATTTGAGGGTGCTGAGGTCTTGCACAATACTCATCTATACATACACATATATCAGATCACAGAGTAATTCAGTCTGGAAGTGGCCTCTTGAGCTCTAACCTGCTGCTCAGGGATGGTGGAATCAATCTGTGTCTGTTTGAGCCCAGAACACCTCCAAGGATGGTCATCCCAGGATCCCTCTGGAGAACCCGTGCCAGTGTTTGACCACTGTCATGATGTAATATGGTGATGTAAGGATGAAAGACCCTTTCAAAGACTGGAACATTTGATTTAAACCAGCTATTGCTGAATAAAGCAGGTATTTCTAACAACCTTTTGAAGTATCAGCTTTCTCTTCTATTGCCACGGAAGAGCACTCTAGTTATAGAGAGGATGAAAAAGTCTGAACTAAAGACATTGAAAGCTACAGCACACTACTAGTGCATGCTTCAAATTTTTATTTTTTCTTTCATTTATAGTAAATTGATAAGGAACGACTTTTTGACTCTAGTATATCCAATAGGCTGTCCAAGCTGAATAGTGAAGTGCCCAGTTGCAGGGCTTGATGATACTGGGCTTGATGATACTGAGATCTTCCAGTTATTTTCTACTAATATTTGTGAAGTGGTGTGCTGTTTCTGGCTTATGTACATTTCTTGAAATTTGAGGATTTCATTTAGTTGCAAAATGATGCAACAATCCTATGATTGGCTATAAAGTCCTTGTAAAATTACAGGCCTAAGATTTTCAGTATTTTGAAAGAGATACTGAGACAAGTTAAGAAAATTCTTTGATTCAAAATATGTTTATTTATTGACATATTTTTGCCTATTAGGGGATGGAACAAAACAATAGGAAAAAAAAAACTCCACACCAAAAAAACAAAACAAAACAAAACAAAACAACAAGAACAACAAAAAAAAAAAAAAAAAAAAAAAAACCTCAGTAAACGGGAAAAAGAATAACATCTGGAAACACTTTCTTCTCTTTCTGGCAGCTGGTTTTGTTTCCTAGACAAATTCAACACTTTTGTGGTGGATTACGAATGGGTTCACTTTCCACAGGTAGGCATTCTGAACAAGCTGCAGTTCTTTGTAAAATTCAGGGTCTTTTTCTTCTCTGACTCAATGTTAATTTTGCTCTTACCGTCTGCAAAACATGATAAAATATATATTATAAGGAGCCAATATGTAGGCAAAACATTATTTTCTTTTTGCTTTCATTATCACAGTAGTAGTTCAGCTTCAGTTGCTATATAGGTTGTGTGGTTTTTGAATGCATGTGCCAATCTTGTCTTTTACTACATACAGTATTTATGCTGATTCAGTCTTCTAACTGAGAGACTTTTATATGGAGCACTTATTTATAGGTGTCAAACATAATGTGTGACTGAAATAGTTCAGGTTTGTAGGGGGAAATGGACATACTGATGATTATATCTCTTGTTATATCTTTCATTTAGTTGTACAATGAAAACAATTGTGTGCTTGATTTTTTAGCCTACCAACTCAACCTGCCTTTGCTTAACTTTCATAACTTATTCAACTTTCTTAAGAACCTTCTAGTGATTTACTTGAAAATTTATAGCACCTACCTCCTCATGATTCTTAGATAATTTTAGTTTCCACTTCTGATATATTAATGCTTCCAAATTACTTGTGATCTTGTAAAAACATATGTAAATTCTGTATTAATTATACTGATACAGCTGAAAAATGTATCAGTAAGCTTCCAGGTTTTGTTGCTTTGTTATCAGTGACTCCTCTATTATCTTAAAGCGGATTATTATTATTTGTAAACACTGGGGAGGGGGGGGAGCTTAAATAAAAAGGTCTTTTAATACTATTAACTCACACCTTTCTGGAAGGCTAAGAAGGGGGTCAGACTAGATGATCTCTGGAAGCCCTTCCCATCCCAATCATTTCAATACTGGGTATTTTGTTGGATAATATGAACATAATTTTCTTGCTAACCCCATTTCTGGTTTGTGCCCTTAGGTTTGTTCCCTTTGTGCCCTTGCTCAGAAGGAACAGGGGTATTATTACACATGGAACCACTTCTTGTCTTTTGCCAAAGGAAAAGAAACAAAGGGAAGTTCATGTGTAGTAGAACACTGTTACACAGGGCACACAAGCAGAGCACAAAGACAGCAAAAGCTGGTACCAACCTGCTATCTGGGATGAGCCCTCATTTAAACAGATGGGGAAAATGTACTACTTTACACTAGTGAACTCCTGGAACTGGCTGCCAAAGGAGGCTGTGCAAGCAGACACAGATTCAGGAAAAAATTAACAGAGACATGGAAAACAGGTCTATAAATGGATGCTGCAAGTACTGTTCACCCTGCAATATTTTCAGTGAAGAATGTCATTCTGGAATAGCTCTTAGATAAGAGTATTGGGGAAGAACAGAAAAATTCTTCTTAAGCAGGCTATTAAGCTCCACACAGCAGTTTGCTCAGAGCCTCTCACTGGGATGAAGGAGAGATTTGGAAAAGTCCAGAATCTTTCAGATTGCAATAGAGACAGTTCATCAGATAAAGCAAAAGCTGCATGCTTGAACAAAGCAAAGTAAGGAATTCATTCACCACTTTCCATGGGCAAGCAGGTCTTCAGTTATCCCCAGGAAAGCAGTATTCCATCATGTGTAGAGACTGCTTGGGAAGACAAATGCTGTCATTCCAAATATCTCCTCCTCCTCCTCCACATGATGATGTGAGAAGCAGGAAGGGCCTTGACCCTGTAAGCACTGCTGATCAATAGCAAAACCATCCCTATATTGAACTGGTTTGGTCACAAATCCAAAACATAACACCACAGGAGCTACTGTAAAGATAATTAGGTCCCTCTTGGATTAAACAAGTACAGATATATTCCGATTCTGCAGAACGTTAGGTGATGTGGCTGCCTGCAGTAGCAGAGAGCTGACATGAGTGATTGGAACCTCTCTTGCATTGCATGCATAGTCTTTGCTATAGGTAGAAGTGATAGTCTTCTTGGTATCCCTATGTCCATGAGGAAACATTTGTCTCATAGGCTTGTCTTAAGGTAAGAAGCATCTGCAGTAAACTACATTTAAATTGTGGGGAAAGAAAAGATGCATCAGCAGCTGTCAAATTAACATATACCTAGCCACTGAAGTGCACCTCAACATTTGCAAGGCTCTCAGTACACCATCTGTGAATACTATGAGTCCTAGGCTTTTTGACCTATATTATATTATATTTTAATTTCTGTCTTCACCTAAAGCTGATAAAAAATGTCACAGTCTGAAATACCAGAGAGGCACAACCTGATTGCTTCAGGGTCAGCTTCCCCATAAAATCTACCCAGAATTGCTTGGAGTCCTGAAAAGCACCATTCTTAGAGATAGAGGGAGGGGGAATCTCACTCATTTCTGCTTCAGCCTCCTTTGTTCATGACCATATTGTCACATATTGTTAGAAACCTGTAGTCCAGGGCCACTTCAGTCCATGCAGTCAGGGCTGTCACAACAGACTTGGGAGAAAAAATCTTGGGGGAGTTCGTCCAGTATTGTGCTAGGAAGAGACAGGCTGAGCTTAGATGGAATTGTGTTAGGAAATGAATGTTGAGTTCTGCTAAGTTTGTGCCAGATTTTTGTTGAGAAAAAAAGTGGTGATATGTAATGTAAGGAAAGTTGAGCTCAAAGACTAACAGAAAGGATAATGGAAACCCACCAGAGCAATAAAGTGGAGCAATCTGGCTACTGAATAGGTCACTAATCCTGTATAAGTGTGATCAACAAAACGCTAAACAAATGCTTGATATTCTACATTCAGTGCAGCAAAACAGATTATTCTAAACAAGGACAGCTGCATTTGGCCTAATATTTAGCACAAAGTGTGGCAATACCATGCCTTCCCTGTGGCTCAAATCCTAATCTCTGTCACTCAGTTATCTCATAATGCTTTGTGTAAATGCAGTGAGAGAATCTCTATGTACAGTCCCACAGAACCCAGCTGGAGTTGACACAGTTGTACACATTTCAGGAATTACAATTTTTTTTTAAACTTCAGTAAGTACTTTTTGTAGTACCCCTTCTCATTTCTTCAGTTACTCCACTGTGTGTGGAGATATATATACACACACAGACAAGAGATAATGATATCACAAAAACACAAAAAGGAAGAAATTAACCTACAGATAAATTTGCATATCACTTGAAACCAAGGTCATCCATCTTTTTAGCAAAAGCACTAAAAAAGGAACCTAATTGAAATTAAATCAATTCTAAGAGATAGATGTGAGTGTTTACTAGCAGAGGGAAAGTATCCTAGTTTTCCTTGTGCTTGATAGCAAAGTGTTTACATAATGAATACAGACATCTGTTAATTACCTCTATGCTGCACCATTGCTTTAAATGGGCTTGAATATCTTGGAGCATTCAGTTTCAGATAATTATTTCTGATGAATGAGTGTACATTTAAAATGTTTTGTAGTGGGACATTTAATTCTTCTTCTAACTAGAGTATTTTCATGATAATAGACCCCACTTTCCTTCCTCAGTAGATACAGGAACAACATTTATTTTTTTTATAGCACAATTTGTAGATAATCTTTAAGGTTTCATTTTGGTAGAGTGTTTGTTTAGTGACAGTTGTTACAAATTTATTCTGTCATTTGACTTTGGCATGTTTTAAATAGCTGTTTACTCCCTGTCCACTCACCAGATCATTTTAAGGGTCTACCTTTCATAGGTCTAACGAATTATTACAACAACATCAAAAAATCACAGTCCTGATGCAGAATTCATTTTTACTTTTACTGGTTGTTTTTCAGCTAGAAACAACTCCTCTACTTATTAGATAAGTAAAAAGAAAAACTAATAATTTATAGGACCACTGATTCCAGCTTCCAGATTCCACTGAACAGCAGTAGGTTAAGAAATCCTTGTGATAAGAAAAGAGCTACAGATGTACAGATGTACAGATGTGTGCTATGTAAGAAAGGCTAAATAAAACTGGTCATCTGTCCTGATGGGGTAAGTGCCACTTTGAGAGAAGGATCACTGCTGGGGATTTGCCTTCTTCCACACACTCATGAAAGTAAAATGGGAAGCAATCTTCTGGGCCTGAGACTGGAGACAGAATTAAAGTACAATGTGATAGTTGCCTCTAAGGACTGAAACTGAGATCTTTTGAGGGGACACAGATTATGTGCAATACCCTTGAAATACAGTATTTAAATAATGTGAACTGATTATAGATACAGAAAATAAGATGTGTTAGTTTGCACAATTAAACTTCAAGGTCAGGTAGAATGGAGAAAGCTTACTGAAAAATAGGCTCAAATACCTACGTTTTCTTAAAAATCAGTACAGATGTGGTAGGGACCTTTACAGAAAAAAATAAATAGTCAAATAGTAACATGGAATTTTAATAGTACGTGACATTACCTCTTCTCCTATATTTTGTCTCTTTATTGGATACTTAGGTTACTATTTAGAAGAGGGGTGCTGGTATGCTTTTTTCTATGTGATGTCTAGCAAGTAACTTAAATTTTCTGTCATCCAAACCTGTGATTTTTTCCAATCTAAGCCTCTTTTGATGTAACTGGAGGCCATTTCCTCTTTCCTTGTTACTTGGGAGAAGATGCCAATACCCAGTTTTCTACACCCTCCTCTCAGGTAGCTGTAGAGAGTGATAAGGTCTCTCCTGAGTCTTCTCTTCTCCAGGCTAAACATCCAAGCTCCTTCAGCTGCTCCTCATTGGACTTGTGCTCCAGACCCCTCAGACCCCTCACCTGCTTCATTGCCCTCGTTTGGTCACTTTTATCATACATATGGAGAATTTGTGAGGTTATCTAATCAAGTGCTTCATTCTGCAGTGTGATCAGTATAAAACTTTTCTTAAAATATTTGGTGTCAAAGCTATACAAGCAACTCAAGACATGAGCTAATTCACACCATCCTTGCATTCCCCATGTGCCTGTCATACGTGGTTTCAGTTTTGTATGAGGTATATGCATAGATGTCATGTGAGGATGAACGCTGCAGGAAGTGCCAGTGGAAGGGTAGGACTAGTGGTAGATGCTCATACAATTGGGTTTTACTGACATTTTCTGGATGCAGTAAGTACCATATTTCTTTCAGTTTTCTGGACCAAATTCAACACAAAGTTATGCACTTCAGTACTGTAATTGAACTCAACTGGCATATAGGGGCTGAAGTCAGCATTAACTATAGCCATCTGTTATTTTGTCATGCCATAGTCAATTATTTTTATTTAGCTCTTTCAGTCATACAAAATAAAACTGTCAAAGTTGTCAAGAACTCCTAGAAATGAAGCCTCTGAGCTGCTGCTCTGAGATTTTTAATATTTCTTCCAATACAGATCCTTGTGCCCTAAAAGTCCTGCCAGAAGTACATTTGGTCTGATAGTTTGATAGGATGTGATCCAAAGGCTTGTGGTTAGTGAGTAGACTAGTTGCAGTAAAGAATTCATCATTTATCTGCATAGATAGTGCAGATAAATATCTGCATTGCTTAGTGCAGATACTAAAAATGTACATTTCATTAGATAACTGCTTCTAGTATCCACACGGTAAAATATTACCATCACTGTAATGCATGCAGATATAGAGAAGTGTAATTAAAATTCTTAGTGTTTTAAATTAGGTAATTTTTAAAACAGGTGAAAATAGTAGAGTTCTTCATTATTTTCTTCCCTCAGAGCTACAGTAGTCTGCTGTTCCATGGGAAAGTTCAGCATCTGTGAGGGGATCATGGAAGAAATGTAGGTTCCTCTTTGTCAAAGTGATATACAAAGAAAGACATTTAACTTTCTGGGCCATGTTGAGTAGCTGAATGGGGAATTATTTTATTGTCCTTCAATTGATTAGGAGGAGGAGTTTTCTCATTTCTGTCATAAAACAAAGCATTTAAAACTTTAGGATGACTAGAAAACATTTGGGGCATTGTTAATTGTGGGATACTTTTAATATTTTTATAAACTACCATTTTTTAATTATTTTCTGATTTTGAAATATTTTGAGATCAAATAACACTGATTTTAAAATGACAAATGAGATTAAACTAACAGACAAAAAATTATTTGAGCAAGGTATTGCCCTTTCTAATGTCAATTTTTCCTTTAAAAATTCCCATATCATCCATTTTCAGCTCAACATTCACAGAAGTTTCATTTCTTGGCTTCAGATGAATCCCTAGTAATCTTGTCTCTGTAATTACCCAAGGTGAACAGGACATCCCAATTTAGCATTTTTTCTAAAGAATACATATGTCCCCTGACTTACTTAAAAAAATTGAAACCCCAACATAAAATTGATTAAATTGTTGACAGATGCAAAGATCAGAGCATGGTAGAATTCCTAGATTTCGTTCTTAAAATATTTCAGTATAGAAATAAGAAAAATTAAAAGTCAGAAGAGTTGCTGGACCTCAAAAGAAGAGAATCCATAAATTTCCTCTATTTCTTCAAAATAACACTAAAGAAATTAAGATTGTAAGAGGAGCCGCACTGCTTGAAGAGACTTTCTCTCTCAACTGGTCTTTGGGAAGAAGAATATGAGCAAATACTCAGAAAAGGCAGGTTTTCACTGGAAACTGGTTCCATATTGTTCAAAAGAAAGCAGAGCCCCATTTGCTCTCTCTATTATTCACATTTCTCTGTGGTTATTCAGTTTCTCTCAAACTCCTATTTGAAAGGAAAGTCAAGAAGTGCTTTCAGGCAAGAGAATCTGTAGAACCAGTGTCAACTCTCTCAGTCTCCTTCCTGATGGATTTTTTAAATGAGACATATTTCTGACCAGTTTCTCAGTGGATCTCCCCTTAAATTAATTTACTATAGTCAATTCAATCTTTTGTAATTCCTAAACAAGGATTACTTGTGAATGTTGCGCCATCAACCTCGTGTCTTTGGTATAATTTATCTTTACTAATTAGAAGTCAAAGTATGGATTCATGTTCGTAATTTTGGGGCTGGTATTAGATGATCTTTCATCAAATTGTTTAGATTTTCAGGAGGTTAGTGGTCTCAAAAGTGAAAATATTTTATGCATGCTAGAGAAGTTTAATTGCCTTAAGATCAGTCTTAACAGTAAGAATTCCTCCTTCTTTTGCTTTTAGGAACCACATATTTCCAAGGATCTTATCCTGTCCAATGCCAGAGTATTGAAAAAACTTAAACTGAGTTATGATCATCTGTCAGTTTTTATGACCCTGTACAGTAATGAGAAATTTTCCATAATACCCCTTGTCAGACAAATCAAGGGTGAGTCATTAGCTCTAACTTAACATATAAAGGCATCTGAGGTGACCAGACACATAGAAATGGGACAAAAGAGCCATAAGAAAACAGCAAAATCCAGTGGAAATTAAAAATTTTGTCCTAGAGTATATGGTCTGCAGTTTATAATTCCAAAGGGCAGAGCCCTGGGTATAGGGTGAATCTAAAAGCATGCCTCTAGTGCTGCATAGTATGTCTCTTAAAAAGTTAGCTAAATTTATCAAAATCTTTCATGAGTTAGTTTTGCTGTAATCCTAGTTTTTGTTTGCCCTGTTTTTAATCCTATTAATTAGATCTTACTTATTTCCAAGTAACTCACTTCCAGAGTTGCCAAAGTTGCATTGTTCATTAAATTGTCTGTAATATTAATTCTTCGTAGCAGTTTTAATATAAATAAAATTCTTGCCAGATATTCTTGGATGAGAGAAAATACCAGCATTTAGTGTGCCTGTGCCCTTCACTATGTTTTTACAGGCATTGGTTTGCAAATCCTAACTGGGATAAACTGTTTTATACCTCCCTCAGCTAGATTATGGAAATGCAGGGATTTATACAGAGGTGCTCACATAGTAAAAACCTGGGTCTTGTGAGAGGTGGAAAATTGTATACCTTTGAAATTGCTGTTCTTTGGAGTTTGCATTCTTCAAACCACTGCTAATCACCAAATTATATGTGCTTAACACTACATTTTCAGTCCCATAGTTGTTTTATTTGTATTTCAAAATAACTTCAGTTCCTCAAGTCATGAAACCATTTAATTTAAAACTGAGTCTATTCCACCTGTAGTACATTCTTTATTTGTTTTACTTTGTATTGCTGGGCTGATAATTAAGTGATGTCTAACAAAATCAGAGAAAATTAATTA
Organism: Vidua macroura; assembly: GCF_024509145.1. Classification (NCBI taxonomy): domain Eukaryota; kingdom Metazoa; phylum Chordata; class Aves; order Passeriformes; family Viduidae; genus Vidua; species Vidua macroura. The sequence goes on along the minus strand of NC_071571.1, from coordinate 50,031,301 downwards.
CTCCAGTAGCCGTAGTCTGGTTTGTATCAAATCATTTTATAAACAAATTAATAATGATACAGAATCTTATCATTACTTTGAATATGTCATTTGCTGATACATATATAATGCATTTCTTTTTTACATACCACTGAATGCTTATAAAGAGTAAGTAGATGATCATAATCAAAACAACGATAAATCTCACACTAATATCTGCTACTTTCATTCAAAGGCACCCTGAAGCACTTTGCAGACTGTTATATATAGGAAAAGAAATTAGGAATAGAAAATTACACTGAGATTTCATCAATATCTCCTGGTAATAATTACAGGATTTGATCAGATTCATTCATCTCCCATTTGGCTATTAATAGGAATATGACACTCTCTGAATTCAATCTTTATTCTCTTGAGGGGATTTTCTTTGGTGAGGAAAAACTTCAGAGACTTTCTCCACCCTATTAATGTGCAAAGTCTCTAAATACCGTCAGAAACATTATCACTTGCAGAAATTGAGTGTTCGAGCTGTGATTATTTCTAAGTGTGTTGTACAAAGTCAAGCATAATAATCAGTCTTTGGTTTAATTTTTTTTTATTTTGTCAGCACTGATTCATATGTCCAGAGGAACCACAAGTATGTTAGAGAAGCATAACAGAGCTATTCAGTCTCTGAGTATATTTGTCTTATTTGTGAATGTGTGGCCCAAAAATCATCATTATCCCATTTTTGTTAAGAGGAAAAGAACTACCCAGGTTCTGCTGGTGAAAAGGCAGTTCAGCTCTCTCAATTCTTAGTTCAACACTCCCAGTCCTCAATAGTTGCAGTACGGGGAAAATGCTACAATGATGACACAAGTAAGTGATGACCAGAAAATAAGGCTATTTCTGAAAGGAACTCTAACATTTATTGTCATGGCAACGGCTTTAAAGTGACCATATCACTAAATGCATAAATAAAATATTAAAATGAGTAAAAAATTATCAGTAAAGAGGGAGAAAATTGTTACTGCTCCTTTTTATTTCCTTCAAAGAAAGTGAAAGCTATTGGTGACAGGAAAACTGCTGCCCTTTAACGTCCTTATTTGGGGCTGAAATATTAGCTGGTTTTGTGAAAGAGGAAAGAAAGAAAAAAGAGAAATGCCAATACTTTTCTTTTTCCCACTCTTCGAAGAATTCTTTATTTTAAATAGATATATCCAACTTTAAAATGTTCTCTGAAAGAGTAAAAATCAGGAGAGAAAGCTAGTCTCAGAGGAAAACCTCAGAAAGAGCAAAGTGATGACCTACATTTATCCTCTATTAGAAGGGAGTGGGTCCCAAGGATGCAGTCTTTAAGAGTGACAAGGATTAGGTCTACATACTTGCCTTTGTTATTCACATTCTTCTTTCTTAAACGGAAAGTCCTTTAATCTTTCTTTTCTTATACTGCTTATCTCCAAATTGATGAAAAGGATGTCTTTGTAAAGGGCATGGCAATCTGGGGATGATCACAATGTGCTGGAGCAGCCTGCCAGGGTTTCTGCTCTCCATTTTCCTCCCTTTCTATCAATGTCCTGTAGCAACCTCACCGACAGAGCACCTGCTGTAGTTGTGTCCAGCCAAAGAGGATTAATGATCTCAGCAACTCAAAGAGTCACATAACACAAAGGAGCAAGTTTTCTGAAGGGGAAGAACACACAGATTAAGTAAAACAATCACCTGCTATTTGGAAAACTCTACTTATTAAATCTCTAATTACTCTCTTCATCACAGAGAACAGATGCTAGTTCCAGTGAACTGTTGTTTGAAAGTGCGATAGCTATTTTCTTAACTAATTCAGTTGTGCTTCTTTTTAAAAGAATGTTTTGCTTTCCATCTCTTCAGATGGACCAAATAAGGATGAATAAGGATGATGACTGGACATGCTGCAGAAAAACAGTACTGTCCTACTGGAAGACTCTTAACATTACCACAGATCATGCAGATCCCTGCTGTGCTGCCCAGTTATTAGCAATATAATGAGTATGATCTTGGAGTCATCCAAGTTAGAGATGAAAAAGACTTTCATTTTCCTGAAATCATTACAAGTTCTCAGTTATGGTCATATTGTGAGGTTCAGTTAACTTTTCTAGATACTGAATTCATCCTTCATCCAGTGATATTTTTGAACAAAGGAATTGATTTTTTAGATCAAAAAGTTCCTTACTTTAGATACCCAATTACATTACAGGATAGAGCTAAAAAGAAAGGGGGGGGAATAAAAGAGAGAGAAATAGATGGATTTATTTTGTTTCCTCTTTCTTTTCTGTCAAAAATTATAATTTTAACACTATATACAGGGAATTTTTTCCTGTGTGGAAAATTTAGCCTTTTATGTGTGTGTTTATATAAAAAACAAACAAATAAAAACACAAACAAAACAAAAACAAAAATACAAGCCAAAAAAAAATATTGCTGTGTCTGGCTCTCAGCGGCCACAGGATGGAGGTTCGCTGGCTCACTGTCCCGCTTGTGGCCGCCCCGAGTCTCTGCCGAGACTGGTACGGATGGTGGTGATTGCTGTGGCGTGGGTAGCACAGCAGAGGCACAGAGCACGAGGAAACCGAAGCAGAGGAATAAGGGAGGGACACTTGTCTGAGTCTTCCAAAGATTTAATCTCAAAGGGGGGCAGAGCAAGTGACAAATCTGAACATGGAGGGGCTACTTTTATAGGGTAGGGGAAACATGGGGAGGACACAACCTTTGACCAATAGGAAGGCATTAGGGAAGGGGTGCAGGGTAAGAGCTCCCCAGTAGAAGCCAACATGGGGAGGGAGCAAACCTTACAATCCAATTCTTCTTCGAGGCGGGGATGAAAGACAGGGAACACTCCAGAACCAAAGGAGTGTGCTATCTTTAACAGACAGGGGTAAGACAAGGGAACAAGGGAGGAATACAGGTGGATTGACATGTGGATTGACATACATTTTGGCGGGGAAATCTGTGGTAAACAACTCAGGACTGAACCACTAGGGAAGCCAAATGGGGTACATAGAATGAACCATTACAAACTTAAAACAAGGAATACTAAAACATGCTACAGAAGAACAAACTGTAAAATAACAAACTACCACAATTGCAACCAAAAAACCCACAGAGGCAAACCAGCTGAGAGATAAAGTACCCCATTAAATATTGCCTTTTTCATTTTCTACTTGGAAGACAGAACACTCAATGCCAGTTGGGTTCATCTCCTGAAATAATAAAGGAAAAATATTGTAACTGTGCACAGTGATTTGGCCTAAGCATGAAAAAAGCACTGGGTTACTTGCTGCAGTTGAAATGAGGAGCTCAAGACATCACTATAAACTGAATTTTTGTGGTCTTGCTAACTAAAATGGGGTTTGAGCTGCATGCAATTGTTGCATACATATTCGTTTGGTGCTTAGAGCAAGGAAAATAATTTCCTATGCTTAACAATTGCTGTCTTTTTGTGTCTCTATAATTTAGGAGGAAAGACAGTGGGATGTTGTCATACAAAGAGCACCTACCAGTCAGCCAGGTGGTGGTTGGAGACCTTGACCGGCCTGGGTCTGAAGCCAAGGTGTCCGTGGGTCCCGTGCGCTGCCAAGGAGATAGTAAGTTCTCTGGTTTTCTTCTGCTTATTCCTGGGTAGAAACTCAGTTGGAAAGGGGCAACTTTGGAGGCACTCCATGGGAAATTATGGCTGTCTGCTCAAAAGACCTTTTGCTATGAAAGCATGATGTGATCTGAGAAATTTTGTCTGTGAAAATACACATATAATGGCTTACCTTTTCATTTAAAATATCAGTATTCTTCTTTATTTTATGGTAAATGTGGCAACTTGGATTATTCAACTAAGTTTATGTAGATGAGCAGTAATACAGATTGCATAATAATATCTCTCAACATCTGTGCTTCTCTTGGGTTCTCTTGTCAGCATCATTATCATTACTATGCTTCTATAAATGATGGCAAAATTCATCACTGTAATCTCTGGCTGTAGGTGTACAAAGTTTGACAGGATTGTTGCCAGATGCTAACTGTATCAGGACTAGATGTTTCCATGTAAAGCATTGGGAGTTTTTTGTTGTAGTCTCTGGTTTCCAGGCTGAGTGATGCTAAGAAGTGTACATCCTCCAGTTTGATCATCTACTGAGAGAGCAAATCAGTATCATGTATAAATTTCCAATGCACACACACTCAAAATTGGAATGCACTGAGGAAAATTGTAGTCTTGCTTCAGTCTATTTTATATTTCAGGAGGTGAAATTTACTACCAAAGGCAAAGCAACTGCTTAAGGCCCTTCTAAATCACACTTCAAAAATTCAGACTCTGTGCAGTTGACACATGTTTCATTTGTCCACTGTGTTTTAAGGCAGTTTTCTTATAATAGGTACAGTAAGCAAAGGTTGTCTGATTTAATTTAAAACAACTAATATTTGTGTGATCTATAAATAATACAAAACCCATTCACAGTAAAGAGCACTGTAACTCAGCCTATCATACAGAGGTGATGCAGAAATATTCACATCATATCTTTGTTGCTTGTTATTTATAGCGTTTGACCAATCACAGGTCAGTTTGTGTTTGTTTTTGTCTCATCTATGTTTGATAAACTTTTTTGTAATGGGCTTTTACAACTGATGACAAAAAATAACAAATACTATTTTTCTTGCACCCATATTCCCCATATCCTGAATTTGAGTGCTTTAGAAATATCAGTCTCTAAAGTGTGAGCCATTTCTAAATATTAGTATAAATGAAACCTCATCTGAGCAGCCTTTATTAGAATGTGACTGAGTGACACAGCCTTTTGGGAAACTGAACGGGTGTATTCCTACCATCCTGATTAATTTAATTTTCTCCATGAACTTTACAGATATGATTCATAGTTTTTGAAAAACTTTGCTTATGAATAAATTTGAATTTCCTTCCATGACCATATATTACTGTCAAAAATCTGCTATAATTTTTCTCACAGGAGATAATATAGACCCCAGTCCTGTTTTATATTCCCAGTGCATTTACTAAGCATTCCTCTTTGTATTCTTTCTTGAATGTATACAAAAGCTGTTGTTTCACCTTGTGGAAAACAAGGTTTCCATTCCAGAGAAAATGACAAAATTTTAAACTGTCCTTTTGTCCCAAATTTGAAGAAAGAGCCAAAGTACCAAATTTCTGGGAAGGGATTAAGAACAACAACAAACCACAAACCAATTGATTTTCATGTGTGTGTGTGTGTTACATGCCTCAAAACCAACATTATTAGTACTAAAGATGTTGAGTGTCATCACAGCACAGTTCATGTGTTCAGTTAAATTCAGTTGCATGTTTAAATGAAATTCAGTTATAGTTATTAAGACTGTCTAAGAAATACAGATTTTTGTTTTGCTTGCAAGGAAGGTGGGAAAAGTAACCAGTCAAATAAAAACGTACCTATTTAGAAGAATTTCTTCATTGTGATTGCAGCCAATACCGTGACAACTTGTCTTGCCCTGAGGGTTGTCCGTACCATATGTTGTATTAATCCATAGTCCAGTGATATTTTGCAGCACATGAAGTGATATTTTCCCACCAGAATTACAGAATAATTTGCCACAAACCTCATAGCTAACACTTTGTAACATCTAGGGACAGTGACATGTCACCTGGACCAACTCACAGCTGTACCGGAGTACCACAGAGTTGATGGCCTTTGGAGTCCTTAAGAAGAGATAGCTGAAAGCTCAATATCTGAGGGCAAAGAGTACTAAAGAAAGCAAAGATATTTGTTATTTCATATAATTCACTTCTTCCCATGCTCATCAAATTCTCAAGAATCCATTCATCAGCAGAAGCCACAACAATTAATTGTCCCTACTATTGACTGACTAAAGTAAATCTGAAAATCATTCCTTTCAGTGCAATTTGTTTTGACACAAGCCAAGGAAGACTGCAGAATCATAACTGTTTTCCTGTTGCAAAAATAACTACATTCTTCTTTCAGAAATATAGGTTTTATTTTGGTCCCACAAATGACAAATGCATTTTTCTTTTTGCCTGATTTATTACCTGATTAAGACCACTCTTGAATAGTGGCTCTTGCTGGAGATAAGGATCAGAAAACTGGTTTATGCATGATTACACATCTCTGTGTTTCAGAAGTATTTTTCATATTTAACTGCACCTCACAAAACACTACTTGCATTCTGAAAAGTGGTCAGCAAAAAGGGCCTTTATTACCCCTCTAAAGATCTGCTTAAGCTGCTGAATTCTATCAGAATGATGAAGACTCATCTAGTCACTGTGGCAAAAATCCCATAAATCTGGTCTGGAGCCTGTTTTGCACCTTGGATTAAATATGCAGGATGTCTCTTTTCTATTTTTCATTTTATTGTTGAGGAATGCTTTGTTAATATCTAATGATTTTTCTAAGTGGTGATCTACCAGAGGAGCCAACTTATCCAATTCCATAGAGAACATGTGCACAAAAAGGAGATGAATTTGGTGGGGGTTTTTGATACTGTATTGCTATGATTCAAAGATCAAGCAAGGGTTTTCAGCAAATGTCCTCTCTACACAGACTTAAAGCAAAACTGTCCTTCCTGACCACAGCTGTATGAGTGTTGTACTTACAGAATGACAGTGGTAGTTTATCAGCACATTCTCAATATCCTCTTAGCAGAACTGTAATTTAAAGTATAAACAAACAAAACCAGTCCTTAGTCTCCATAGTAATACTGGATAAAGGAACTACTCTTGTTTTCCCTGAAGTAAAGTTATTCTGTGCAGGATCTAGAAAAAGGGCACCATAGAATGACAAATTAATAATTTTTATTCTTCAGTTAACTTTGAGACACTGATTAAAATCCCTTTACAGACCTATTACAGTTTTTCTAATACTTATTAGATGACTCCTCAGCAGCCATGCATTTAACCTTGGCCAACAAGCAATAGAATGACCTTGTCCATCTATTTATGCTCTTTCACTGTAATGCAAAGGGGCATCTTGAGCCTTTTCCCTTTAGAGAAGAACACAAGTTTACTGAGGGTTTTTTTTTTTTTTTGTCTAAGCTCAGCCTGAGGTGGTAGATCAAGACTTCAAAAACAGATCTGGTAATTTCTTTTGAAACCAAACTGAAGAACTTAGCTTGCCATGGTGGGGCAGAGATTTCATCAATAATCATATTGAATCAAAATTACTTTTGTGGCTTCTGGCACCTTCTGAAATTTTTTATCATTCCCCTTAGGAAAATACCAGTTTTCACAAAGCTTCTATATTTGCCACCTGCTAAGAGTATCCTTTTCCCAGGGACTTCCAAGGATTTTGATTCGAGTTTGCTCTTTATAAACCCAGAGGGGGATAGACTGACTATTCTGCTCTAGATTTGCTTTTCTCCTTGAGTCTATTTTCCTTTTGTCCCATTTCCTCTATAGCAAAGACAGAATTTAAAGGGGAGATGTTTTTTAGACAACTCAGATTTATGTTTTTTCCATCTCCTGTGCTGTACAGTTTTTATCCTCCCAGTAAGACTTTGATATCTGGGCCATGAATCATTTTCTTGTATATTACTTCTATTATCTATAATCTTCAAAATGTGGAGGAGGAAACAGCTGCATTGACTGTGGTTCTTTCTAAGCTAAGTTTTCATGAAGACCAGTATCAGCAGTGTGCTTGTAGAACCTGCAGAGACAGACACAAAAATGTCCCCTTGACAGATGACAGAAGTTCAGGAAAAAAATCAAAACTCAGTTCTTCCATGAGGGCATTGAAATTTTTTTGAGCAAGTATGCATATGACTGTGCATATATGTTCAGGGGCATATACCTTGGGTTCTTTTTTCAGTGATTTTGATTATAGCTCATTATTGCTCCTTTCATTCCTGATACTTTGTTTCTTTAGCTTATAAATATCACTTCTGGCTTTGCTCATTTTAGAATGTTCCAGCAGAGTTGGTTTATTTATTCAGACAGTGGTATGGCCATGCACGTTTTTCGTGACTCTAGTTTTATATTGAAACGACTGTGTAGTTATCTAAACCAGACAGCCACTTCCAGGGTCACTGTTTAGAGGCTGGTATCCTTGGTAAGGTGTGGGTTTGTATTCCTTAAGCACTTATTCACCACATGTGCAGGTTGGTGACTCAGAACTGTCAGTTGTAATGAAAATAAATTAACTGTTTCATGTGCATGCTAAATCCATTTTCATTACATTGCAAATTGACGACTCTTTCAACATGCTGAACTTGTTTTTCAAGGGTACCACCTGACTTTCAGGGAAAAAAATAGCATAGCCTTACAGTGCAGTTTCCAGTTACACATTAAACTTATGTCCAAGATCAATTCTCTAGTAGGATATGCAGTGTGTTGACTCAGACAGATCTGCAGTGCTGTTCCTGTTACATACATAGGTAATCTGGAAAGTATCCCAGAAAAAAAAAAATACCAAACAAACACAATGTATTTGAATTATTGAAAGATTAATTCAACTGGAATTGAATTTTCTGCTGGAAGTAGAAACAATTTACTCCTACTCTATCTTAGACAACATTCCAGTTATATAGTGAATTGCCTTACAGGTTAATGAAAGTGAAAACAGTGTATCAAATGAAAATTAACATCAGTGATACCCCCTACCAAAAAACAAAACCCAACCAGAGTGCTTTCAGAATACAAAAATTAGTCTTTTGAAACTCCTGAAGCAATGATTCTGCCAGAGGCTTGTGTGGTGGGGTTACAGATCTGAAATTTAGGCAATTCCCTTTTGAGTTGTTAATTACTTCTCTCCCACTAAGGTTAGAAAACCAGTGAAAATCTCTTGATTTTTCTACATTTCCTTTTTTTTGTTTGTTTGTTTGTTTGTATTGCTAGATATATCTACATACATTTTTATATTATTATTATTAATTTATTATGATTTTCAAATAAATTGTGATATATTCAGTAAGGAAAATACAAATCAAAACTTAATCCATCTAAGAGTTTAAATTTTTTTCACCACTACCTATAGGTGCCTTCAGTACACATGAAAATTTGTCTGCTTTATTTCCACATCTATTTCCACAGCATGTCTTTATGTGCTGCACTGGATTGTAAATTGTGCTATTCAAGGGGAAATACAGATTCATCCAAAGAACATCAAGACATTGTACTTGCTGCTTATCACAGTTGTTCCAGTGCTACCAGCAAAACAGGAGAAAGAAAAGTGTCCTTTCAATAAAAGCCTGCTAACCAAGTACTGCCAGAAGTACTATTTGATTTTTTCAGTGGATAATGTTGAGGGTGACAAAACAACAGTCTTCAGTTCAGATTTGGGTAGGGATCTTTTCTTTAGTTAATCAAACTGCTGAGGTTATCTTTCATATGCAATTGCTTTCCTTGGAGACCCAAGAGAAAAAAAATGACCCAATAGGTCATTTTTCTGCAACTTTTAAAGTAAAAAAAATCCATTCTTTTGCAGTTGTTTAACATCCAGTTTAAATATTGTCATTTCTCATTCTTAAGACTTTCCCTTCACCTTTAACCCTGTTTCATAATGCATAATTAAATGTATTGTGAAATTTAACTAGAATTTATTTTCATCTTCATGCAGAAATATTTTCTCTAGGAAGCAGTGCTTAAATGCCCTCCTGTGGAGTCTTAATGTTTCTAAGAGAGCTCTTCATTTTCTCACCTCCCAGGAAAACTTAGACTGCAGCCTGTTATCTCATACAGGTATAGGCTTTTTCTGGCCATGTAAATAAAACTTTGCCTGTCTTGAAAATAGCAGCTGGAAAATCTCCATTGCTCTCATGAATTTAGGGCATTTCTCTGTCATGGTGAAACATGCCAGGAAATTTAAAGGTGGATACAGGATAATGTCCTTCTTGTACATGAGAAGGACATGTTCTTGTATCCTTCCTAAGCAGCCAAGTGTTCCAAGTGCTGGCATTCTGGCTGGTAGCTTTGTCATCCTTTTTAATCGGAACCTGTTCTCTATAATTACGCTCAAAAGTGAGTCCCTGATGTTGTCCACCAGAAACTTTTGAATTTAATTTAGAACTTCCTGTTATGTGTGTTTGCAGCAAGATAAGCACTACCTTAGATGATCCATCATGAACAGTCCCAAAATGAGAAGACCTAATATATCTGAAATTGCAAATCAGCTGGAATTGTCTTTGATTTTAGGTGATGGGGAATGGTAGGCAGTGTGAACAGCATTTGAACATGTGTGGCTGGAATTAAAGTTCCAAAAATATTTTCTTTGTTTGTGATAGTACTTAAACCTAGCTAATCATTCTAGACACTTTTCTCCTACTCCTTTGCATTTGTACAGCAGGAAACATTTTGGCCCAGATATTTGGGACAAATTAGTCTCCACAGAACTGTAAGATTCTGTGAGTGTTCTTTCTACATAAAGCTCTGTTTTGCTTCTTTTTTTATATCATCTCAAAACCCACAGGGAATTGGTAGCATTAATGATTTATAAGCTCTCCGTGTTTCTACAGTACACGACCTTTACTGAGGTTTATTACATGGTCATAAAATTCTCTTTCAGTTCAAACTTTGAATACATGTGTATCCATGGAATAAATGCTTGTAAAATGACACAGTTTTAACATAGAAACATATTGACTCATAGGTTATATATGAATATTCTCTATTGCATCACTCACTGTCAGGTTTTGTTCTGTTTCCTTTCTGAAAGCAAATCCTATCCATGAGAGCTACTTATCTCATAGAGCAGGAAAAAGTACAGGTCACACACAGTTTAGCCATTTTCCTATTGGACATGTCTTTTTATGCCTGACTGAAGCAACAAGATGCCTGCAGGAGAAAAAAGTAACAGTAGAATCAATTTTAAATTTGGCAAATTAGAAAAACAGTGTCCCATACAGTTTGTGCCACATGAACATCAGTAACCCAAGGTAAAAAGAAAAAATGTGGACTTGTTCCCATTAGAATATACCAAGGAGAGATCATCTGAACCACAAGCAATGGCTCTTGATGCAGTTTGAGACCCTTTTTTAAAATCCTTTTCCAACTTTGCAAAGATCCAGTAGAATCTGGGTGCTCTGTTCAAAAGACTGAGATTTATGACATCTTTGCCCAGTACCTGGTAGTGTATGAAAGTATTATGGATTACACTGTCATTCAGTGTGTATTTTCATTATGAATGCAATTTACATTGCTGGAGACTTTTCCTTAAGGTCATGAAGGCAGTATGCTCTGATAGCATACTGTTTTGATAGGAAATGCATTTCAGCCTTTTCATCTTTACTGCTTACCTGCCTGTAGTTACTTTCCCTGTGCATCCTCTACTGCCTTTGAAAAGGAGAGTTTCACACCTGTTTCACACATATGTGAATGTAGGTACAAAGAATAACACTACTCCACAATTTACATCTCCACTCTTCTCAGATTCATCATGAAATGTAAATCTGACAGCAAACTTTTAAGATAGGAATTGACCTGCCCATTATAGAATAATTTTATTTCTCATATGCATTCAATTCTACCTAAATGTATACGTTGGTATAAACTACAGAAGACAGTTCATTCAAATATCAATGAACTAATAAATTTCGCTCTTTTTACATACTTGCTGAAGTAATGAAAACGTATGGCAATTGATACCCATGTTCAATTCTCCAACTGATCATAAAAGGAAAAAATGGTGAAGTTCTATAGAGGAATTACGAGCTTTATGTTTCAGAGATACAGAATTCAAATGCAATTTGAATTAGCAAGAGCTAATCAAATTCTACTCATAATTATGATTATACTGCAGTTAATTTTAGCTTCTTTAATGCAAAAAGAAGATAAAAGCAGATCATGTAAAATATTGTCTCTAGATTCCTAGGGAATCTAAGCAAGCATCGTTAGTCTGATAGATGACATATAGTAGCAGTTCATATTAAACACAAATCCTCTTGAAGTTATGCTTTAATTATAGTTTCAAACATTTTACCATCTCTGTGATTGTAATGCATATCACTATCTTACCTCTTACCACTATCTTACCTGTAGCAAAATAAGAAAAGCAATTGTGCAGGATACAAACAAAATCTAAGGATTAAATGGTGGGAGAATTCCCACAGTGTATAGAAATGTGATGAGACGAGATGTCAGTAAAGCCATAAGGAATTAGGAGAACCTGTGACTAAACTGGGGATTGAGAAGTTGCTGGAATCCTGTCTATTACATGTACAAATTTGCAGCCACCTTTAAATTTCACCCCATTAGCCTGAGTTTTCTTAGAAATGAGGTATAATAGGGAGGGAATTATCTAGATTTATTTTTTTTAGGTTGAACTCTTTCTCACTTTAATACTTTTGGCCTGTGCATTCCTGCAGCACTGACTGACATTTAAAGAGCAGAAAGAACAGAAAAAGTCAGAGAATGATTGAAGGTGAGGTAGAGTAAGGTTAGTGTCATTCATCCCTATGTGTAAGTTATGTAAATTCAGTCTCATTTAGACATAGATATGGGATTGGCAGCAGGATGGGGGACAGCCTTTTATAGCCTCACAGCACCCAATATCTGACACACAACACAAAGTGTCTCAGTAATACTTGAAATGTTCAACCACCAGGATGGAAAAAGTAATAAGAAGAAGTTGGAGACCTTTGGTACTCGTTTAACTTGCACCACTGATCTCCATGTTAGGGAGCCAAGCTAACTCTAATTATGTCTAAATACAAGCATTTACAATGGTTGAACCTTTTCTATCCAATGATAGAATAAAAAGGAAGGTCAGGGATGTATTCCACAATCACAGCTGCTATCCGTAATGATTTCTCATCCCACAGGCTTTAACTGCAAGACTGAATTTTGACAGCTTCAGTTCAAAACTTTCCTATAATCAAGTCCTATTATATGGGTATATATATTATTATACACATGCTTTCCAATATTTTTGAAGGATCCTGATCCTTCTCTGTCTCAGTGAAGCAGGTCATTCTAGATTTTCATGTAGAACTATGATGCAGTTCCCAAAGGAAACTATTAACACAGGGTTGCAAAGTTGTGCATTTTTGTCAAGCGATTAGAAGTCTGAACTGTTAAAAGGGAATATAGTAATAGTTTAAGAGAAGTTGGATACATATATTAAAAATTAACCTCCTATTTCTTTTCTCTGTTCTATTTTTTAATGTTTTTTCTGACCTTTGTCTTCTATGGAAAACTTGCAAATGTGGGACAGAAAGGGCTAGAAAACTGTAAGAAAAATATGAAGTATTGCCTACTTACTCTTTTTTCCAATGACAACGCTATGGATAACTTCCACTGTTAAATTTCTGAGTTTGAAAATGCTGGGTTCCCAATGAATGCTGCTTCAACCTGTGAAGTGCCATAAATTAGATATTTACAGAGCAGGTTTCAGAGTAAAGGTTGCAATTCCCCTTCATTCTTCCTCTTTTCTGTGCTTAAACTTACCTTTTGTGGGGTGCCAACTTGGTTCTTTAAGACAAACAAAGAAGAAACTTGAAAAGGCTGATAATTTTACTCAAGGCTTTAATTTTAAATCAGCTCAGATAGAATTAAAAGGAGATGAGGGGGACATCCTTTACCTTACAAAATAGTATCTTTTTTGTCATCAAAAGAATTAAGAGCAGTTCTATCCATTTCCTGATATGAGATTATACCAATCTGTCCTTCAAAGACATTAGCTAAGCTTGCAGAATCATGAAGCTTTCAACTTTAAGCAGCAAATTTTACACTTTTATATGCCTTTATTTCGACTCTCATTTGTGAAGAATCATCTCCACTCATCTCCACATCTGATTTGGTCTAATTCAGAGGAGCAATATTTTTCATGAGAACAGCTTTTAAAGAAGCAGTTTTGGAAAGAGAGCCAGTAGTGATTTATGGTTTCAAAAGTTTCTTTTCAGCCTGTTCTTTAGCTAATCAATTTCCAGCATACCTACTGTATCTATATTTTGTTATTTGTCCTTGGTTTCATGAACTCCTGATGATGGAAAACTTTTGCCTTGTCACTCCAAATAGATCCTCTTTTGAAAACTGAGGAACTAAATCAGTGTAAATCAATTATTACACACAGAACATAGTTCATGTATCTGTGTTCAAGTAACTTCCATTATAATTTCTTTTTGATTAGCTATGACAAGGTTAAATTTAAAATAATCTATTGTTATGAACTGTTCTTATGTCTTTGTATTTCTGAGTGAGGCAGAAATAAATTTCATCCACAGTTGGTAGGGTATCTTCCAGGAAAGTTAAGATGTTCCCAAAAATTTAGAAAAGAGATTCTTACAGGAAATAGTTTAATTCCCCATCCCAAAAGAAGAGCAAATTCTCCAAAATTCTTGCCATGTAAACTCTGAAAATATAAGAAATCATTTGAAACAGAACACGTTGGTTATCAAGTTCTCAATAGAAGGACATCATTGTTGATGTCACTTTGACTTTCATCACTTTGACTTTCAACATTTTACAAAAGAGCCTTTTTCATCACTGATTGACTATATTTCATAAATGAAGTTTTGAACTAAATGCCTATTTAAAATGTCCAAATCAGAGTAAAATTTTCAAACCAATCGGCTCATTTCATTAACAGTTTCAAGAAACTTTCAATTTCCTTCAAAACTCTCAAAAGCTTCAGTGTTTTCTAAAAATGACAAGGTCTTGCTAGAAAAGTAAACTAAATTTAATATTTCCTTCATGGGAGAGGGTCTCCTTTCCTTTCTATAAATGCAAAATAACTCCCTATACTGAGATATAGATTTTGGAGATTTCACTTCTGTAAAATAAAAAGTAAACATTCCTCAGTTTAAGAATCCTCAGTCCTGCTTAAATCATAATGTGATTAACTGACATTTTGCCCCTCCTTATCCTGAAGTTGTCTCTCTATATCATCGTGTAGAAGAGCTTGTCCCTGTTTTCTATGCACATGCTGTATTTCAGGTGGCTAATCTGATTGTTCTCCATCACATCATTAGGCAAATTTGGGATCCCACAAGGACAGCCAGTCATTAAATAAAAATGTTATTATCATACAGTTTGTTGTAGCTATCCTAGCCTCAGAAAATCTATAGTAGTGCAGGGCAAGATACAGGCAAATAAAATTAAGATGTTTAAAGAAATAGGCAATTTTTTTAAGAAAATAGTAAACCAGCATCTGAAGTGATAAATTCAAGATGTGTGTCATTGTTATCAATAACAATTCAACAGTTCAATAACAGGAAGGCTGTTTTGTTGATTTTTTTGTTGATTTTTTGCTTGAATCCATAAATAATTTGCTTGAATACCTAAATAATGAAAAATGTATAGGTTTTCATTATTGCAGCTCTTTATCTTTTTAGCACTAAACTGATAAATTTATTTCTCATTGTAATGAAAATATTTTCTGAAATGGGGATGGGGGATAAGCAAACCCAGTCAGCTCAGACTCTCCTCATACTTCACATGCTTCAGTCCTCACAAGCTTGTTGAATATTTCATACCTTGTTAACCAGGAAAAGGGCAGAGATCGCAGGCTGACTGTTTTAATGAGTCAAGACCTGTAAGTCAGGCCTTTCTTTCTCCTGGGTTTTACAAGACAATCCTGCTAATAGGTAACTAGTACTGATGCAGTAGCTCAACCAACACCCAGACAACAATGCCTTTCCACATGTGGCTTTCTTTAGCTGCTACTAACCACACAGACAAGCAGCTGGGAGACCAGTATGGCTTGTTTGTGTCTGTCTAGCTCTCAAATATCTATAGTGTTCTGAGGAAGGGAATATAAATGGGAAAAAAATTGCCTCAGCTCCTTCCTGGTCTCCAGTGGCACAGAAGCTGGTGGACATCCTAACAAACCAGAGACGCAAGGACATACCTCAGGAGATGCATTGCCTCTCTCCATCAATCCTCCTGGAATCACTTCAAAAAAAAAACTTGTCAAAATCCTGGAAATCCCTGGGTAATTACTAGCCCAAGTAATTAAATACTCTCCAACCACATCCAAAAATACAGGAGCAAAACCCCAAACCAAGAATGATCCTTAACCAATAAGAAATTGCATATATGGGTAGTGACTTACCAGGACAAAACAAGATAGTCTTCTGCCTCCAAAAAATACATTTAATGCTGAAAGAAAATGTGACGTGTAAGACTATCAAACTCAGTTTATGCCAGCCTTATTCTATGCAGTACCATGCATGAAAATAAGGAAATTACTCTATGATTTTCCACACAATTTCTTTTCCTTGAGTTCAGTGTGTAAGAATTATTCTTGAATAATAATAATAAATAATAAATTATTCTTGAATAATATTCAAATGTTTCTAAAATGCACCTGAAAATTTTATTTTTCTGGGCTCCATGGATTCTGAATTCTGCAGACTGTATAAAATATGCATCGTAGTGAGAATTATTGACCTTTTCCCTGACATCTTTGATTAAGTGGTGGGTTGTGCTCTGTCCACCTTGTTACTCATCCCCTCTTTCCTAGTTGTACTCACCCTTAAGAGACTTAGGCAAGTAAATGTCATCACTTATCACAAAAAGCAAACCAGGGGCCCTCCACATCTCCTCCCTCTTATTTACACATGAAGAGTCAGTAGTTCATAGCGACTGAGCTATGATCAAGGAAATTAAATTCATTAGTAAAACAAGAAACATTCCAGATATGCACAGCACAGCTTGAAGTATTCAGCTGAGGAACTAATTAAAGACAGATAGCTGACTGGGTAATGAATAAACAGACGTTATTGTGGGTAGAAATAGCTAGCACAAATATGTGTGTTCCCTGTTAGATTGATGGGAAAGTAAATTATCACATATACTGAAGCAAATTGAACAGTAAGAGCTCTCCTGAAGCTTTTAAGTGCAGACTATCCTTAAAGATGGGAAGCAGGCAGCAGGATCAGCAAATGGAGCCCCTGCAACGATGCTTTTGCAGCTCCCAGCCTTCCATCACAAGGGTCTGTGCTGCCTGCAGCTCTCACACAGTAAAAGCAGGCCAATGCTTGCCTAGTCCATCGAGCATTCCCTGAGCAGGAGCACAGGACCTGTTTGACCCTCTGAACAAGAGGCTTTGAATGACTTTTTCTCATTTCATTCATTCTTTGAATGACCCCTTCCCTTACCCACGACTTTTGTGCCTCCAGCCAAGTGATCCTTCTGTGGGCACTCACCAGTGCAGCACTCCTGGTATGTCACATTCTGGTGCCAGGGAGTGCCCAGATAGGGTAACCAAGGAGGTGGTAGGAAATCTCTGCCCATTAACACTGAGTAGCACTGCAGACATTTAACTACAGCATTTGAAGAGGATCAGATTGTTTCTTACAAGGAGCAGATGCAAATGGCAGGGCTGCCTGTAGCTGTTAAAAGGCTTGATGTTGTCTTTTTTTATCAGATTTGTAGACTGTGATATGCTGCACATCAGCCATTTCTAGAGGCTGCTTTTTTGCACAGCAGTCTGTAAATGAGCAGAGAAAACACTTTTCATGACATGAAGGAAGCCAAAAGACATATGAGCTTTGAAAACACAGATAGAGAAGAACTCCTAGGGGAGCTCAAATAGCTATTTACTAGACGAAAAACAATATTAAGCTGAAGTTAAGTTTGCCAATGCTTATCGCCAAACTGGAAGTTGAATGCACAGTTTTGAATACATCAGTGTGATAATAAATCCTATCATCCTAGCCATTGGTGGTATAGATTGCTAAACACTTCTATGATATCCAATCTTATAGCAGAAGATGGTGTTGCTCATATTGGAAATACAGCTTGTATATTCCTAATTTTCACATATGAGGTCAGGCAAAAGGAGAGTCAGTTATAAGTCTGTATTTCTATACTCACAGGTACTCATACGTTTCATTTTCCTTGGAGTGTTAAGGCCCTTTTGAAATTTATAAGGAGCAGAGAGATGGAGGGATCCAGTCAGTAGGAGTTCAGACAGCTGGCTGCACAAATAACCAATTTCTTGGCTTAGAGGTACCACTGAATCCCCTCTAGCTACTGTCCTTGAAGCTGCTGGAAGCCTTCTGCAGTAAACTTCAAAATCTCCATGGCTGCAGGCAACTATAAAAAAAACAAGATATTCTGTTATTCTCTTTGGTGCTTGGATCTACTCCAGTCCTTTTACCCAAGGCATTTATCCCAGACTATCTAGGATCATGATCTGGTAGCCTAGGCTTTATCTGGTTCCATAAAATGGAGGAAATCCATCACATTTCCAGAAAGGCTGATATAAATAACTTGACAATTGATCATGTGTGCTCCAGCTTGCTTGTGTGTTCCAGGTCAGTTTGTTTCATTTAACGATATTGAACGGCAGATGGAAAAAAAATGCTGCTTTTTTCTTCTGCTGCCTGTAAATAAGCACTGTATTACTCCATCTACCTCTGCATTTACGAAAGATAGGCATATGTAGCTCAAATATTCAGCATTAAGCTTATCTGGATAAGTTTAAATAGAAGTTATTTCAAACTCCCTTAGACAGATTAAGACTACCAGGCATAAATTTAGACTTGATATCATAATATATATTGGGTGAGCTGTTTTTGTGGTCTCAGCCACATTATATTGCATCCTGAAGCTGCATCTACCACTTATATAAAATATACACTCTGGGAAAAAAAAAAAAAAAGTTATTGCAAAAAGTACCTGGTATTTCCATGCAGCTTTTATAGTGTTTTTAAAAATCAGTTAAATGCATTTTGCCTTGCTCACATTTATAGTATTTTAGGTCTCCTCATATTCCAAAAATGATTCAAAGAAATCCTTTGCCACAAGGCTATTTGATTCAAATCAAATGGACACTGTAGCATCAAAAGCTGCTGCCAGCTGTAACATCGGATGAATTCCTGGAGTACTACTTGGCAATTTTTTTTAAAAGTACTTAAAATAATATACATCTAGGAAACAATGTAGCTGTCATTAAAAAGTCAACATTTATGGACAGTTGACTGAGCCAGATTTTTGCATGTGCAACACTAAAGGGCTAACACACTCACCTCAGGCTCAGCTGAATCCCTGTTGTCAAGTCCCACAGTCAAAATATTCACCATCCAAAATACTCATGTCTCTATACCTTTGAAAGAGAGAATGCAAGAAAAAAGACACTTTACAAGCATAACGTGGAAGGATCCTAGCCTTTACAAGAAGGATATGCTCTTCTAAAATCTGACATATATCTTTTATATTTTTATCTGTGTTGTTTTTTTTTTCACACCTGAAGTAACTTCTTCGGCTTATTGGAGTTGTTTTTGGGGGTTTTGTTGTTGTTGCTGTTGTTCTTGTTTGATTTTGTTTGTTTGTTGGGGGTTTATATTTTTTGTAGTCTGAATTCATTTTCCTATCTCCTTCTCCCAGAGTTAATATCTCCCAGAGATACTAATACATTGCTGGAAGCAGAGCGAGGGCAGAAAGCGAACAGCTTCATGAAGTTTAAAAGCACATTCATATCAGTGTGCCAGAGCTTGTCTGGCTCTCTGCCATGCCCAGAAGGTGAGGAGTTGCCTTTAGAACTCTCCTGTTTTCAGCAGGAAAGACAAAGTCTTGCCATACTATTTCCACATCAAATTGACTTTCAGTTCATCAAGCATCAGAGATGAGCTGTCTGGAGACAGCTCTATCAGCCCTGCTGTGCACAGAACTTTGGGAATTACAATTCCTTTCTTCAACAGCTGATGCTCAACAGTATATCTTAAATACAAATTCATTCTAAAAGTTTTTGGAATTCAAATTCTGAGTGGAAATTAAAATCATTCATTGTCATGATTCTACTTTGCTTTTCTTTGGAATTGGGGAATACATGAAAAAAATTAGAAGAACATAAATTTTCAGGTTTTATTTTAATGAGGAAAAAAATTAAATGCTAAAAGCAGCGCTGTTTCTACTCTGAAAGTGTTTCCAGGGTAGTATATGAACTTCATTAGACATTGTGCTAGGTGCAGGTTAATAAGTATTTTTATTTTTTCCCCATACAAAAGCTCCCTGAAACATACCAGAGTCTCAAGTTCAATATGAATTGTAAGAAAGAAATGTACAGCATATTCACCATAATGCATCCCATGAGATTTCCGGAGTGTTAGCAGTATAATAGCTGTATTTTTATATTTTTGAGTTGTACTTTTGATCCCAAGGTACTCTGAAGCTTTTTTTTTAAACACAAACAAGTTTACTTGCCGCTGATTCACAGTGCCGCTGAAGGATACAGTGCAGGATACAGTGTTCAGCAGCATATGAAAAACTTTAACCCAAATGAGTTTCATGAAGTTACTAGGGAGATTTAGGAAGGTAGGTTGCAATTGCCCAAATTTTAGCTTTACAACAGATGAACGCTGCTCTTTCTGAAAACATCTTTTAATTTTCAGTACTGTTAGCAAAGGTAACTGCAAAAATATCTCTTGACAAAATAATACAATTTTGCATGGGAAGTCCTTGTCACAGGACTCTACAAAATTTACATCATTCATAAAGGGACTGAAAAATTCAAGGAGGAAAATAATACACTGAGTTATTAAATTTATTGACACTTCTGTATCATAGAGTGTTTGAGGTACAGACTTGTGAGTGTTCAGAAAACATTGACAGGAAGTATTAATATCTGCTTCTCCTGGCATTGTACTCTTCCCTAGACATTCACAATTATCTTGGGCAGAAGATAGCTGGATGGACCTTCAATGTGACATTATCTTCTTATCTTTTACAACTAAATTCTTACAGGAGAGGTCAGCCCAGATCAAATACCTCAAAGGTAATGATATTGGAACCAGTACAGCAGAGCAATTAATGGCCATTTTCAATATTAAGCAAATGCTTAAATGCCATAATCTAAAATAGAATAGCATGATTTAGTGAAGTGATAGTAATAATATTATTATAATTATTTTTTCTGTAAAGTAACAGTACCATATAAATAATAAAAATATAGTCCTTGTCATGTGTGCCAATAACTTTTCTTTGGCTCATTTAATTATATTCTTAATAGATGTGAAAGTAAAATCCTTGCAAAGGGAGAATATTTTTATATAGGTCCAAAAGAAATTATATAGTCAGTTCATATTATTTCTTTGACATGAGCTAGCTCATGATGTTCACCAATATTTTAATTTGGAAAAAGAAAATAAATCAATCTCTCTGTTTCAGTTTTTAGCGGCCCATCAGAAACAGAGCAATAGTTTAAATGAACAATTTAATTTGTACTCTCACTATGAATATTTGATCTAAAATAAGTACCAGGTTACCTTTCCCTACTGTTCCTGCTGACAAAGCTAATTTTCTTTTTCAGTTCAAATTCAGTGACAGGCAGCTGCATTACTCCCAGGCAAAGGAAACCCACCTTTTATTAATGTAGTTCAAAAGATTTATACTTTGAAACACCATAAGACAGCATTGAACTATTAATTTCAACAAGTAGAAACAGATAACATTCAAGGAAATCAATGTATTTAAAACATATTTTCCTTATGCTTAATGCACCATTAAGGAGATGGCATAACCAACATGCATACACAGACACCACTAATTGTTCTGATATTCCTACTGGGACTTTGAGGATTTTGTCTTCTTCTAGGGGTGAGACAAGGGTCATTACTAAATGGCCAGTGAAATCTGTTGGTTGAGTCAGATAATGACCAGAAACTCCATGGTCCTAGAAAAAAAAATTTCATAATGCTAAGAATAATCCTTGGAATTCAACATTCTGAATTACTAATGCTCCTAAGCATTTTTTAGGAACTTTTTGAATGTTAGTCTCCCTTGGGAAAATGTGGCAGTGCTGCACTCATTGCATTCTAAGTAAAACAAATAGATGCCTTGGTCAGTTATGATTATGCTGCACAAAATATTATATTCTAATACAGGATGTAGCTCCCTCAGTTGCCTCATCACTGTAACTGTGGTGTGAAAGCAAGGCCAGGTCTAGGAAGATGTGCTAGAAGTGTATCTATTTTTCCCTGAAGACAATGTATGCACATACCCCTGGGTTTTGATATTCAGTAGGTCATGTTGGTTCTTTGTGCAACAGCATGTGGTATCATGATATAACCCACTGCAGACTGAGCCTACAATTGAAGGAGAGGCTCTTTCCTTGCATCCTGCGGGTTTTTGTAGAGAAAGTTTGTATATTCAGGACAGGCATTTCAAAGGGAGAACTCTGAAATGTACCAATATGTGTCATCATATAGTTGTAGTTAAGTTTCTGTATTCTTTTCTGTTCCTTTCTTTTGTACTAAGATGGTATGGAAGTCTCTTTCCTTTTTTTCTTTCTGTCTTCAAGACCTCACTGCTAAAATAGCCAAGACATGACCATGCAATAGGGGAGAAGTGGTTGGCCACTGACACTGTAGAATACATGTCCTGATTACAAAAATTGAGAGTAGATAATAGAAGCAGTGTAAGAATGATAAGTGAATGAATACTCTTTTTCACAAGGTAGAAATGTAGTGTTTTGTTGGGTGAGTGCCGATGGCTGTTGATTTAGAGATTCTGGGACCTTTTTAAGGATATGCCCTGGCTAAGGACAAGGGACTTCTCTTCACAGTATTCAACTAGTTCTTATATATGTTGCCCCCAGAATTCCTCACCAAAGCCTTTGGATTAACCAGTGAATTAGCACTTGAATCGGTTGAATCAAAACCTCCTAGATATTGAGCTTAGGACAATTAGCACTTTGTTTCACTAATGTTAATAATAAAATAGGCATAATCAGATCATGAAATTTAAAACTGGAACTTGAAATACAATTTTAATCTTAATAGATCAAAACACAGATTGTGAAGCTTGATGTTACTAAAGCTGTTAACATGTTTATATGGTATTTCTTTTCTGCATATGCTCAACTACCACCCTCAACAATAAACAATTTTATATACTTCTCATCATAGTTTAAAACCATATATAGAAAAGAATGACCACAAACTAATTTTAATTTTAATTTGTGGAATTCTGTCATTCCCATAATGAAAGAAAATAGCAGCACCTTCCTCATCAAAGGCTCTGGGGAAAAAAAACAGTTTGGAAAATTACAGTAAGATGTTTATGTTAGTTTATGAACATCAAGTATGATTTGGAATCCATTTAACATATTGCAGACAACTTCATAGGTAGGAAGTGATATATTTGTTGCAGACTCAGACATGCAGAAAATAAACAGATCAGTTTGGGCCACCTGGAGAAAGCAAGGCTTATCATTTCTTCATACCTCCCCACTGCTCACTTCTCATTCCACCAGGGTATAGCTTGCTTATAATTTTGAGAGACAGAACTAAAAGTCCATGGAAACCTTGATTGTTGTCAGTTATGAGGAGAGTATATAAAGACTGTCCAGGGGGGAGTTCAAAATGAAAGCCACTATATCAAAATAAAGTGACTTTAGTTTCTACATAATACTGAAAACAAAATTAGGAAATGCTATTCCCTAAGGAAAATGCAAGAAAGTGAGTTCAGGTCCTGGTACACTTGAAAAAAAAAAAATGCTGGTAGGATACTGAACCTTTCTGTCCATCCAGCTCGGTGCTATCAGGGATACTTTGAGGCTGTGTTCAACCCATCTTTTCATCCCTTATTTTTCCCCTGGAGGAGAATTCTGATATCAGAGTCACAAACATTTTTGAAAGTATTTGTATAGTGGACTTATTTTGGGTAATAATATTTTGCATCTTTCTTCATGATTTGTCATGATTTCCAGAGTCATGTATTGCCCATTAAAACCAATTAGACACAAAAGTCAAAGACTTAAACAAACTCTTAGAAATCTACCACTGATATATTCATGCAGTGTATTTTTGTGCAAAAAGTTATCAGTTACTATTCAGAAAGAGAGACTAGAGCGCAGACAAAGTGTAAAAAACACTTTATGTATCTCTGGTTTAAATATCCGATTCCCATAAAATGTGGCACTGAGTACTCATTATTTGTAAAATTAGTGAATTTGAAACATGTTGCACTAGTGGATTTTTAGGGAATCTCTAGAAGATCTTATTTGCAAGTTTTTATGTGGAAAACCCAAGAAATTTTGACTTCATATTCATCTGAGAAGAACAGGTAACAGGAGAGAAGGAAAGTCTTTATTGTATTCAAACACAGTTTGAGAAGCTTCTCAGTGGTTTAACTCTCAGCTCTAAGAGCCATACAACAAGTTAGAAAATTAAGGAAGGGAAAGATCAATAGCAGAACACAGGTTCCCACCTTACAACATTTTTCTTAGATGTGTGAACTAGCACTCTCGGTTAAAAAAGTACTGGAAGAGTTTTAGATGTAATTGATCAAAGCACAAAGTGTGTGCTGGGTTCATCCTTATTCAGAATTAGTTAGGCTTAATTAATGTTTATGTGAGGATAAGTTTTTTTCTGAAACCTTGATGATTGCAGTGGACCAAGCCTTTAATATTAAAGCTTACTCTAAAGGCAACAACTCAAACTGCACCTTCTAATGCTGTTCTAAAGCATCTGTTAACTGCTGAGATAACTATTACAATACCAAATACTAGATAAATACCAATTCCACAGCTTTAGTAGCAAAAATTTCAAATAGAAGACCACATTTCCTCCCAAACTGTGAGTTGTCTTTCATTTGCTGGACTATTGTCAGGATCACAACTTCAGATTACACTACTGCAAAGTGCTCAGTTATTTTAATGGGGCTTAAACTTACTACATGAAGTGTATCATTTAGTTCTGTATGCAACTCAAAGCTTTTCTGGCAAGACATTAAAGAGTCATATCTTTCAACAGCTATAGCTTTTCTGCTTATTCTAAAGGACATTTAAAACTGCATCTCTAATAATACCATAAATTCAATTTCAAGTTAAGTTTTACAGTAAACTTTTAGATTTAGAATAAATTTATATTTTATATCCCTACAAACTGATGGTCATTCAGCATACTCACAGTTTACTTTTAATTTTATAACCAAGTGTTTTGCTCTCTAGAATATTTGAAGGGTTTTTTTGTACTGAGAAAAATAACAACGGAAGACAAATTATCTGTCTCTCCTGTGGAGCAACCTAAAGAGTAGTCCACTGCTGTCTACAATATCCTCACCAACATAAATAGTGCAGAGTTGTGATCTACTGATCAATCCATACACTGTATATTCAGAGCTGCCCCAATCCACTCTGTCTCTAAAACATTTTTGGATAGAAACATGGATATGTTTCAGGCTAAAGCTGCACTACTGACATGCCTTCCACTTCTCATTGCCATGAAAATTTATCATTTTCAGAGCATTTTGGGATTATCCTTCCAGGACAACAGTGTGAAATGTTTGCCCTAGATTTCAGTTTTCTTTGTTTGTGAACACGAGTAGTTTTCTAGAACTATACAGTATACCCACTACATTTTCCCTTCTTGCACCATTTTCATTGCAGATCTTCTCCGCTGTAGGGAGGCCCCATCTTCATCTTCTTTCTTTTCTTTCCACTGCTAACAGTAACAGTTTCCATTTCTAAATCACACTAGCGTGTGTGATGCTTGCTGCATAGGAACCAAAGCATTTGTGTCCTGGCAAAGCACTAAGAATGGAGACAATTGCAAGCAATTAAAGTGTCAACTAAATCAATTAAAATCTTGTGGAATTTTTTATGAGAGTGACAGTGAAAGTATAATTGGAAAACAGGGTAAATGCATCAGTTAGCTATCAGCTGATTTCTATGTTCTTTGTTACTCCCTCAATGCAAAGGAGGAAAGATACCTTTATTTCTCAAGTTTGGATTTGAGCTGACTTTTGGGAAAGAAACCCACACTTTTTTTACTCTTATGTACTTCATCTGAATATATTTGATATTGAAATTCTCAAGAAAATAACCCCCGTACTGGTATTTCATGAAGTTATTTTTCAGGGGAGCAGATGGGGAAGTACTTTGAATTTTTGCTCAGACATTATTCAAATAGGGTAGTCCAAACCATATTCTAATGCAGCTTGTAAGTCACACAACCTGCAAACTTGCAAGGAGTAAATGTCTGTGAATGTTATGCAGCTGAAGTAGGGTAAGAGTGAAAATAACAAAATTATGTATATATTCCCAAAACATTCTTCATTTCATAGTGTTCATGTAAAGTGGAATACAAGGGAGTTTCGAGAAATACTACTCTAAAAAGTTAAGTGAGTATTTGGACAATATAAAATTGGATGAAATCTGCATTTCAGGACTAGCTCAGTAAATTCTATCCTTGCATTCAGAGCTATGGTCTTGTAAACTTTTCCCAGTAAAAGAAGCTTAATTTTTCTTGTCATAATAGGGTCTTAGTTTTGGGCCATGATTGGTGAGAAACGCATAGGTCAGAAGTATTAGAAGGAAGATTTTAGGAGTCTGCATTTTTTCCCCACTGCTCCCTCTGAAGCTGGCAAATGAGCCTGGCAGCAGTGGAAATGAAAGAGATTTAACTGGAGCTTCAGAAGAGCTTAATGGGGAGATGTGAGCCAGAGTCCCTGGAGCTGCCTTAATTTATGATACTGCATGGAAAAACGAGAGGCTATTCAGCCCTGCTTGCCTTACCTGTCCTGCCCATCACAGGGAACATCTCAGAATCTGAACAAATTTATTTGTTCTTTGCTGAAATACTGCAAAAACTATTTCTGTTTTTATTTTTACCATGTGATTATAAGTAGGAGTAAGTAAATAATAACCAGAAACTCTAGGAAATTTGTTTCATAGGACTAGTCTACTAAAGCAATGGCTAGTCATAGTTCACTTCCTGCATTACATTTAATTTAACATTTTTATCATTTTATCATGCATTCTTTTGAAGGGATTTGAACAACACAAGGGGATTTTTACAGTCTTTTGGGTAGTAGATAGGAAAAATTAATTTAGTGATTTCTACAGCCTTTGTGAATTTTCTTTTCCAATTATTTTTGAAGGTAATTGTGAACTCTGCACAAAGCAATCATGTAGGGTTATTTCCAAATTTCTGAAAATATATATTTAATGCCAGTTATTAATTTATCCCTTGTAGATGAAGCAGCAGCTCTAATAATGACATTCTAATTGGTTTTCATGGCATTAGGCAGCATATCAGCCAGAGGTTTACAGTTTCTTTGTGTGCAGTATTTGCTGGTGACAGTTTCACAACAGCATGTACAAATGCACCTTATTACAGTTTCAATGTAAAGGAAGTATTAAATACCATTTGGGATAGCCATCAGCTTTAGGAAAACATCTAAAAGTTCCCAGAGGGCAATGTTCTGACGTTGTTTAGCAATGCAGTACTTACAGCTTCTAAATGAAACTGTTCTCTCTATATTTTTTCTTCATACACATGGCATAAACACTTTTAATCTGGCGTTCAGTTTGGTACATTGTTGTTTTGTAATTGCAGGTGTTTATAATACTCCATGGGATTCTGGGTTTTTTAAGGTTCCTTTCACTGTTTTCTAGTTTCTGAGTATGAATCTCATGGTTTTTTAAAAAAAATTTGAATGCAATCCTTGAAGCTAGAACCATTCTATTTTTCTTCTTTTTTTCTTTTGTTCAATTTGGGGTTTGGCTTTTTGTGGGGAGGGACACCTTAGGGAAGCTAAAGTTTCTACATATTTCTGTTCCTTCAGAAGCTGATTTTTTTACACAATCAAAAGACTAATGATCAGATCCCAAGAGCCAGAAACAGTAAAAGTTTAGACTTTCTGCACAAGGAAACTAAAACTGATAATATAATTCAAATGAGGCAGAAACTATCACACATTTGTCAGAAACTCTCTGCCCTAGTTACTGTGCAGCAGGACTACATGCACATCACTTCAGACAATGAGTTCCAGCCTGCACTGATTAGACTCAATAGTACTATTTTATACTGATCAGAGGGCAAGAGATTGACGGCAAAAAAAATATGCCTTTAAATACAATAGTTTGTGAAGCATATGCATGCCTTTTTTCATACTTGATCTCAAAAGACTGATAAAAGTTATTTTTCTACTCTCCTCATCTTTTACTACTCATTTTCATCCATTCTCTTTTTCTCCCTGTTTAATAAAAAAGGATCCCCACATGAAGTTTCCAGCACAGGTTCATTAATCCAGCTGTCCTGGTGTCCCTTGGTGCTGTGCCTCAATCTCCACTTCCCAGGTGTTAGCATGTTTCCTGCATGCTGATCTCGTGGCTGCAGTGGTGCAGGCATTGATTCAAGCCAGCTCACACTTGCATCGCTTTGTCTTCCTTTCATCCATTTCTGAACAATGGCACTGAGCTCCTCGCAGCAGAGTCAGAAAGGAAGGGAATCAAAATGAGATTTTAGAAACCTGTAAGACTTGCCCACTATTTTTCACAGGGAATGACAAACCTTTCTCATTAGGCATAAGATCAAAATGGACCCTGACAGCTTTCTTGGAGAATTAATAGGAGTTTCAGCATTGTGTGCTGAGTCTGATCATGAACCATGAATGTGGCCAGATCCCATGTTCAAATTATGTTTAGTAATGTGAGTCAAGTAATTGCAGGACTGCCCTCTCTGCATTTGTCCCTGGCTCATTTGTCTGGAATTTTTCTGTGTTACTAAGGCAAGAAGAAGAGCTGAAAGAAGCAGTTCAGTGCTGCATCTTTCTCTGAGAGATATTTTCTACTTAAAAACAATTCTGGTCTGAAAACTGATTATGTAAGGGCGTCATCTTTCACTCAGGAGATTTGCTTGCTCAGGACCACCTGCTAATGTGAATGCTGGAATGCCGTCTGCTCTCTTTCCTGCTGGCTGTGTCCAAGAGCACCTACACTCCAGCGAGGGTAGGAGCTGGGCACTTTCCCGACTCATCAATCATGGACAGGCTGCTGACTAATTTCCATTATAGTGTCCATCTGTGTGCCCCATTCTGTGGGGACAAAAAGCCACTCTGTAATTATGGATAAGCCTCTAATTATACCTGAGCAACTTCATGAATAGAAATAAGGACACAAAGATCAAACTTTGATAAGTATTTAGCCATCCACAGATTTCACAGCTGGTTATGGAGTTGGGGGCAGAGAGAAGTTACTTATTTTTCCCTGGGCCACAGTATAGGACTTGTAAGGAAAGAATGGATAGGGGTTTGTCTTCTTTTAGCGAGACAGAATGCCTAATTTTGAATCTCGGTGTTAAGTGTGGAAGCACACTCCAAAGAAAACTTTGGAAAAATAAGTGAGCAGGTGTGTATAGCTGTAGAGTAATTTAAATCCCTGAAGTATCCTATAGAAACAGTGTATAAAATGATTTTGAGAAATTGAAACACTGATGGCATACAGATCCCAGAAAAACATCTAGGATTTCCACACTATTTTCTCTCCTTTTGTCATTTTTAGTCTTAATGTCCTGGGGAACTGAAGGTCTTGAACCCTTGTATGATCACATAATCTAGAGTCTTTATTGCCATTTAAGAATGTGAGCAGCATATTACTGTTCGCCCTCCCAGAGGAATTGTAAAATACTGTTTTGGGTTAATGGCATGGAACTGAGTCAGGGGAGGTTTAAGCTGGATGTAAGTAAAAGGTTTTTCACCCAGTGTCTGGTTGGGCACTGGAACAGGCTCCCCAGGGAAGTGGTCACAGCATAAATCCTGACAGAGTTCAGAAGTGTTTGGAAAATGCTCTTAGACACATGGTGTGAGCCTTGGACTGTTGTGTGGGGCCTGATGGGTCACTTCCAGCTCAGAATATTCTATGATTCTAGGTTACTAAAGGCAAGACTGCAGCTACCTAAGTCACGCCTAATCTGTAGGAATCACAGACAAGCCATGTATTTCAACAATGTCACTCAAGTTGACTTCTACAACTTGTGAGAGGAAAGTTAAAGTCAGACTGTTAGAAATAAAGGGTTTGAAGAGTTAAAACATTGAACCAACATTCCATTTGGAATGATATATCTTTAAAAAGCATGTCATAAAAAGCTATATTTATTAATATAGCACTTAGGAGCCTTTGGATCGTATCGCACCAAGATAGTGTTATTGCAAAAGAAGTTTATGTAGCGTTAGACTGAGAACTACTGTTGTAAGGTTACTAACACACACAGCCATGTCAGAGTCGCAATATAAATAAGATTTAAAGTTATTTAGTAGGAACAGTTGATGGGATTGCAGTAGCACTCATAGGCTTCAAGAGTTGCAGCAAAATACACTGAAAAAAAAAATTATTTAAAAGTTTTGGAACCCAAAGGCACAAGCAAAATATGGATGAAATATGTGAAAATGGTGAATTGTCACAGCTTGAATTACTCTGATAACTGTCTCCCAGTCCTGCAGTCAGATTTACCCTGGAACATCCAAACAGCAGTTACATTCCATGTGGGCATAACCATCTGCTTGTGCAAGTTGGATTTGTAGCTAAGGGCATTATTTAGAAGATGCTTGTCTCTGTTACGAATAACACTTAATGCTACAACATCACCTTTAAAAATGCAATCCATTTTCCACCATCCATCATTTAGTTACTCTAATTTCATTCTCTATGAATAATACACGTGGCTTCTCTTTGCTGGCAGTTGTACTTTCAGAATTCAGATGCTACTGCAGGACTTTTTAAAAAATTCTATAAATGCAATAATTATAATGTAATAAAAAGACTTTATGTTCTTATGCAGTCTCAAAATAAAAATAATAACAAGGTTCTTTTTTTTTACTTAATTCATGTCTCATGCCTCCACTTCTTGCACAGTATATGTTGATATGGCTGTTAAGGATGTTGTTATTTTTCTAAAAATTGCATTAAAATGTTGCCAGAAAGAAAGCTGAAATTTCAATACTCAGGACCAATATGACACCATTCTGAGGTTGTGGTAAGGTTTATTATATTTCATAAAATAAAATTCCTTTTTACTGGCTAGTGTTTATTTGCAATGCCAGGTGGAAAGGAGGTATTGCTAGGAAGATTGACTGGAATGTCCTGAGAGACTCTGCTGCCAGCTTTGTCACAGACTTAGATGTCAAAGCAGTTCTGATTTTCTGCATCACATACCTCCTCCATGCAATGTGGAATTAGGATGACAATACTTAATCAACTTAAAAGGGAGCCATTAGACTTAGGATCTCTATTTAAACTCTGTGCTGTGATTCTCAGGAAGTGTGTTGAAGACTTAAATCTGGGCCAGGGGTAACTGAACAGTGTATTGCCTAGTTTCTAGAGTGGAGAAGAACCTGGGAGAGGAAAAAAGCCCATCAATCCTAGCACTTCATGGAGGACTTTCAAAGCAGATGTGTTTTTAAAGACCAGAATCTGCTTCAGCCTGAAGAGAACTCTTCCAGGAATGACCAGGGCTACATTAGGCCTTGCCTTGTGGCCAGCATGTTTTGAAGGAGACACTTCAGAACCTGGAAACCGAAAAAACACAGAGTACAATAATTTCTTAATAACAATATTTTTTGTTGCTGCATTCACAATTTAATCTTTAGCTTGCGGTATCCCAACCCATGCATTTTTATCACACTTGAACAAAGAAACAAGTACCATGATAGTGCAAATTCATATGTATATGACCAAGGATAAATAATCTCTTCTGCCTGAGAGGGCTCAACAGTAGAAAAAACAAAAGCATGCAATGTACTAAACATAACCTAATAGCATGAAACTCTTCTTTGAGGGTACAGGGGGGTTATATAGGCAGGATTAAAAAAAGACTTAAGATTGTACAATCTTGCCATTCCCCATGACAAACTAGTTTTGTTAATGATTTCCAGGACAGTGTTTTCAAGAAAAAACAGAGAACAGGATCACTGTGTTCTATGAATGGACTATTACCAGCAAATTTGAATAATATGTCTCCAGACAATTCAGCAGCACCTGTGACACTAAAAACATCTATTTATATTCCACACTTCATGTTTTTGGCAGCTTGATGGGCTGCATCTTCCATCATTCTGACATACTGAAACAGAGCTCAATGTGACTCAGTAGAACAATGAGCATTAGCTACTGAGATTAAAGTTTTTTGCTAAACCATCATCTATCCATCTATTTAAAACCAAGCATATAAAGACAGTTTGCTAATTACCTAAATTAAATGTGTTATCTGAATACCTGTATTTCTTTATGACCAAAGAAAAATGCATTATTTCAACTAATGTGTTCATGTCTGTTCATAGATGCCCTGGTATTATTCATGTTGAACTGAATCAACTACCCTGTCTGAATGTTCAACACTCCCATTAAACTCCCTGAAAACTTGTTCTGTAAGTCAATGCTTGCAGTCCAGAAAGGCAATCAGATCTCAGCCTGCATAAAAAGCCGTGTGGTCAGCAGGTTGAGAAGGCAATTCTGCCCCTCTGCTCTTCTGATACCTCACCTGAAGTGCTGCATCCAGCTCGGGGATCCCCAGCAGAAAAAAAAAAAAAAAAAAAAAAAAAAAAAACAACAAAAAAAACCCTGTTGGAGTGGATCTAGGGAAGGGCCATGGATATGGTCAGAGGACTGGAACATCTCCCCTCTGAATGCAGCATGGAGAAGATTTTAAGGAGACCTGATTGCAACCCTTAAGTATATAAAGGGGCCTTATAAGGAAGCAGGAGGGAGATTTTTTAGCAAGACCTGTAGTCATAGGAAAAGGGGCATTTGAAAGAAGATAGATTTAGATGTGACATAAAGAAGAAATTCTTTTCTGTGAGGGTGATGAGACACTGGAACTATTTGCCCAGAGAAGCTGTGGGTGCCCCATCCCTGGTCATGCTCAATACCAAGTTTTTCTGAGCAACCTGGTCTAGTGGAAGGTTTCCCCGGCCATGGCAGGGAGTTTAGAACTAGATTATCTTTAAGGTTTGTTCCAACCCAAATCATTCTAGGATTCTCTGAAGTCCACACTGTTGGACTACAGTACACAAGAGTTACTGAACCAGTAACTCTTGAACCAGGTTCAATATCACAATCTTACTTTTTTATAATATTCAGTAAAAGAATTTCCATAACATTACAGTGTGTCATGATGAAAGGGAAATGGTGGAGTCACCATCCCTGAAAATATTCAAAAAACTAGTGGATGTGGTACTGCTGCCACAATTTAGTGACAATATTAAGTCAGAGGTTGGGCTTCATGATCTTGGAAGTCTTTTCTATGGTCCTGTGAAAAAGGGGAGTCATTGAAAGCTCAAGTAGATAGATATGCCTCTGCATTTAAAAATGTTAGTATCTATTTCTGCGAGCCATTGACTGTGTTAGGAACTGCACTGATCCTCTGTAATCTCCCAGGACATCAGCACAGGACAGTGAAGCTTTCAGGTTCAGAATATGTTTCTGGGGCAGTCCCATCAGTTAAAGAACAGACACAAGCGCTAGGTGCAGTTTCAGCCTGCCCAGCTGTTCTCTGGGGACAGCTGTCACTAACTCAAAATGTCAGAAGCTGCCCCCTTCCTCAGTTGTCTCCTCTTTGATTTAGTGAGGAAATCATGCCTTTGTATAAAAGTGTCCTTCCTTTTTGTCTTCAGCTTAATTAGCAATGCCATCATTACAATCTGAATACATTAATGTTTGGAGGGCTACTTGAACTGTATTACTTCTCTTTTTTTTCCTCTCTCTTTTTTAAAAAGGCACCATGCAAATACATATCTTAAAAGAAAAGGATGCATCACAAATTGCAGAAATGTAAACTGTTCTTATTAAGGAAAAAAAGATAATGCAGTCAGATTTCATTTTGCATATGTTGTAAGAGTAATTGCCTTTTGCAGTTACCAGGCATTCTATTTGCATGCTGGAGATATTCATGGAGACAGCATATAACAAACTGTCTCTCAGCTCAAGAAAAATAGGCTGAAACCATTGCCACCATGTTATTATAGACAATAAAGAAGTAATTAAATGACTTTAACTGCCTTCCTTTTAAATGTCTCTAACTCAAATTACTTTCCCTCTATTATTCATTTTTACCCTTATTGTAAATGTTCATGTTTGGTGAGCTTGCTTTTGATAACTGACTGGCTAGGGACAGTCCTAGGAAAAATGGGGGACTCTGTGCTCCCTGACTTTGTGAAGAGGTCAGGCAGAGAGCTTGTAAGGATCATAATGTTGAGAGTAAAAGGAAATGAGGAAATGAAAATAGGCTTAGAATTCAATATAGTCTGGAAAATAACATCAGGGAAATAGGTGGTCAGGGAAAAATCAACAATCTGAGCTGGAAATTACTCGGTCCACTGTAGTAAACTCACCATTAAGATGATGGTCAGTTCCTGAAAAGGCTGATATGAAACACATTCCTCTCCTATCAGCTTCAAAGTTTGTGTAAGCTGTTCATTCTCCCTTCCTCCTTACTAGCTTCCTTCCTTCAGCTCAGATATTGATGCTCCCCTTTTGCCAGGGTGTGTTCAGGGATGGGAGGAAGGGACATTTCCTGTGAGTCCATCACTCCTTGTCCCACTACTCCTTCCTGGCTGCACTCCCAGAACTGGCTAATGATCGCAGACAACATATGGTCTGTGAACAGGAGGTTTCTTGCTTTAAAAACAAAGATCAGGTGCTGAAAAGAGAGCTTGAAAGCAATGTGTAAATGATAGGAAATCAATCAAGGGAGGATATGATCTGAAGCTGATGAAACAGACACACCAGGAGAGATTTTGAGGAACAGATAATACTGCCTGCAGCTGGAAGCTTGCTGCTGATAGGGGAAGAAAGTAACAGGAGAGCAGACAAGGAGCCACACAGCTTCCATATTGGTACCCTGAATTCAAAAGTATCTGCACACTTTCCTTGTCAGCTTTCTAAGACCCCCATAACCTGCTCCATGGCTCATATCCAGAGAGGTGTTTGAGTAATTTATTCCTGTTTAAGCACTTATCCATCCAAATTAGTAGCAATTCATGTGTTTTTATCTAGCAGGAGCAATGGGCAGAGCACTGATTTGGAGTATTTCACTGAAATGAAAAAGATCTGAAATGCTTACATAGGAATTTAGTGCCTCATTCTCTCTAAGTACTTTTCTGGACTGAGAGAATTCTGCCTTCTGTGCCACCTGATGCTGGTTTGATCCAAAGGCTGAAGATGTTTGAATAAGAAGCAGAATAATTACAGGGAAGATTTTTCATTAAAAATAGAAGACTGGAAAAGTAACAAGCATTCTTAAAATAGATGTAGAATTTTCTGTTACTTCTCTAACATTTCTCTCTGAAATTCCTGAATCAAAAAATAATACCAAAATTAGGGTAGCCATTGAGGATAATGTTTACATTACTGAAACAGTTTTGATATGGGTCTACCACTATCAGTTTTGATATTTCTCCACCACTATGATACACATGCAATATTTTTATCTGTATGCTTTTTTTTTTTTTTCACTAGTTTGATTTCCATATATTCAAATACCATCAGCTACCAGTTGAAAACATCATAAACCTTTGTTGCAGATAAAGAATAAAATATGAATGTGAAGTATTTACTATAACCCTGTCGGGAAAATACAGATAGCATAGACTTTCTTGTCCAATTTACAATGTAGAGGGATATTTTTGTCTTGTGCTTGTAAAGTCACATGAATATTTATTTCTGTAGACTGTGGCTTTCTTTCACCCTGAAAGCTCTCTAAAAATCTATCCAGATTTTTTCTTCTGCCCTTTCATTACAGTAAAATGAGTTGGCTTCCTGATTCCCTAATTTAAGCATTATTTGAATGGTGCAGATGCTTTCTGTGGTATTTATAAGACTGTAAATGTGTGCTGATTTTGCTCATAATAACCGACGCACAATGGGGCTGCTCTTCTCACATTAGGGATGGTCAGGAAATGCAGACTACAGGGTTGTAGGTATTAATAATGGCTTTCATTTACTAATCCAAAGTGCCATCTTTCCCAATTTTGATCATTATGGATATTTGGTTAGAATTAGCAGACCTGTGTTTCTACTGGGAAACTGCTAACCCTATTCTCAGTGCTGTTGAAATTCAGAAAGCTTTCTGCAGAAGAAATATCTCCTGTACACTGAAGCCATTGTCTGTGAGCAAAGCTAATAAAAAACAGCTCCTTCTGCCATTGCAAACCACACTGCACATTTGGGAAGGTACAATTTTCAGAAGTTTTATGGACCTGTACATCGTTCAGATGTCTCCATGCATCGCTCTCTGAGGTGTAAATGTTTTGCTTCTTAGTCTTTCTAAATATAATCTCATCTAAATTCAGCATGTTAAAACAAAACAAATCATAACAGAAACCTATCAAATTTACTGGAATTGAAATCCAGGAAAAGCAGACTACTAAACCTGTTCTTCAGGAGTATTTTCAACTACTTAATTAATTTTTATCAAATTGGCTACTTCCTTAAATAACCAAGAATAGGAATTAGGGAAACATATTCAGGCTTGTAGGTTTGATGATTTTATTCTTGATGCCCATGTTCATAGAGAAGCAGTGTACTGTACACTTCTTTGAAGGTGATAAATATGCCAGGTGTGATTGAAAAATTTCAAAGCAGCATGTCTGAGAAACTGTTTTTTCTTATTTATTGCAAACTTCTATTTATACAAAAGTTTTCAAGCAGTCACTATCAATTTGAAATCATCAATGGGTGATGATGAAAACATCAGACATTTGATTCATACCTTTCTTGCTCCTGCTTTTTATGTTTTTTTGCATATGTACAGATCTCCAGAGTTGTGAAAGAAAGAAAGAAAGTTACCTAGGATATTCAAGAGTATCAGAAAAAGTGGGATGAACTGTCCTTTTTCATGTCCTTGAGTATCTGTTCTGTGTCCAGCACAACTAAGATGTGTGGCTGAATGCCATCCAAAGACTGGAGGTTTTCTCCTGGAAGTGATTGCTATACTGTATTTTTGCCTCTAGGGAAATACTGAAAAGGAATTGCATAGAAAATGGAGCTTACTAAAGAAATGTGGAAATTAATTAATGTAGTGCAGAAAAGCCATATAGACCATTGCTGTGATAAAAATGTAAAGGCTGATTTTTATTCCATTTGTGGTTGGTATTAAGAAACTGAGCCTTACAGAAAAAAAACTACTTCTATCAAGCCTAAGGCTGTATTTTATCTTTGAATTCTTCTTGTGGTCCATACAGACATCTTGAGCTTCGGTCTTCCAGTTCATATTATCTGAGGAAATGCTATGTCAGGTACAATTTATCAAAGTGTCTCTTGCTCCCACATCAGTCTGGCCCACAGAACCCAACTGGCACAGCATGCACCCAGGGACAGAAATCCCTGCCATTCATGCTGACTCATGCAGATCTTCCAGACAGGATGTCTCTGTGCTACCAGTGGAGAAGCCCAGAAAGCAGAATATGAATCTGAGAGCTGAGATCTGCCTGGAACTCTGCCTTTTGCTCCTGGAAGAGAGCAGGCTGCTGAAGTATACCACCTGCTGCTCCAGCCAGCCTCTTTCCCCTCCAGCTGTCTCTTATTCACCTGCCACAGACCCTATTCTTCTTTTGCAGTGTTAGGCAATCATTTTGTCCTTGCTTATGAAACCAATCTGTGCATTTTACAAAAAAAGCAGAAACTCTTTTTACTGGAGTTTGTGGTGATTGTGGG